>NC_051850.1:167874929-168499929 GCF_905115235.1 Hermetia illucens
CTGCTCCTTAAACTACCATATGGAAAAGATTGGGGTGGTAGTTTCGGCTATGTGTAGCCAATGTAAGGGGGAAGAGAAGACAGCCCTGCACTTTTTATGCAGCTGCCCGGTCTCCTCAGATGTCAGACGAAGACACCTTGGGAAGGCTTTCTTCGATGAAGAATTTGCATGCTCTCTTCCTTTGGAGAATGTGCTCAGATTCGCTAAAGCCTGCGAACGCCGTAGGCGGGAAACCATTGAATAGGCGATTTACGGGGATAGTACAATGGACCTAACAATGGCCCGAGTACTCGGAGCTGCGGCTGCCCCGGTAAATTAAGCTAATTAACTAATATACATACAGCCGTGGCTAATTGAGAAATCTTTCAATTAATTACTGGCTTCAGGTCTTTTCACACCTTTTGTAAAAATTATTACTTTCCACCCCTTCTGATCAAATTGATTATTTTCGTCATTGCAAAGGAAATGACCCTATTTCGAAAAGCAGTCCATTTCGTAAAGAATATTGAAGGAATCGAAATAGTAGCTGCGTGTATTCATCCGAATCTAAGAGATACCATAAATTCAGAATGGTCGCTAAATTTAGATCTACTTCTAAGCGATGAACCGTATGAGGAAAGTTATCAGTGAGTCCTAATACATTAGACCATTGAAATACGAGCGGACAATTTTAGATGTTTGGGTTAAATACAAAGTATCTTCGAAGTGGTAGAACGGGCAGTTATATTCGACCTGAAACCAGGATAACCTACTTCATTGAACCTTTGAACTGGCCGGCAATATTCTGGTTAATGATGCGTTGTTCCCATTTCAATGTGGAGTGATAGGATTGGCTTTGGATTGATGGTTGGTTGATTGGAATTTGTTAGTTATATTTAAGTGTCTGCACAAATTGTTGTCGAATCTGGGTAGATGATAGTCTAGAGAGAAATTCCTTATTTGTGGAATTTTTAATATGTTTACTGTTAATACCCGGCGTGAGCGGTTCTGTTTATGATTGGCATCTGTACCCTTCTAAATTCTTCTTGGAAGTTTCTCATAGAGTTAGGTTGTGAGTGACACTGTTCCGATTCTAGTAAGTTTCGAGAGATTGAGAGAAAGGGAGAAGGGAATTGATGATAAGAAGTGATTCGTGGAAGTAGGGCCAACTTAGTCACCAAAGTCCCTACATACACATAACTATCCTTGCAACTATTCGGCATCCTGACAAATTTAGCAATATTGAGTAGACTCATTCCGATCAAACTTGGAAGGACAGATAAAAGCGGCAAGGTCACTTTTGAGAACTTTCCCCATCAGTAACAGTCGTGATGGTGAAATGGTAGAGCTGGCTGAACGTAAGCCTTGCAACCTCATCATACCGAGCTCGGACTGCGGTTCGTCGTGGACGTTTGTGCTCGTCTTCGTGTTGTCACGCTGTTGTATGCTAAGAAATATAACAATATAAAAAAGAGAATATGCAAATGCCTTATACTGCACAAAAGGATTGAACAGGAACCGTGGGCTAGAAAATGTGGATCACTTAATGTGTGTTTGTTCATGTGTGTTGCTGACGGATCGTTAGAACGGAATGAAGGAAATATTTAAACTACCTTCATCCAGATAGGGTAGATTTCGCGAAGTATTAATAAGTATATTAATGTAGGGAATACGAAGTACATTATGTAGGGAAGACCAGCACGACCGTGAGTGGTGCATGCCGGCAACATCAACACTGGCCAATTGAAAATAACAAAGATTGGAAACTACAACTTTGGAATTATTGAAATTTCTTCTATCTAGAGTCGAAAATCACAACCGATAACAGCTTGGACGATGAAACTCGAATGTGCTTTTTGGTTGCTAATAGAGCCTCTTTTAACTTACAACAACTGTTTCGTTGCAAATGTCTTACAGTACCGTTAAAAGTTTTTTCCAGTATAAGACAATGATTTGGCTAGTCCGCATGTATTCGCCGAGGCTTGAGTTTTCAGCCGAAAAAAAACGAGGGACGAAGACTGCTACGGTTTCGTACTAGGGCGGAGCCAACTCATGAGATGCTGCCTCACCTCTGTCCTGGGAGCAGCGTGACCCAAGCGGCTTGCAGATGTTATACGCTCCGTTTTATAATTCGTAAAATACGACAAGGGTGCGAATTAAATTCAACGTAAATCCGCCCATAGCTCGGACCAAAGCTTGACCGGAGCTAGCCAGGTTTTTTTAAGAATTGGGGAGTCCTAAGTCCGCATCCACTTGAAGTTGGACCGGACCAAATGGGCGACCATAAAGAGTGGGAGCAAGTTGCTCTCCATTTGGTCCACTCCAGCATCAATTGGATGAAGACTTAGGACTCCCCAATTCTTAAAACAAGCGCTTATGTCTGTAGAAATATTCCTTAAAGCTGAGCTGAATATTACTAAACTCCTTAATGACGCTATACCACACCAAGATAGCCTCAGAATCAGGGACTAGAAAGAGAATTGAAACTCCGCTAGAGGTACATGCTAAGTGCATCCCAAAGCGCAATGTGGGTGATGTTACTAGAGGCGAGGCAGTCTACCAGGCCGGAGAGATAAAAAGATTATGTACACATATCGAGGTTTTATATAGGGTGGCCCAACAAGAGAGTAGTAAGCAAATGGATTGAGAGAGTATACATTTGGTGCAAGCTCATTAACACGCTTCAATAAACCGAAATACCTAAACAGACTATAGACACACATTATCTTTTAGGAGAAGGTTCAGACGAAAAGAGCTTAAAGTCATCACCGAAAAGCAAACAAAGACAAGAAGGAAGAGACTGAATTTAGGGGGGTATTAGTTAATCTAGAATGCATCCTTATGGTACACTAATTGGGGGGACAAGAGGTAAAGAATATGCAAGAAAACAAACCATGGATGATCGCTTAGAGACCTCTCTAAACAATCAGTAGACAGACCATGCAATAAGTGACATGGAACGCCAAGTGAGTGAATTTAGACATTTCGCTACGGATTTGATGAAGTTTAGTAAGGTTGTAGCAGTGCATCAATTTTTCGCAAAGGCATTTGGTTTTGAGACTGAAGTGTGCGGATAACCAATCGTTGGTATATCCCTCAAATGTTTGGAAAAAAGCAAAACAGGACGATAATTCTAAGCGGGAGCATGTATAAGGATAAGGAGGACCTCTTTCCGGAGAGTTAGACGATTACGGCTGGCGAGCCTTTTGCTAAAAATGATACAGAGGAGGGACAGTTATTTTTTCAGCAAGAGCGATAATTGCAACCAAGCCCAACATTAACGTCAAGGTTGTCAATTATTTATGTATATATATGGATTCGACTGAGTCAGGGGTAGGGGAAGGAGAAGATGCTGCGTTGGCTATGCATACCCTGGGGAGAGGAGAAAAAGAAGCAGAGGGAATGTGCACCCAGTAAAATTAATTGAAGAGCGAATCACATGATAATTGCGGTGAGTCTGAGAGAAGAGCCTGCGAATTTGATAAAGACGGAAGAAGGTTCAACGGGATTTCAGGGTGTTGCGTGTGACACCATAAGAACTGACAATTTTCGAATACCAATGTAGCTTCGACAGTGCCTTTCTGGACTTAGTTATCAGTGATTTTATGACAATTTGGAGAGCTTTAAACTAAGTTTAATCAACTTATCTTTTACTTATTGCGAACTTCAGATGGAAAATTGAAGTGTGTTAGAGCACTTCATTCAAGACCGTAACGGAACACTACAGGATTACAGTACTATATAGGAGGGAATGTGGTCAGCATTGCGTTCGCCCGAGATTACTACCCCGATTTGACTCAGGTACAGATTCACCAAACCCCTTTGTCACCAGTGATATTTGAACCGCGTATATACTATTTTTAAATATTTTTTATATTTGAAGTCGCAACAAATTTAATACTAACTTTTTGGAGTCGATAATCGCTCTATTATTGAGGTCAGTTTGCACAGGAATATGCAAATTGGATACGAATGAAGGAGGACTGGGTGGGGTTGTGCGTTTTGTCGATATAAACTTCCTGCATGGTAACATGACTTGGCAAGATATTTTTTTCAGGATTTAATTATTACCTTTTTTTTTTTAAATTTTTTTAACTTTAACGTTACCCAAATCAGTGTGGTTTCTGGAAAATTTATGCTCAATCCTTACTCTGAGTTTTCATGAATCTCAATGGTAAACCAGAATGGATAATGGCGCCATGATTTGGGAGAGGAAGGACATAACAAAGAAATGGGTTAGATAAAATGAAATGGGTAGAGTATCTCGTTTAATAATCGTAAGAATGAGTTTCACGCTGGTAGGGGGGAAAAAAAGGACGAAAGGATGAGTTCGGTACAGCAGGGAGACTTAATAGCGATTAGGCCGCCTTCATTAGTTGTCCTTTCCAAAGATAAGTGGACTCTCTTACAGCGAAAAGCGGAGTATTTTTGAGGAGTTTAGCATTCTTATCATTAAGCCATGTGTCAATACAGGTAGATGACACATTTTTTCTAATGACGCTATCACGCAAAAAGAGGATCACGGGAAGGTATTGTAAAGTCGTTTTTACGGTGGCTTTAATGTTTTCAGCCAAACAATAATGGATCCCGTTCAGTTCAATTTTGATTCTGGAAAATAGAATCACCGGTACTTTGTCACTTTGTCTAAAAAATCAAGTCTATTTTCAGCACATTTGAGAAGTTCAGCTGCGATAATAACTGGTACTCGTCAGCCAGTCCTTCCAGGTAGGTAGGTAGGTAATTATCGGGACATGCAATCAATAGCCAAAATTTTGCATAAACTCGCCGATTGTTGAAATTAATGGCCGTTCACAGCGGATTTGGATGTCTATTTAAGCGAGTTTGTACTCAAATGACTACAGACAAACTGGTGAATAAAAAGGATCCCTATAAGCTGGCTAGTTGCGAGGATTCAGTTTGAGGGCGAGGAAAACAGTTCAACTTGCGTTTTTCTCCCACTAGTTTTTAATTTCCATTCGAGAATGATTTTTGAGGAGGGAGGAGCAAAAATAAGAAGTTCGAAATTAAAAATAAAGGCTGCCATGTTTGCATTGATATTATTTCCTCTAGTAT
Organism: Hermetia illucens; assembly: GCF_905115235.1. Taxonomy (NCBI): domain Eukaryota; kingdom Metazoa; phylum Arthropoda; class Insecta; order Diptera; family Stratiomyidae; genus Hermetia; species Hermetia illucens. The sequence continues at coordinate 167,879,982 of NC_051850.1, forward strand.
TTCGTGGCGCCTTTAGGTTCTTTTTAGCTGGACAGTCTGGCTGACTTCAGTTAACAACGTCATCTGTCCTAATCTCCAATCGTATGCTTTCGATATCCACTTGTTCTCTCATTACCGCCTGAACTTAGACCTACTGAGTACGCAGGTCGGCATAGTGGTGCTGCGATTTGTACCAGCTAAACCAGGATGAGGATCGAGTTTCAACTATAAATTAGTATGGGTAGACATAAAAATGACCGCATCATCAGCAAAAAGAAAAGATGATTGAAAGAAGACCGTAGTACTTTGCCAATCTAATCAGCGTCTTCCATGCAATACCAACGTGTGAGTTGACAATCTCGTAAATAGAGCACACTGGTATTAGGGTCGATATACTGCCCTTATAGGAGACATTAATGTAGCGATAAAGGGGCTGAAAACATAAGAAGTGCAGGAATCTATGGTGGACCCGCGGAGTTATAAAAGCCAACAAGAATCATATGAAATAGACCATCTACATACTTATCGAGTAAATATGGAAAGAGATGGAAATCCTGGCATCATAGTGAAAAAATATCATTTGTCCAATTTACAAAGAAGATGATATGTTGGCATACGATAATTACAAGGACATCCCACTGTTTTATACAGCCCATAAAGTACTCAATAACATCCCGGAAAAGGTCATCAGTTTTGAACTTTGGCGGTGAACGCTCCGAAGCACCCGAAGAGTCCTGGGAGTTGAACTTCGAAGTATATCAAATGTTCGTCGACTTCGAACGAGTATACGGCAATATCGAATGTTCTTTCATCTGTGTCAAGGAAACCTTCGATGCAGCGAAGTAGGTAGGATTGGGGACGGTGAAGAAAAAACCAATAACATGGTCCAGACTAGAATATAGAATGACAGTAAGAAAAACCGTTTGACTAATCCGATATGACTACGGACGGGAAATCGGGTGCGATATGCATGGAGACCCGGACGTTTTGAAGGTTATAAAATTACGTACGCTCTAAGGGGCTTGCCACATTTATCGAATGGATGACTCGAGAATACCCAATAGGATATATGAAAGAATTCTTTAAGGTGAAAATCAGTAACTCCAGACTGTTTGGGAAGCCGATAATCTAATAGAGGAGTAAGGCGACGCCGAACGCGCTTCACTATTCATTGTAAGAAACTGACAGATGCAGTCATTGAACTGAGATGGTTGAAAGTAATGTACTCAGGAAGTTAAGACCCAAAACTGGTCTTATCATTAAGACCAAACTTGTTGGTACCACTGAAAACGTCTATCAAATTATAAGCTCGTTGTAGTTACCTCAACACTAACATCAAATTTAGTCTATTTTTAACGAATATCCTTTTTGATCTGCAAAATATAAGCAAATTTTTGCTAGAATATTGCGACTGCTGGGTATCATTACAGTAATTTGTGATAAAAATTTGATATACAAATTGGAAGTGACAGTATCCATCAGTATGGAAGCTTTGATAATTTTATTGCTTGTTACACTGTGGGTCATCTTAATAACAAACAAGTCAGGAAACCGGAAGCTTGACGCTTCTGGTATAAAAGGTTTTGTGTTTCCCTATGTGAGGAGCATAACGTAGTGCTCCATTGGCTTATAGCATTGACTCGAGATATAGAAATCGCTCAGTTCCGGGCAGGTTACTGCCATTGCCAGAACTCAGCGATTTAAATATCTCGAGTCAACGCTATCAGCCAATGGAGAACTGCGCAATGAAATTGTTTTTCCGCATTAACGCAACCTGGATAAAGTGGCATTCCCCAACTGGTGTTCTTTGTGATCGACGTATCAGCGTACGTCCCAAATCTAAAATTTACTGCAATGTCGTTCGTCTGCCGCTCTCTACAGTTCTGAGCGTTGGCCGACTATAAAGGACAATGAACGGCGTCTTGCGGTAATGGGGACGAAGATGTTGCATTGCACTCGTGGCGCGACACGTTTTGATCACGTCTGAAATGAGAATATCCGCGATCGATATAGGTTTGTCCCGATCGTGAAAAAGCTGCGAGAGAGGCGTTTTCGAAGGTGTGGTCACGTAATTCCCGCTAACGAGAATTCTACAACCAGTATTGGTCAGAACATCAAAGTAAGCAACCAAAAAGCCGGCCAAAACAATCGTGGCTTGATACACTGGATGGGGATTTAAAGGTCTCGCGATTACGTCCTGATCTGGAATTTGATAAAATAAAATTACGAAACCGATCACGACGAGCCGATCCCGCTTGTGAACGGAAGGCTGAAGAAAAAGAAAAAGATGTGAGGAGCGCGATTGCACGACAGCTCCATGTCACATAGCTAAAAATTCCATTGCCCTCTAGTTTCTAGAAAGCGATTTAAATAAATCATTTGATGGAAAGCCCTGTATTGATAATAGTCAACCTCATACGCTTCACACTCTGAGTTTAATATTATTAGCAAACGCCAAGAATTTAACTAACATCAAATATAAAAAAAGGGCTAGGGTGAATTAGATTCTTCTTGAATGGGATTTTAATATTTCACTCGAATGTCAATTATTCTCGTTAATTTTGACGTCAGCATCTTATTTTTATGGCTTAGGATTCAGTTAATTCTCACGAAATTGACAAGTTTGAACTGCTACAACTTTGGCACCAATAGTTGCATTTTCATTAAACTTGGTATGTGTATGCAATGTCGGTACAAAATTTAGTACACCTACGATGAACCTAAGGGGAGTTTTTTAGTCAATTTCTAAAAGTTGATAATATACTATTAGTAAATTTATTTGCGCAGATACCGGAATGGGACATATTTTGAGGCCTACATTTCATCTAGGCGCACCACCATGATTTTTTTCGGATTTTTAGGTTAGGCAGATTCGGAAAATGAGTCCTGACTCACTTTAAGTGCGTACATTTGGACTCCTTACTCACGCACCTTGCAATTTATGCCAAAACTAATGTCAGCTTCGGAAAGTACAAATCGAGACCTTTGATTTGATACCCTACACGACTATATCCGGTGAAAAAAATTTTTGAATCCTCTCTTTGCATGTATGGGGAGCCCCCCTTTAAACTCCACCTAAATTTATGCCACTCGCTGTATGTGTGGGATTTCATAGTTCCCATCGGTCCACCGAATTTCGTTCGGAGCGGTTGAGCCGTTTTGGAGAAAAGTGCGTGTGACAGACAGACAGACATTGAATCGATTTTAATAAGGTTTTGTTTTACACAAAACCTTAACAAAAAGAGAAGAGGAAAAAGAGTTGAAATATTTCGCCAGGAGTTGATAAAGATTTGCACAGCCACTTGTCCCGCCGAGGAATGACATATGTTAATTGTGTGTCAAACTGTATAAAAATCCAACCTGAAGAGGTTGTATTTCAAATGTTGTGTATCCCGTAACTATCTTTTGTGTGAAAAATGTAAGATTAATGTTTATGCCGTTCAAGTTCAAAATTCTACAGTAGAGCTTTGAGGGTATCAATAAGTCTTCAAATAAGTAACAAAACCTAAAAAACAAAAAATACGGGAAAGCAAACATGGAAAAAGTATCGAAACAGCGCAAATCAAAACCGATTATGAGTTTAATTTAACAAAATACAAGAAGGTTTTATAGTGATATTATTATCAGGAATAAGGTTCTCTTGATCAATTGAAATTCAAACTATTTTAATGTGAAAATTATGTCTAAATACTTTTATCCCCTTTCAAAAAGCAAATGAAATTGAACTTTTCTCATAGATATATGTTAGTAGTTATGTACGCTTGTAAATGGTGTTAATTTGTTCCTTCGTTCCAAAAACGGATAAATTGTCAGTTTCAACTCACTCAATCGATGAAGCATTAAATCTTATTTCAACGCTTCCTTAAAACTATCCTAACCAATTTCGATTTAAAATTTTACCACAACAACTTATATCATTTGCTCCTAGTCCGATTATCCTTACCCTCTAAATGTCTACATCTTTTTCTAAACTAGGCTAACCTGTACAAAAATCCAATTGTTCTCAATAGCACAGTTCTTTAAAGTAATTCGTCAATTAATTCTGTATATTCTATAAAGATTTATCATACATTTGTGTTTATTTGGAATCGAATTATCTAATTGTAATTTCTTGAAGATTTCTTATAGAAAAACCAACGAGCAGGATCAATTTTTTGGTTTTATTATTTTATTTCATGTTATTTTTATAGTCAAAGTTCTGACGAGATGGTCCAACAGCCGATTCATTGTTACTTCTATCTAGTAGATATTCGTTTCTTTCAATTTAAAATTTCCTCCTATATATCATTAAATTCCGTACAAATTCAACAATATATGAATTGAAAATTACAATACAAATTGTTTACCTGTATATTTTATTAATAAAACGTACTAAACTTTTTAAAAAAGATGAAAATAAAACAAGTAGTAGGCGCTGCTTACCCTCTAAAGTAAGGAACACGGTTTCGTTGTGTTGTTGTTTTGTGAATTCTTAATGTTGCATAGGATGCAACCCAAGCAATTGTTCGCTGTTTGGCTCTGTTCCTCTGGGTAGCAGCGCTGAGTTCTATGCTACACTTGGGTTACCTGCGTTGTCAAACCGTTGTTCTCTCGTCCAGCATCTGTTCGTCCTGGACCATTTTCATCATCTTGTGCAACTGGTAACCATCTATCGAAGAATTTCGGTCGGAAGAGTAGATTGAAGGTGGAGCGGAATTGACGGCTCATCGAACAGTATAAAATGAAGTTGATACCCGAATTGAGTAAGGCAAGGATATCCATAACTTCACCTGTAAAAAAATAAAATTTTTTTATGAGATTTTGTTGTAGGTGGAATTTTGTAGATGAAATCATATAATAAAGAATGCAGAGTTGTAGATTTCGAAAAAGCACTTAAATATGAATAAAATTTATCTAGATTCCTGAAAAACAAGGAAGAAATCAAGAACGAATCTGTTCTGAATAGAAGAACCGCCCTTACATTTTAGGGAGTTTTGAATTTGAAACTTATTTTTTTTTTTTCAAATAAAATTTGTCTGCGCTTTTACGGAAATCGGAAATCATTGCATGAAGGCTCGCCATCGCATAAACCAGTTGAGAATCGGAAGCTCCATGCATCAGGTACGGAAGGTTTTGTGTTTATCTTCTGAAAGAGCATTTGAGTATAGAACCCTTCCATTTGTATTTAGCATGCCAGACTACTTGTTTGTGTGTGCGTGTGGTAGTGGGGGAGAAGCCATAGCTACCCATCGCAACTGGAGGACATCGGCACCGAAGATCTGATGTGTGGTACGTTCATAAGCGGGACATTAACATAGGAAATGCTCCGTGGATTGCGCTTCCTTATCATAGAAGAGGAACGTATCATCTTGAATAATTCCTATCCTGAACATATGTCCAGCTAATGAATTATGGCCTGTTAGATTGCTCACAATACTCCTGCAAGTCCTCCTGGTTTTCGACAGGATAAATTTTGCGGTATGCATGTTCGGTTCTGGCAGGAAAAATTTGGTGTGTCTAGCAGCATTTAGGCTCTGCCACGTATCATCGAGGGAAGCATGTTCCCAGTTTTTGAAGACAGCCTTAGCCAATACTATTGATACTCCAAGTGCTGGTTCTGGTCCTGGCATGGAGGAGATTGAACCCTCTTTTGTTAAAGCATCCAAAATGTCATTTCCCTCTACGCCATAGTGACCAGGTACTTATAGTAATTCCACCGTATAGAATCTAGAGATAGGGTTCAGACGGTTTCTGCATTGCTGAACGATTTTTGAAGTGATCAAAGGGCTACTAAACGCCCTCAATGCAGCCTGACCAACCGCTCGTCGATCTCCCAGTTTGCCACCCTTAGGATCGCATATACTTAAGTTTGAAAAACCGTTGCATATTGTCGCAAAGGAAAAACCCAGTCGTCGTTTTTATTCGAGAGGTAGACTCCGGCTACATTTATCGTCGAAACAGCTATGCAGTGTTTTGGGTTGTAGTAAACTTACATAAAAGAGACAACTTTGAGCTACTTTAACTTTATCAGTCATAGTGGGATTTTCACCAAAGTTAGGATTATCTTGCTTCATTTCATAACCTAACTTTAATTGTAACATACCTACGGAAGTGTTTGGTCTATTCTTTATTCTTTCTGCTTATTTCAGAATTAACTTAGGGGGGGGGTTCCCACTCAATTTCCAAAAAGTATAGGATATACGATCAAGTATTGTTAGATGTTGGTATGGAGGATATTTTGGGCCATGGACACCACATGGGGAAGTTTGGTAATTTTTTTTTCAGATTTGTCGGTCGGGTACTTTCTGAGAATGGGTCCGTGAAAGGAATGATTCCTTCGAATTCCAGCACTCCCCCGTTCACAACCAATGTCAAAACAAACCGGGATACTCCACATAACTATTTTTGATGAAAAAATATTTTAGTCCCCTCTTTTGCATTTCTGGGGACGCCCCTTTAATTTAATATAGCACGATGCTGCTCTCTACATGCGTGGCCGTTCACAATTCCAATTTTTCCAATAAATTTCGTGCCAATCATCGTTTCTGAGAAAAAGGGTTTGCCAGACAGACTAGCAGATATTTCATTAACACAAACACAAATCCTTAAAAAAAACTTTAATTCGCCTATTTAAGTATTGATGATTTCCTATCAACCCTAATTGTCATTAATCAATCCTTTCGATTTTCTTTCGGTTTAGGATCGGTTTAGAAGTAATGGTTGAATGAAATGACCATAACAGAGTCAAAGGGGAAACAGATCCCGCAATAATCGCAGTCAACAGAGATCCTGGAGATGAACCATCAACAAAATATCTTCACAATCCCCTGAAACATGTTATCATTGATACGGCCATAAACATACTTGGCCTCAGCCGCAATTTGGAACGGCTGTTTCGAGAAGAAGAATGCCGCATACCGGCAATGTTGCACCCTAAAAGAACGCGGGCACATGCGGAGACTTTTCACGAACTCCGAGAGCGGCGAAGCGACTTCACAGATGAAAAAAGGAAGCCTGGGAGAACCTACAGGTCTGTGAACTCGAAAAGTACAGGGAGTAACCGCACCAGCAGGATGAAGGCTTATACACTTCGATGTTCATCCTACCGAGACAAAGACGGAAATTTATTCTTCGACAGAATGATTATATTAAAGCGATGGTTTGAGTATTTTGTTGAACTATTTAACAACCAGAACATCGGCGAGTTGGGGGTCCCGCCAACTGAAGACGGCGGACAAAAACTGCCACCATTAAGAAGAAGAAACAGTCCGTGAAATTCGTCAGCTTAAGAATCATAAATGGTTCACCAACTCATGCCCAACGTGTGGGACAGCCAATTCTTGACGACTGGCAACGAGCCCCCGATACATCAAAAGGAGAATATCACGCAGTATAGCAATTATAGAGGTATCTCGTTGCCGAGTACCATTAATAAGATATTCTCCACTATCCTGTTAAGTTGGATAACCACATACGCCTAAAACATCAATGGCCTACACCAAAGAGGGTTCACCCCAGGCAAATCAGCAGCAGATCAAGTTTTCTCTCTGCGGCAAACGATAGAAAAACCATTGGAATATGATCATTAGTTGTACCATATTTTCAAATACTTTAAGGGCGCTTATGATAGCAGGCTACGGTAAAACTATACACGGCAATTAGGGACTTCAGTATCCCGAAGAAATTGATAAGATTGACTAGGTTGACCATGGCGAATGTGCGAGGCCAGATAAAAGCAGCAGTATCACTCCCGAGACTCTTCGACACCAACAACGGTTTAAGACCAGGGGATGCTCTATCATGCATCCTCTTTAACCTGGCCCTGGAAGAAGTGATCTGTGATGCTGAGGTAAATATGAGGAGCGCGATCCTATTTAAGTCCACCCAACTATTGGTCTATGCTGACGATATCGACATCATGGGAAGAACGATCCGAGACGTACAAACTGCTTTCATCCAGATCGATCAGGCAGTGTTTGTCCGAGATCTTGGACTACATATCAATGAAGGCAAGACAAACTGTATGGTGGCAACGTCAGCACCAAAAACCAACCAACCAACAACATCGAATTGCACTGGTCAAACGGGGAGAATAAAGATAGGAGACTACAAATTTGAGACCGTTAATAATTTCTCCTATCTAGGGTCGAAAATCATAACCGATGACAGCTATGATGATGAAATGCGCATACGATTGTTGTCAGCCAACAGAGCTTATTTCAGCCTATAAAAACTGTTTCGCACGAAACGTCTCACCATAGGATCAAAGCTCTGTACAAGACAATGATCTTGCCGGTCCTTATGTCTTCCTCGGAGAATTGGGTTCTCAGCAAAAAAAAACTGCGAACTCTTCGAGAGAAGAATCCTCTCCTCCCTCCTTTTTGGCACCATACATGAGGATGAACGATTCCGTAGCTTACATGACGACGAAATCTATAACCGATACCATGATCGTCTGGCTCAATAGGTTGCGGTGGGCGGGTCACTTAACCCATAAGGAGGAGGATGATCCCGCCCGAGAAGTCTATAAGGGCAATATCTATGGTTGAAGAAGAGGACGAGGCAGACTCTGCCTGAGATGGGACGACAATTTAGGCCAGGACGCCAGACAGCTTTTAGGGATATCGAATTGGTGGACCTCGGTTGTTGCGCTGCTGATGATGATTGAACAATGGGTCTCAGAGAAAAGAATAAACAAAGCTGATTGGAATGCTGCGAGCGATGTTCCCGGCGAAACAGTGGTGGAAGAGATAGTTTTTTCAAGATAATATATCGTTATATCCCGGGAGAGAAAAACAGAGTGCCAACGAAGGCAAGGCAGAGACAGATGTTCATAAAGGCTTGGAGTTTTCGAGCAACAGTGGTGGCCACTTGATTAGTGCTTCCCCCTGAAAAATTGAACAGCCGGAAGATAATAGGAGGCAGCTACTGGTAGAAGTTTTGAATTTTCGAGTGCCAGTGGTGGTCACTTTGTATGTGTTACTTTCAACTAGTACCATAGAGAGCGCGTTGACACAAAACATACTCAATTTAATGTTGGTGATGAAGTATCTGCACTTCAGCACTGAATATTGACATAGGTTTCCTTCTGGGATGAAAAGATTCAAGATAAAACCATCTTTTAATTGTATTTTGTATAATGAATTCATGTGATCGATTTTCTGAGACGGTCAGAAGACTGTGATACTACAGTTCGATGTCGGTCCTTCGCCTACCGTTTCCCGCTCGATTGAAGGCTTAATGTCGGGTTCCAAGGGAATAGCATTGTATGAATAGGTTGTCAGAGTGTTGCACAGCCGCAAGCCCGGACGGCCACCTTTACGATACAGAGAATTCCGCGTTCACTTCCTTTTGGTAAACCGATTTTAAAGCGTCTTTACTCTCCCGGTTTTGCGCTTTGAAATTTAAAGTCTATCTGTTCAGTTGTCGGTCTGTCTTCTTCTCACATATATTTCGTTCTAAAACGATGTCACTCATTGATACGAAGTTCGATGGAAATATAAAATTGTGGGGCCCCGCGAATGCAATGAGTGACATTATTCTGCGTTAAGTTTAAGCAAAGGTGAATTATCCATCGTCTTACAGACATGGTTCTCTTTCATTTTATGTCAGTCTGTTGGAAAAATTCACCAGATTGTACACAATATTTTTGTTTTTGCTGTCATATAGCATTTCCTGCCCTTTTCGTAATTACATTGTCAAATTTTCGTACCCCTTTCCAACTTAACATTATTAAAAACTACCATTGTTTAATTTTCATTTAGAATTATTTTATCAGTTTTTTTTCCAAAATTTTCATCTATAACTATTTATCATCTCACACAACCCGAAACCTACATAGTAGCTACCATTGCGATTTTAGCATTGCATTGCTATGTACATTTCAATGTTCATGCACAATTAAATGGATTTCAGCTAAACGGACTGGCGCAGACAATACAGAAGTATTATAGTACCGAGTGTATTGTAGTGAAATTGCCGTATATATGTCACTTTCATCACCGATGTTTTGTCGTAGGCGACGTAATTACAAGGCGATCTATTGAGCTGAGTTTTTTTCTGAGCATCGGTCGGACCTGAGTATTCATACCGGGGAGACCGTGGGGAGTAGTGTTGTCGAAACTGGAGGGATTGATGTTGACATTGATATGAAACAGACAGTTTGTGTATGTTAGCTCTACTCGACGGAGCAGTTTGAACGTATTTTCTACCTAACCAGTCTGAACTTCGCTTAGCGTCTACTCGAATGTTTCAATTGTTCGAGTTAGCCTTGTCATTGTATATATTATTTAGGTGAACCCTCGTTGCCCACTTATTTTCCGTGTGCATCTTAAACTGAATTTTATTATTTTAGTTAGTCTTCTGACTTCAAATGACGTCCGTCGTACCAAGGAGATGTGTAGTAATTATCCTAACAGTTTACGTCTTGAATATGTTAGAGTTTATCGGAGATTGTTCACCATTATTTGGGGTTCATTATAACCATCTGCAAACAGCATGGCGCACGAAGATACAGGAGTGAAAAACAAAGATCTAGCGAACGCGAACCGAACGATTATTTAATAAGATACTCATCATTAAAATGCAATTCGCCGGCCTTTGCCGATAGAAACTCAATCAGAAACGCAATGTGTCTGTCCATAATGGGGAGCAGGGTGGGCTTCCCCGTCTTAGTCCTAACATAATTGATACTTTTCGAGCCACTCTATATAATCTATGGTACGATAGTAAATAGTAGTATTGTTTTGGTTTATGTCCTTAATTATAGCCATTATGCGGTCATCTACATTATTGTTTCTTAATATTTATTTAATGTTCTTTAGTTGCAGTGGGACAAGTACTTGGGTAAAATCAATAAACCACAAATGCGGTATACGGGTTTATTAAATACACTCGAAAGCTTTATCTGCAGTTTGTCCAAGAACGGATATTACTTCAGTGGTCAAAGGTTTTTCTTAGTTCTTATTTCTTGAGGTAAATAGCTACACCACGTTACTAAAAGGGGTTTCTATAATCTCTTTTTAATATTGTAATAATAATAATTTTCTTCAATTACTGTACTCATTTCTTAGCAATCTCCCAATCATTTTAATCCCCTTCGGGATCAAAATGCATTAGTTAACCATTTGGGGTTATCCACTGAATTTACCTATTTCCTTTTTATTTATTGTGATTCTAATGCTGCATACATATGTCTGTAGAACCTCAACAAGCCATTAAAAACCTTTGAGAACTTCGATCTCTATGTGTCATTATACTAAAATTCACGTGTCCTTTCGTATCGGATTTTGAAAAATAAATACGATATATCGAATGACCAATACGAGAGATAAATCTAAAAACAAGTCGGGAAACCGGAAGCTAGACGCTTCAGGTATGAAAGGTTTTGTATATTTTCTCTTTAATATATGGGTGTGCGTTTGTCCCAGTAGCATTTAGCACGTAAAATATGCATATATTATGTGAAAATAGCCACTTTCAAGTGATATTGACATTCATGGACTTGAATTTGCAGAGGAGCACAGATTTGACCTAGTATAACTTTGTTAGTAATAGTGCAGAATCATGATATATACTGTAGCCTACATTGCTGCAAAATTTTGTGATTCTAGGGTGAACTTAAGGGGGGTTTTCCTGTCAATTACTAAAAATTATAGTAATATACTATTATTAACTTTATTTGAACAGGTATCGATATGGAGGGTATTTCGGAGGCTAGGCACCATATAGTGGCAGCCCCCTGATTTTTTCCAGATTTTTCGGTTGGGTAGGTCCTGAGAATGGGTTCGTTAAAAAAATGACCACTTTCAACCCCCCGCACTCCCCACCTTTTCAGCGAAAGTCAAAACTAATACCGGCTTCGAAAAGTACTAATCGAGACCTTTAATTTGATACCCCACATATAGTCATTAAAAATACCCCACATATAGTGATTAAAAAAAAATTTACACCCCCTTTTGCATGTATGGGGACCCCCCCTTAAATTCGTCGTAAGAGGATGTAACTCACTATATGCGTGAGCGTTCACAGTTCCCACCTTTCTACCAAATTTTGTGTCAATCGCTATAACCGTCTCCGAGAAAAATGCGTGTGACGGACAGACAGACGGACAGACAGACAGACAGACAGACAGACAGACAGACAGACGGACAGACAGACAGACAGTAAACCGATTTTAATAAGGTTTTGTTTTACAAACAAAACCTTAAAAACACAAACAAAACCTTAAAAAAAATAACAGATCGAAAGTGCGTGGAATTGTAAAACTCCACATCCGAGTGCCGCAATCGAAAGGATGATCCACGACGGATCGCATCCCCGATTAATGTTCCTCCTGCCTCAGATGTATGGTGAGGCGCAGCGTTGGACGTTCCCACCTTACCTTGGTATCCTCAGGTCATTCTATTGGAGGATGTCCCTATTCTATATGATTTTTGTGGGACTAGGGAGGAGCAGGGAAAAGGAGGTTCTCAAATTGAAAGAAATGTATATAGAATTCATTTCAATTTTAAAATATTCCACATGAAAGCGGAAAGAATCGGTACAAGCAAACCTTTAAAGAAAAATAATAAAATTAATTATAAAAACCAGAAAATAAAAGAATAAAAAAACTCCGCCGCAGCCGGTCCCAAGCCCGGTTGTGAAAGGAGGAGAGATGGATAGCTTCAGTCTGAATGGTACCCCGTCTCAGGGGTAGGTGAGAAAAGTGCAGAACTCTGCAGTCTTGCAGATTACTCACTGAGGAAGCTATCCCCACACCTGGCAGTTAGGTATAAAATGCAAATCCATATATGAGAAGTAGAAGAAATTTACGGTCCGGTACGGATAATCGCCGGGAGTCGTCTGACTTGATCCCTTGTTGCACCAGAGATTCGTCGAGTGTTTCGCGCAATTCGCGTACGTGACTGTGCAGTGAGTCTCGGACCAAAACCGCTTTATTACTCGCAACGACACAATCCCGGCCACCATCACAGAACTTGTTCGACTTGAGGTCATCACGGAAACTGGTGACCAAGGGTCGATGGGGCAGAGACGACGGCACTAACAACACTATGCTGCACTGCAGGCAACAGTTTTAGTGCTTGCCGAAGCACTCTTCTTCACCGCCCAGCTGAAGTCTCCGCTGAGGTTCGGGACGAATTCCAAAAAGCGTGTATAGAATTCTCGGAAATGGATCCTTTGAATAGACCAAGTATACCCAGGGTCTATGTATCTCCAGCGACTCCGGGAATTCTATCTCAAATCAATGATGAGATTGCATCTCGACTGTGTGCTGATATGTCGCTTTTGCAACTACAATCATTTGTGTATTGTGGTGCCGTTACGGCTATCAAATTGCGCGGTCAGAAGTTTCGCTTCCATGTTATTGGTTTGAGTGACCGAAGAGATCCACCATAGAAAATTCGTTTGGAACGTCGGCTCGACTCACTAAGGCAGGACATTGCTAGGCTGATTTAAATCGGCACTGACAATGCCAGCAAGCGGATGATAAATAAATTACAGAGGGTTTAAGGGAACTATGCTACCCCTCGTGAAACACAGTAGTTGAAATTCTGGACACACTAAAGCAGAAACTTTCTGCCAAATGTCGTCGTTTACGATGGTTTGGCAAAAGTTACTCCAGATGTGTCCAGAATTCAACGTACGCAAGGAACCAGCCGAGATCACTCAACGAATCCTAACAGAGTGTCCAGGCAGTACAGTTTTCGGTGACGGAAGCGAGAGAATATTGGGGTGGACTTTGCGCTGAGCATGTTGAGTGGATCACTACCAAAGGTTCCCGCAATGCCAAGATGCCTGGCATGAATTTTGCGGATGTTACCGAAGAGGAAGTTCGACGAGCCATAAACGGCTTGAAGAACTGGAGGGGCCAAGGTCTGTATCGGGTACAGAATTTCCTGTATAAGAAGCTTACCAGTATACACAATCGGTTGGCACATAGCATAAGTTAGGTGATTAGTCGGGCAGAGGAATTTCCACACTTTCTCACTACGAAAATTACCTATCTTGCCCTGAAAAAGGCCACGGTGCCGGACCTTGTGGACACAAGCGCGATTACTTGCTTACCAATTCTCTTCAAATGCATAATGTCCATTATTAGTGGAAGGGTCAATGCGCACCTCGAGACCAACAACATTCTGTCCGAGGAGCAGAACGGCTGCCGAGTTGTGTCAAGGGGTTGCATAGAGCAACTCATTGTCGATTCGGTAGTTGTAATAAAGTTTTTGGCGACAGTCGTGGAAGAGTAGCATTCCACCTTATCAGTCCGTATGTAGGGCGCTAATAAACCAGGGCCCATCCGAATACGGAGGGGCATCTTCCAGGAGGACTCGTTGAGTCCCCTTTGGTTTTGTATGGCACTGAACCCCCTTTCATGGCTACTGAATGATGCTAGAGGGCATGGTTTTGAAATAAAGTATGGCCTATGTGCTAAGTGCGAACTGACACACTTGATGTATTTAGATGACATTAAGCTGTATGCTGGTACTGACGACCACCTTAGAAGTCTGTTGCGAATAATCGACATGTTCAGCCGTGATATTCGGATGAGACAAGTAACGAATCCGAGCCATCCACAAAGGTCATCACGAGCCGCATACCGGACATAGCATTGTTGACCTCCACATGGAGTTGGTGGTCTGAAGGATGCTGTCCTGTCAGAATTCCTGCGACGTGTAAAGCTGGTAGTAAAATCGTTGAATGTATTTGCTAAAAAAATCGATCACAGGTCTACCAGTGACATTACCAGCGTCTATCGTACACGCAGAAGATCCTGGCTGAATAAAATAATGTGGAATATGAAACGTTCTGTTTCTACTGAAAAGAAACAGCACTGCTTTTGACGGTACATCCTCGGCCGCCCAGCTCCTCCAGAAGAAATATTTTCCAGGATTGAAAAATTTGTAAATACTAGCACCAAGTGGAGAGGAAACAGTCCGTGCAATTCATCGGCCTAAAAACCATAAGTTTCCGAAGGCAAATAGGATTACAGCCGAATCGCTTAAATATAGAGCGACCAATTACACCAACCTTTTCATCAACTAATTCTCAAGGTGTGGTATAGCGAATCAATGCCTGACGACTGGCAACGAGGCATTATCTGTCCCAAACATAAGAACGGGGATATCACGCAGTGAAAGTACCACGTTGCTAAGTACCACCTATAAGATATTCTCTTCACCTTGCCAGGTCGGACAGTTCCACACGACCAAATCATCATTGGCCCGTACCAAACAGGCTTCACTGCAGCCACATCAGCAATAGATCAGATTTTCTCTCTTTGGCAAGCTATGGAAAAACTGCTGGAATATAGATATCAATTGCACCATCCTTTCATCGACCTTAATGCCACCAATGATAACATAAACCGGGTGAAACTGTGCACGGTCATGAGGGAATTCGGTGTCCGAAATTGATAAGTTCGACTAGGTTGACTCTAACAATGTGCGAGGGCGGATAGAAGCAACATGATCACTCTCGAAACCATTCAAGATCAACAAGGGTCTAAGACAAGGGGATACCTTATCAAACTAGTGGCCTACACTGACGATATTGACATTATGGGAAAAACCCGAAGTGTCGAAGTGTACCGTCTACTTTCATCCAGATCGAGCAGGCAAAGCGAGATCTTGGGGCGCAGATTAATTAAAACAAAGAAAAGTGCATGATGACAACCTCAGCGCCAAAAACCAATGAACGAACGACATCGAATCACACTGGCCAAACGAGAACAAAAAAGATGGAAGACTACAACTTTGAGACTGTGGAAAATTTTTCCTATCTAGGGTCGAAAATCACAACCGATAACAGCTATGACGATGAAATCCGCGCACGGTTGTTGGCTGCCAACAGAGCCTATTTCAGCTTACCAAAATTGTTTCGCTCGAAACGCCTAACGATAAGGTCATCTTGTCAGACCTTATGTATTCCTTGGAGACTTGGAGTTCTTAGCAAAAAAAGTTGTGAACTCTTGGCCACGTCCTAGAGAAGAATCTTCCAAAGAATTTTTGGCTCTCTACATGAGGACGGAGGATTCCGCAGCCTCTATAACGATGAAATCTATGGGCAGTACCATGACCGTTTCATTGTAAATAAAATCTGGCTCAACAGATTGCGGTGGGGGGTCACCTAATTCATATAAGTGAAGATGCTCCAGTCCGAAAAGTCTATAAAGGCAATATGTATGGTAGAAAAAAAAGACGATCAGACCTTGCTTGAGATGGAACGGCAGACAGCTTTTAGGGATATCAAATTGGTGGACCTCGTCGTAAAACTGGGATGTCTGGAGTTCCTTTCTAAGGCAGGCCTAGACTGGATACAGATTGTTGCGACGCTGATGATGATGATGAAACCCGGAGCATGTGTAGTGACATTGTGCTTGCAAGTATGATTTGCGATAATTTGTGTGATTGTGCGATGGACAAAGGCAATCCAAGTTTACTTGGAAATGTAGAGGTCCTTTTGGAAATGTCAGTCTCACTTACGCCATTAATGACTATTCCATATCCCCCTCAGTCCGGACTCAGAAAAACTGTAGACCCGAATACTGGAATGAGGAGGAAAGATCCATGATGGGTCGCTTCCTGAATCGATATGGTACCTGCCCCAGATCTTTAAGGCACGCGGCCTTCTGAAATTTCTGCTCTTCTTTGCGCATTCCCTTATCTATTAATTTTATTCGCCTTGGCTGTGAATGCAAATACTCCGTTCTTCTTTTTCCTCCACTTTCATTGAAGTTTTCTACCTTTGCAACCATTTCGTTTCTGTTGTTGCAACTTCTTTTTTTTACGTCACTGTGATACAAGCAAAGATAGCAGAGAAGCGAAACGATGAAAATTAAGGCAGTGATAACCGGGGACGAGTTGCTGAATACCAGTCGACTCAGTTGCGAATAAGTACCTGAGTCAAATCAGGGTAATAATCAATGAAATGCTGATCAGATTGCCTCCTTCATGAAATGCTCTAATACACTTCAAGGTTCTTAACCATTTCGATTGTCGCGGCAACGATTACTGCTATTGTTATTATTAGTGGTTGGCGATTGCCCCATCACAAGGGGCGCGTCCAAAACCTAACTACGTGACAGCTAAGGCCACTCAACGCGAGTTCTTTTCGTCTGTTTCTATTTGCAGCTCGACTGATGTTTGCGCCATGCTTATTCGTTTAAGAGGCCCTGAACAAAGATCAATTCTGTCCACCCTCATGAAACCGCCAGTGATGAAACGGTCGCTGGTTCCAGTTTTGTGATCAGCTCAGGAACCCGTTCTTGAGGCATGTTATCTGCAAACAAATTGGTTCACATTCAAAATCCATGGAGGATGCAATCCGTCATGGACCTTTTTCCAACCCCAGGCGCGCCACCAGGTCCGTAGTTTTTGGTATTTTGCATTTTGAGCTTCGCGCCCGTTTCAGTTTCAACTCTACACTATATCCTACATATGAATTTTTTTTAATGACAGGATTAGGGTTGAAGCACTTCTTCTCGGCTGCGATGTCAACGCCCACCACGAAGTGTGGGGAAACAGCGACACTAATCGTAGAGGTGAGTACCTTCTCGAATTTATTCTTAGTAATAAGTTAGAAATTTACAACGTAGGGAACACTCCAACATTTGTGACCAGCACCAGACAAGAGGTACTAGATATAACTCTAGGAAATACCCTAATGAACGGGATGGTCAGGAATTGGAGGGTGTCTGATGAACCTTCAATGCCTGATCACAGGATAATCAGATTCGACATTGAAGGTAACTGCGAAATAAAAAGAATAATAAGGAATCCCAAGAGAGCGGATTGGGAATCCTACACAACGCACCTGAGCAACAATATTGCCCACCTTCAAGGGGGCGGTGACATCAGGAGCGAATTGGAATTAGAAACGGTGGTGGAAGACCTCAACACAATCGTCATTGACGCATATGAGGTCAGCTGTCCGGCCAAGACAGTCAAGTCATCAAGGGATGTACCATGGTGGAACAGGAACCTAGAATGAGAATGGAGGTACGAAAACTCTTTAACCGGGCAAAACAAACCGGGGACTGGCGGAGGTATAAAAATGCACTGACTGCGTATAGCAACGCGATCAGGAAAGCGAAACGGAACAGCTTTAGGGAATTCTGTGAAAGGATTGAACAGATCACAGAAGCAACCAGGCTGTACAAGGCTGTTGCCAAAGACGGGGGAATATCCTCTGTCTGCTTGAAAAAGGAAGATGGGACATTCACCGAGAATGAGGAGGACAGGGTGCACCTGCTTCTCAGAACTCATTTCCCGGGGTCCTACCCCTCGGCGGCAGGCGACAACAATCTGCCTAACACCCCACCAACGAATAAAAGGGGAAGAAAAGAGAGCTGGAAACTAGCAAAAGAGGTATGCTCAGAAGCTAGGCTAAGATGGGCAGTGCGAACTTTTCAATCAATGAAATCTCCCGGAGTAGATGGCATTTTCCCAGCACTTATCCAGAGAGGCCTAGGAATTATCTTAGAGTCTCTTCTGAGGGTGGTAAGGAGGAGCATAGCACTGGGTTACATACCAAGGGCATGGAGACGGGCAAAAGTGTTCTTTATTCCGAAAGCGGGTAAAAAGGATCCTTTTCACCCTAAATCTTTCAGACCAATCTACCTAACATCGCTCGTACTCACAACGGTGGAGAAGGTCATAGACAACTATATTAGAACTAACGTTCTAAAGCGTAATCCCCTACATCACTGTCAACACGCTTACCGGGCAGGACGGTCAACTGAAACTGCTCTGTATCAGCTGACAGAGGTACTACGGGACGCTATAGAAACAAAAGAAATTGCACTGTGCGCGTTTTTGGATATCGAAGGAACATTCGACAACACATCGCACACAGAGATACAGGATGCCCTGAGCCGCAAAGGAGTGGGAAACACCCTGGCACTCTGGATGGGCAAAATGCTAGAAAGCAGACAAATAGAGGTACAAACAGGTGGAAATTCTATTATCATGAACACCACTCAAGGCTGTCCACAGGGTGGAGTACTATCGCCGCTGATGTGGAGTATGGTAGTGGATGAACTTCTGGACGTGATAACAAATACTGGAATACAAGTCCAGGGCTACGCGGACGACATTGTTTTAATCTGTATCGGCAAATATGAAAATACCCTATGTGATAGAATCCAAACTGGATTAATGGTTACTAGCGCCTGGTACAGGAAGGTGGGACTGCGGATCAACCCAACCAAAACCACCATAGTACCATTCACTAGGAGGCGTGAGCTGGATCACCTGAAAGCCATAACATTACATGATATGGAGGTGAAACGAGAAACAGAGGTCAAATATTTGGGAATCACGCTAGACTGAAAATTACTCTGGAAGACACATGTCGGAAACACTTCTCGAAAAGCCACTTGACTTGCAGATCCATAGCAGGAAAAAAATGGGGTTGCAGCCCTAAGATACTACTTTGGATATATACTGCAATAGTAAGGCCAATGATTACCTATGGAGCGGTAATCTGGGCAGAAAGAACCCAACTCAGCACACAAGCCAGGGAATTACATAAGCTCCAAAGGCTGGCTTGCGTGTGTATCAGTGGGGCAATGAGGATATGCCCAACGGCATCCCTGGAGGTCCTTCTGGGATTAACCCCTCTCCATCTGCACATACAGATGCAGGCAAGGAGATCAATATTCAGGATGGCCGGTAGAATGAGTGAGGCGGAGAGCTGTCTAAATCGAAGGAAGATTGATATCCTTTCTAGGCGGTATCCCGAATTACTGATACGGAGGGACAACATGACAACAAGGTTTCACTTCGATAATAAGTTTGAAATACGTTGGAGTAACAAGGCAAACTGGGAGAGCGTGGCTGCGACATACGGCTTAAACCAGCAACTGATTACTTGGTACACTGACGGATCCCTCACAGCAGAGGGAGCGGGTGCCGGTGTCATTGGTCCAAGGAAAATGTACTTTGAGCCAATGGGCAAGTACACTAGCATATTCCAGGCGGAAATTTACGCCATAGACAAATGTGCCTCCTTTAATCTGCAAAGGAACTACAGGGGGCAGAACATAGCTATTCTCACCGATAGCCAAGCAGCGATCAAGGCACTTAGGTCCAACCAGGTGAACTCTAAACTGGTATGGGAATGCCTTGAGAGACTGAATACACTCGGCTCGTCCAACAAGGTCTGGATACTTTGGGTTCCAGGCCATGTTGGGTTGGAAGGCAATGAGGCAGCGGATGAACTAGCCAAGAAGGGAGCAGGGACGCCTTTACACGGCCAGAACCCTTCTGTGGAATCGGAAACGGTTTCATGGCTATGAATCTAAGAAACGAAGAGAAACGGTTGAGGCAACTCCGAATCATAGTGGGAATTCTCACTGGTCATTGTCGGCTGAATTATCACCTAGGGAAGCTAGAGATATCTTCGTACACTGCCTGCAGGTTCTGTGAGGAGGAGGACCAAACCTTTATTCACGTCCTGGGACGGTGTCCGGCACTTGTGCAAAGTAGGTCGATACATCTGGGAGAACACTTAATTCCAGATGCAAAGCTGAAACTTCTGGAAGTGGGGAACATACTAAAGTCCCTAACGGTTACAGGCCTGCTTGAGATACTATGATCAACAGGTACACTGTAACCAGTAAAAGGGGCACAATAGTTCTTCAAGGACGCGGTGCGACTTTCCCTTAACAGAATAATAATAATAGGGTTGATGTGTCTAAAAGGATCCTTACATTCAAGAACGTGGCTTGCATAGAGACGTAGGAGCGCATATCGCTGGGACCCTTCAGGGGACGTGCAGTATTTCCGGGCATTTTCGCCGACTCGTTGGGATATCCAAAGGATGTTGCATAGCCCAATGAGCAAAATACCGTCTCGCCGTTCTCGCTTCACATTATTCCAAAATTAGGGAATCAGTCGCCAGGCATGTAAATTGTTTATTGAGGTTTTAGGTACTCCATGAAGCTATTTGTCCTTGCTTAATCCCCTGACGAAGATAAGCATTGCAATCTTTTTTTAGATAACTCTACATATTTAGCTTCATTAACGTTTGTAAAGCTGCAACTATTCTGGTGAAGCTATTATGGGTTTGCTTATCTTTTCACCATTTGTTGCATCACACACTCATATCCATTATTGCCCGTCCAATTTATGTACCTCAAAAGACTAGGGTCCATATAAAAAAAACTCTTATAATTTCACAAATCAATTACCGTCCACGTATCTCTCATAATATACGTGGGAAATTTCAGGACACGGTGCCATGTGTAACTTTCGGGCATAATAAACTTTCATAGACTTTATATCGAATTATCGATTGTGATGTGTGATAAAAAGATGACGATGAAGGTTAATTTTGTTTGAGTTTATCTTCTAATATGAGCATAGATATACGGGCGCACGGACATCTAGAATAAAGCTTGACGTGTAGAAATTGCTCGCATATTTTCGATCACACACGTGGGCGACCTTATATCGGTTGCAACGTGATAGATTAATAAGTGATTAGCAATGAACTTGGCAGAACCAAAAAAAAGCCTGAGATAGGATTAATGATGGGATGTGTGAATCGTTTGCGCGTTACCGCATGCAGGCATGGAATTACTGAGATCTTATCCTACCCGAATATACATAGAAAATTTATGATATGGCTTATGCACTTTATTAACGGCCCATATGTTTAAATAACGATAAAATGAACTGTAAACGTGTTACGATAATAAAACATAATAAGAGCTTTTCTCTGACTGTATAAAGTCTTACAGGCATTCAGTGAAATTGGTGTAAGAAATCACGTGAAAGTTGCACATGAGGTTAGTACATGTAAGATGGTCACAAGGAAAACTGAGTCTTCATATGGATGAACATATCAGACACAGGCACAGCTGCTCCTTGGTATAATCACATATGGTCGTTGTATACAAGCAAAATTATTAATTTATGAGCACGGATAAAACCTGAATGACATTCACTTTCTTATCGTATTGCTTATGATATGTGAACATTTTCGTGATGAGAATGTGAATGTAACATGAAGCAATTATTTTTGTAATAGAATCAAAAGGATTACTTGTATCTTCCTGAGAATATTTAGTCTCTTATCAGACACGTGGCGAGTAGAGGAGTGTCCCCACAGGACACCGGTGGGTAGGCGGAAGATAAAATATTACTTCAGGTCCAAATTCAGCTGGGAAAGACAGATTAAACGGAAAGGACTCTAAAATTCGTTATTGAATTGAAAAAACTGCACAGAAGCTTCTATCTAAGATTTCATATTGTAAAAGTAGCATCTTCTAACTTGTAGTGGCCGCATTTTCGCATTTTCGGGGTTAATTTGATCAAATAGTGCATTCTATAGTGCGCAATTACCTTATTGAATACACTCGGTCGAATGGATCATGATAGAGGGGAATGATCTGCCGCATCCGTCAATGCTGCCGCGTATTTTGCTGGCAACATAAACTCTAGAAATTCAAGGCTGGATATAGTGGGACCGGCTGATCGAGAGACAGCTGATAGCCGGGGGAGATCATTTTTGGCTGTTGGTAATGAAAGTTTAGGTTTCTGATTTGCCACAAGTAAGTGTGATTTGACAGTTGCGCTGTTCTTTGTTTGCCGACAAAATGAGGACGTAGATTTTGACCGCGAGAAATCACACTTGGAAGTGAAGGAAATGGAACCATTTCGCGAGATTTCAATGAGTGATAACTTCACGAAGAGGGGAAAGATTGGTGGGACTCGATGCGCACTTTCTGGACAGATCGAATTCGCTAAATTTCTGCAAAAGCGGATATTAATTTCGGATGGCTAAGGAGCAATTAGCAGCTATGAAGTCGACCTCTCTGATTTCTAAGGGTGTCACAATGGAAGCGGGAAACGAGTTCTACATTTGGAAATGGTCGACTATTTATTGTTTGTCACGAGAACATTCACTGTGACTCTAATAAAAATCCAAAAAAAAAAAAAAAAAAACTCGGTGATGAAAGTCAAAGATGTCCAGCAATATATAACGAGGTGGGAAAAACAAGAATATGAACAGGAAGGACGATAAGTTTGCTTTGCTAAAAGTGTTTAAAGCAATTTTCGGGTTTATTCCGTGAATCTGGTTATAAACGAAAATGGAATATCGAGTATATCTCAAGAACTGAGAGGACTTGAACCATGCCTCCATTGGTTACCATTAATTGGATTAATCGTGCAGACATAGCGATTTTAAATAGTAATTTGAAGGAACTCAAGAACGGCAACATGCAGAGCTCTAGGTGAATACGTAAGATTTTATTATTTCTTTTTTCAATTTTTCTTACCTAGTTTTATTATAAATGTATATACTTCTGTGTCATGAAGCATAATTAATTTTTTTTTATTTCAGAATTCGTTTCGTCTCTGCTCCTCCTCAGCCCTGCAAAAGGAGATTTACGGCTCCACGCACGCGGTCGACCCGAAGTTTTTTTTATTTTAATTTTTCAGGTTTTAACTCACATTTTGGTTTAACTCGTTAGGATTACGCGAATACCTGTTTGTGCGGTTATTTTGAAGATCCGGTATGGATCCACGCACTAGTATAGACATATGAATTTTGAATAATGACAAGTGAGGGATCGTAGCTTACAAAGGATGGCATGGCTAGGCGAGCGAGGAAAAACTGTCATTCCCCGGGGCTTGGAACAGAGACTACTCAAACTAAATAGATATTTTGGTGACCTGTGCGGGTTTTAGATTGGTAGTATGGCTTGCGTCAAGTGATTTCATTATCCTTCTTCTCTTTTAGCCCATTCCCATTCAGAAGTGGGATCGGCTCATTTCGGTCGGTTGTGCCATTTGGCTCTGTCAAAGCCTGATCCGGATGCAATAGCAAGGTCTTCAAATTATCATCCATCATATTAAGCCATCATTGTTTCGGCCGGCCTTTTGGTCGTTTCTTCGCGAATTACATGACCAAACCATCGAAGTTGCCTCTCTTGCAATTTTTGCATGATCGGTGCAATCCCATAACAGTCGCGCGCACTCTCACAGATGTGATCTTGGCGGAGTCCAGGGGCAGAGACAGGATACGTGTGCCGGAATGACTCGTACGGTGATATAAGTTTAGGGGGAGGGACTTAACAGCTACTAAGATACCACCGCCGGTTGTCTTGCCTAGTGAAGCACAGCTCTGTCACAGCGAAAGACCTTCGAGGAGCTCGGAATGTAGGATCTTCTCATTCAAACAGGTTTCAGTAATTCAGATGGCGTGATTTTGGAATGTCAAGGTAGATAATTTATAACCCGACAGCTTGGTCCTTACACACCTTAAATTTTGGTAAAAAGGTCTTAAATTATGAAAATCGTACAAGTTCTGCATTTTTTCGAAACTTACTAGTTAGCTAGACTCCTTTCCATCAAAAGGAAGATTGAGTGATAGCGTCGAAATCGTGGGGATACGTCAATCTGAAGGAAGCTATCATTCGGTCTGGAGAGCCATCCTTCGTCAGCTTCACACAGAGGTGGCAGAGTTGAGTTGAGCTTGCTTCTGATGTAGGCTAGAATATCATCGGAAGTAGTGGAGTACGCTACTCTAGACACGAATTGTTATTTCTGTGGCGAGGGAACTTTCAGGAAGTGGCCGCTGGAGCTATATCAGATCGGAATGATGCCAGGTGTGACTTGTCGCTTGAATAGAGGATGGCAGACAAAGACAGATTAGTGGGCTGGAGCGACTTAGATATATCGTCAGTATTGTTAGCCACCAAACAAAGGCGTATCAGAACCGAATGAAATGGCAGCTTGAGGAAACAGATTAGATGACTTCTTTTTAAAGATCGAGAGAATCCTGGGTCTGCAATTCACCTAACGAGGAGGTAGATACATGAAGATCACAATAATAGGGAAGGAAGAATTCGAAGTTACAAGGCTTACTTTCTTTTCTGCATGAAACTTTCTTACATCAAAATTAACAAACTCTTTTAATCTGGTGCACAACAAGGCGTAGATCTGCTTTCTCAGTTCAGTATTGGAATACTTCTGTACCTCCGAATTTTCTGAGCGTTCCATTCCATGGTACTGCAAAGATGTTGATTGTCGATTTATATTCAAAAAAATTTTTCGCCATTGACTTTCTGAGAATTGAGAATATTTGCATTTTTCATTGATTCAGATATTCTCACTAGCATTTTGGTAAGGGTTCTTTTTATCTAAGGAGTATTTTCGGTAGAACTAATTTTGGACATTTTAAGGAAAGTAGAAACAACTTAAGTGCGTTCACTAAGCACAAAAACACCTCGCTGAGATGCTAAGATGCAGATTACGTCTTGGTACGGCATAGCGCGTCAACCACACCTGCGGGCCATCGTTCGTAGCAACCTGAAATGCGCTTCAGCTCCCTCCACGACTTCCCGAGATGCCTCTGCTCCTCCTCTTCTGTACTGCGTCAAGTGCCCTTGGGCAACCAACTACGTTGGCCAACAGGGGGGAGGGAGTACGAACCTTGGTTCTGCTGGTGTTTATTTTTCTCTCTCCCTCTCCTTCCAAATGCAGAGCTATTTGGCCAAGATGCATGACCTTTTAAGAGAGCAAGCATATGCCATTAGTGTAACCAAGATGTTAGAAGAACGATGTCATTGTCCATTGAATTCTCTACGTCTTGCGGACTAGGCAGCGAGAAAAACGTCACCGACAAGAACAAGAAATAATATTGGTGACAAGATGCAGTCCTGGCGGATTCTGTTTTGGACCTCAAAATTCTGCGAGATTTGACATGTGATAACGGCTATTAATTTCTCAGGGATGCCCTTCCAGCGTAGCGCACTCCAGATATGCTCCCTGTTTACGCTATCGAAAGCTTTCTGGAATTCGATGAAGAGGAAGTGCACCGAAAATCTAAACTCAGAGCATTATTCTAAAATGATCCGTAGGGTGTTGTTTGGTTAAGGCAAGAGAATCCAGGGCGGAAACCAGTCTGCTCTCTGTCGATCAAGCTTTCGAGATGTTCTTTGATGTGATCCAGAATTGTTTTAATTATCATCTTTGCAACGGCAGGAAGCACGCAGATACCTCTCCAATTGCTACACTCAAAAGGGGTGCCCTTCCTTAGAATCATAACGATAATTCTCTTCTTCTTCTTCTTCTACCGCTGAACAGCCGCGAAATCTTGTATGATGATGCAACTTCTTTGCTCTACAAAAATGCGACAAACTGTCAAAAGTTTACTGATGTAAAAACATGCCACATATATATTAATGATACATTGGCGCTAAATATTGGCGGGTACGTCAGTTAGAGTGGCACAAACTTTTAAAAACGGAAAATAATTGGTTCTGCCATGCTAGTTCGGTCCCAGTTTTTTTATCATACCGATGACCAGGATTTCAACCCAGGCAATAAGATCGAGAGGCTGACACTAAAACAACTCAAACCTCGCGCCTTCAAGTCATGGTGGAACTTTTGGGTGGAAAGAAGGCAACTTTTGTCATTCGCTTCAAACCATGTCGAGAGATTATATTTAAAGATTTAAACTATGACGACTAACTATATTTAAAGAAACGCTCTCGCACATTTTACCCCGTAAAGAAGGTTAGCTTGGCTTCAAATATTAGTGAAGGCGTGACGGGACTTCAAAAAATCAAAGCTTTACTAAAATACCAGGATTGATTTTGAAAGCAAGAATAATGAAACACATGTTCAGCAATAAGCCGTCGCGACATTGTGTGGAGTGCAATCACTTTTTGAATGTTAACCAATCCCTTAGGGAACAGTCGTTAATAAATTACTTGATTATATGCATCACATTCAATACTGAAAATTACCATTTTCCATTCTCAGCATCTTTTAAAATTTCAATTGGCACGAAAACATCAAAACCATCGATTTTGTGGCAGTTTGAAATATTTTGGTCATTGGACACGTCCTCCCTCAGCTGAACTCCTTTAGTTATCTGAGTAATAATCAATGAGGTTAGGGTTCATATTTTTTATTATCTTTGAAGATGGAAAAGTATCTCGATTCGTAGATATACCAATTTTCATGGTAGCTCCCAAGAGAATGTTAGTACTCTGCTGGTCAATTTAGAGACTTTTCCCCATGTTTGACGGAAGCGAACTCGAAAAGTTTAACCCTAACTCGAGAAGATTTAAAGCAATTACTTATGTTACACTAAGGCATACGTGGCCTCGATTCAACACAACTTGGAGTCAAGAATATGTGATTCGAACGCATGTGAGAGAGCACAGAGCAATGTGATATTATTTAGTTAGTTTAACTACTGCAAAAAGTTTTACCGATTGACACTCTTCGCCAATTACATATTGTTAGTTACCTTCCGGAGTGAGGAAAGTCACAGGAAATGTGGTTAGTTCTCGTTTCTTATCTGTTGAACAACTTTTCAAATTACAAAATCTACTTATAAAGTGAAGAGAAAATCTTTCAACATTCCCACCAGTTTCGTTGTTCGCATTATTCCTTCTTCCTAGCGAAAGTTGAATTAGTACTTTCTTGAATGGTCTGACACTTTTGGGTCAATGTATTGACGTTTGGGTAAAGGAGTAATGTTTCCTTATGGTGAAGTTGCGTCTGAATGTGGTAAGTCAGGAGCTAAGTTGCTTTAAGTTTCGAAGAAAGGTTATTTTCATCTGCAATATGAGAGAAAGGATAATGGGAGTATTCGAATATTCTATATTTTTTTTCCGTATATTCTCTGTTCCTGATATTTTGAAGCTCGTTAATAATAAAATTTTCTTTACTATTAGGTAGATCATATCAAACTACTATATATTGTCGTCTGTATGAGTAAGCAATCATTGTATAGTCTTGGAGAAAGTTTACTTCATTTTGAAAATTGTTTATCAGTCTTACTGCACACTGCACAAAGTTCATGCAAAATGCTCATAATTTCCGTTTGGTACCTCATAATTATCAAGCGAACCCGGCTTACGAGTTTGGGAGGTTGATGTGTAACTAACTTGATGGTCATTCTATCTTCCTTACAGCTGAGCAAAAAGTGCAATACAACGAAGCTTAATAGGGATCAAAGAACCGCGCGTGTAGGTAGTACTGGGGTTATCCGGCAATACTCTCAATGTACTCTTACCCGTCTTCCTCCCAGACCACCATATTAAATACATTGGAACGTGGAATGCTCTCAAACTTCATAAGTTCGGATGTTGGACAGCGATGCCATACGGCCTTAGTGACAATTTAGGTATAGTACCTCGGGAGCTTTGGGCATTTATTTTTAAAGTCTTTACGCCACAGACTACGCCACATGCAAACCGAACTTCTTGAGAAACTTTACTGTGGACTTCCCAACCAGAGCAGAGTGAAAAACTGGCGGCGTATTGCAAAAGTATGCCAGAGTATTCTTCATCGACGGATCAAAGATGGTTCGTAGAGACGGTCTCCAGGATTCAAAGTGGGAGTAATGATGATATTGCCAGCTTTCGATGGCCGAGGGATGATCTTAGTCCATCTTGGTGTAATATAGCCTGACCGACCGACAACCAAGCAGTCATTAAGCCGTGTAAGTGGGGACATCCTCCAGGCTAGTGAGCAATGCAGGAACACGCTGAACAGTCTGGGCGACCCGTTCAAGGTCATCCTCCGCTGGGTTTCCGGGCATAGGAACATAGAGGGGAATGAGCGGTCTGACGAACTGGTCAGGCCGGTTGAGGCAGGTGAGGCAGACACTGCTCATAGTAATTATCCCACATTGCAATCTGATACCCTGACTTGAAAACTCCAGTTGGAAAAATTCTAGATAGCGTTATGGGATTTTTAAGAGTATTTCAAGATGATGATTCACATGGGGCATCCGACGTCCAAGCATCTTACACACTGTTTAATGCAGATAATATTTTCCTAGCGTCTCATAGCAATTGATCTCGAGCAACTTGTACAAAAATGGAATCATCGCCTGATGCAACCCTGTTTCAGCTTGAATCTGAATAAAACACAATTTTTGTCGACCCATTCACATGAAACAGACGCTATCGCTGTCAGTGGCAGTGATCTACACAAAACTGAGCGCCCTCTGCCACTGGAGAATTGCGTTATGAAATTGATCGACGTATCAACGAACGTCCGAAATATAAAATTTACCGCTGTCACCCTTAGTACCTTAGATGATGACTTGAGAACCCCGGGACTGTATCCCGATCAGGCAAATGACAAAGAGAAGTGGCGCACCCGATCATGATGAGCCGACTCCGCTTGTGAACGGGATAAAGGATGAAGAAAAACAAGTTGGAAAACCGGAAGGACGCTGGATTCTTCAGGTATGAAAGATTTTGTGTATTTCATTTATAAAACCATTTGGGTGGACATTTGTCCCATTAGTACCTAACACGTAATATATGCATATATTATGCGAAAACATCCACTTTCAAAGTCTAGAATTTGCAAAAAAGCGACAACTTGGACCTATTATAACTTTGTTAGTAATAGTGCGATTAACACCAAAAACTCTGCCATGCTACTTACATAGTATGCTGGCCCCAAGCCCAGGTAAAGGAGGAGGGTTTGAGGCAACGTGCTTAGAACTATCTTCAGTAAAACAAAAATGGGGAAGATTTCTTAATGCATGGACAGCGTGAGGACGTAAGTAAGTTAGTCCGAACAAAACAAATACGTGTCTGCACGGTAAATGTTGGCACCCTAACTGGAAAGACCGAGGAACTCGCAAGAGCCCTTTGGAAAAGGCACACTGATATCTGGGCTCTGCAAGAAACCGATGGTCTGGTGCCAAAAGCTGCGACATTGAATGCGACCGTGGTAAAAATGGCTTTAAACTTCTCTATTTTGGTAACCCACATACTCAATATGGTGTTGGCATTGCCATCTCAGAAGGTTTCCGTGATGTCATTAAAGAAAGAGATGCCTCCTGGCAACTTCTCGATGAAAAGACTTGTCACGTGCTTGCTAACGGCCATATTATTATTACCGGCGACCTTAATGGTCATGTGGGTGAAAAGGCAGACGGTAACAGGTGCCATGGGGAAAAGGGGTTCGGAACGCGCAATGAGGGTGCCGAGCGTATAATCGATTTTGCGGACACCCATGACCTTGTACTTATCAATACATGGTCCATTAAACGATTGTCTCATCTTCCTACATTTTATAGTGGGAACAATAAAACGCTAATCGACTATATTCTCATAAGACGCCGAAATTTTACCACTGTCACTGATTGTAAATCCGTTCGCTATGAGACCATTGCACCTCAACATTGGCCGCTGATTGCAGTCCTGCGAAATAAACCACAGATAAAAAAGCGTGTGGAACGCACTGGCCGCGACCAAGTGGTGGCGATTTCGTCAGAAGAAACAAGAAATGATCTCACTTACGCGATTACCAACCATTATGAATGTGGAAGGATCGTGGAACCAAATGAAAGACACGATCTACAAAGCGGCCTTTGCAACCCTCGGGGTCACCGAGCCAGGTAACCAGTATATCAACCAAGATACCTGGCTTTGGAATGACGATGTTGAAATGAAGGTCCGTGAGAAGAAATGCCTCTACCACAATTTTCTCGACGATAAAACTCTAGTCAATTAGAAAATTTATAGGAATGCCGACAGGGAAGCAAAGAAAACAATCGCTGCCACCCTCGCGGATCATTATAAAATCTTTGCGATAAACTGGACACTCGGGATGGCGAAAGAGATCTTTAGCGACTTGCCAAAAGCCGTAATGAACGCACACAGGATATTGAACTTTTCTGTTGCGTTAATGATAGGATAGATAGGATTCGAGCAGATTTCATTCATACATGTCTCTGTTGGTGTTCATTAAGAAAGCGCCCTTTCACCGCTCCTCTTTCTTCTTGTTATGGACACCGTCACACGGAACATCCAATGTACCGCGCCCTATACACTGCTTTATGCGGATGAAGTTTTCCTAACATCTAATAGCAAAAATGATCTCAAGCAACTTGTCCAAAAATGAAATGATCGCCTCATGCAACACGGTCTCAGATTGAATCTGAATAAAACTAAATTTTTGACAACCGATCCCCATGAAACAGGTGCAAACGTTCTCCGCGGCGGTGATCTGCCCAGAACTGAGCGATTTACATATGTCGGATCAACGCTATCAGCCAATGGAGAACTGCGTTATGAAATTGATTCACGCATTAACGCAACTTGGATGAAATGGCGTTCCACAACTGGTGTTCTTTGTGATCGACGTATCAACGAACGTCTCAAATATAAAATTTACTGCAATGTCGTCGGTCGTGTCGATCTCTATAGTTCTGAGTATTGGCCGACTATAAAAGACAATGAACGGTGTCTTGCGGTAATGGAGACGAAAGTGTTGCGTTGGACTAGTGGCGTGACACGTTTTGATTACATTCGGAATGAGGATATTGGCCATCGGTATGGGGTTGCACCGATCATGGCAAAATTGCGGGAGAGGCGTTTTCGATGGTATGATCACGTAATTCGCGCTACCGCGAGTTCACTTGGCAAGATTGGTCTGAAAATCGAAGTCGACACAACGGTGGCTTGATACGCTGGATGGGGATTTGAAAGTCTCTCGATTGCATCTAGATCAGGCTTTTAATAGAACCAAATGGCGAAACCGATCACCACGAACCAATCCCGTTTGTGACCGAAATCGCTCGACTTCTTCAATGGTATCACAGAAGCTTAGAGATATCAATGACGATACCATATTGAGGATACCTTGTAATGACAAAGTGAAATTAGATGAAGATCAAAAGACCATCCTAAATGACACAAGCCATCCAAGAGGGGAGAGCTAGTCGAAAAATTTAAATTTGCTAAGTTGACCGTGAAGGTCCGGCTATGAAAAAAAGAAAAGTTTTGAACAAAAAAAATTGCAAGTATTACCCTATGCCAGCCTCTAGTCTTTAGAACTCTTAAGGGTTAGTTTCTTGATGACAGATTATCATGGACAGGATGAAATTTTTCATTAAGTTTGAATAAGTAATAAGTAACAGATAACGGGCGACTAATTTAGCGCTGTCAAAGATGCTCACGTTTTCCAAGACGTCGGAAGTTTTTGATAGAGACGTTGCCTAAAACACTAGGAAGAAACACCGAATATCAAATTGGGAAAATCACTTTGGCAACCGCATTCAACGAAGCCGAAAAAAATTGCTGCGCTCGTACGCAAAAAGGGGTTTGTAATGATGACAATGGGGTAAGGAGCTCTGCACGAGATTTTCTGTACTTTGAGTTTGTTTTTCCACGAACTTTTTATTTGCAGGACTTCACAAACAACTAAGAGAAATCAGAGTGAAATTATGCGGTGTTTCCAACGATTAATTAATTGAAATAATAAAACTTGTTGTTTCTTTTTCGTTGGTGTGGGTATTTATTCTTGCAAATACCGATATTTCGGGAACCACTTGTTCCCTTCATCAGTGCAAACAAGTTTGCTCATCTATAGACATTATGTTCTATTTATACTACTCTATACTATGATATTATAATTACGACTAAAAACTTATATCTAGGTCCTGAAAAAGAAAATAAATATTTAATTTAACTACCTAATAGCTAATGTATCTTACAACTTATATCTAGGTCCTGAAAAAGAATATTTAATTCACTTCCTAATAGCTAATTTATCAATCCTAAAACAAGACGAGATTATTTCACTTTAAGAGATTTCTAAACAATGGGGAATAGCAGTTACCCAAATCTGAGTTCAACCTAGTGTCAACCGGTTGTTTGTTGATGAACCAGCTTTCGTAAGCATCCAGTTGGTTAGTCTTTCTTACTTGCTTTAGGACTTTCAAGTCATCAGCGCTTACTTTATGGCCGCATTCGACCATATGTTTTGCCACCATAGATTTAGTGGGTTTTCGGGAGTGCTTTACAGCCAGCTCTGCCTCTTTCATGTGCTCCCTAAATCTAGTGGTTGCCAATCTTTTTGTCTGCCCGATATATACCTTCGGGCAATCCGAGCAGGCGATTTTATAGATGCCGCTCATCTCTTCCACCGTTTTTGGATCTTTTTCCCCCGCCAGCTGGGTTTTTAGCTGGTAGATACGGCTTGATCCTACCAGCTGTATGTCAAACCTTTCCAATGTCCTTTGTATGTGTTTGGACAAGTTTGAGAAGGTGACACTTGATCTTTTCTGAGCAGTTGAGGTTGATTGTTGGCTATAGAGTGTAGTAAGATTACTACGTTCTAACCTTCGGGTGTGTTTCTTAATCATTGTTTCTATGGTGGAGCTGGGGTACCCGTTCTTCATAGCCGTGTCCAAGATATAAAGTTTTTCGCTCAGGTAGTCTTCCTCAGTGAGCGGAATTGTTAAGAGGCGGTGGATCATGGTGCCATAAGCAGCCATTTTGTGTTGGTAGCTGTGGAACGAAGTAGCCGGGATGGTGCGTTGAGTGCTGGTCGGTTTCCTGAAAATAGAAAAGGTAACTTGTCCATTTTGGCGTTTGATTGTCAAATCTAGGAAAGCCAATTGATTATTTGCTTCAATCTCATGGCTGAAGGTTATTATTCATTCATTCAACGACCAAACTCCCCTACGTACAACATCGCTAAATGGTTGGTCGATGAATGCCAAAAATTGGGATCCATTAACGGAAACCAATCCGTAAAAAACTCAAAAGAATTGATTGAGAGATTGAGTGCAGTGGGGACTTTGGCGGATAATGAACGACTAGTGTCATTTGACGTCAAAGCTCTATTCCCAAGCACGCCTGTAAGAGAAGCCATAACAAAATTTGAAGAGTGGCTATTACGGTTTGGCTCGACCCCAGAATGGAGGAAAAAGGCCAAACAATATGCGAGATTGGCTTCCCTCTGCATGAGTGAGAACTATTTCACTTTCAGGGGTAAATATTTCAAAACGACCTCAGGTGTAGCGATGGGCAATCCCCTCTCCCCACTCCTTAGTGAAATTTTCATGGCATCACTAGAGGAAAAAATGGAGGAGGATGGATTATTGCCAAATAAATGGTTCAGGTACGTGGACGACATTTTGGCAGTGATCCCAGACACAAATATCCAAAATATGCTGGAAAAAATCAACACGCTGCACCCTAAAATAACCTTCAGCCATGAGATTGAAGCAAATAATCAATTGGCTTTCCTAGATTTGACAATCAAACGCCAAAATGGACAAGTTACCTTTTCTATTTTCAGGAAACCGACCAGCACTCAACGCACCATCCCGGCTACTTCGTTCCACAGCTACCAACACAAAATGGCTGCTTATGGCACCATGATCCACCGCCTCTTAACAATTCCGCTCACTGAGGAAGACTACCTGAGCGAAAAACTTTATATCTTGGACACGGCTATGAAGAACGGGTACCCCAGCTCCACCATAGAAACAATGATTAAGAAACACACCCGAAGGTTAGAACGTAGTAATCTTACTACACTCTATAGCCAACAATCAACCTCAACTGCTCAGAAAAGATCAAGTGTCACCTTCTCAAACTTGTCCAAACACATACAAAGGACATTGGAAAGGTTTGACATACAGCTGGTAGGATCAAGCCGTATCTACCAGCTAAAAACCCAGCTGGCGGGGGAAAAAGATCCAAAAACGGTGGAAGAGATGAGCGGCATCTATAAAATCGCCTGCTCGGATTGCCCGAAGGTATATATCGGGCAGACAAAAAGATTGGCAACCACTAGATTTAGGGAGCACATGAAAGAGGCAGAGCTGGCTGTAAAGCACTCCCGAAAACCCACTAAATCTATGGTGGCAAAACATATGGTCGAATGCGGCCATAAAGTAAGCGCTGATGACTTGAAAGTCCTAAAGCAAGTAAGAAAGACTAACCAACTGGATGCTTACGAAAGCTGGTTCATCAACAAACAACCGGTTGACACTAGGTTGAACTCAGATTTGGGTAACTGCTATTCCCCATTGTTTAGAAATCTCTTAAAGTGAAATAATCTCGTCTTGTTTTAGGATTGATAAATTAGCTATTAGGAAGTGAATTAAATATTCTTTTTCAGGACCTAGATATAAGTTGTAAGATACATTAGCTATTAGGTAGTTAAATTAAATATTTATTTTCTTTTTCAGGACCTAGATATAAGTTTTTAGTCGTAATTATAATATCATAGTATAGAGTAGTATAAATAGAACATAATGTCTATAGATGAGCAAACTTGTTTGCACTGATGAAGGGAACAAGTGGTTCCCGAAATATCGGTATTTGCAAGAATAAATACCCACACCAACGAAAAAGAAACAACAAGTTTTATTATTTCAACTAAGAGAAAGGCAATAATTAATGCGTCGTCATACTCCTACTTGAAAAACTCCCAAAAAACTCCTACTTAAAAGAAAACGAAGAAGGGAAAACCTAGAAACATCTGTAAACCTTTTTACTTACTTGGGGCCCTGAACAAACTTTTCTAATTGCGAACCTATATCGCTTGCAGAACTCCATGATAACCTCAGAAAATATCATTCTCCACTATCAAAACTATGAAAAATTATGAAAAATGGAAATTACATCCTCCACTTTACTTTTTATTAACTTTCAAAAGAAAAATTTCTAAAAATCCGACAGCTAGATTTCCACTTAGGACCTTTCGCCGATCGAGAAGAAAACATATTTCCAATATACAGCATAATCAGGTTTATGACCAAGCCTTGCATTGCACGGTGAAACAACAACAAGAATAAAACGTTAATGATCATTTCGGAATATTAGAGACAGTTTACATTAAAATTGAAACTTGAAAATAGAAGGGGTTCACATTTTCAATTCAGGACGGTATTCTCTGGTGGTAGCTCCCATTTGAAGTCTTAATTTTGTTTAGAACTATTAACTATCGTCTATCTACTATCTATCTATCTATTATATATCAAATGCAAATGTATTTCACAAACGAGGTAATTTCTAACGTCATATGGACTAGATTTACTTCGAAAATCGATACCATGAAGCATGCCAAAGGGGTTAAGGGTGTAATTGAAGATTGCTTTTTTCATTCCTTGATCTTTCTCAATCAGTGTCAATCAAAGAAACACTTCCCCACGTGTAAATGGATTTCTGTTTAAACATTGCTTTAATATATATGTACGTTGCGATAGGAAGTTGCAATCGAGGGTATATATGTTCATACGTCAGTACATATAATAGCGTCGGTTGGGAATACCATAAGGAAGGTCGTATGTGCCTTCTTGATTTGAGAAGTCAGCAATAAACACCGGAATCGATGCGGAAAATATGTTGATGAGTTTCTTAAGTACCCATAAAAGCTTTTATCCTTTACTCGTGTACAATATCTTATGTACTCATATGATTGCTGGGTCGCTTTCACGACTTCTATGCACGTTCCAGGACGAAATCAGATAATTTAAGAGGATTGGAAAATAACGTGTTTAAGCCAGATGGCTGTAATGACTCCTGCAACATTATTCAGTATCTTCGTGATGTATTTGTGGGGCAGTGACCATAAATTTACAATTCGACATCTGGCACACATTTGAGAGTGATACAACAAACATCCAGTTTATTGTTGAAATTAGGAAGCTGTTACGAGAGCGATATAAATTTTGATAAAAGAAAATTAGGATCGATTTTATTTTTGGAATTAAATTTTGTCATATCTGACGCTATTAGATACGTATCCTCAACATCGAAAATAAGCTGGCTTTTAAGCTGGTAATTTTCAAAAACATTTTCTGGTATACTACGGCGCAAATGCCGGCAAATCCTTTTCTGCCAAAGAATGAGTTTGGTTGCTCTTCTTTTAATTTTTTCGGTTATACGGAGCTTTATTAAAGCTAAAGTATTTGTTATTGGGTTCTATTGATCATATTTTCTACATTACCTGGTTGAAGGACCTAATCCCTATTGGTTTGCCAAAAAGGTTTTTACCAGACTTCAGCGAACCAATTTTTCAGAATTGCACATCAATTCTGCACGTAAAATTTGCTAAACTTTGGCAGGTTGTTCTTGCCCAAGGCCCAGGGAATGGGCTTGTCTGGATTCGGTGTTCAGGGATAACGTGTTTTAGCGTTTACCTGACGCCGAATAAGATGATGCCGAACTGTTGAAACCGGCTTGACGCTCTGGAGGACGATGTTTCGGGCACGGAGAGACTAATACTGGTAGACGGTAATTTTAAAGCTAGGGCCCTTGAATGAGGCATGTTGAGCCAGCCTCCAAAGGGAAACGAATCCTGGAAATGGTGGCGAGAACCGGGTCCGTAGTTTTAAACACCGGATTCACGCCGACGTTTCGGCGACCAGGCTGCGAAGAAGCATCCCTGGCATCATTTACCGGTGCATGGCGTTCGAAGTGGTTGAGGCTACTTGCCGGCGTTACCCCAAAGTGTGGAATGTCGCAAGGATGAACCTCGGTAAGCTTGTCGAAGTTCTTCGAACTGGCAGGGTCACGCTTCGGGGGATGGTAGCGTTGCAGCTGACCCTGTCGTAAGCTCAATAATTGACATGATCATGACAACATGTGAGGTTTCCCCGGAGGGCCTTCTATGTTCTGGTGGATGGCAGAAACTGACCACCCACGGAGTGCCACGGTTTACGCGCCCGCGAAGAGACATGCATCTCAAAGGTAGAGTTTAGACCAGCAAACAGGAGACTTTGCAGGGTGATTAATAAAAACTAACTTCGCGGCTGGCAGAACCTGGTCAATGAGGTGAATGAGGACCGGTAGGGTCTTAACTATAAATCGGGGCTTTGCAGAAGCCATGCATACTAAATACCGACCAGATGGAATGCATTGTACGCGCATTATTCCTCAGATACCCCGTATGGAATGATGTTAACAATGCGGAAAGCATTTAGGATTGGACCCATAATAAGAGAGTTCGAAGAAGCGGTTCTCATCAGGAAAAACAAGAAGGTCCTGGGTCTTGATGGTATCCCCGCGGGAGTTAACAAACCGGTGTTCCGCCAACAGCCAGATCTGCTGCTCGCGGTGTCCAACGCTTCTCTGAAGGAGAACATTTTTCGGGGTCAGAACGGTTGGTACGCTTCCTACGATAGTCTGCAAGACTCGACACGCCAGAAGAGTCGCGCCTGGTCAGTTATGCAGATGACGTTGAGACACTTATTGTCAGACGCACTGATAAACAGACGCAAAGCAGACTTAGCATATTGATACGACGGGCAAGCGGATGGATGACTGCTCATGGCCTTGCCCTGGAAAACAACTGAAGTGGTCATCTTAAGCAGAAAGAGAATTCCGACCCTGCCTCCCGTATCGATCGGGGAGTTACAAACACAAGTCGAATACATACACCCATGGCGACTGGGATTCGAATTCGGAATAGTGAGATTGTGAAGCTGACCCTCGACGCCCTCAACCAGTGTGCTGTCAAAGGTTAGTAAATTCCAAAATACTGTCGCATGCTGTTTATGACAAGAGTGGTGAAGTCCATGCCACTTTATGTGATTCATTTTTGAGCTGAGTAGAGAACAACATTCCAAATAGTGAAGCAGGCTGCTTGTCCAAGGGTCGTAAAGTCCATGCCACTTTACGCGGCGACAGCACTCTCATGAGGATTGACAGTTTAGTTTTCCTGAAGAAGAAAGGGAGTTTGTTACGTCAGTGTTAACAAGTTGTTGTTAGCTTGATGAAGGGAACAAGTGGTTCCCGAAATGTCGGTATTTGCTAGAATAAATATACATACCAACGAAAAAGAAACGACAAATATTTTTATTATTTCAGATAATTAATCATTGGAAACATCGCATAATTTCACTCAGATGTCCTTATATATTTCTGGTTCAAGAGCCATGGGTTCGTTTTAGCGTGTGTGATGCGAACGCTCAGCATATTTGTTGGGGCAGTAGCAAATGAGAGCATTGGAAAAGGCATTGGGAGAGCTGAATCTAGTTTTCGCGATGCCTTCCGATTCTCAGATCCTCATACATCTGTTTGGTAGAAGATATGATGTTATCTTGAAACAGATAGAAAACTGGGAAGAACCAGAAGTATGCGTGTCAGGATATACTGACGTCTTCTAAACCGATGGTTCAAAGACAGAAAATGGTTCTCGAATAAAGACTCCTTTGGTACAATACACAACGGCCTTTCAGGCTGAAGTTTATGCCATCCTAAAGGGTGCAACCAGGATGATTGACGAGCGGTTGAAGGGCAGGTGCATTGCAATCTGTAGCGATAGTCAAGCTACATTGAGGGTGTTGAGTGGTACTTTGATCGCTTCAAAAATCCTTCAGGAATATAGAAGCCGTTTGAATTCTGTTTCCAGATTCAATATGGTGGATTTACTCTGGGTACTTGGTCATTGTGGTGTAGAGGGAAATGAAATCTCGGATGCGTTAGTAAAAGAGGTTTCAACTTTCCCCATTCCCGGACTGGAACCAGCAATTGGGGTGTCGGTAGCATTGGCTGATGCTGCTATCAAAAACTGGGAACAAGCTTCCCATAACGATAGGTGGCGAAACCTTAATGCTGTTAGACAGACCAAACACTTCCTATCAGAACCAAGCAAACACACTGAAAAGTTCATCCTGTCGAAAAGCAGGAAGACTTGCGGAAGTATTGTGGCATTCTGACTGGCCATAATTGACTAGCTGGGCATATGTTCAGAATGGAAATTATCCAAGATGATACGTGTCCATCCTGTAATGAGGAAGCGGAATCCACGGAACATTTTCTACATGAGTGCCCCGCTTACGGACGCATCAGACATCAGATTTTTGGTGCTGCTCCAACTGCAGCGGATAGCATCACATCCCCTAACGGAAATCCTGCGATACATAGACAAATCCGGGATATTCCATTAGACGGGGAAATCGAGTACAATGGACCGCTAAGGTGTGAGTGCTCAGAGGCTTTGCCTCTCCCCCACCTCAAACACACACGCACATAGGGGCGCTCTCACGGTTAGAATCTTTGGGAAAAACTATTGGTATGGGCAAAAGTCGAGCAAATTACAACACAGGACAGAAGCTCCTGGGGAAACGGTGCTGAGAGGTCCTACCCCAAAGAAAGGGATTGGGGAGATGAAGATGAGCTAGTTCTACTAGCAGTTACATACTTCTATCTAGCCATAAAATGGGTTGTGCAAACCTTCGAACTATACAGGTGTATGTATCGAGGAAAAAACTCGAAAGTTTTATCATCTCGGATACAAGTATTATCGATTGGCTTTTATTAATTTTCAGGTGAGTAATTATAAAAAGAAAACCATGATGAGACTAAAAGTACTGCCAAAAGCGTTCTTTTGTTTGCAGATATTATAGCCCAAAATGCTGGAACATTCACACTTCTTCTAAGCAGCTGCCATGCTATACATGGAAAACAATATCTTGTCCAAAGGAACATAATTAAATGTGAAATTAAGATCTATAACTCGAAGCTATACCGAAATGATAGCCTAAGATGTTTTCGATACCAATCCAGCTTGAAAGAAAGAACTTGTCCATCCCCAATTCAATTAGCAGGGTAGCAACCGTAGCGAAACAGTCAGTGTTAGTTACAGTCCTAATTACTTAATCGATGAAAACTGATAAGTCCTTTTATATAAAAAAACTCCAACGAAGTCCCCGAAACTTCCGATTCTATTCAGCGTGAATTGTTACAGATTCCATTCTCACTTTCTTCCCATTTTATTCACGCGTCTGGAAAGAATGTGATGGAAGCTTGTGTTGGAGTAAGAAGGGTTAAGTATCAGTCCCAGGATTCCTTTGCTTTTCAAATTATTGAACACTTTTATTTTCGAAAAATTGACCCATTCCAAGTTACTTCAGTTGGCGTTGGGTAAGAGTAAAAGGCTGGTGTGGATGAACTTACCCTTCGATGATCCTAAAACAATGTTTAGAACGCAAAGGACCTAAGTAGACGTATATATGCATATAGAGGGAGGGTGAGGGTATGGCGCCTGTTAAAGACTTTCACTACTTAAAGAATGATTTTGTTTATATGTTTCTCGTTTTCTTCGTCATTTCATTTTAGTAAAAAGTTTTTTTATTGATATGAGAAAGCCATTTTGAACACGTGAACTCGGTTTAGGTATTTTATTGTAGGGAAATCTGACGCTGAGGGTGACTTTTTTATAGTGTGAGGAGTGGAGTTTTGATTAGAAACAATAC
This sequence comes from Hermetia illucens, assembly GCF_905115235.1. Taxonomy (NCBI): domain Eukaryota; kingdom Metazoa; phylum Arthropoda; class Insecta; order Diptera; family Stratiomyidae; genus Hermetia; species Hermetia illucens. The sequence goes on from NC_051850.1 coordinate 167,920,938, forward strand.
AATGAAGGGATTGTTGGATAATATTGAAAGTTTATGAGTTTCGAATTGTGTGCATATGATGAAATCAATCGCATTTGAAGGATGGTGATTTGGGAGCCTCTCGACTCCACCCGGACCAAGTTCGGCATATTCGTTTCAGACGAGCCGACCCCGTTATTGACCAGGATGAACGCCAAACAAGTCGGGAAACTGGAAGCTGGACGCTTCAGGTACGGTAAGCTTTGTGTACTTCTTAGTACGTAGCACGTAATATATCTATATATTATGTGAGGGCATCCACTTTCGGGTGATATTGACATTCATAGTCTTCAATTTTCAAAGAAGCAACTTTGACGTATTATAACTTTGTTAGTAATAGTGCAATTTCCACCAAACTTGGTAAGATCATTATAGCCTACATCACTGCAAAATGATGAACTTAAGGGGAGGTTTCCAGCCAATTATAAAAAATACAGTAATATACTATTATTAACTTTATTTGAACAGATGTCTGTATGGAGGGTACTTCGGAGTCCAGGCACCATATAGTGGGAGCCTTCTAATTTTTTTCAGATTTTTCGGTTTGGTAGCTTCTGAGAATGGCCCCTTTAAAGAAATGATCACTTTCAACCCCCCGCACTCCCACCTTTCCACCAAATGTCAAAACTAAGACCGGCTTAATTTGATACCCTACATGACTATATTTGATGAAAACAAATTTTACACTACCCCCATCGCATGTATGGGGACCCCCCCCCTTCAATTCAACGTAAAAGGATGTAACTCACTGTATGTGGGAGCGTTCGCAGTTTCCACCTTTCTACTAAATTTGGTGCCAATCGCTATAACTGTCTCTGAGAAAAATGCGTGTGACTGACAGACAGACAGACAAATAGACAGACATTATTTCGAGCTTATAATGTCCATCACGCCATTAAAGACCAAGTGCGTGCTATTAGAGCTGCGTATCTTGAAGTACGAGAGGGACTAAAAGAAAGTAGTGAAGGTAAGAAACAGGCAGAAACTACAGCACTGCAGTCAAGGCCTAGAGTGCTTCTATCTAGGGGCAGCCCCTTCACTATTCTTCTTTTTCTTCAGTCTTTGTTACGTTCACAAACGGGGTCGGCTCGCCGTGTTCGGTTTCGTCATTTGGCTCTATCGAATGCCTGATCTGGGTGCAATCTCGAGGCTTTCTAATCCCCATCTAGCGTAGTAAGCCACCGTTGTTTAGGTCTGCCTTTTGGTCGTTTACCATCGACTTTGATGTTCAGACCATCCCCTTCACTATTAAGGATGCACAACGTATACTGGGCACAAAGGAAACTCCGGAGCCCCGTAAAAGACTGAGACTGAAAACGCAAAATGGAGAAAACGCCTTCACGGCAAATTCGCGAAAGACTACCAGACCTTACGGCGAAAGACGGTAACTGCAATCAAGGTTCCACTTGGCGAAAACAAGTCAGAAGACTTGCAGAAAAAAATCGAGTCGTCACTGGGTGAGGCAGCAAAAGTGAAGCTCAGTTAAAATCGTGTAGTTATTGAGTGTAAAGACTTGGACGAGATTACAACGAAGGAAGACATTTGTCAAGCCTTACGATTCCAGCTGGGAATACAGTTGGTCCATGAGCGAGATATTCTACGGCTAAGGAAGGCATATGGCGGCACACAAACTGCGTCCATAAGTCTAACACTTGAAGCGGCCAAAAGGGCTATCACTGCCAATAAAGTTCGGATTGGCTGGGTCGTCTGCCGACTACGAAAGCAGATAACTCTGAAAAGATGCTTCAAGTGTTTGGAATTTGGGCACGTGACGAAAAAATGTACTAGCGTTCACGATAGGTCCGACCTATGTCGAAAATGCGGAAAAAGGCCTGTTTGTTCTGCAGGCAAATAAACGGCATTGACAGCGCCTATATCACAGGTAGCAGGACATGTCCGGTGTATAGGAAGGCGATCGACACTATGCGCAAATGAGGTTCCTACAGCGAAGTCTGAACCATTGCCAAGCGGCTCAGGACCTGATCTCCCAGACGATATTGTAAAACAAAGTCGACGTTGCTATTATCTGCGAGCAGTAAAAAAATCTAGACAGTGGAGTTTGGGTCGCGGAAAGGCAGCGATATAGACATGCGGAAATCGGGCCATAGAAGGAACCACGAAGATCCTCGAGAATGGCTTCACTAGAGGAAAAATAGGCGGAATATCTATTTACAGCTGTTTTGCGATTTCAAGCCTTACAACAGAGGAGTTCCATTCTTTGGTGGAGAGGCTAGCAACGGATGCACACAACCATAGCCCTAAGATAGTGGCTGGCGATTTCAACGCATGGGCTGAAGAATGAAGCAGTCGAGAAACGAACGCAAGTGGACGTATATTACTAGAAGCACTTTCTCGTCTGAATCTTGTAGTTGCTAACATTGGATGCGTGAACACTTTCTGTAAGAGAGAAATGGGGTCCGTGATAGATGTCACTTTTGTTAGCTAAGGATCTGCAGTGGTATGACAGTGAAGAATGTACACATAGCGACCACCAGGCCATCATTTTTGAAATCAGATGTGGTAAACGAATGAAATGGTCTCGGACGAGAGCTGAAAGGTGGGCAGCTAATAAGTTTGACGAGGAGATTTTCGAAGAAGTTCTGCGGCAAAATACAGTGCTTGAAAGAAGCGCAGAAAATAAAGCATAACAGATTGGCGAAAAGTTACTACGAGCATCTGACGGATCCATGCCAAGGTATGTTGAATCCCAGAAGCGAGTTCCGAACTTTTGGTGGAATTCTGGAATCGGAGAATGCCGCAAGGCCTGCCTCAAGGCCAGAAGGCACAGTCAGCGAAATAGAAACCGATCTGGATACGAGCAATTACATGAAGAATATAAAAACGCTCGGAAGAAATTACATGTGGCCATCATAAAAAGTAAAAGCGAACACTTTAAGCGATTGTGTAATGAAGCTGACACGAAGCCCCGGGGTGGCGCCTATAAAACAATAATATCAAAATTTAAAGGCAAACACTCCCCACCGATCTCTTGCCCTACTCTGCTTAACGAAATAGTAACGGATCTTTGTATGTGATGTGAGTACCGCTAACCTTCCCACTGTCGAGATAGACACCGCCGAAGTTCCCATGGTAAGTAAAAAGGAGGTCCTCGAAGCTGCGGATAAAATTCTTGGAAATAAAGCACCTAGCTTGGATAGCATCCCCAATAAAGCTCTCAAGGCAGCAGTCAAAATAGCTCCAAACATGTTTGCCAAGGCGTTCACCACATGTTTTAAAGGAGGAGCATTTGCTACACAATGGAAGAAGCAGAATTTAATACTAGTCCCCAAGCCAAATAAACCTTTAGGTGAAGCTTCGTCCTACAGGCCGATATGCCTTCTAAATAATACTGGCAAACTATTCGAACGAGTAATCTACAACATATTAAATCGAATTGCCGAAAAGGATGGCGGTCTCTCCGAAAATCAGTTCGGTTTTCGAAAGGGGAGATCTACAACGGATGTACTTGTCTTAGTAGCTAATACAGCTAAGACCACACTTGACAAGGGCAAATGTTGAGTAGTGATTACACTTGATGTGAAGAATGCCTTCAATTCCGCTAAATGGAGCAAGATACTTGAGTCCCTAATCAACTTAGGCGTGGCGAAATACCTGATGCGTATCGTTGCCGACTTTCTAATCGATAGGATTCTGTGCTGCGAATCAGATGAAGGAATGAAATCATACCAAACAACATGCGGAGTTCCACAAGGGTTTGTCCTAGGGCCACTCTTGTGGATTATTATGTATAACGGGGTAATGAGCCTAGACCTTCCTACTGGTGTGGCCTCCATTGGTTTCGCGGACGATATTGGTGTGACGGTTGTTGCACGCTTTCTCGAAGAAGTCGAGTTTTATGCAAATGAAGCAGTCTATGAGATTAATTCCTGGTTAGGGAATGCTGATCTACAGCTCGCAGAACATAAGACGGAAGTAGTACTTATTACCAAGCGGAGAAAGTTCACTTCCATGAATGTCAAAGTTGGAACGCAAACAATTTATTCCAAGCCTGCACTTAAGTACTTAGGCGTAATGATTGACCAAAGGTTAAATTTCAGATTGCACGTGGAGGGTGCAGCAACTAAAGCATATAACATCGGAGCCCTGGTTGCGAGAATGCTACCAAATATAGGTGGCCCAAGACCGAGCCGTCGACTCCTTCTTTCGAAGGTGGTCAGTTCGATCCTACTGTATGCAGCCCCAACCAGTTGGGGAGTTCCGTCCCCACGTACTCAAGGAGGGCGATCAGACCCGATTCTGCAAGGGACTCATCTGAGGTGGCTCTGCCTCACTGGAGGTTATCTGGTACCATGGGAACCGGGATGGCCCTCTGAGAGCATATGCTCCAGGAGAATTCATGGAGGATGTGTTCTCGGCCCGGTTATTTGCGGTTGGCCCCCTAGTGGGAGTTTCATGGTGGTTGTGGTTATGCCTACATCGCGGGCAGAGCTCCTCAAGCGTGGAGTTGCGCTGTACAACTCGGCTGTCGTACTCCTTAGTTGCGGCAGAGGTGTTAGATAGGGCTTGCATACACTGGTATGAATGCTGAGCCTGTACTCAGTATAAGCCAGGACCGCTGTGCTTGCATGGCAGGGCTCTGATTGTGGTCCCAAAATCAATCCGTGTCCGAAGAGGACCGCGGGATGATGCCTTCACGGCAGGTACTCACGTTAAACCCCTCCAGGACTTTCATGTATGCAGCCCCAGTATGGGCAGATGCACTGGAAAATATAGCAAATAAGAGAAAGATTGGAAGTGCATATCGCATAAGTGTACTCCGAACATGTTACGCTTACAGAACAATATCCAATGAAGCAGCTTGCGTGATAGCAGGAATGGTCCCGATTGAAATTCTGGCGAAAGAAATACAACGACTTTACGATCGAACGTACCTCACAGGAGAATCCCCTGCCGGTCGGCGACAGTTCGCACGAACTGAAATTGTCGCGGAATGACAAGAGAAGTGGGACAAGTCAGAAAAAGGCTGCTGGACTCACAAAATCATATGGGATATCCGGAAATGGATCGAGCGACCCCACGGCGAAGTAGGTTTCGACCTAACTCAATTCTTAAGCGGACACGGAGGCTATCGAGCATATCTGTATCGATTTGGGTGTGATGATTCGTCATATTGCCCAAGGTGCCCAAATATTGCAGAGGACGCAGAACACATCTTTTTTCATTGCCCCAGATTCGAAGCCCAAAGTGCTTCCGAAAATATAATTTATGGTGAAAGCAAAGGGGATATGGATCGAAGTCGAAAAAGTGATTGCTGCCATCGGAAAGAAGCTTAGGCAGGAAGAGTCCTTCGAAAGAATGAACGCGAGAGGAACACGAATATGAACATGAGCGCAGAATAAATTCTGATCCAACCCCGCGACGTAACATCGAATGGGAGTCCCGCGGGGAGAGTGGAAGGAGAAGGAGGTGGTTTTAGTGGGTAAGAGTCCCACATAATCGTGTGGCAGGAGTCTGCGGCAGCTTTTGAAGCTTTCCACCTTCCATCCAAAAACAAAACAAAAGAAAAGACAGACAGACAGACAAACGCACAGACAGACAGACAGATAGTAACCTCAAAAAACGAAGATACTTATTCCAAAATTATGATACCATTTTAGTGAAGGACAACTATTAAAGCAATGATCGACCCAAGCTTAGGGACTGTTAAAGTGTGTACACTCTCTGGGGAGGGTCGAATCTAAAAACTTCAAGTCATTTTGGAGCGAATTTTAAAAGTATGCATCTAAGGAGCGGAGCACAAACAAAAAACAACCACCATTGAAATTTTACTCCAAGTGCAAATTTTTCGCCCCGTCACTAGCTCAAGTGTTTTAGGAAAAGTGCCAGGTTGTCACCGCAAACACTCCACATTTTCAACGTCGACAGCATCATTCATTTCCACCACTTTACTCTCTTACAAATGAAAAATGCACATATGCCCGGAATCCTTACGCATTTTAATTAGATGAATACCAAAAAAAACTTAGCCAGCACATTGGTAATTGTTATATGGGTTACTCGGGGAAAAAAAAAATCTCTCCACTCACCTAATTTCATGTAGCACTGCATAAAAAATGGATTGCCTAAAAGAGCACTTAGCAATCCTAAGATGCCCTGCGGAAACTCTGTAATCAGGAAGAGGAGAAGCACGGCTAGAAGCATCCTAGTAGTTCGGTCCGTCTGTTTTTCCTTTTCCAGCGTTTTACTATGCTTTCGTGGTTTCTCCACCACTTTACCGTTTACCATCTGCTTCATTCCGTTCGCGTTACTTGTCGTTAATTGCTTTCTACGTCGCTTCGCCTCCAAAAGGGCTCCAATTAGCCTTAAACTGAGTATGGTAAGCGCGATGCAAGGAATTATTTTAATGACTACACTATAAATCCAGAAATTTGCTTGAAGGAGGAGCGGATTATTCATTGCAAGCTCGCTGTGCTTGACCTTGTATAGCGTTACGTTACGCCCTTCACTCAGGGAGGCATTTCCTTTTAATTGATTTCCATCTTCATCGAGCAGCTCCACATCAGCCTGGATGTTGAAGGATAACACTAGGGGGATTGAAATCAGGGGACACACTATACAGGAGGCAGTTATAGCTATGAGTGTAGTTCGCATCCCACACCATATTCGATTCTTCTGCGGATATCCGACAGCTATGTACCGCCAAACTGCGAGTGTCACTGTGAGCCAAATGGAGATGGTGTGACATATTTGCGCGAACATGGAGTGGAACCTGACGTACGCAGCCCAGCCATAGGTGAGGCGGTCCTCGCGGGAGTAGTTCATGTTTGGCAGGATGTATTCCAAACATGCATATGGGATGTAATCCAGCATGACGAGCAGGTCAGTTATTGCAAGCCCTGTCAGGATGGCATTGGTCGGCGACCGCATTTCATGTCGTGTCAGTACAGCGATGTTCAAGCCATTCGCTATACTGCCCAGAATGCATACCAGCAGCGAGGCGTATCCATGCATCGGCACGTACCTGGAAAAGATAAATAACATATGAAAAATTAAATTAACAATGGAACAGCAGGTAAATGTTTAAGGATGTTTCGTGTGAAGTATCAAGTGTATATTTTTGCAAACTTCCTGCTTTGGTTATTTCAAAGGCATCCTGCCCATTCATTGCAGCCCTACCTTCAGCTTTTCGCTGACATCTGTTTCAGGATTTTCATTTTCAACCACAATATCCACCGTTTATCTTATTATGAATCGGTCTTTTATTATGTCCTGTTTATTTCACATGCACTAGAAAGTGGCTGCCTTATTTGTCTAGTAGTCACTTGACCACAATGATTATGGGGACAAACAGGACATTAGAAGTGGGGCCTTTTTGAAATCATAAAAAATTAACAGCAACTTTCTGCTAGGTAGGTGTACTGGGGCATTGATCGATGGCAGGTTCAAAATTGAGATCATTTTTATCCTATCCTTATCTTACGCCATTGAAGGTTTCATAAACGTCCCAAGCTGGTTTGCGAGAGTAGATGGGAAGAGCCACTATATCTGAAAGCTCACGTAGCACCTATGCATTTCAGGGTGTAGGTGGGGTAAACCTCACCGTGGCTTGTAGTGTTTAATGTTTTGTCAGAAAATTGATACCCCGATGAGGTATTGGTAGCTATCCCCGTTTCTTGTACTTAAAATAATAGAAAGGACTATCAATCAAGAAGACTGTACTTTGTCACAGATGTTAGTCTTTCTCATCATTGGTCCTTTGGTGAGCTGAAGCATAAAAATACACTCAAAACCTTCCCTGCTTGTCCTAAGAGGCGTAAGAGGAATAGAAATTTGTGGGCTAGCAAGCTGTAAATTTTGAGACTTTCTTGCTACCGAAACGTTAACAACATCTCGGATAGGGACTGATCTTACGGCAATAACTTTTGGCTATTAAAAACGGACTATGATTGGTTTCTGGAATGTATGCATGCTCGAAAACGGTAGCGAGGGTCCTTAGAATGGCCGCTTTCTCCAACGTGCCTGAGCGAAATAAAATGTTGGGACTCTGGAGAGCACTCCTCTCCATATTGCCACACTACGGTAATGTGCTTTTGTACTCTGATAAGCCAAGTGGTAACAGACGCGACCTAGGGGCTGGTTTTCAAAAGACTTCTAACTACAAGATCACGGGGATACACAGCTTTGGTGGCCTGCCATAAGGTCAGTTGAGTTTCATCTTGCCTACGCCGTACGAGCAATCAGACGACCACTTCTCGATCAGCAGTAGATATAGGAGTTGTCTTCTAGAAGCACCTAACAAGAGAGGCACCGATATTGGCCTCAAAATGGATTACCATTTGATTGTCGCTTGCGTTCGCTTGACAATGCGTCCGCCACTTCTCGCAGAGTTGGGAAACTGCGATCAACTAAGTTCAATATCGACCGCTTGTCAATCTACAGTGGGAGAGCTATATTTCTGATCAGACGACAGATATACTTAGTTAACCGCCGGAGAATAACGAAGAGGATTGGGCCATCGTCAAAAATACTCATTTCTCGGGTTCTACACAGGTCGTGGGTCACGTCCCAAACAGGCGTTATAAGACCTAGCTGACTGTGAAATCGTACAAGCGGGTCGATGAACAGAAGAAGCTGAAAACTCTACTGACCGCTGGAAGTGATGGCGGGAGTCACGTGCTCGAACTCCAATATCGAGCCAAATCCCAAGAAGTTCAGCGTGGTGTATGCAGTGGAAAAAAGAGAAGATACCGCAGATCGCAATGATTTCAGAAATGTATACCGCTTCACTGAGGAGCTTCCATGTGGTCGCAAATCTTTCGATGGTCCTGTGAAGGTCGCCAACGGTTAACTTCTCATCCACGATGATGGTGAGGAGAAAAGAACACTTCACCATGGTTCTTAACTGTATTATTTCTGGTAAAGATCCTCCTCTTGTGGATGAAATGGTTAGTCATCGCAACATGTGGATACGGACTGTTCCTCCAAGCAGAAAAGAAATCAGTTTGACCATTAATGCACTCAAACGGAGTAAAGCCAATGGACTTGACGGTCTCCCCGCAGAGTTACTTATCGCTGTACTTGCAGTTAATACACATTTGTTGCTTCCGCTCGGATAGAAATCTCGCAAATCCGAGACCTTTCTTAGAGAGTGGAAGAAGGGGATGATCGTCAAGATCCCACAGAAGGGTATCAGTTTTGTGACAATTCGAGGGGTATCAGCATTGCTTCCTGCCGTCCCAAAGGTAATATCTAAAATAATTTTAGAACGCATCAAAAATATCTCAAAAGTTTCATCGATAGGAAGTAGGTTGGTTTTCCTTCCGGATCCTCCTTCAATGACCACGTCAATATCCTACGGCTTTTTTTGTGACAGTACACGGAGTTTAGATGTTTGCTGCACCTGTTCTTCACCGATTTCGAGAAAGCTTGCGACAGCGTGAACAGGGAGTGTATCTGGAGTGCCCTATGCAGGAAAGGAATTCCAGGGAAACTAATAGCTATTATCAGAGCGAGATATAATGGCGCAAAATGCACGCGCTTCATTTAGGTAACATTTCAGAAGAATTTGATGTTATATCTTCTTGTTACCGGTAACGTACTTCATGCTGCCTTGTCTGCAGGACGTAGAGGAATTCACCACGCTATGACATCTTTCCTCAAATACCTCGAGTACGCTGATAACATCGGTTTGCTCTCTCATCGAGCGGTAGACCTTGACCAAATGGCTCTGGATTTGGAAAAAGAGGAAAGTAGAGTCGAACTGAAGATGGACACACATGTCAGTCTGACGGGTCATCTCACTCTCCCTATCTGCATTAAGAGGCAGAGCATCGAAGGCGCCGATCAAAGTAGTTATGTTAATATCAAGATTAAGTTGAGACTATTCTATGCTAGCGTTCTTCCTTAAATTGCTATATGTGAGCGGGTGCTAGCCAAGCTTCTGGCTGCGTCGTATCATCGGAGCGCGCTGGCCTGACACTATCTTAAACGAAAAATTTGGTCGGCGCACAGACTTGGCACTTGTATGCGATTTAATAGAAGGACGAAAGGAGAGTGGCTAGGTCGCGCATCAAGGAGAGGTGACAATTGCATTGGGGGTTATGCCATGCAGTGTAAGCCACTCTCCCAAGATGGCTGCAGAGTGGGTCGTCCTAATGGCGCTTGGCATAGAAGAGTAGAGGACGAGTGCATTTCGGGTGACCGCGAGTTGGTTGACGCGCTATATCCAACCAAGGGGTGAATAGCAGCTAACATATATATATATTTCTGTTTCTTTTGGGCTTTGGAGAGCGCGTTGTGATGTCAATGCAATAACAAAGGTCGTGGATTTGGCTCGGGAGTGACTCGCCAACTAGAGTTGGAATGAAGAGATCCTGGAAAAACTGCGTGCTCCTAGTTACTTACCTCGGATAATCAAGAATTATCTGTCGGGAGAGACTTCTTTGATATGACAAGGATGACGGGCCGAAGGAATATATTTTGACAGCAGATTGTTCCCAAGGCTCCGTATTGGGGCCCTCGGTATGGAACATAATGTATGAGGCAATGCTTAGATTTAGCTTCGCGTGCGAAAGAAGGCAACTCTGATTGATTTGGAAATGATCTGCCGGTGGTAGTAGTAGCGAGGCACCTCGTGAACGTGGAACTTTATGGAAGTGAAACCGTTCATGCCATCAAAGTATGGTTACAGATGGTCAAATTGGACCTGTCGGAAGTTGGAGACGATCCTTATTACCAATCGACGGAAAAGCAATACTGTCAAACTTCTGATTGATAATCATGAGGACAATTCAAAATTGATCATTAGATACCTAGCGGTAATGATCGATGTTGGGCTTCAGGGGGTACTAGCACTATGCACAAGAAAAGGCAACGAAGGTTAGTCTATCTATCCATCTCTAGCTCTCAAAATATAGTCGCTGGCTGCTTATTGCAATGGTGGTGAAATCCATCCTGCTTTACGAGGCTATGGGCCTAGAACTAGACAACACAGTGAACTAGAGAAGAGTGAGTTCGCCCAAATAGAACAGCATCGGATGAGGCAGTGTATGTCAACCAGCAAATGTTTGCCTTGGGTCTTTTAGCGAATGAGGCACACTATCTCTAGCAGAGAAGGAGGGCGAATCAGACCAAGGTGACCGCAGACTACCGAAAAGCCGCTGGGAAGGAGCTTGCACAAGACTTGCTGCCAAACGGTCCGATAATTTCAGAAAATCCCACTGGACCCATACACTGATCCCGTGTATTGAGATATAGGTCTAGCGAAAACACGGAGAATTAAATTACCACCTAACACAGTGCCTTACTGGACACGAAGGACGCACGAAGTTATCGCATCGTCTGAGATTCGCGATTGAAGGGGAGAGGTTAAATGACTCAGCGTAGCTATGGGATTTATAGTCTTATGAAGGAAATGCTGAGGTCGAATGCAAATTGGAGCGTAGTAAACGCAGCATTTACTTCGATATAGGAAAAGTGTAGCGAGCCCGAAAAGCGTGAACGCTTGACTTAATCGCACTAGTGTAAATCAGGCTCCTTCCCGCTGAGTAAAACTTCACAAAGGTCCCGCGGGGTTATGGACGAAGAAGTGGGGGTGGTTTGAGTGGGTGAGAATCCTTGCTGAAACCTGGTTCACCTCGATCTATGGAAACAGTCCCAATGGGTATATTGTCTCCGTGAGTATTAAATAATACTCGATATTGTTGCTCCTATTTAGAACATCATGGGGAATGATGTAGCCTTTATTCAGCAAGCTACAGTAATACCAAGGACAACATTGGTTATGGTTCCAAATCTTCTTAAGGATGACGTTAGCTGAAGACAAACTCCCGGAGCAGAATATGAAAACTATGACGAAAATCACAAAAAGAACGAGTTCGGCATACCAACCAATTGTACTGAGGGTATGAAGCACATATAGGATAGTATCCGGTGAACCAGTGTGTGTGATCGCGGTAATGATTCCTTTTTTTCAGAAAAGGAGGGCGAATCCGGCCGATGTGATTGCGGACTTCCGAAAACCCACTAGAAAGGAGCTATACAGAATATGGCGGCAACGGTGGGATAATTCCGGAAAAGGCCACTGATCCCATGTATTGAGTGATAGCTCGAATGGAAGCAAAGCGGATTGAATTACCACCTAGGACAGTTCCTTGCGGGACACGGGGATACGGTGGACATGAAGTACTTGTAACGCTGCAGATTGGACGAGTCCTTAGATAATCCCAAATGCGCCGCTACACCCGAGGAACCGGGACATGTTATGTTCTATTGTTCGAAATTCGCAACGTACCTATTGGACGCCGTGCTCTTGTGGAGGAGATCCTGAAATTGGACGCGATCAGAGCGCAATAAACGCAACAATGAATGTGATACAAGAAGAGCTGCAGCAATTGGATTGAAACCGGAAAGCACGGGCGCGTGATTTAATCATGGGGGTGTAAACCAGAGCCCTGGCTGCGAAGTAATATTCCATGGTGGTGGGCGGAGAAGTGGGGGCTGTAGTGGGTGAGAATCTCACACAGTGCTAAAATCTCCGCGGATATCAAATAATACTCGGCACGGTTGTTGCTATTTTCGAACATCATAGGCAATGATGTGGTCAACATTCGGCAAGCTACGGTGGCGGATAATGCCAAGGACTGTATTGGCTATAGTTACAAATCATCTTAAGGATGTCGAATTGTACTCATCTGAAGACAAACTCCCGGAGCAGAAAATGTAAGTTATGATGAATATCACAAAGCGGTGTAGGATATATTACCATATGTTTTCACGAGCAGTGGGTATCACATTTAAGCAGGCAACGTGGAATCTTAACCAACTTTAGCCGTGTGCTCCTTACAAAACATTTGGTTACAGTATGGTTCAGACGAGGATGATGCTGAACGCAGGAAGTAGCGATGATTTTCAACATATTGGAAATTCTCTGGTTGTTCGGAATAGATGCTCGTGAGGAAATAGTTGAATCTAAAGGAATAATAGTAGGTTCTCGGTAATTTTCATCCCGAAAGGCTCTGACTGATGGTCAGCTTTCCCTCCCTGATACAGAGATTATACTGGTTTTACAACGCTCTACAGGTTACTTCTTTTCACGCTGCCTTTCTTCCTAGTTTTAACCGTAAGAACAGTACGTAATTTGGAAATTCTATCGTTGTACGAGTATGTATTGTTCCTTTAACTAAATAATTAGGACAAAAGCTTCCTTGATATCTGATTCAGAGTTTGTTGCTTGATGAACTGTTTCATATCTTCTGATAATCATCTATTTTCTTTCTAAGGCAAGTATGTAATTGAATTTTGTTTCCGGATTTTGATCCTCTTAAATTAATGAATAAATTCTTCAAAGCAGGTCCTTCCGACGCCGCTTACACATATGTATGTATATGTCACTATGTGGAAATAAATTGTCTTTATGATATGTGAAAAAAAAAAATCCTATTAATCAAACTTCCCCTTTGTATAGCAATTAACTTACGCGGTATGAAGCCGATCCATGCCATCCCCACAATATTGTGGTACGGATTTGTTGGTCTCTGTCATTGTGCTGTCGATGACAATTGTTGAGTTGACGTCTTCATCAATAAGGAAGTCAATTTCTGTAATAAAAAAGAAATATATATGATATGAGTTTCAATTTCTAACATCAAAATAATATATGTACATTTTTCATGTTATATAGAAGTGTGTATACTGAAGTCTAAACAACCGCATCTCGGTAAATCTACCAAACTTGTCGAACAATTCCGTATTCAGAATATTTAGCGGAATGCAATGACATATAGACTTTGATCTCGTAGGCAGACGATATTGATTGGCTGGGTTTTCTGTAAAATTGAGCAATAGCACAGAGCCCTATATAGCATGTTGGAGGGCTCACATATGCTGAAGTAACTTCAACAGTTCTACCTTAGTTCCAGTGTTCTATCGAAAAAGTACCCTTTCCCTTGTGATAAACCCAGGGTCATCTCTTATATGTTTGCGCAACTCTTAGCAATGTTATCATTTAATTTCAGAGTACAGACGCCCATAAAAATGGTTAGTAGGAATTATATAGTATGTTGGGAGATACATCAGGTATTGAGCTTGGTATGATCCCTATACCTCGGGTATCCCATAAAATATGTCAGCTAGGATAATAATAGGTATAGATTGCTGTAAATTATAATAGATGCATCTCACATGGTCAGAACTCCATTTGAGACCTTTTATCCTTCTCACACCGACTTACTATTATTTCTTCAATGATTCCTTGCAATAAGGTTTAGGTTTAATGGCGACGTGACTCAAACAAATAAAAGCCACAACAATTTGTCATTTTATGTAAATGAGTTTGAAAATATTCAGCCACGTGGGTCGCTTTTAAATTCTGGATTGCCAGAAATATCTGAAATATATTCAGAAAAAAAGGACATAACAACTTTTAAGACACAATGTCTAGGATGAATACAATTAAAATGTATTTCAAGTTTTATAATTTTGACCCCTTTATCCATCAACTGGGTAAGAAAAAAGTAATTTATTGGAAGGACACTTTTTTAAACAATGACGCAGGCACAGCTCCCACGTCATAACATTAATATGGAAAGACCGAAGCAGCGCGAATGAAGGGTGTATCAGGCATGTCAACGATTTCAAGGACATTGAAAAATAATCCTAGCCCGTTTCGAATTTTCCGTGGAATATCGTTCATTTATTTCGGGCTCAACAGAGCTGAAAAACTCTCCATCGTCATAACGAAAAATGTTTTCATTTATTAATTAATTCGATACGCTTCCTGAATTCAAGTAAAGGAAATTCTGCTTGAATGTTTTAATTTTCCGAACGTTATTTACATTCAGAAAATTTTGTTTTCGCAATTTTGATTTTGTAAATTGAAGCCGGTTGTGTTTATGTTTTTAAAAGTTCAAATATCAATTGGCTTCGAATTTATCAGATTGAATTTAAATTAATTGATCACCTATCTGAAAATATATGTTGTTTGCTTTTTATGAATGGTGCATAAATTAAAATATAAACAACCATGCCTACGTTAATATATGCATAGATCAAAATTTTAACAAAAAATTGAGGACGTGTTTTAAAATCATCAACCGGTATCCAGTCTTGGCCTACCTTAGTAAGGAACCCCAGACATCTTAGTCCACCAATTCCATGTCGCTAAAGACGGTTGGCGTCCTAGCGTAGCAGAGTTTGCCGCTTTTCCTTTTTCTACCATACAGCTTGCCCTTACAGATTTTTCGAGCTGAATTGTCCTCACCCACATGGATTAGATGTCCCGTTCACCGCAATTTGATACCCCCATTTTCTACACAACCAGACAGCCTTGGTATCGTTTTTAAAAGAAGTCTCTTATAATAACGGAAAATTGGCTTTCCTTAGCTACCTCTCTATAGGTTTTACGTCAACAACTGTCCTGTGGACTTAATCCCACGGTCTTGTTAAGAAACGGATTGATTTTTTGACCACGAGCCCCGCTGAAGCAAACACAACAGTACCAGTCTACATTGAGTGTATGGCACAGTTTTTTCATACTGGTGGATGCAAGACCTACCAAAATCTCTACCGAAGTTTGGAGTACGTCACCCGTGTTGAATCGCAACACCACGTTTGAAGTCCGAAGGTCTCTTCTCCTCTCCTCTTCAACATAACCACAACCCCCATAAAGCTCCCACAAAGGGGCCAACCGCAAACAATCGAACTGAATTCCCATGCTACAGGAATTCACCTGAAACATGAGTATTCAGGGGCTCTCCTGATTTCCATGGTACTAGTATATCCCTGGTAAGGTTTCGTAACCGAAGCCACTTTAGATCAGTCCTCGCGCAGGCTATGGAGCATTCGCCTACTCCATCACGGCCAGCAAATCAAAGTCAGTACAGCGTTTCCCGGTGCCACCACAAGGAGGTTCTCCACAGCCACTTGGTTTTAGTTTGGCTGACAGGGGTGCTGCCCCGTCTTCCTCCCCGCCATCTTGAGCACTGGCTTTCCTTAGGGTAGGAAATCAATGAATTGACGAAAATTTTACATATTTCAAAAATTTATCGAAATGTTGAAGCCAGAATTCCCCACTTATCGAAAGCAGTTCTAGAACGTCTGATCTCTCACGTAGTACCTGATTTCCCCAACTTCCCCCTCCCTTGTATCAACTGTCAAAGATGAAGCCAGCCGTATTTCGGAGACCAACTGCCACCTTTCTCGGTGTTTTTCTCTTCTGAAAATTACCCACTATGATTTGGGTTTTTATAGCTATTTCTGTAACTATCGTGTACTATAATAATTCTGTTGTTTCTAGTTTTTCCAAAAAGTTTCACCAAGATGGAAAAGCTGTTGCCCATGTCCATGTTGAGCATTTCCTTCATGGAAATTTTCGAAATGTGGAGGTTTGGTATGGGCCTAGTATCCAAGCGCCGTTTACTTCCTTCAGTATATCAGCGTTATCCTAAGACAATTGGTGTCATTGTTCTACAGGGTGCGGCAGCATAACTTCCTTTTTTCAAAACTCAATAAAAATTATTGTATGCATCGGAAAATATTTATTTATTTTTTATAATGTAGGTACATGTCTAAAGTTTTTATTTACATTGTTTTGTCCCCCATTCTCCATACATTGCGTAAACCGATTTCTGGCGTTTGTCATGACTCTTGTTAGCATAGCATGTGTTATGTTGACAAATTCTTCTTGGATGTTGGTCTTCTCTTGTAGGGTTCTTGGACGATTCACATAAACACGCGATATCAAAAACCCCATAGAAAAAAATCACAAGGGGACAGATCGGGAGAGCGTGCCGGCCAGTGTTCCCTCAAAACAGCCATCGATGCCCTTAAAGTGTGTGCTGTTGCACCGTCTTGTTGGAACCAAGTGTCCCCCAAATCCAAATTTTCTAGCCGTGGGAAAAAATAATTCTGTAGCATGTTTACATACCGGTCCGAATTCACTGTCACTGTAACCTCCTTTTCCTCAAAGAACCAGGGACCAATAATTCCAGCTGAGGAAATTGCACACCACACTGTGACTTTGGGTGAATGCAAAGGCTTTTGATGCAATTCTCGAGGGTTGGTGTCAGCCCAGTAGCGCATGTTTTGTTTGTTAACCGACCCACACAAATGAAAATGGGCTTCATCGCTAAAAAAACAATAGTACCCTCGGGAACGACATCAAGAAGAAGCTCACACGCGTTCAACCGAGAATTGAAGTCAGGTTCTGAAAGTTTCTGCACTATCGCCATCTTATAGGGATGAAAATGAAGATCATCACGAAAAATTCTTCTCACAGAACGATCGGATAGTCCAAGGGCAGATGCGTGTTTGCGCGCAGAACGCCGTGGCGATCGTAACATTGACGCTCTCACTGCTTCAATGTTGTCAGGTGATCTAACGGGCCGAGGGACTTCAGTTCTTCCTTTTGTCGCACTTTCAGTTTGTCTGAATGTAGTGACCCATGTAACAATTGATTTGCGGTCTGGGACGGGAGCCAAAGGGGCTAAATTAAATAATAATAATAATCGTTGGCGCAACAATCCATATTGGATCAGGGCCTCGAAGTGTGTTAGAACACTTCATTCAAGACCGTAACGGTGCACTAGGAGGCAATGTGGTCAGCATTGCGCTCGCCCGAGATTATTACCCTGATTTGACTCAGGTACTCATTCACAGCTGAGTCGACTGGTATCCGACGTCAAATCACGACACAAATTCCACTGTCACCAGTGAGATTTGAACCGCGACCTTCCGTACGACAGCCTTGTGCTCTAACCACTCAGCTATCCGGACACTAAATTAAAGCGATTCCGAAATGCACGCTGTGTTGCAATAACCGAACATCTGCTTGAAAAGTAAAACTCAACGGCAAAGGCACGCTCCTCACTATTCCAACGCATGATGGCGACTGAACCGTGTCGGGACAAAACTTTACAGAATCCCTTCTTGAACGAGACCACTAGCGCTCCGCTATGAGATCAACTAACTGAGTAGCGCGCATTTTAAAAAAGGAAGTTATGCTGCCGCACCCTGTATCATAAGTCTCACAATCGTGGAGTTTATGTGTGGGATGCCACTCTTTCTTGCGGATTCGGCCTCTTTTCTGTGTTCTAACAACCGGATGTTGACTAGTCGTTTTCTCTGTTCTACATAAATCATGTCACAGTCTGACCTCACTTTTTCAGTACATTCTACTTTATCCTTGAATACCCAGTCAGGTACTAAGTCCTCTATTGTGAAAATGGCAGTAAATAGGTGCTGTATTTAGACACGACAGCATTATGTAGTGGTTCCTGCATCCCGGGATGGCTAATAAATGGATCATTTGTAAACCACATGAATGAGAACATTGAGAAGAAACAGGATGAGTAACAATGAAAGAAAAGTCTCCAGGAGTGGTTAGAAAGGTAGGAGGCGAGCCGTGTGATAATTGAAGTAGGAAATTTGGGCGGAGAGAGTATGTTGTGGTTAACATTTAGCAACGAAAGTTGTAAATTTAAGAAGGCTATAAGCAGCAGATCAATATTTTACAAACCGTGCTGCTATGAGGAGATCGATGTGAGCGGCCAATTGTTGACATATTTCTCAAAGTTTTACAGTTTAAGAACAAGGGGAGAGAAGTGGTATTCGATGGTAGTGTGGTGGAGCGAATAACTTGCAACGCAAATGCAAATCGAATAGCCATGATATCGAAAAGCAATTTTTGACAGTAAACACTGTTATTTCGAGTATGCCGATGATTTTTGTGAATGCAATTTTCCCAGGAAAATTCGTCCGTAAATAATTGAAGTTTCAAGTACCAGCCCCTGTAATTTTCCACCAAACAAATCATATTTGCAGGGAGTTCTGGCGACTGCTACCCGAAACGCAGCACCATGTCGTCTTACAATCTCCCTTGAGCTCGCGCAACTACCTCGTCGATACAGTCACTGAAGTTTCAGCTTTTTCCGTATCCTGGCATCGTTATTTAATATCGCAATCGTTAAAACCTGCGGTAGAAAATTCTTCTTTCATCCACACGTAGGGCTGCAGGCAGGAGTTTAGAACTTCGACGTGCGTTTTCATTATCGCGGACATCAGCAAACATATCTTATACGTAATACGTCCCTCACAACTTTCCTTGGAACATCTGGAAAAATGTAATCCTGCTCACACAGATCTCTTGCCATCGTTTTTGAAGATGTTGTCGACACATATATTTGCGCACTTCTTCAAAAATATCGCAAGATCACGACCGTGCGTAGTCCCTCTGAACCTATTAAGCATGATACTCAGCACCACATCAACACCTCTGGCTCTGCATTTTCCTCTAAACTGCGTCCATTACCCGCAGTTGCGCGGGAAGAAATCGGAGAACCTCATAAGCAGGGTATTTGCAAACCTTTAGACAGTTGTTGGTCTTCGCCACTTCACATGGTCCCTAAATCCAAGGGCGAATGAGGACCATGTGGAACTATAGACGTCTAAATGTTCAGACGATTCCGGATCGTTGCGCCATCTCACCCATTCAAGCTCGCTACCTGTGGTGTTTTCTGAACCTTGGACTTAGTCAGCGCATATCATCAGATCCCTGCAGGTCCCGAAACCATTCCGAAAACGGAAATATGCATACCTTTCGGATTCTTTGAGTTCAGTAGGATGACTTTTATTGGATTGTACAACGCGGCGCAAACCTTTCTGAATGCCTTTTTGTCTAAACCGATGTACCGAGCGCTTTTGAAAAACACCGCAAGTTGATCGACCTTTGTTGTTAGTTAGCATTATGGGAAATCTCGATACCATCGCACAACCCAGAATCAAATTACAATCTAATTCCGTTAATGAAAACAGAAGATCGTAGGTGAAAAATCAGACCGCCTCGGAACCATGGTAGTATGGGCTGCCATTTACTCCTTGGTGGGGTATATTGCGTCAACCGCACTTACCCGTCATTGGTCGCAGTTATATGAATTGCGTTGAGCATGCCAGATACACGCCTTGTTCACGCTATAGAAACTTTTCTCGAAATCGATCAAGGACAGGTGAAGCGAAGCTCTAAACTCCGTGAACCGTGTGCAATGCAGATGCGGAAACCAGTCTGTTCTCTGTTGATCAAATTTTACTGATATTCTTTGATGCACATCAAGATTATTTTCGCTTTTTTTGCGACTGCAGGGACACGCAGATTTCCGTCCAATTACCCTTCTTTGGAATCTTAACAATCAGCTCTCTCTCCCACTCTCTGCGAATGGGCTGGAATTCCTAAGATTTACGAATGGAAGCAGCAGATCTGCAGTAACTGCAGGTGCAGTGATAAATAATTCTGCGAGGAGACCGTTAAGTCCAGTGGCTTCACTAAGTCGCCTTTTCTTAATCAACGCCGAAGAAGCTCTACCTTGCCCGGAAAATCCCAGAACCAACGTAGGCATGAGTAGATGAAAGCTTAAAAAAGAAGAAGTTTTTGAGTAATATTGATGTCCGCTTTCTTTCGCCATACTTCCATATATACAGTGGAAACATCATCGCGAAACAGTTTTAAGTTGTTATTGGCGTTGAGATATTTGTACTTCTAGAGAGGTAGAAGCGGATTGAGTGCTGTTAATATGTAGAACGGCATAAAGTTTGGCAGAAACAACGTTCCCTTGATATAGAAATTAGTCAATACCTTATTTGCGTTGAGCCAACAGACTCAAAACCTTAATTTCATTGGTGTTCATTTTCAATTCAACTCTACTTGCTTTTTTTCCAAATTGAGAGCCCTTTGGCCAAGGCCCATAATTCGACCTGAAAATTTTGAGAGAGCAATCTGGTCCATTGACGCCTTCCATGTCTCCTACTAAGCAAGCGAGGAGAATGTCTACAGATGATTACGGTTTCATCCAGCTCGTCAGCCGCTTCCTCGCCCCTTGGCGAAACCATACTCATCTATATACGTTTTGAACTTGGGGTTCTAGCCCAAAAAGAGGAGTCCATGGACAAAAAAGTGGGAAAAAGTTTCTCTTCGATGGGTCCGTCAAGAACGTCTCCAATAACAAGGAGCGGAAATATCAATAACAGGACTCCTATTTCAACTTCAAATTCCTCCGAAATTATAACTCAGCGCGCGGTATATTTCGCTATCATATGGCGCACTAATAGCAGCTGCTAGTTCCTCTGGGATGCCCATTCTATATAGAATATTCTAGATATCCTCCCTGGTGTAAATACCTTTCCAATTGTTACACTCAGGGCCCAAGCATTACCCGTTTTAACCACGAGAAGTGGAATTTTATTAGATGTTATATGATTCAGAGTTGAGATGTACTACCCATTGCATTTTTTCATCTGCAAATTATCGTCATTTTCGAACAGACTGTTTATGTCCCAAATGGGAACGACGGAAGATATGCGTGATGCAGTATACAATGACCTTTGCTTCCCTTCAGTGGTGACAATAAATTTTCGTTTGTTACGGTGAACACCGCACTGCACCTCTCAGGATTTTTCATGATATCGAAGGTCATAGTCTGGTTCGCCGCCACTTACAGGTCTTGGGAGATCCTTTCGCACTGTAGTCGATGAAATACACAACCCCCGAGAGAGCATTTAAAAATATTTACCAATATTCCCAGGTGAACTCCTCAGGACTCAACTATTTTCCAATCATCCTCTACTGTCATGCGACAGTCGAAACCAAGTTGATCTCGAGTGCCATCAATAACGAGGTGGCGTAGATTGCCAAAATCCACCGATTTCTCACAGTTATAGTTGCGGTCACCAAAACCGAGCACTGAGTTGTTCGAGGAAAGTCTCCCACTCTTCAGCACGGAGGTCCCCTTTCGTATGTACATAGGAATTTACTATGGAAATGTTCCTCATTTCAGACCAACATTTCGCGGTTAATATTCCATCTGATACCGGTTCTCTGAATATGAGGATGCACCCAGCGTAAGCATTACTTCACTGGCTTAATAGAGTACAGTAGTGCAGTGTTGCTGACTCTGCTCTCCAGAATCATACTAGTTTGCCCGGCTTGACCCCACAATGTCCAGTCCGCATCGCTGAAATTCTCACTTAAGTTAGCGTAAGTGGGCATTCTGGTAAGCCTCGATAATATTTTCGAAGAGGGTTTATACACATTCAAGAATTCAATCATAAATCATTGACGAAAGTGGAGGATCGAAGCTGGAAAAACACTCCGCTTCGGATGTATGGTAGGCTTACTATTTCTCAAGCGGCGCGAGACGCGTCCGTTTTGATTTGCGGTAGCCGGGTTGAGGGTGTGGTGTTTCTGGTTGCTCGCTGAAACCCTCTTTTGGTTTTAGCTGAGGATGGAGTGTTGTGGCGGAGCGAACAGCTTGCATGTCGTATGCACGCAAGTGCGAATCATGTCAGCCATAATATCGAAAAACAATTTTGAGGTCATCCATCACAAATGAATTATCAATTATACCTACTAAATTAGTAATTGTAATTACTATAGAAGGATACCTTCTACGAGGCAGTAGAACCAACCCTCGAAGCTTGTCCCAGATATGACATCAAATTCATACTTGGAGATTTTAACAGCCAAGTAGGGAAGGAGCCCGTATTCAGGCGATACGTTGGCTCCGATAGCTTATACGAAAAAACAAATGATAACGGACTGCGGATTATTCAATTAGCAGGGTCACACGAAATGGTTGTTGGAAGTACTTGGTTTGCGCGGAAAACGGTCCACA
The DNA here is from genome assembly GCF_905115235.1 of Hermetia illucens. Lineage (NCBI taxonomy): Eukaryota > Metazoa > Arthropoda > Insecta > Diptera > Stratiomyidae > Hermetia > Hermetia illucens. The sequence continues at coordinate 167,943,575 of NC_051850.1, forward strand.
AACATACTTGGGCCTCTCCAGACGGGACCACTTTCAACCAAATTGACCACATGTTGATCGAACGCCGCCACCTCTCAGCCTTGATGAATGTCAGAACATATAGGGGGGCCAATATAGACTCGGATCACTATCTCGTTGGCATGGCGCTCCGAGCTCGAATAATAACACCACCTAGAATTCCCTCTGACAATCGGGTGAGAGTGAACACTGAAGCCATCCACAACCCAACCCTTGGCGACACCTATAAGAGGAAAATGGATGCCGCAATAACCGCAGTCAACAGAGGAGCTGGACATGAAGCATCAACAAATGATTTTCATAATCACCTGAAGAACGTTATCACGGATACGGCCACAAGCATACTTGGCCCCAGCCGCAAAAGGAGTCGGAACGGCTGGTTTGACGATGAATGTAAGCTAGCAACGGAACGGAAGAATGCCGCATACCGAGTAATCTTGCATTTTCAAAGAACGCGACACGCGCAGAGACTTATCACGAACTCCGTCGAGCGGAGAAGCGACTTCACAGACGGAGAAAGGAAGCCTGGGAGAACCAACAAGTCTGGGAGCTAGAAAAGTACAGGGAGCAACCGCACCAGGCGCGGAAGTTTCACCAACAAGTCAGCAGGATGAAGTCTTATACACCTCGATGCTAATCCTGCCGAGACAAAGAGGGAAATCTGATTTGCTACAGAATGGGCATATTAGAGCGATGGGTTGAGTACTTTGATGAACTACTGCTCAACCAGAACATCGGCGAGTTGGAGGTCCCGCCAACTGAAGACGACGGACAAATACTGCCACTAGCAAGTCTAAGAGAAACAGTGCGTGCAATTCATCGGTTAAAAAATCGTAAGGCGCCAGGAGCCGATGGAATTACAGCCGAATTGGTTAAATATGGAGGCGACCAGTTACACCAAGTGTTCATCAACTTGTGCTCAAGGTATGGGACAGCGAATCAATGCCTGACGATTGGCAACGAGGCATTATCTGTCTCATACATAAAAAGGGAGATATCATACAGTGCAGCAATTATAGAGGTATCACGTTGCTGATTACCATCTATAAGATATTCTCCACTATCTTGCTAGGCCGGATAGCCCCATACGCCCAGAACATCATTGGCCCATACCAAAGACGCTTCACTCCAGACAAATCAGCAACAGATCAGATTTTCTCTGTGCGGCAAGCGATGGAAAAACTGTTGGAATATGGACAACAGTTGCACCATCTGTTCATCGACTTTAAACCCGCCTATGATAGCATAGTCAGGGTAAAACTGTACACGGCTATGAGAGAATTCGGTATCCCGACGAAATTAATAAGACGGACTAAGCTGACCCTGACCAATGTGCGAGGCCAGATAAAAGCAGCAGGATCACTCTCAAGACCATTCGACATCAACAACGGTCTATGACAAGGGGATGCGCTATCATGCGTACTCTTTAACCTGGCCCTCGAGAAAATGATCCGTTATGCTGAGGTAAATGCAAGAGGTACGATCCTCTTCAAATCCACCCAATTACTGGCCTATGCTGACGATATCGACATCATGGGAAGAACCACCCGAGACGTACAAACTGCCTTCATCCAGATCGAGCAAGCGGCGCGAGATCTTGGGCTGCACATCAATGAAGGTAAGACAAAATATATGGTGGCAACGTCAGCACCGAAGACGAATCAACCAACAACATCAAACCGCACTGGTCAAACACGAAGAAGAATAAGGATAGGAGAATACAACTTTGAGACCGTTGACAATTTCTCCTATCTAAGGTCGAAAATCACAACCGATAACAGCTACGATGATGAAATCCGCGCACGGTAGTTCTCAGCCAACAGAGCCTATTTCATCTTACAAAGACTGTTCCGCTCGAAGCGTCTCACCTTAGTGTCAAAGCTCTTACTGTACAAGACTATGATCTTGCCAGTCCTCATGTATTCCTCGGAAACTTGGGTTCTTAGCAAGAAAAATTGCGAACTCTTGGCCGCATTCAAGAGAAGAATCCTCCGAAGAATTTTTGGCCCCCTACATGAGAATGGACGATTTCGTAGCCTACACAATGACGAAATCTATGAGCAATACCATGACCGTCCGGTTGTGGATAAAATCCGGCTCAATAGGTTACGGTGGGCGGGTCACTTAATCCGTATGGATGAAGATGATCCCACCCGGAAAGTCTATAAGGGCAATATCTATGGTAGAAAAAGAAGACGAGGCAGACCCTGCCTAAGATGGAGCGATGGCGTAGGTCAGGACGCCAGACAGCTTTTAGGGATATCGAATTGGTGGACTTCGGCGCAAAACCGGGATGTCTGGAGTTCCTTATTAAGGCAGGCCTAGACCGGATACCGGTTGTTGCGCCGTTGATGATGATGATAGTAGTTCATGACGAGCGACTAAGAATAGTCTACATCTAGAAAGGTCGTAGAAGGGGCGGAGGGCGAGGAAGTAAATACGCAACAGAAGTAAGAGTTAAGTTGTTCACCAGATTATTGTAAGGATTTGGAAGTTGAGTTAACAAAATTGATGGAAGTGGACAAAGATTGAATGGATGAGCATAATCCACACCAGAAAGTCAACAATGCTAATATCTATGGTAAACAGGGAAGACGTAGCAGACTTTGTGTCAGCGATGGCGTAAACCAGAATACCAGATCGTTGTTAAAGATATCGGATTGGCGGACATTGCCGTAAAACCGGGACATTTGAAGTTCCTTATTGTTAGGCCCACACCGGAGACCAGTACTATTGACGATGAAAACGCGATTAATAACCATAAAGGTGTAGACAAAGTTGCCTCTATTCAACGGACAACTCCTGAATACGACCCCCAACTTGACCTTGTATATTTCAATTGGTGGTTACTTTTCATCCTTCCCGTTCGATGTCTTGTCATTAGTTATTAAAGCAGTCAAATTCCATACAACGCAGAGCAAGGTAATTTATTTTATTTATTTGCTGCAGAGTTGACAAAACCAGAAGCCTTCCCAATTGAAATTAGACGTCGAATGAGAACTCTCAATAATTTAAGATAACCAATCAAATATCGTCGAATAATACATAAAATATGAATAAAACATGGAACCACATCGAATGAAGATGTCTAGCTACTTCGTGTCGTCTCAAGCTGAGCAATGAAATCAACAAAATATGTTCAGCCGCAAAGAGTACAATCTTCGTTTACTTGAACGGTTTCACAGAATAACTGATATTCAATTATCTAAACGGTCCACTAACCGCCAGACATCTACTGTGTCCATTATCCTTCACCATTTTAATAGACGTCCCACAGAAAATGCTTCGAATCTAAATAGTACTTAGACGGAAAGCTATGAATCCTTAAAATATTGGAACTGAAGGAAACACCAGCACACTCAATACTTTGTGTGCGAATGACTAGGATACGGTCGAGTTCGTCCTGTCTTGCCACAAAATCAATTATTCTGTCTCGTTGGCAGAAAGCGTCATTCACTTGATAAATTGCGACTGGTAAACTTTGGAATTGGAATCAAATTCGACTTCTATTCATCTCGTTGACACCGTAATAAATATTTCAATCAAATGAATCTTCAATATAAATATAAGATAGTTTACTATAATATAATTGCTCCCAGGAAAGTGGAACAGGGTGAAACTGTTAACAAATCTGGAACAAGAATCCTTCGGTTAATAAAGCGTGCAAAACTTTCAGTCAAGTGTGTTCGCCAGCATATCTTCATTAGGCACTTCGAGAGCATTTTGTCATGGGGTTGATACCCTGTTAAGGGTTCCTAAGCTGAGCCTATTTCCCAAAATGGAAAGTAAATATTATCAAATCACCTGTGGGACACATATCTTTATCTAAAATTGGCACACAATATCGTTGAAGAGAGAACTTCAACATACTTGTCCTCAGAGACTTTTTCTCCAAATTCTGTCTTGAGGAGCACTTGAAGAAGCGACCCAAATGAAAGGATTGCCAGCCACTTGGGAGAATATTGGATACTCTATCAATTAAATATTCATGTCCGTCATGTCCCCTTAATATATTTAAACCGAAAGTTTAAGTGTTCTGTAAGTAAACATAATTTAATTCCGAGTCAAGTCCCATTTGGTTCAGTGACCAGAAAACGAGCTTCAACCTTCTTCGCAAAATAGATTAAACTTCCGTAAACTGATAGAAGGCTACCAACGCCTTACACGTAGCGACTTCAGATATTAGAAATGAGTGTACAGTACGTATATCTGTGTATAGATAGTCCTACCGTGTGAGGAAGGGACCCCGTCATGAAAGTCTAAATTTGCTCTATATATTTATAGTTGGCTCATTTCTAACTTGTTAGACACAAATATCTGTAAAAGTTAGGCAGGATATTTGCTTTTGGATATAATTCAATATACATAATATGCTCCAAGCAGCATAATGTTACAATAATTTAAATGTAAATATTTAACCAATGGAACAGGGATGAAAGGAAAACAAATTCTATCCCGAAAATGCCCCAGGAAAATACAATATAAAAGAGATGTTCTTACGTTGAGTGGAAAATGTCCCAACTGAGAGACAAACTTTATTAATTCAAAATGCAAATTAGAATCGATTCCAATTAACCTTTCAAAATTTCCAGACAAATTCTGTCTGTTTTGTTTTCAGAAGACTTAAGAAACGCAACCCCTTCCCGTCAAAGTTGACAGATAAGTACGATAACTTGGGAATTCCGTACTTACGACTTTCAAGTTGTGAATTGTGAAATCGATCGAGTCCAGATTACTATGGGCCGAGTGTCTACTGTTCACTAGGATAGCTTCACTGTTATCATCGAAGGAAGCCAATAGAAGGTTATTAGTACTTAGCTTCATTCTGTCTCATACTAGAATATCAGTGGCACATCGTCTGTTCTCTACGGGACAACTCATGGACGCCATGTAGGTCATTTCTCCTTTGCATAGGATTGTGTGACTACCAAGACCGTCTATCTTGCGTTATAGTCTCGAATCCCAGTGGAAACAGTTGTTGTTGGACATATCAAATTAACCATGCTATCAAACTATCACGACCAGGATCAGCAATGTGTTTCAGCTCGTTACTTTACTGTTCTGGTCCATGCATTTTAAGACCAACTTATTCATTACGGCACATCCAGCAATGCCGTCATTCCTGGATATGAGACCTACTCACTGCCATTTTTACCTTTTATTACCCAAACAGTACTCGCTTTTCTAATCATGACGCCCACGGTTCGTATTAGCAATCAAATGGGAAATAACAAAATTGATTAATAATAGTGAAATGAAAAATAGGGGTATCCAGACATAGAACATATGGGAATGCTCCATACTACACGTAGCAGGCATGAAGGGTAAGGGAATATTTCATTGAAGGGGCGTTTTCCGCAATGGGTCCCTCCACTTTTATGTATGATGTGTCGCACTATCCGCTTGACTAGAAGCTATACTGAATCTACCCTCTATTATTGGCTGTGAAATGAAAAGCAGTTGGCAAAGCATGCTAGCTTGGCACCATTGATGAATGGAAAGACGTCCAATCGTACGGCTGTCATTCGTTTAGGAATTCCTTACGTAACATAAATCCTGTCGATCATGTGATTTTCAGACTTGCTTTATCGTAATCGCTAAAAATAATCTTCCCAGGCGGGTCAGCCACAAAAGGGAAATCTGGTTTAGGGTTGTTTTCGGAAAACCAAATTATCAAACTGGTCGACCCCCTCGCCAGCCCAACAATAATGTAACCAGAACATATAATGATTCATTGGGTTGGTTGCCTATGGTCAGACAACCATCCTGAGTGGCCAGAGGCGACCAAGAGGAAAGAGCTATCCCAAAAACCTAAAACAAAGATGGCGAAATTGAACATGAAGGTCCACCCTCAAATATTGAAATTCCATCGAAATGCTCCGTTGACACGTGCTTGCACACCTCTGTGCTAGCCATGCTCGGGAAGGTGGGTTCTCTGAGTACTTCGATCACTCACGTGTCATTTCACAAAACTTCACGTGTCCTTTCCGGTGTACCGGTCTGTACCGGATCCTAAAAAATACTGAAACCTAAATCGATAAATCAAACACAAAAAAAAAGATGGCCCGACCGCGCACGTGTAGCCATGACAGATCACACCCTCGACCTATGTTTCATCTGTTTCAGAAATATTGTGAAGCGTGACCTCTGAGGTTCCTGCCCTGCCTTGATATCCTTAGGCAATCACATTGGATGATGTCCTTTCTAGTAAGAGTTTTGCGGAGTTAAAGGAGAGGAGGGGAAAAGGAAGTATTCAAATTGAAGATAGATTAGTTAAAATTGATGCTTAAAATTAAATTCAATCTTAAACAGAAAATAAAATAAAAGAATCATGTGGATAAGTTATATATAACAAAATATAAATGAAAACTAAAATAAAGCGATAAAAATTAACATAGAAACAAAATAAAAGGAAAAAACAAATGAATAAAGAAAAAATTTCGTTCGGATCGGTTTAGCCGTTTTGGAGAAAAGTGCGTGTGACAGACAGACAGAGAGATAGTGAATCGATTTCAATAAGGTTTTGTTTTACACAAAACCTTAAAAACATCAAATACCTCACCCAGAGCTCCGTGTGACCATATTTTTTCCAATAATTTCCCTCATGAGATACTAAAACAAAGGATTATGGTCAATAATCGGATAAAAATAACAAAATCCAGTCAGGTTCGGGCTCCCATAATGGACAGCACGGCGTTGAAACCGCTAGTCGTGGCGTGGTTCGATGCCTAGCCGCTACGATGACCGCCTGCTGCAGCTGTTTCGCCACAATCTGTGGCGACCACTTCAGCAGGTTCGCGTAGGTAGCGGATCAAGGGGACTGAGGAAATGAACCTCTTCATCATCCGCTCTTACCACAAAATAAAGGCGGGGCGGGTACAACATCTTACCGACCCTTGTTGCACCAGACATTCATCGAGCGTTTCCCGCAATTTGTGAACGTCACTGTGCAGCGAGTCGTAGAACAGTACCGCTTTATTACTCGCAGTGGTACTATCCCGGCCATCATCAGGCAGCATGTTCGACTTGAGGTCATCACGGAAACTGGTGACCAAGAGTCAACGGGGGCGGAGGCGGCGGCATCAACAACACCACGCCGCATTGAAGGCAACAGTTTCAGTACCCACCGGAGCACTCTTTTTCACCGTCCAGCTGAAGTCTCCGATGAGGTTTGCGATGAATTCGACAGAGCGTGTATATAATTCTTGGAAAAGAATCCTTTGCATAGACCAGGTACTCCCAAGCTCTCGGCGTCTCCAGCAACTCCGAAAATTCTATCTCAAATCAATACTGAGATTGCATCCCGGCTGTGTGCTGATATGTCCGCTGCTGCAACTACAAACACTTATATATTGTGGTGCTGTTTCGTCTGTCAAATTGCACGGTCAGAAGATTAGCTTTCGCGTTATTGGTTTGAGTGATCGAAGAGATCCACCATGGAAAATTCGTCTGGAACGTCGGCGTAACTCATTAAGGCAGGACATTGCCAGCCTGACTCAAATCAGCCCTGGCAACGCCAGCAGACGGGTGAGAAATAAAGAGAGGTGCAGAGGGTTTATTGGAATTATGCCATTCCCAGTGAATCACCCGTAGTTGAAATTCTGGACCCACTAAAGCGGAAACTTTCTGTCGTACGGAGTTAGTTAGTTGGTTGGTGAAAGTCACTCCAGGCTCCCGTCCAACGCACCTTCCCCTCTCCCCCAATTCCTCTGTAGCACCAGATGATACATATTGTCCTGTATTTGGGTGCAGGAAGCCTCCCAACGAATACCACGTACTGGCAGATATAGAGTTTGGTAGTAGCGCAGTTGATTCAGCGGACATTCCCCAGGTTTTGTAGTTTATAGTGGGTACCAATCCATGTTTCCATCTTGGGCCAAAGTTTGACGAGGAGTTTTTTCGAAGGGCCTGAATAGAAATTTCAATGAAAAAATCACGACATAATGGAAAACGTATTAAATAAGTCTTACTAAAAAGTCGCTTGTAATACCTCTGTAGTGAAGAAGTCAAGGATGTTTGCAGGTAGGAGTCACCCTGCTCGCTACTGGGCTTTCGTTAATGATGACGACCTCAGCAGCACTGAGCGAACAGTTAACTGATGGACTAAACTACAGTGGTTATATCGAAGGGGCGAATACTTCACTATAACCTCCCACTATGGTATTTAGTGTGGATTGTCTGCACAAAAACATATACCCAGAATTTCCAAAAATTACGCTCCCAGAAGGACGAGGTCCAGTCATCAAACACAACATTAAGCATTACAGCGTGTGACACTATTACCTCCGGAGGGATGCAGACCAAGGCGCTTGGCACCGGATAAGTTGAAGGCAACAAAAAGGAAATTTCAGTCAGTAGTGGGCCTGAATGTTGTAAAACTATTATCTAGTAGTTGTGCAGCGTTTCTGCACATGGTACCCAAAGCAGATAAGGAAAGCCAGCTTTGAAGTGACTATCGAGTGTTTATAAAGCTAACCCCTTCCATTGGTTTGTTTGAGTTTTTATTCATGATCAAATTTTCCACCGATTTATTGCTTAGGAAACGAGAGATCGACATTTTTTTCCCCCTATATGCACGATGGATTGGTCGCCTTTGAAAACGAAGAACAGCCCGAGGATACCTGCGGTATCCTATCGAACCAAGTGTGTCTTTGCGGCACTAAAAGTACCACTTTTGGGTTACTTTCTAAACTAGAATTGTATCCATCCACTCCGGGATCATTGTTACTCAACAATATTAAGAGTCAAAAGCAAGAAGACGACTAAGGAGATAAGGAGGTATGATATACTTTTATTGGATTTGTGTGTCCCTTCGGAGTTACATACATCTTTAAATAGCCCCTTAGAGGGTAAGCCGAAAGGCTAGGACACCGTCTGTTGGACTTATGAGGCAAAAGTATGTTTTGCTACTCGTCTATCCAGACACCAATGCTCGACTTGCACCCATTTGTGATGCCTCGGACCATGTTATCGGCACGATGGTGCTATGGGAACCGTTTGGTTTCAATTCAAAACAACTCAGCCCGACGCAAACTAATTATAGTTCCTTCGGTTAAGGTTGGTCCAATCAATTTTTCACAATCAACTCAAGTTCGAAAAAGGCAGTTTGGAGAAAAACCCATCTAGAAGGAAGGAAGGCATTAACTTTTAAGGGCCTTGTAAGTTTTAGCCATGTTTTTTCACGACAGGATGCCATGAAAATTTTACACCAGATGCCTCATGGTGCCTCATCGGCGCATTGGCTGTCAAGGCGAACACACCTGAGTGTCTATCTACTAGTTTATACCGGGTTACATATTCGCAGAACAAGTAACTGTACTATTGAGCAAATCTTCAATGGTTCAACCTGTAGTCAGCTTTTTACCTGCCTAACCGCATGATTCAGAACCAGAACCAACACTGAGGAAACAAAATCGGGCTCTACCGCTCCTTTCAATCCCAGAGATCTTCCAAGGTAATCAACAACAAGACCAAAACCAGCCAAGAAGATTAGGCAGAAAAGTATGTTTCATCGAACGGTACCAAGCTGGATTCTACTGCTGTCATTAATAAAAAATAAAAATGACAAAGGACCCAGAACAGATCCCTGTGGGGCGCCAGAGGGGGCAGAGAAGGAGCGTGATATGTCAAGAGCGTCGCGGCAGGGTTGGTTGGAAAAGTAAGAGGCAAACCATAAAACAAGTGGTATGGGAACGCTTAGAGACGAGAGTTTAGAATAGAAGTATTATATCTTGTGATTTACAGTGTCGAAGACTTTAGCGAAATCAGTGTAAATGGTATGTACTTCTTACCTTGAATTTAGACATTTGGCGACAAAGTTGGTAAAGTCAATCAGCCTGGAGGCGGTGGACCTACGCTTAATAAAGCCTTGTTGCTCCTTCACTATGCTGTGGCCAAAGTAGGCGGACAGCCAGCCGCTGATATATTTTTCCCCGGAGAAGGAAAAGATGATTTCGCCACGGAGAGGGGACTTAACAGCTTTTAGGGCACCTCTGCCGGTTGTCTTGCCAAGCGAAAAGCAGTCTCTGTCGTAACGAAAGACAGAATAACCTTCGAGGAGCTCGGAATCTAAAATCCTGTCATCCAACCCGGTTTTAGAATTGCAGATAACAAGATATTGGAAGGCTAAAATAGACAATTTGAAATCCAACAGCTTGGTCCTTAGACCTCTTACATTTTGATAACAGAGTGTAAAGTAGTCGGAATCATTTAAGTTCAGCGAGGCAGGCGGGCGGGCCGGAAATTTTCACGAAGCTTAATCTTCTGATAAGTGAAGCGATGGCAGCTTTACGGTTTCTTACCAGACGAATACTTCTGATAAGGCTTGACGAAGACCCCCTGTGGCCAAACGCAAGATTGGACGATAGTATCGAAGTCGTGTGGATATGTCACTTTGAAGGAAACTATCACTCGATCAGGAGGGCCATCCTTCGTCAGTTTCACACATGGAAGAGGTGACTAAGTTGAGTTGGCTTTGCTTCTGATATAGCCCAGAACAGGGTGGAGCACGCTAGCTTTGACACGAACAGCTGTTTCGGCGGCAAGACGAAATTCAATTGGGGCCCGCGCGGGCAACATGAGGTCGTAATCTAAGCTATCGCGTCACATTTAGAATGAATGGAAGACATAAATGGATTGCTTGTCAATTATTGCTCCTAAGAGGGATGTGCATACCAAAAGTGTGATCCAGTACTATGGCAGTATGGTACTATGGTTTTCAAGATATATATACATAACAAGCATATAGGCGCTTGCTCTGCATTACCAGATGAGACAAAAAACATAATACATGTAAGGGAGCCTTGCCTCCTGGGGGTATGTTTTGATTAAGGCGTTGGGAGCAATTGACCTCATTTTCTACTGTTCTGACACAAGTAGCTTTAAGGCGACCCTCTTATCGACCTTAAGAAGACAGTCGGCTCTTTTGCAGAACTCAAAGAACAATATGTAGAAATATTACTTTTCCTTAATTGGTGCAATATAAGGAATAATTTCGGTGCTGTAGAAAATTCATTCGGTTGTAGCCGTAATAAATCTAATATTGGAATAAATAAACCGAGTAAGGCCAAAATACATATAATAATTACATGTATGTATACTACTGAAAACAAATAGGCTTTATCAATATCCTGCAGCAGAAAAGTCGTTATTGATTTCCCCCTTTTGTAGCTCTAAATTACAATCCCTAATCTAGGTATGAAGTACTATATAGTGTCACTTTATCCATTACTTTTGTTTTTATATTGCTTTATCCATTGTTTTTATGGTAATCAATAATTTTACCTGAAATCGGAATCAGCTTTGGATTCCCATACTTTTGTTGATGATGATGAGGTTGGACAATTTCTTAGTGACACGATTACGAGCAAAAATGTGAACATATTCGAATATGTATATTTGGGTCGAAAACAAGAATTCGTCCCCTATTCTTCGAGGCGATATTGGTCACGAGACTAAGCTGGCCTGTGTAGAGTTTTTGTGGGCCTTCGAGCTTCATACCGTGATGATATTGAAGCAATATGAAAAAGAAATCCTCATAGCGAGGGTGGAAGTTAACTTTCCTCCTCGATTGATTGTTTATATAATTATTAGTTCATTGATTCTGATACCTGGTCATCAAGATTGTGTTATCTACTCGTTCTCCTGCTCAGCATATTGACTTTTCTTTCATGACTTTTTGTCCTCTCCCCCATCACATTTTATTTTATTGTATTCATTAGATTTTCCGATTAATTCATGTACAAAGTTTTGCCTTTTCGCTCCACCTTCTCTCGCTCCAACCACAAAGAAAGGCTGGGCGGAGAACAGAGAATCATTCATAGGTACACCTTCACCTAAAGATCAAAGGAACAGCCTGTGTCAAGTGTTGACTTACTTTTGCGACAAGGGATGTGATTTCTGCCTCACATTTCTTCGTCTTACGTATTGTACTGTAACTGGAAAATGTGGATTGTTTGGTATGCTTCGCTACCGAAATCATTTTCCCAGCAAGGCAAACAAGTGGGTGGCACTAGAACTGCATAGAGCAGAAAAGTTGAGATGTAAAATAAACTTTTGAAAAAGGCCTTGCGGCAACCGAAAGTCAAAAAGCAGGAGTGATGGCTGATTGATATGGTATATGAGTTATGTTATAAAGAAGAGATTGTTGAAGCGATATATTCTGAGAATATGAAATGAGCTAAAGATTAAAGATGTCTGACACAGATTTTCTTACTCTACTTGAGAATAGTTCACGTTTAATTTCAAGGAGATCCACAACTTGAAGCAAATGTCTAAATACTCGCATTGGAGGTCGCTGCGAAATGCAGAGGATACCAATTCTACCTTCGAGGATAATGAGCTCTTCCACTTTTAACAAAGTATTCTACCACTTTCTAGTGAATAGTATAATTGGTATTTATCGGGAAGAGATTAGATGGTAGACTGAAAAGGCCAGCCAACCAGCAGATATGGCTAATGACTATACCGTGGTTTCCGCAGCTGGCTACTTTTTAGGTTAGTTTTTGACAGCGCCGGCAGCTCAAATACATGAGTGGTAACTGGTTTTTCTGGAGAAAAAGTATCAAAATTTCATTTTGGAGACCATTAACTTAAGCAAACTCCCAAGGTTCTGCGAAAGAAGACGAGCCATATTTGCACTGAGGACATGGATGTTGCTACACCACCAGGATTACCAACACCCAGAGAAATTAGTAGCAAGGAGGAGGAGCTTTCAGCGGATGGTGGCGATAAGTTGATAACTTCCCTAGCTAGCAACCTACAAATTTTGAAACTCTACTGCTACCGAAACGTCTACAACGCGTCAGTAGAATCTGTCCTCACGCCGCAGACCTGTCCTGTCCTCACGACGCATACATAGATGGCTATCGAAAATGGATACTGATTGGTTCCTGAAATACGTACGCACCGCGGCAATGGTATTGAGGTTCCCAGAATGCCCACTTCCTCCAACTTGAATGAGAATTCCAATGACACAAGCTGAATATTCTGGGTTTAAGCAAAATAAGATGGTGGGACTCAGGAGAGCAGTCATCGCCCTCTTGGCAAAATACTGGCAATGTGCATTTGTGTTATAGAAAGCCGAGTAGTAGCAAACACGAATTCGTTGTCTGATATTTCTAACGGCTACTGCAAAGCACGCTCTCTTGATCTGGAAGCCGATTTCTGACAGGCTTCTGACTGTATTACATTTACGATATAGGAGAGGTTTCTTAAATGTGCCATTGTGATCATGATTGGTGATCTGAATGCCAAGGCGGGCTCTGACATGTGATAAGGAAGACGATAAAAAGGGATTAGCCAGATATGAACAACCTTAACACTTTAACAAACAAAAATGGCCCATCTCCATTGCCGGTAAAATAAAGATCGGGTGGATTATTTGCAGTTTAAGGCGAAGGGCAGTTCCAACCAGCTGTGTTAAGTGCTAGTCATATAGCAGGAACTTGCAAGGGGCAGGAGAGGGGCTCTTTATGTTACAAATGTGGAGGATCCGGACGCAAAGTGCTGTATCCTTTGCAGGGAGCGCAGTCTGCAGAAAGAAGATTTTGCTCATGTTCCTGGTTATGCGCTGCTAGGTCTTCAAAGAAGAGTTACAAAAAGTGAAAAGTGAAGCACCATGATCCACATCCTGCAAGTAAACATGCATAGAAGTGCAACTGGCTACGACCTGATGGGGCAGATGGTGCAAGAAAGAAGAGGTAACTTGTTGCTGCTCAGCGAACAATATCGAGATTGGAGCTCATCATTGTGGTATGGCGATATATCTAGCACTGCCGCCGTCTGGGTGAGAGACACGATTAACTTACGAGTACAGGCCTATAGTGAACGAGACGGCTTCAGCGTTTACCTCACACCGAACGAATCTCTGCAAGTATTTCGGAATAGGCTTGGCGCCTTGTAGGACGAGATTAGAAACACAGAAGGAAGAATTCTAATTGGGGGAGATTTTAAAGCCAGAGCCCCCGAATCGGGTATGCCTCAACCAGATTCTCGAGGCACACAGATTTTGGAGATGGTTGCCAGAACAGGACTTATTTTCCTAAATACCGGCAACAACCCGACATTTCGACGACCTGCTTGCGAAGCCATTATCTCTCATGTAACTTTAGTGGAGGAAGGAACTGCCTCAGACTTTGCGGTTTGCTCAGCGTGCCAGATCGGCTGAGTAGAAGCGTGTGAAAAAGAAACTTCGCCATGAAGTCAACAGGCAGAACGCATACTGCTGGCAGCAGTTAATCAATGACGTAAACGGAGAGCCATGGAGCCTCCGGTATAAGCTGGTTACTAAAAACTCGGTGGCCATCGATCGTCCTGTTCTATGAAAGCAGCGAAGATGGAAGAAGTCCTGCAGGCACATTTTCCTGTTCACCCCAATCGAACTGATGCTGTCGATGAAAGAGTGAGTACTGAGGAATGCCAACTCTTCACTGCAAAGGAACTAGAGTAGGCGGTCCTGACCATGAAGGACAAAGAAGCACCAAGACCGGATGATATTCCGAGCGAAGTGTTAAAATTCGTATGCAAATCAAGTCAAATTTGCTACTTGATGCATTCAACGCATGTCTAACAACGTGTGTTTTTCCTTCCCGCTGAAAGGTTGCAAGACTTGTACTGATAAGCAAGGGCAAAGGTGAGCACGAGGCGGCATCGTCAGCGTATCGTCCGCTCAGTATGTTGGACACAGCGGGAAAGCTACTTGGGAAGCTCATCAAGTACGCTGGGAATGGTGATGGCATGGATTCTCCCTAGTTCTGGAAAAAACCGAAGTCGCTGTCCTGATCAAACAGAGGATTCCCTGTAAACGCCAAGCGCAAGTGCAAAAACTGAGGGCTCTGCGATTTGTGTCTGCCTGTCATACTGTTTTACAGCCAACTGTAAAGGCGATCGCGGGAGTTATTTCGATCGTTTCCAAGTTGCAGAGCGGATGCTTATAAACCTCAGAAAAGTCGAGAGCAATAAGGAAGCTCAAGCTTGTGAAGAGAGCGTCCGTACTCTTTGCGCATGGTATCAATCTAGGGAAAAGGAATCGAGGGGTAGATGGACCGTCGATCTCATAAAAGACGTGCGGTTGTAATTCAATTAAAAGCACGGTGTGGTTGACTTTTACCTAATCCAGCTGTTCAGCGGACATGAGTATCTTCAATCTGATTCGTTCACAATCGGAAAATCATAGTCGCTCCATTGCACTTATCGCAACGACGTAGAGGATGATACTTGCCACACCTTTTTCTTCTGCAGAAGATGGGAGCACCATCTCTTTTCGATGGAAGGGTGCCTTGCGTCTCCGGACACCACAATTGAGGCTATGCTGCAGAGCAAAGACACGTGGAACCAAATGGCACGTTACATCCAAGGCATTCTTAAGGCGAAAAGGAGGTTGATGGATAGGAAAGATGCAGAACAGCTGAGGCTCCCTGAATCCACGGGGTTTTGATCCTATATTGAATAGGCCTGCCCTGAGGTAACGTGCCCAAAGATTCTGGGTTAGAGTCGTAGACGCTGCGGAGGGTGTTTTAGCAGCTAGTCTGTCTGAGAGAGGAGTCCGGTACTTGGTGCGTAAATGCATTTCACCTTCCTACCAACAAAACAAACTAACTATTCCCAGAAATCCACAATGTAAAGATACAATAAATTCAATTTTCAGTAAAAAATTCATTGTATCATTTCAAAATGTCGAGATTACGGGGCGACAGAGCACTTAATTACTTAAACAGATATTTACTCTTGAATATTTATTTTTCTTTACTTCGTTGAGTTTACGCATACAAATACGAATTAGCACAAATTCCAATTAAAACTCGTAAAGATGCAAACAAGAAGACTATCTCATTAGTGCTTATTTCAGCATTCAGCTTCGCAAAGACCTCGTTTTCTTAGAGTTTCCTTCTTCATCAACGTTTCCTTTTTTCAGACATAACGATATGAAGGACGTCAAGACAGTAATGATGCGACGTTTCTTACGGAGTACGCCACAGCTGGAAATGTATATTAACGCCTTAACCCGGAGTGGACTCCTATCGAAAAGAAAATAATTAATTGCAGGTAGTTCCCAGAAAATTAATTTTATGCACCGTTAATTATGAGAAATTACTAGGATGCTATATTGTGCAATGGTCCGTCAAGATACTTTATGAAAAGATAAGATATACTTTAAATTATTTAGATACGGGCTCTAATAAAGCAATCGTTTGCTCTTAATTTGGTCGCTCTGATGTAGATGGTTTTATTTTCAGCTATATTATGACGAATTGGAGCGATTTGATTATTCTTTCTTACCAGACTAGTCGCGGGGTTAATTAAATAATAAATCAGGATACTTATTTTCTTCAGATAGACAGAGGCAACAGCCCTCCTGAAGTGCCTTTGCAGAAATTTAATTTGCTCTCAAAAAAAAGAAAGCACCATAAAAACTCGAGTTCTACTATTGGCCATGCGAAATTTTCCCGAAATAGATCATGGGTTTGAGTGACCCACCAGGAGGATCCTACATAAAAACGTATTTAAAGAATTATGTTCGTCTGTTGAGCATAATTCCATACTAAAGCCCAATGAATTCAGATAATTTTATTAGCACCGACGAAAAAAAAACAATCCAAAAATCGTTTTACTTTGTCTGCTTTAGTTATGGAGAGTGCAGGCGTTTTCGCCAATTTACTTTCATTAGACAATGTAAATATTTGACAAATTTATTGTGAAATTTTTCAGACAGTTTAGGTACAGATCTAAGTTGACAACAGCGTGAAGATATGCCAATCAGGAGTACTTAAATGCAAGATTTATCTCGTAAATTCTTTAGCAGTTTTAATGGATTTTAATAAACGAAAAAAGAATGGATGGTTAGGCACCATTCTGGTATTATCCACATCCTGAGTGCTGTAGTAATACATAATATGGAAAATTAACAATTCAGGAGTAAAGACTTTATTCTTTCAATGGTTCTTTTTTTGAAAATACATGGGAAGAAAAGTAAAATTTGTAAAATCTGCCAATATACGAGTAGATAATATGCATATGTATTATATTATATCTGTATATGCGTGAAAGTAGGGGTCAAGTATTCTCTTGTGGATTGTGAGGACTCTTCCAACCCCAATAGGAGGCAAGAATTTCACAAGAGCAGCGGTAACAACAGCCCGGGGTCCTCCTTCCTGCACTGGAGAAGATACTAACAGGAAACTAAGCCAAGGTGGAAAAGCGTTCGCTGAGGGCTACGTGACCTGTCTTTAGTTTCCGAACTCTGAATACCTTTGGGCACCTTCATTTTCAAATAAGTATCTTACTCTGGTGGCCGGGCTAACCAGAATGTACATTCTTCCCAGACTACTCGTGCGACCAAGACAAAAATAAACAGAAAACCAATGATAGAAAACGAGATGATGATACCAGGCGAATCATCGGAGGACAAGCTGATAGCATTCTGCCAAGAAACAGTAGTCGTCGAGGACAGTGCAGTCGGTGACA
This sequence comes from Hermetia illucens, assembly GCF_905115235.1. Classification (NCBI taxonomy): domain Eukaryota; kingdom Metazoa; phylum Arthropoda; class Insecta; order Diptera; family Stratiomyidae; genus Hermetia; species Hermetia illucens. Next base: position 167,961,056 of record NC_051850.1, read on the forward strand.
GCCGTTGCACCACTGTGCTGAAACCAACTGCGTACTAGTGGTCTCCAACTTGGAATCCACTGCCATCGAGTTGGGTGTAACGAGTACCTGCCCTTACCCGAAACCACCGATATCGGGGGCCGCTTCAAAAGAAATGACTGACGAGACGTCACAGCAAACGGCCTAACCACTGGAGTCCTGATCAAGAGCCAGCACCAGAAAGCCGTGCATATTCTGTGCAAGATAATAATATGAAATAATAAAAAACTTGTTTTTTTTTTATTTGCTAGTGTTGATATTTTTATTTTTGCAAATACCGATATTTCGGAAAACTAACAAGTCCTAGCACTGATGAAGGGAACAAGTGGTTTCCGAAATATCGGTATTTGCAATAATAAAAATATCAACACTAGCGAATAAGAAAAAACAAGTTTTTTATTATTTCATATAATTAATCGCTGGAAACATCGCATAATTACACTCAGATAAAGATAATAATAAAGAGGGTGGTAACATCGACGAGCGGGATGAAAAGTACCTCGTCAAATAACAGGCGATGGTTGAAAAATATAACAACAAACGCCTAGCAGAAGACCATAAGGCGAAGCCCACCACTGTCAAATGCAATCGAGGCCGAAAAAACACAAGTGGAGCAGAGTGAGCAAGGCTCCGGACGCAGTAACCTCTGCAGACAGGTAAGCAGAAAATCCTAGCTGACGAGCCAAGAATTGTGCAACTCTTCAGTGAAATGGCCAGGTGTCACTTACGTGTTACATCGACGGATGGCGATTTCGCTAGTGGCAAGTAAGGACTGGAAATGTGGGCCAGCGTCGAGCCAAAGTTATCGGGAATGGTCATCGAGCATCTCCTGGACGCCAAAGGCAAACACACGGGATACATCTCCTAATCCGATTCTTCTTAGGTGGTCCTTGTGTTGCAGGTTATGACTTGCGAGGACCAATTCTCAAGGGACTTTCTCAGTTCGTGCGTCATTAAAATTAGCGACGCCTGGGAGGGCGTAAAGCTCCAAATCTTCTAATACGACGAGCTTCCCAGAAGACCGGCCGTTCGCATCTGGTCGCTGAATATCCGCATGGATAAGGACAGGATTCCCATGGATGACTGGGTAGTTATGAAGGAGGGAGAACCCGAGGTAAACATCCAATCTCTGTATAAATCGAGAATGCCTGGAGGCACTGGGAAAGGTAGACCACAAAGTGCGGTTGCGAGTCAACAACGCGAAAGTCCGCATAACCGGACGACGACCTGGATCCGGTCAACGCCTTCCTACTAAAATGATCCATTTAAGGAGGCCATCGCATGTATCAGATACGAGGAATCAACTCTTTTTGTATCTAAATATACCGTAGAATATTTGAGCAGAATGATTTTTCGATATTTCGAACGGTTCGAAAGTGTCAAACAGGTAAAATGCCAAATAAAATATAACCCCTCCCCCCTTTTTCGCATGTATCGGGAGTCCCCCTTCAATCTCAATACAAAAAAATGGGGCCACCCACTGCATGTAAAGTGAACACATGACAAACCGCATGTTCTCACCAAATTCCGTGACAATCGGTTCAGCCATTTCCTTTCCTTGAACCTTATTAAAGGCTTTGTTTCATACAAAACCTAATAATACACATATGTTCTTCTGACTTATCAATCCAGTTCAAAATTGAATGAATCTTATTTCGATTTATCTCTCGGTTACACTTCACCTTTCCGTAACACGAAGAAGTCACTTTTCGGGAAAATTTTCGCTCCTCCAGTTTGAAGGTATATTCCGAATGTATTTTTGTTGGGGAATTTCATAACCGGACGGCAAGCAGGATCCAATCGACGCCGTCGACGAGCTATTGGCGGAGATGAGGATCGACGGTCCGACGGTGACTGACGAACCCCCACACAAGCGGATCAAGCTGAAGGTAGCGAAGATTAATCAGCAACATTCGAAGTACGCCTAGGATAATTTGCTTGTCTTCCTCCTGGATGAAGATATCGACATTTTACTAGGAGCCCTGGATCGGAGCCGTCAAATCTATCAAAGGGGTACAAAGCAAATATTATAATTTATTCCACAAAAGCCGCTGATGAAGACAGCCATAGAGCATGTATCCTCGCCAGGAAGAGTCTGCGCGCTTTTCTGTGCCAGGACCTGAATTCCAGCGACCTAGTCGTAGTCAAACTAGAGCAGGTGGGAGTGGAGAATGCATATATTTCCTCGGCTTTCATTGTTCACGACGATCAGCTCCACTAAAAGAACTGTAACATTTTCCGACCACAATAGCATCAGAGAAGGCCAGTCTGTTGATAGGCTGCGATGCCAATGCAAAGCATACGCTTTGGGGAGGCTCGGAAATCCACGAAAGTGGTGAGCCATTCTTTGATTTTGTTATTAATACAAATTTATCTGTGTGTAATAGGGGCAGTACACCAACCTTACTTTTTCCCAGATCGGAGAACTGTGACGGTAGGGAGGAGATCCTTGATATCACCTTACTAACTGACCATGGGATTCTTAGGGTAGAGAATTGGCTAATGTCTTACCAGAAATCCTTCTGAGATCATGGTTGGATACTTTTCAGTCGCAAATATCTCCAACCTTTCACAGACCCCAGGACAAGCAACTGGAAGAAGTTTGTTGTCTGTCCATCTCAGAAAACTGACCAGGGAGATCTTCAACAACTGCTACAGGCCTAAATATTGGCACCCATACAAGGACTGCCTAAACAAGTTTTAGTCGGCCATCAAAATTGCCAAGAGGTCATCCTGGTTGAACTATTGTCGGAACATTGAAAGTACTAGCGACAGTAAGATTCTGCCCATTGAACATACATAGGAGCCCATTCTTTCTTGAAAAGTCGGAAAGTTTCTGGAAGTAATTTTCTGGCGAAAAATTGAAGCAGCTGGCTCAAACGCAATTCTTCGCCTGTGAGTCATAACCTTGTTTGGAGGGTATGTAGCCGCCCCAGCTGTTCGAGACAATCAAATCGGTATAAAATCGGCTATAAACAGCTTCTCAGTATATATATCTCTGGGCCCAGGTGGCATAATGCCAGGAATGCTACAGAAGCAGCAGGAAAAAGGTCGCGCCGTGACTTGTCGAGCTATATCGCTTTGAGATATTTACCACAGTCTTGGAGGCACGCATAAATAGTTTTCATAAGGAAAGCAGGTAGGCGCGGCCATGGGCCCGGAAAAGACTTTCGACCAATCAGCCTCACTACTTTCGTGTTGAAAACACCAGAGCGCGTCCTAGACATCCACTTAAGAGCAATTGTGGACAAAACGTCTTTCTCTAAGTCCCAACCCACATACCTCAAAGGAAAATCTAAAGAAACTGCTCTCCATGAGGTAATTCGCACGGTTGAGTGGTCACTGCAGTACAAGCAGTATATTCTAGCTTCTTTTCTTGACATGGAGGAGGCTTTCAACCACATTAGTACCAACGCCATCAAACTTTGACCATTATTAGATTGGAGGGTATCTCACTTATTGGATAATCCAATCCATGCTAAGAACTAGGATAATCCGCCCGGATCTGGGAAGTAGCCATTGTCCAGAGCAGTGAACAGAGGTACGGCCCAGGATGACGTCATCTCTCCGGTGCTCCGATTAATAGTGATGGACGAAATTTAACGGATATTGGCCAGGTGCGGGGTGAAGTTGTTAGTAGCGTGTGCCGACGGTGATTAGTGTCGGTGATGCTTCCCTGCATTATGAGTGGTATCATGGAAGGAGCATTAGGGAAGGTGTGCCTGTGGGCCTCAAGATGCGGACTCGGTATAAATCCAACCAAATCGGAACTGACGATATGCTCCAACACGAGAAGAGTTCCCGAATTACACCTCCTATTTCCTTCCTCCAATGTAAAGCATCTGGTTGTAATCCTAGATCCAAAGCTAAATTGATCTCCGCCCGAGGATGGTCCTCTAGATGCACACAGCTGTAGTGGATCCCATCCTATCGTACCACTCTACTATATGGTGGCATACTTTGAGCAAAAAGCACAATAGAACGAAGTTTAATACGGCTCAAAGTACCGCGTGTGCTATTGTTATCAAGATTCTGAAGTCCTGTCCGGCAGATGCTCCCAATGTACTTCTACAATTCCTGTTCCTAGATCTCCTCATTAAAAACGTTGTAGTGTGCAGTGCTTTCAGATTACAAGAGTCTGCAGTGTCACAGTAACATCCTAGAAGAAACTCCTCGGGCAATTTGGGCATCCCCCACAGATTACGCCACAGGCAATCTGAACTTGAAGAGAAACTTTGCTGTGCACTTTCCATCCAGAGCAGAGTGGAAGACCAGCGGCATATTGCAAGGCTATGACATAGTATTCTTCACCGAAAAATCAAGGATGGTCTGTGCAGTCGGTGCGCAAGTTTTTTCGAATACATACCGTGTATCCGAGTTATACCCTCTCTCATCTTTCGCCAGTATTTCAAGCAGAAGTACTGGCGATATTGGAATTCTGTCGATAGCTGGGGCATGATCCGAGCCCCAAGCGGCCATTAAGCCCTTGTACTTAACGACGACATCCTCCAGGCTCTTGTGGTAATGCAGAAACGCGCGGAACAGTCTGGGCAGCACACTTAAGATCATCCTGCTCTGAGTTCCCGATCATAGGAACATGGAGGGGAATGAGCAGGTTTCCGGACTGGTCAGGCTGGACTCTGCTCTTGATAGTCGTTCAACGGGTACATTATGCATCCCGCAGGCGACTGTCAAGGGTGGAATCTACTCGCACTGATTACCAGTCGTGGACCTCAGATGGCGAAGGCTTACCACCTGTGCCAAGGCGGCTTATAACGAAACACGATCTCGAGAGCTCTTATGCCAGACGCGTGCAAATGCATACAAGAATACAGCGGTCTTTACGGGGCACTGGACTATAGGGGACTATATGCCAAACTCGGCGTACACCACAATTGGCGTTGTCGAATCTGCGGAGAAGAGTAAGTAAACCATTCCTTAGAGACCTAAAAGAGATTTCTAGTTGGTTGGAGAGCTGCTTTTCGTAAATTTATGGGCTGACTCTGAAGATCAGAAGCAGCTGGACTCTGCCTCCTTGCTCTCATAACGGCAATCATGGCCTTATGAGTTTCCGGCATCAAAACGACGCAGAGCTAATTGGGCTCCGCTGATACCCCCCTGCCTACCAGGAAGTAGATTAATGCTTATGTTTTTCCAATGAGACCTTTGATTTATTAGAAATGTACGAAGGATTTAAATGTTATGAAAATCAGGACAAAAGCAATTGCATATCCAGTTGACATTTCGCGGAAGCGCAGGCTACATCCTCAGCTAAGATAAAATAGAATTGAGACTTTTGGAGAAGATTCCCGATTTTTGTTAGCGTTGTGGTCTGCGCGGTAGCTAAAATCGAGCTAAGTATTCACTTGTAATTTCTATTTGGGTTGTATTAGTAATCCAAATCTGAAGAATTTCCCACTTACGATTGTTTGAACACTTGAGCAGGTTGGAGTAATAGTATTGTAGTAGTAATGGATAACATGGGTTAGATAATGCATTCCTCTATCATTCGGTCCTATTTTGGAATCACAACGCAGGTCTCAGAACGAAAATGATAAATTACGAAAAAAATAGTCAACTGCTACCTACCTACTAGAATTTAAGCCATTTAATGAGGTCATATCGTGCGCCACATCACTCCGCCACCCAGATGAATCCTAGGGGTTTTAGCGAACGACTTCAGGCTGAAGCCCGTTTGCGCCCCAAATCAACGTCGCGTTCGCTTCGCTATATGATGGGGAACCCAACTCTGGAGTCGGTCGCTGAAACCCCTAGGTTCCATCTGGGGGCGAAGTGATGTGCGCATGTCAGAGTAAATCGGGTGTGACAGACAGACAGACATTGAATCTATTTTAATAATTTTCGTTTCATACAAAACCCTAAAAAAGGAAACTTTATGAAGCACATATGCTCTTCCGACCTACTAATCCAGACCAAAATTGCATTAATCTTATTTCCATTTATCTTCCAGGTTCCGACTTACCTTTGTGTAACACGAACAAGCCAATTTTCCGGACAATTTTCCCTCCTCCAGATTGAAAATATACTCGGAACGTATCTTTGGTCGGGAATTTCAGGATTTTCCTAATTTCTTCCGTAGAATCGGTAACTATACTCACGATGAGTTCTCCTTTTTCTTTATTTTAAGAAAACACTTCACTGGTTTCTATCACTATCTCGTTATAACTTTTTCCTTGTGGTTCCCAGCCAGAATATTATCCGTGGAAGCAATTCACTCAACTTTGGTTCTATAATATTTTTCGAGTTTTGTGGATGAGCAGACTAATTTGTTTTTCTTTTCGTTAATACCAAATCACCACTTCAAGAATTTTTCTAATATAGAAAAATCAAAAACTGCAATAATCCATCATCATCCACCAACCGTTTGAAATAAACTTCCTTTTTTGTGAATTTTCCTTTTTTGTGAATTTTCTCCCCTATTTTATCATTGAACTTTCAAAAACCGGTCAGCCAGCGGTACACACATCCGAAATAATTTTCGCAACTGCGCAGTTACTTGGTCATGAGTTCTTACTACTTGAACTTTTAACCAAATACGCACCTCGTAGTTGATATCATTGTCCTTAGCACGTGTGCCGGCTTTTCTTAACCCTATCCTGAATTGGGTTAACATTATGCATTCAATTATCCATTGGATCGCAAATTGTATAGCATTCCAACAATAAAACAAGTCGAAAATTCAGGTGTCATGAATTTTTTATGTAAGAACGTTTGAGTAGATATCAGTATGGAGAGTATGTTAGGCCTTGCATCACTATTCGAACTTTTTGGCTAAGTAGCTTCTAAAATTAATTCCACAACCCATATTTTGCTGGATTGCAGAATCTGGGGTTCACAACTCAGGATTGGAATCACAACCTTTTACCAATCAGACCTTAAAGCACAAGTCGTTTCAAACGCTATCGAAGACGTCGAAAACCTGCTCCTACTGCCGAGGAGAACATCGAAAAAAGGTAGCATTTCGCCAAACAGGAGAAGTTATGTTGAAATTGTCTAGTGCATGCCGACTCTAGAAAATGTAGCAACAAAATACGTTGGAACGAATGCATTAAAACCCATCATACCCTCTTCCACTTTAAAAGAAGTTGTAAGTGCGAATATGGCTAACAAGAGACAATTTTCAGGAGTGCTTTCGGCCACAGCTCTGGTGAAGGCGAAAGATGTTAACGGGGGAAGTAGAGATTTATGATCCTTAATCTACCTACGATCCCAAACATCCCTCATTTCTTTGAAAGCTGCTATTAAGTTGGGCCTGAAAAAGAATAAAACGCTGGGGTAAATAAGCGGTATAGGTGAAGTGCACGCGGGAACCATTGGGAAAACTGTTTCTGCAAGCATATCGCCGAATTTCCAATCCAGTTATAAACTGACAGTGGAAAGTTATGCAATGGATTCACGCTCAATTCTGCTTCCAAACGAAGGATCTGTCAACCGTAGACTAGAGTGGACCACCAGCCTGCAGCTAGCTGGTCCCAACATTAATACAAAGGCAGGGATCTTCGGAGAAGTAATTGGCCAAAGTTTGAAAAAGAGCAAGCCGTTGCTAGCTCAAGAGGCAAAACTGAGCTATCAGGCAAGGTGCCGCTTCGCAACACTAGCGTGAACGCTTCCATATCTAATATCTCCACGGCAGATTTCCAAAAGGCACTCCAGAGTTTTTTCGACTCTGATAACATGACCGAGAATGCGGCTTCAAATGACGAATGTGAAATTAGTTACCAGCGTTAGGTAATCCGCGATGAAGATCTTAGATACGCGGTAATAGTTCCATTTAAGGACGATCCTAAAATTGCACCTCTGGGAAACTCCAGAAACAAAACGTTCGCTGGCTTATTCAATTGGAAAAGAGCCTTTATCGGGACTCGAATATTCGACGTTCCGGTCATGAAGCACTGCAAGAAAACATCATTCTGGATCGCATGCGAGGAATGGTCCCATATATTGGAGAAGATAGGGATGTGTACTCTCTTCTTCACCACCCGGTTATAAAGTTAGAGAGCTAAACCACAAAGCTGCGACCAGTATTCAACGCTTCAACAGTAACAACAACCGGGGTCAGCCTGGACGATAATCTGCATACCGGACCTAAACTGCAAAATGACTTGGAGAAGATTTTGCTTAGATGGAAGAAACATAAATTTGTGTCCTCGTTTAACATTGGAAAAATGTTTCAAATGGTTAGAATAAAACCTTGCCAGCAGCATTTTTAACGAATACTATATAGATCACCTAGGCATATGCCAGTCCAGAAGTATGTGCTTACAAAGGTTTCTTTTGGAGAAGCTTCTACGTTCTCGTCCATCGGACATTGTTACAGCTAGCTAAGGATGACAAAGCGAAGTTCCCTCTTGCAGCAAGGAATCTAAGGACGGATTTATTGCCGCAGTAGTATACAGTAAGATCATCGATACAAATGGTAGAACGACTATATCATTACTCTCCGCCGCGGGTTGAAAAAATTGGAAAGTTCAGTAAAGAATCCTGGATGTGGGGTCACATCAAAACAGAAGAAAATTCTACCAACAACGCTTCGACAGGTATCATACCCACTGAGTTATTGTAACACCGGCCATAGTCGCGAGATCCGTCCTAGCTTCTGGAAGGATGCCACTCTGACCAAGTGGCTTGCTTCATTGGAATTGTCGATGAAAACAGTATACTGCAAGGATATTCAACCTTTTCAAAACTAGTAAGAGTCCTGGACTACGTGTCCCGTTTTTCCACCCGCCTGAAAGGACCAATAGGACTGCCCGAATACAAATAGGCTAGACTCACCTGGATCTGCGGTTACTTCAGAAAGTAGAATTTGGTAAGGATTTCGACGATTTGAAAAAGGACCGTGACCGTGGATTTAGTGAGCGATCTTTCGACCGAAGAGTTTTTAGCAGTATTCAGGCGGTTTGTTGCTTCGAGATATACAGCGATAACGAAACCAACTTCGTCGGAGCTAAACGCCAAATGGATAGACAGATGGAAGAGGCAGTATTAAAGGCATCAGAGAATATTGCAGCAGTAGCAGCAAAAGATGGCGTCATTTGGAATTTCATTCCGGTTGCATTTGCATTTTAGTGGCATTTGGGAAGCGGGCGCGAAATTAGCAAAACGACAATTAAAATGTGTGTTCAACGAATCAAAGATCGTTCCTACTTTCGAGGGATTTACGAGAATTCTCTGCCAGATTGAGGACTGCCTAAATTCCAGACCGGTCTCTCCTCAAATAATCCAGAGGATGTTAAGACATAACTCCTGTCCACTTTTCAATTCAACGGCCGTTCAACGCATTCCTCCGTTCGCAGCAGGAACTTTATGAGCGCTGGCAACAGCTAAAAGCGATACACCAAATGTTTTGGAAAAGGTGGTCTCAGGAATAATTACGTCACCTGCACGTCAGAATCAAATGGGACAACGGGACACAAATGTGAAATCCGGCCAGTTGGTGCTGATCAAAGAAAAGGACGTATCCCTGATCAAGTGGTTGGTTGGTTCATATCCGCAAGATCCACCCTGGAAACGATGGAGTGGTACGAGCAGTGATAGTCCAGTTCCATGATTCTCTGAGGAAGCAAGTGAGCACGAGGAACTTGTGTTCGCTATCGGTTGATCCGAACGAGCAAGGAGTTTCTCCTGAATCAATAGCGGCCAAACAAAAGCAACCAGCATTAACCTTGGCCCTGAATTCCGTGAAACGGAAAATATATTGCAATCCAGCTTCAGTTAATCCGAATTATGTCACGGCCAACCGTAAAGAAAACCGAGGGTAGACCCATGTACGTGGCAAAAGCACCGATTAATCTGCTTATAAGCATGCTTTCTTCGGCACCATGTTCGTGCAGAACAAAACAGACAACTATAGTATATGGAAACCACAGGTCGGGTACTATGTCGATGAGCTGCGGCAATCCAGAATTGTTCCAGGGAACCTGAGGGTGAAGGTTGATTTTCCAATAGTTATGGATCAAAAGAATATGACTACAGTGCTGGAACAAACGAGAATGATGTGCAGAGAAACAATCAAAATTGTACTGGCAACTCACTGCGACGCCCTTCTGAAATATCTTCGCTTCAAATATGGGGACATTTTCGGGAAAATCAACGAAGTAGTTAACATTCCTACGATGAGGTAAAAGATGGCTTTAATGGGCAAGGTATTAGCTGCTCTCTTCGGTGTAAATGATGAGGTTTCCAGCGACATTGATAAACTCCGGCGAGATCAGCTTCTAGGACTTCGAACTAAGCCTCTTTGTTCTTACAGTTACTTAATTGATGTATAACTTCCTGTGAAAGCAGCAAAAGTTCTTGCGGAAAATCAAGTCGGAGCTCAAGCTCGGGTTAGTTCAACGATTGACCAACTGCGGAGTTTTATACAGATGAGGACTATTGAGAGGAGCCATGCCCAATCATCTGGTTTCTTCTACATTGGGTAGGGCCATGTCTTTTGTTAGAGTGGAGATTCCATTGCACTAGAGAGCTCATTTACATTCTCCTCTCTAGATAAAGGAGGTAGTCTCCCTATTCCTACTGATTTTCTTTACGTCCAAACAGGCAATATTGAGCTCCGTCTTTAAATGCTCCTTAAATTGCTCGCAAGGTATATGATGCAGAATTTTTATGGGACGCAATTCGCAAGTCGTTGGTAAGTAAAGAATATTATATCACTTGCCGATACTTTGTCGTAGCCTTGAATCTTCTCCAGTGAGAGTCCGCGAATTGCTTTCCATTAAATGTATTGTTGCGTAACCTTTACCAGCCATTACAATCATAATGTCGAAAACGGCATTATGGTTTCTGCTGGCATAGTATGTAAAACTTGGAGGTTTCATTCCTTCGAAATAGCTCCTAACGGGTTCTAACCGGATTTCAGGGAAAAGATAGAACGAAGGATGGCTATTCTACTATGGTCCCGAGCAACAACGTAAAAATGAAACCTCGGTCGAATCCTATGTAACTTTTAAGCGCAAATACCCAGTTTCCTTTTTTTTTCGATGTTTGAAATATGCTAACTTCCTACGCTTTGCGGAAACTTAGAGAAATTCAATATTTTCTTTACCTAACCACAGCCTCAAACAGAGTTTACTTTCAAATTACATGTAGAAATTAAAGCGGGGAAGATTCGTGTAAATCTCTCAAAAACACTCTATCACTATTGAAAAATTTTCACTTTTTGGAAATTTAGGGGAAAATCGCTATTCACGATGCTAACTTATGTACACTCTTCACAAGTATCCTATCGAAGGAGCACTCGCCGCTACTTCTAACTCTAACTCTAAAGCACCGGATTAACCTTCCTTCGTCGAGCTGTTATCCACCCAACATGACTCTCGGTACATCTCATCATTCGCATTCGCATTCATTTTTCTTCAGGCAGAAACGAGCGTTCGTAGTGTATTTCGTAATATGCAACATGAATAAATAAACAACAACAAAAAATGTTAATGATCATTTTCTAAATGTTAAAAATGTTTGCATTAAACTTGAAAGTATTTATTTATTTCAGGATTTTGTCGGAACCGAAAAGTCAGAGTCTTGTAAATAAGATTGAGGGTAAAAGTCATTATTTTAACATTTATATTTTAAGACAAATGGATATGGGATGATAAATCTGAAATTAGAGGGAGTGTAATCGAACCGCTAAGTGAGCTAAACGTGAAAAGGCATTATGCTGCATATTACTAAATGAATTTTCTCATTCGCGTCACACGGACGAAGCGAAAGAAATCTTGCCAATGCTGTGAAGGCATGGATACTGCATGCTTTGAGCAGCATTACTCGAGACTTTTCACTTGACTATATTCGGTGAGTGAAAAATTTACCCCCCCTTTTATTATATGTTAACCCCCCTCCTCCTTTGAAACTCAATTTAGCACAATGTTAGCTGTGCATGGGGTTTACAGTTCCAAGCTTTCAATCAAACTTCGTTTCAATAAGAACAGGACAGGCAGAGAGAGACTCAAGCGGTAAACCGATTTTAATGAGATTTTTTTGAAAACAAAATCTTATCTAAGATCCTCGAATTTTGACCAAAACTATAAAATTGTAAATCTTTAAATCCCCAGGAGTAAACAATCACCGGAACAAAATAAATATTATTGATAAAAGCATGGATTATATTTATTCTAAAAAAATTAAACTTGAACATTTTCAGGCAGGATCGACCCTATGTTTCCTTAACTTTTAGGGCTGGAAAACTCTTACCCTGTCACTTCAAGTTGCCTCTTTTATTCTGGTAACATTTCATCATTCCGCTCTCCTTGGCTCATGCAATTTAAAGGAGTCTTCTACTCGTTGTGGCTCGTGAACTTCCGATAATATCTCCTCCCTGGATTTCATGTTGAGATGGCGTTGCTGTTGAATCTGATTTGGTCTTGGAAATGCTTTCGTCAAGAAATTTTCTGGCCTTATCTCGGTCGCATCCTGGAATGATTTCTTAGCTTTCATGTTCCTTTCTACCAAAATGAAATTGAATGTCTATCTTTTTGTTGCCTTTATTGAGTTGGGGATTCTTGGTCCGCTTTTTCGCATCGTCAAGTTTTTCGGTCCAGATGAGGCAAACTAGAAATTTTTTATTCAAATGAGCTTTCACAGCGTGGACATAATGAGTTGCCCCCTTTTAAACGGCTATTAAAATTTACAAGCCTTTAAATTCGGGAATCAACTCTCAATGCTAAATATTAATTTATAACAATATCACTCATTGTTTTAAATTAAGAAGTTGTAGGAAAGCAGGTTTTAAGGATTGAGGTAATGAAACAGCATATTGATCCTCTGGAGGCAACCTAGGCGTCAATAAGAATTCGCCTCCGGCTCTGCATTCAATGGCTGCAGAAATACCTGATTGACTGATATGAGACTGGGGTGACAAATGTCAGGTATGGCTGTTTGTCAAGAGTCTTGAGAAAAAGAGGCTTGTCCGCCGAGCGGTGCCAAAAAAAAGGATTGCACTAACCAAAGAGACCTGTAAGCCCCTAAATTCTTTCAAGTATTATTATATTATAATAAAGTGTGGAAATGTTGTTCATTATAAGTTTGAAGAGCAGAAGTGTTTAAATAAAAGACTCTAAAGTGATGACCCCGAGCGAAAGTGCTTCTCTGGTGGAAATGCTCGCCTTCAATTATTCATTGCGGAAAGTAAAAGTGACAACCGGTAAAATCTGCTTTGTGGATGATGCACCTCGTGCCGTTGTACAGTAACTATTTCAAAATCCGTGAGCAACAACAAGTGGCTTCAGTTGGTTCTCAAAAGCACAACCGAAGTGCCTTAAGATTCGAGAAGTCCGGCGTACAATTTCCTCCGGTTGCCTTTTTGTCTTGAAGTGAGGATAGACCACAACGAGCATACCGCAATGGTCCATCGGTTCTCGTTCGATCACCGAAGTTAAGCGTTGTTGGGCGTAGTTAGTACTTAGATGGGGTACCTCTTTGGAACACCATGAGGTGGAGTGATGTCGTCGCACATCGGTGGCGCGAACCTAGGTGCCAATATGAACCATTCAATGGCCGCAAAAACAACTGTCATTCCTGAAATTTGTCACCCCAGTCTCATGTCATTGAATGCAGCGGCGGAGGCGAATTCATATTGCGCGTAGGTTCGCTCCTCCGATGTGCCGCCACATCCCGATCCGTGAGCCAACTGGTAGAGCAAACCATGTCTATTAGCGATTCAGTAAAAGGATGTATAGTGCTGACGATACTTTAACGAAAAAACCCGAAATTATCTAACTTTTGAACTTATATTTCTTTGTTTCCTAAAGATGTAACAACTAAGATTGGATAAATTCAAAATGAAACTAATTGTCTCCCACTTCATTATAAGGACCTTTTTTCAGTTCGTAAAAGTTACCGTAACTGTCAATGCAACTCTACTTCAATAATTAATCCATCCATCCAGCTGAACATTTGAGTATCTTAATTTATTATTAATTTCGTTTATAGCTAGCAATCAGAGCCGTAAATTATCACCTTGAATGAGTAGAGTTTATTTCTTGGGTCCACAATGCAAGTGAATGGGAATAATGGATTACTCAAACAGATACTTTAAGAGCAAGAACATGTAGATTGTATTTGCTCTGAGTCTAGACACGCAGTTGGTTGAACTAACACAATCATTTGTACATTTCAAAAGCCTCAGAAATACAATTAATCACCTGGAATGCTTCTGATTTCACCACGATTACCTTTCTATTAAATGATTAAATTGAAACCAAAGATGATGGATTAGTCAGTATAAGGACAAAGGAGGTATGCATATGAACCATTTCGCCTGAAGCATTTAGGCAGCTTCGAATCCCTTATAAGCCATCAACCCTCGTTGGGAAATTAATCAACCCCCAGACCCATCTTCCAAAGGTATGTTCACAGTACATTGGACAAAGCTTTACTCAGGGTCATGTGCTTGACCTTTCAATCAGAGATAGATTTTCTGCGTCTAAATCGTAAACCTGAAACGCCGATTGTGGCAGGATTTTTATGGCTCGGTTATTTTATCCTCAACGTTTAAATAGCTGATTAAGATAACAAACATTTTTTCCTATCATACTTAACTGGTGAATTCGACCTATAACCTTCAGCTTTCATTCGGATTTGTTAATAACTCCTGTGTGAATTTGCGCTTTTTGCTAGTGACTGGATATCGTCCACTCGAGGATGAATGTGTTATCTACATTATTGCCCTAGGGACCAACCAGTACTCATTTGTCACCTCATGAAGCGTTACTGGTGGATCGTCTTATTATATGCAGGAATGAGAAGGTGGGAATATAGCTTCAGCCTCGTGCTGGGTTATAGATTCATAAAACACTTCGAGAAGGGATTTGGCTTTAATTTAATGGTAATAAAGTGTGGAATAGACCCAAGATACAATATATTCTAAGGACGTTCATTTCTGTTTTTTGCTCGGAGTGGGGTGTTATATAATCTTTGTAGGAGCCAAGTGGAAGACACACTGAGTACCAAATAATAGTTCCTGCTTTCATGTATCGTTATTCGTATATACGTAATAAATATATTCTTTGTCATCATCTATATATGTACAGGATCAATAAAAAAAAGGAACATAGTGGATGCGAAAGGAAAGCGTTTCCCATCCTAATACTCTTAGGTAGAACTTTACATTTTCGCTATGAAAACTAGTGCTAGTCCTATTGGGCCTTGTCCTTCGGCAGTTAATGCATTGACAGTCCCGGGGTCGTATGTAGGTATACTTATGGTCCGTGTATGGTCTTATTAATGCGTTTGTCATCCGTTATCTTACTTTTCAGTCACCTTTTATTTTAAAGGACGAGGGCCTTTAGGAGAATTTTAGCGTGACGGGGCTCTTATTCTGTCTTCTGAGATCATTGCAGCTAAAGTACCCCAGTGAACATACTTCAATGTTAAAGTAATTAACGAGCAATCTGATTAGGAAGAATCATTCTTTCACCCCAAAACTTCCTTTTGGCTATTAAATATCCTTCAGCATGATAAGATGAAGAGGAGCATTAGCTCAAGTATAGCGAAAATCCGGTGAAGAGCTTTTGATGAAAGTGCCTTCTAAGACCATTTTCTGAAAGAATTTTTTCTCAGTAAACATTCTCCAGACGATTTATCAACTCACTCTAGTGAACACGCCATTCTTTTATTTGACGTCGCCTGAAGGCGGGAAATTCCCTCAGCATGTCTCGTTGGATTTGAAAAACTGGCCAAGAAAAATCACCGTTTGATGACCGAATTAACACGATATAATTCTTAATAGATTTACTCATATTGGTTTTATTAAATGATCACACAAGGGAATATAGGGTTGGGGTCAGTGAAGAGGGTCGTAAAATGAGCCAAAGAAATGAAAGATAACCCTCTACAAGCCCAAAAGGGGCTGGATAGTTCTGAAAAGTTATTTAGACGTTAAACAATGTAGAATTTAGTACTGGTTTTTGTATGGACACGTAAGATCCTTTTAAAGGTACATAACAGGTCTAATCTTTGGAAAAATTGAATTTTTTTCCATGATTGATTTGGTTAGAGGAAAATGTTTTTAATAATATAAAGACTGAATTGGGTATTAAAAATGAGCATATATTTCGGTGGCGTGTCAATGCCGACATTTTTGTGTATTTCGTTTATTTCTTATATCGTATCTTCTTCAAAATATCTGCTTCTTACTCTTATGCCTTACATGTATATATAATTTTATGTATAGAGAAGAAGACAGCAAATATATTATTTGATGCAGACACGCAGATTAAGCTTAGGTTAGGTCTTTCCAAAAAATATTGTGGTAACATTTTAAACCCGTTCTTCTTCACACCAATTGAAACTTGAGTATGTCATTATTTTCTGCAGTTTCGTTCGCCTTGCCCGGTGACAAGCAGATCAGAAAATGCATTTGCGAATATCCAGCTTGTCTTTATCTTCTTACTTTTAATCACCTCTTAGCTTCTCCAATATATTGCTTTCAATTTCCTAATTCCCATACCGACATTCACTTGTATTAAAAATTTAGTTTTTAAAATGATAGACTTTATTTTCCTTTTCATAATCTTGTCTACCTTATACCTTTCTCAAGAACTTTAAAGTCTACTTCCATTTAAATGTTATAAGTTTTAATAAGGCAATTTTCTAACATAACGAAACGATCGGTGACCACTTAACTTTCACATGGGCTCACTCATGCTGCACATTATTTCATGCAACTCCAACGCTTGTTTCTGTCCAAAATGAAACATTACGCATACGTAGGCTGAAATTCAACTGAATCGCTGACCGGTTGGAAACTCATTCGTTCCTTCCGTCAATGCTATACGTCTGCAGCATACGGCTAGCAGAGAAGACAATCGTCTCATTATTTACATTTAAATAAAGGAATTTTCTCTCTATGCTGTTATATTGGAGCAGCGCATGGCAAGTGGTTACCACTTTTATTTAAATTCTGTAGGTCTTGGTTAGCATGCCTTGACAGTTTCATCCACGGCATCTGGCCGACAGAGCCTCGACCATGTTCATCGAAAGACGAAAATATCAGTTAATAAGTCACCTTTTAAGAAAGGGCAAGAGCTGCTTTACTGGGTAGACCAGGCAATGGAATCTACTATTCCAGTGGAAGCAACGTTTGGATCACCTTTTAGCTACCTGGCACAACACAGAGGGAGAGTGTTGGCTTTTCCAGTAGACTTGGCGATTATTGAAAGACATTTCTGCTTGACGCTATTTGAGGTATGAAAGAACCAAATAGAAAGGCTCACGAAACAACCAAAATTCTCATTAACCGCCATATAATATACTACTCTTCTTAGGAGTTTAACTGCAATTATCTCCTTAAAAACTCCTGAAGCTGAGAGGCTCTTGCCAGCACTTGCTACCGATTCCTTTTTGCATGCTGAATCGTCAAGACAACCCTGTTATCAGCCATCAAATAAAGAAAAACTTTCAACTTGATCGACTGCAGGATATTAAAAAGTATTTATCAAAACACAATATGTTTGACCTGTGGGGCCAAAGATTAGTTTAGAGTCTTCGCTGTCATAAGAGATGACCAACATGAATAGAAATAGCGACATGCGAATTCTGAAACTTTGTTATCAACAACGTGTCGGATAGGAACTGATCTCACGCCGAAGACCTTTTGGCTACCGAAAAGGAACTATGATCGATTTCTGGAATGTGTACACGCTCCTTGATAACCGTAGCGAGAGTCCTCAGAAAGCTCACTTTCTCCAACCGGAGCGGAAATTCCAACGACATAAGCTGGATATTCTGGGCCTAAGCGAAGAAAGATGGTGGGACTCGCTCTTGCTACAACTATAGCAATGTGCTTTTGTACTTTGGAAAGCCAAGTGGTAGCAGGCGCGATTCTCGTGTCGGGTTACTTCTGACGGCTTCCATGCTCCCTCGACCTGAGGGCTGGTTTCCGACAGACGGAGGATCACAATTATACAATGTTATGCATCAATGGAGACTTAGTAGAGAAGTTGATTTCTTCGAGCAATTACATGTTGTTCATGTGAAGCTCGTAGTTGTTTGCAACTTCCACCGCCTCGTCATTGATGGCATATTATTCGAGCACAGAGTCTGGCATAAGGTCAGCTGAGTTTCAACCGATCGACACCATACGTGCAATTAGATTAATCGCTTTGCCATCAGCAGCAGATTTAGAAATTGCCCCTGGATGTGCATAACCAGAAAGGTGCTGACATTTCCGTGGAAAGGGATCATCATCTGATGGTGGCCGCTTACGTTTGTTTGCATGTTGCGCCCGCTACTTCTAGCAGTGTTCGGGAGCTCTAATCCCACAAGTTCAACATCGACCGCTTGTATTACCCAGCTGTTGCTTGACAGTGGGAGCACTATCTTGCTGTTCAAATGGCGGATGCCCCAAGTAGCCCGCTAGAGCACTGGGCCGCCATCAAAAACGCTCTTTTCTCGGGTGTACAGATCAACGGCACATACCAAAGGGGCGTTATAAGATTTGGCTAACTGCGGAATCATGGAAACGAATCAAAGAATGAAATGGATTGAAAACTCTGTTGAGCGTTGCAAGCGACGCGGGCATAAAGCGCTTGAACTCCCGTACCGACCGGAAAGTCCAACGTAATATGAACCATGCCAAAAGGGACTTATTATTTGCGCTGATCAGGGAAGTGGGAGATGCCGCAGATCGCAATGATTTCATAAGTGAATGTTGGATCACGAAAAAGCTCGCAAACTTTTCGATGGTTCTGTGAGTGATTATAATGGTCGAATCCTTAGTCAAAACAAATAGCTTAAAAGATCGGAAGAATACACATATCAAATCCGGGTAAGCTCCACTTCTTTAGAATGAAATATTAATCACCATAATATGCGGATACGGACTGTTCCTACAAACGAAAGAGAAATCGTCTCGGCGGTCATTGTCCTCAATCGGATTAAAGCTCGATGGTCCTCTCGCAGGGCTATTTGTCGCTGCTCCTCCAGTTTCTTCAGATCTGCTACTTCTACTTGCATGGAAATCCTGGTAATGCGCAACCGAAACCATAGACTGGATGAAAGGGGCCCGTCTAGAGAGCGACAATTGAAGGGGTACCTGCGTGATCTCTGCCGCCGCAAAAATAGTAGTTAAAATAATCCTGGGACATACCAAATAGCATCTCGAAAGCTTGATTTGACCCGAGCTTAACTTTTCGATCTACCAGCTTTAAACCGATTTCGAAATAGTTTGCGAAAGCGTGAACAAAGAATATATTTGGTGTGCTCTAGGCAAGGGGCATTCCAGAGAAACTATTTTCAGGGTGACATATAACGCGTGTGCTTCATCGAAGCAAAATCTTAGAGGAATCTAAGGTCGAAAGCGGAGTCCGCTAGTGTTGCATATTTTCACCGATATTATTTCTTTTTTTACCGGTGACGTTCTTAATATTACCTTATTCCGAGAAAGTGGAGGAATTCAATGGACGATGACATCTTTCCTCAAACACCTCGACTACGTTGATGACATCTGTTTGCTCTCCCACTGGGATATGGACTTTGGCTAAAGAAGATGTGGATTTGGAAGGAGACGCAAGTAGAATTGGACTGAAGATAAACACCAACAAAACCAAGTTTCTCACTCTGACTGGTTACGTGCCCTCCCTAGCCGCATTAATGTGCAGAGACTCGTAAGCGTCGTTCAATTTGTATATCTGGGAAGCGTGGTTTCTGTGGAATTAAATGTTCCCTAAAGCATTCAGATCGTTAAAGCACTATACCCTACCAAGGGAAAAATGGTGACCAGAAGATGATTAGTTGGAACTTTAGCGATTTGATTTAACTCGAATCTCGTAGATGGTTTCCAACGCCTAAATTGCAATATTGTTACAGCTCTAGTAAGCCTCAGTATCCATCAGTCAGCGTGAATTTAATGTCGCATTATTCTCAGCACATCCAAACCCGCTTATATTCCACATTATACTGACTCGAAGATCCCGGTCTAGCATGGGGTACATTTCACTTGCACCGTGTTATCCACCAACGGTGACTTTCTATACGAAGGTAAAATACCCTGTCAATGAGTAACCCAATATAGTCCAGGAAAGACCACCCAAAAGTGTAATCATAAGGACTGAGCTGAATGCCAATGGGGTCTCCCAACTAGAGGGTATCCGCGCGTTCCCAGTTAAAATTTTGTTGGAACGCAACAAATAGCAGATGATTTTGGGTTCTGGATTCTTCGGCTTTGACTGCATCAGCGCCTTGCGATAGTTTTCGCTCTCACCAGTGAGGATATCACAGTAGGAGCATTCCAAGCAAAATAATAGTTATTATCAGAGAGTCATATAATGGTGCCAAATGTTATGTATTACATTGAGGTGAAATTTTTGGAGAAATTTGAAATCCAAATAGAAACTCAGCAAAGCTGCACTTTATAATAGATATTATTTCTTTTCAGTATCATACTTTACCCGGAGGACGTGGTGGGGTTTAATTAGCAATGACATCTTTCCTTAAACACATTTACTAAGCTGATATCATCTTACCGAGTCATAGACATTGGCCAGAGTGGAGTGAATTTGGGGAAGGAAGCAAACGAAATTGAATTCTAGCTTAGTAACGTAGAAAGAACTATTCTCCTGAAGTGCCTATTTGGGCTGAGCAGTTTAGCAGTATCTAAAGGAAGGCGGCTGTTGCCAGCGCTTGTTAGTGATTCCAACCTACAATCATTAGCACCAAATCAATCCAACTATTAGCTAATAGATCTTGGCTTGACCAGTATGAAATGGTGAAGAAATGGCAGCAATATTCATGAACCATCTCAAGGGCGGAAACTGAAAAGCTCCTGGGGCAATAGTGAGACAGTGTTTGCCTTTGCCCTAGACACAACGGCAAGTCGTCCCTTTTTCTATACCAGCAAACACTAATGAACTGCAAACATCATCCCTTACGATCCGTTTATTAAAAGTTATTTGGAATGGTCCCCACTCCAACCGCAGCGTAATTCTAGCCGGAGGGGGCGTGTGCTCTTAGTTCATCGGTCCATTTGACCTATACTTGCGATATGTCAATAAAAACCAATTTCGGATGATATTAGCGACCTTGTCTGCTACCTAATCACGCCGGCAAAATTTGTTTTGGAATTGAGGTCTTTACTTTGTAATAATTTACTAAACTATTAGTTTTTATTGATTTCAATCAATATTAAATATTTTACCACCCAGACTAACATTTGCCATACTCTTCATTGAAAGTTCCTAAATGAAAATGTAACTGTGTCATGTCACTAGATGTATTATATCATTGGGTCCTTTTTCGATTCTCCCAAGAGAATCATTTATTTATGATATTGCATTCATCGTGTTATAGCAAATCTCCGATTTGACCGTAATTTTCAGAATGGTAGTCATTAAAAATTTAATGAGGATTGCATTTAATATTTCATTCTATTCGTTTCATACGTGTTTTGATTTCTCAAGAATATATGTCGTATGCAGGATCCCGTAAAGGCAAAGTAACACCATCTATGGATAATTTGTTCAAATATACAGAAAGTGTCAAATCATGAAATTGTAGGGTCAACTTCCTAAAAGCCAATATCCCGATTGGGGGTATCTGCTAAAAAATTAATCCTTGCCGAATGGACTGCATAAATTCCACAAAGCAATCAGTTCCAAAGGACACACTCTCCATCAGTTTATGCTTCGAAGTAAAAGAATCAAATAGAGTAATAAGGACTAATCCATAAAAAATATATTTCCCATTTCCTTTTCTTATGCGGTACTCCTGGGTCCGGTAGTACCCATGGCTTGGAATACCCAGTGCCTGCTCTGGTTTTTACAACGCGATTTGTTGATCTCATGATCCACTTTCGTTTATGTTTTACATTTCGCGGGTGGAACCTGCAACTGCCAGTGTCTTACTTTCAATAACGTCATCGTCAGCTTACTTGCAAATCGACAGGGTATCATTTACTTTTACCTCTTCATAAAAGCCGGACGTGTGTACGAGTCCATGCGTGTGCAATGCATCCGTTCGATCCCTCCTCCTCCAATTTATCGTTTTGTTCCTAACCTATAAGGAATATATTTTTACGATCAATACCATTGCGATGCCGCTTAACATCCTGCCGATACCTATCGAGGAAGACCATAAATTTTTATAGATTCAAACCAGTAAAGTTAGTGTACATGTCATTGTTATTTATTGGCATTAAGGATTGTAAAGATGAATGATTATGTATGGTTGTGTGTATATCGGAAAATGCTCTGTTCACAGAGAAGCATTCTTGTACGTTCGCCTCCGTATAAGCGAAAATTATATATTAGAATATGACTTCCAAGTCAAATAGGCAAATGTGAATTTAATGTTCAAGGATACAAATAAATTGAATTGTGAGAGTTCATGGCCTATTTATAGATGGTATCCG
The DNA here is from genome assembly GCF_905115235.1 of Hermetia illucens. NCBI lineage: Eukaryota > Metazoa > Arthropoda > Insecta > Diptera > Stratiomyidae > Hermetia > Hermetia illucens. The sequence goes on from NC_051850.1 coordinate 167,983,440, forward strand.
AGTCGAAGGAAAAGCGTATGTGAAATATTTTCTAATGCAAATCGAGATTATTTCTGAGATAAGCGTTCATTGCAATTTGAAATTTATGAGCAGTCATGATAAAATTTGGGTTTATTCGCCCATATTTCTCTGAGAACTTAATTTTTCATTATGAATCGCTTTCTAAAATTTGGTCTTTGACTTATGTGTAATGTTTTGATTGACCGGACAAAAGGTCACGCAAATGTTACACTTCATCTGAGTTTACACATTTTCCAATTATTATTAGGGGAAGAAAACCAACGGGACTGAAAAGCTGTCGCCAACCGTCAATCAAGTTTGATCCTGATACCCCACACCTTCAGTGTCGACTTTTTCGTACTGAAGGAGGGGAGCTTCCCATACATGCCAAAAGGGTGAGTAAATTTTTTTCACCGAATATGGACATGTGGGGTAGTAAATGAAAGGGCTCGATTAATACTTTTCGGTTCTGATATTGGAGGAAACATGGGGAAGGGTTCAAAATGTGTACCCCAGAAAGTTAAATCGGGCTCGTTTTTAGAGCCTATCCAGTCAAAAAATCTGAAAAAAATTCATATAGATCCAATTTTGATATCTGCTCAAACACCTCAAATTTTCTCGAAAACTCCGCTTAAGTTCGTCCTAGAAGTAAATTTCGGTACTGGTATAAGGGATAATAGAAGAAATCACTTTGGTAAGTTTGAATGACATTTAACTACCATTAACAAAATTATAGAAAGTCAAAGTTTTGCATTTCAGCTGTGACTCTAAGAGGTTTATGGACGTCATCATCGCGGGATCCTCGGGGAAATTTTAGTTTTCTTTTTTTTAGCTTTTTTAGTTATTTTTATATGAATTATTCGAGACAGACATGTATAGATCTGGGATCCAAAAACAAGTTCTTCAATCGGGTTATTCAGGAAGGTAAAACACGATCTGACCACGGTCACAATATGAAACAAGTCGGGAAACCGGAAGCTGGATGCTTCAGGTACGAAAGGTTTTTGTGTATTTCTTAGTACGTAGCACGTAATATATCCATATATTATGTGAGAGTATCCACTTTCGGGTGATATTGGCATTCATAGTCTTCAATTTTTAAAGAAGCAACAAATTTGAGGTATTATAACTTTGTTAGTAATAGTGCGATTTCTACCAAACTTGGTAAAATCATGCTCTATATTATAGCCTATATTATTGCAAAATTTCATGTGACTAGGATGAACTTAAGGGGGTACAAAAAATTGTAGTAATATACTATTATTAACTTTATTAAAACAGATATCGGCATGGAAGGTATTTCGGAGCCCAGGCACCATACAGTGGCAGCCTCCTGATTTTTTTTTCAGATTTTTCGGTTTGGTAGTTTCTGAGAATGGCCCTCTTAAAGAAGTGATCACTTTCAACCCCCCGCGCTCCCCACCCTTCCAACGAATGTCAAAACTAAGATCGGCTTTGAAAAGTACTAATTAAGACCTTTAATTTAATACCCCACATGCTTAAATTCGACGTAAAAGGATGTAATTCACTGTATGCGTGAGCGTTCCCAGTTCCCACCTTTCTACCAAATTTGGTGTCAATCGCTATAACCGTCTCCGAGAAAAATGCTTGTGACGGACAGACAGACAGACAGACAGACGGACATTCTCAGATGATGCAGCATTCGTCATCTCTGGAATGATGCCGATTGACATCTTGGCAGATGAGGTGGCGAATATATACCATGCGAAGCCAATCTCTCCCTTATCTCAGACGAAGAACGCTGAGAGGGAGAGATCCATAAATAGATGGCAAGAGCGGTGGGAACGCTCGGGAAAGGGTCAGTGGACTCACAGGCTCATTCTTGCCATCAAGGAGTGGTTGGAGAGACGACACCGTGAGATTAATTATAATCTCACCCAGTTTCTCACGGGACATGGAGGATATCTCCAATACCTTCACAGGTTTAAATTGGAGACCTCACCCGACTGTCCAAATTGTGATGGAGTCCCAGAGGACCCAGAGCACTTATTCTTCAACTGTCCGAGATTTGTGGAAGAAAGGAGGAATCTAGAGGAGACTCTAGGAGAGGTGCTGGTACCAGAAAATCTGGTGCCGAAAATGCTAGCACATCAAGAGAATTGGCATGCGGTCAACTCCATGGTCGCATCAATTCAAGATAAATTGCGAAAGGCAGAGGAAAGGAGAAAAGCGCGGTCACGTGCGCCGCGTATAGAAGAAATGGGATTAAGCTAGAGTGAGCTGACTCCGCTCCGTGATGTAATACCTTATGGTGGTTCCGCGGGGCAGGGAGGGAGTCGGGGGTGGTTTTAGTGGGTAAAAATCCCACACGCTGGTGTGTCCAGACCAGTGTCTTCCGAAGATTTCCACCTCCTCAAAAAAAAAGACAGACGGACAGACAGACAGACAGACAGTAAACTGATTTTAATGTAAACACAAAACCTTAAATAGAGTGTCCAAATTACCGTCCGGTCCGGTTGCTGTTCCACGCCATGAAGTTTCTTGCCAACCGTTTTCGATAAATCCTTCAAATAACCGTGAATTGAGCCGGAGTTTGCAAGAAGTGCGAAATTATTGATACAATACACGCAAGGAGGTTAAGCTTGAAGAAATACTGTGAGAAGGATCGTCCCCATTTCTTGATCTAGAACAGGCGGTATCTGGTATGCTCTACGACAACACATAGTATCAGAAGAACTCGTGTGCTGGGTTAAGTCGCTCTATCACGTCCGAAAGTAAAGTTCAAAGTATGGCGGGTGTATCAAAACCGTGTCTCCATCGGTGTTCATCAATGACGCGCCCCGACGGATTTCCATGAAACTGGCACTTTCACTGTTAGTGACCTACCAGGAACTGAGCAATTTAAATAGCTTGGGTCAATGCTAAGCGTAATGAACTTGTTTCTCGCATTAGCACAGCCTGGATGAATTCGCGTTTCACAACTGGTCTTGTCTTCTCTCTCTCTCTTCAGAACGGCATCTCGTGATAACGAAGACGAAGATGTTACGATCGAATAGGGGCGTAACACGCCTTGATCACATCCGAAATGAAGATCGATATAGATTTGCACCAATTGTGGAAAAATTGCGAGGGAGACGTCTGCGATGATATGGCCACGTAATTCGCGCTAACGAGAACTCACTTGTGAAGATTAGTCTGAACATGCCGATGGGAAACGACCAAAAGGCCGGCGGAAATAACAGTGGCTTGATACGTGGATGTGATTTCAAAGTCTCACGACTGCATCCAGATCAACCCTTCGATAGAGCAAAATGGCGAAACCGATGAAGGTGAACCGACTCCGCTTATAATCGAGCATCTTATAAAAATCTTAGACTTTCGGTATTCGGTTTTGTAATCTGACAGAACTAAATATAGCCTGTTTGGGTTTGATAGAAAGCGGTGTGTCTACAGGTAAGCTGACAAAGAACTTTAAACTTGCGACATACATGTAACCGTCGAGCATAGTGCGAGAAGTCAGTTAAATTGAGGCTTCAAAGTGACTAAAGTGAATAGATTGATATTTATTGATAAGAACAAGAAAGGGAAGTATGCATTAATTTGCTGTTTGTTACAAAATGCCACCTTAAGCATAGAGCAATCAAGCATTTATTTTTCAGTACCAAGTACAATTTGTTTTCGGCACCGAAATGTTTATTGTATATTGTCCACACCTACTCTATTTACTTCCCCCAATAAGAAACCCTAACCCTACCCTAACCTGTAGAATTTGTTCGAACTCCAGGTCCTTGTAGGGCCTTCCTCTTTGTTCTTGTTCCGAGCGTCGGCGAGTGTAGCTAAAATTTCAAGTGCAAATTAAGGTTACTTTGTTGATGAATCCTTTTTGCCACATAAAATTAAGAGCTTTTTTTTATCGAAAAGAGAAACTATCGTGTAAGTCGCGTAGAAACCCCACTAAAGATTTCGCTACCTCACCTCTGCCCTGGGAGCAGCGTGACCGAAGCGGCTGTCAAGTGCTCCTTTATATAATTCGCAGAGCACAACATGACTACGAGTTATATTGAGGTCCCATGTTGGGAAAGTGGAGTCAGCAGCAGTTTCTAAACCGCGCCTCTAAGCAAGCGCAGCATGCTGGAGTTGCTTAACTCCACTCCGGTATCCAGCACAGGGTCTACGGGGAGTCGAGATTCTCCCCCACCATCTCTATGGAACTGGTCGTGAACTGCTCTCGATACTTAATTTTAGAAATTCGAAATGCATGAAGAGCTGGTGAAACAGAGATCTGAATTCCGCACACTGTTTCAAAGTGATCCCCAGGAGAAACCTACTCTTTGTCAATTAAGCTTCCGCATTCCAGAAAAATATTAGTTTACTCTTCCAGTTGTCACATTCAAGACCCGTTTCCTTCTTGGGAATCAGAGATCATCCCCTTCTTCAATTTAGAGGAAGGATTTCAGTTTTCCAGGTTTTGCGTGTGAATGGGAGAAGCATATCTACAGAGGTAGCCGGAACTGCGATGAACAGTTTCACGGAGAGGCAATCACACTCATCGGTTTTGAACACTTGAGCGCATTGATGGTTGAGATGATTCCCCTGATTATTTCACTCACAGCAGGTGGAACTCCACCAGATGTAAGGAGTGGTAAGAGAGTTGGGACAGAGTAGCTACCTAAATATGTGGAAATATGCAAAAACAGGAATGGAGATAATGCTGGTACATAAAGAGGCAATTGAAGAGAATTCTAGCCTAAGAGAGGTAGGCTTGAATTTGCTTAGGGTCCAAATTGTTGAAATGTCGGAGATAATTAAAAACGAGCACAACGTACACGAAATAATAACGAATATATTGAAAGCAATCAGGGTTATGTGCAATAATTCACGTGAAAATACGGAGGCGGGTGCCAACACAGTAACGCAGCAGAGACAGGTGGTATTCAACCATATTTTAGCAAGCAGCAGGGTTGGCAAAAAAGAGGAGGAACTTTCAGTAAACTGATATTGATGGGTGAAATGATTTCTTTTCTGTTTTGGAGGAGCAGTCCCTATTCGCGTATTACGATGAGTAGTCATTTCATCCAAAAGTGGAAGAACTTCACCGGATTAGATACCGTAAAGTATCGTGGGGAAGTGTTCTTTCCATTTCCACAGCTACTCGTCATCGTGGATGAGAAACCGACCGTTAACGTTATTCACAGACCCATCGGAAGATTGGCGACCACATTTAAATTCTTTCGGGATGCGGTATATACTTCTGAAATCATTACGTTCTGCTGCATCTTCTAAATCATAGATCGGCGCACACAACGCTGAACTTCTTGGAATTTCGCTCGGTATCGAAGCTCAAGCGCGTTACTATCATTCGCAGCAGTTGAAAGAGCCTTCAATATCTTCCGTTTATCAATCCACTTCCACAATTATGCAATCAGCTGGATCTAATGTTGCCCCTTTTAGAGGTGGCCGACGACCTGTGCAGTACCCGAAGGAACAGCATTTTGGATGTGGTCTAAAGCTCATCGATCTCAGGCAAGTTACTCAGAGCACCCACTTTCCGGTTAGTAAAATAACTCTCCCACGGTCGAGTGACAGTCTGTCTACTACTGATCCGCAAGATGGTGAATCTGATTGTCATACTGTGTCGGTCAGTTAAAACCCAACTAACCTTATGGTGTGGTGGAAACCTATCTTTATTATGGTCGCCAAGACCGTGCTTCTCTATCACGTGTTCGTTAAAGGTCTTTCGGGAAGTACCAGGCATGGACGATGGCTGGGAGTAGATATTCAATAAAAACCTGGAATATAAATTTAATGAGTTTATTGAAATATTATATAATATGTGGCCTCTTTCCCATGGTGGTGTTCACGAAGTGAGAGCTGTGAGTAGACTGACTTTCTACTGAGTGACTACTCTATTTAACCCTTTAGTAGACCACTTCGATAGAAAAGAAAAGTAGGGGAAGAATCATCCGAAGAATTTTTGGCCCCCTACATGAGGATGGACGATTGCGTAGCCCACATAACGACGAAATCTATGAGCGATACCTTGACCGTCAGGTTGTGGATAAAATCCGACTCAATGAGTTACGGTGGGCGGGTCACTTAATCCGTATGGATGAGGGTGATCCAGCCCGGAAAGTCTATATGGGCAATATCTATGGTAGAAAAAGAAGACGAGGCAGACCCTGCCTGAGATGGAGCGATGGCGTAGGTCAGGACGTCAGATAGCTTTTAGGATATCGAATTGGTTGAACTCAGCGAAAAACCGGGATGTCTGGAGTTCCTTATTAATATATGACATCAGAAGCAAATTGGAAAATTATTGCTTCCATTCAGTTTGGAATGTCAACAGCGAAGAGAAAAATATGAAAAGTGGTACCATGCAAAATGTAGAGCAGTAACAAGCAGTCCACAAATAACCGACAATAGAATCGTAGTACGTGATTTTAGTGCATCTCACACTTGTTCAATATGATGGCAAACAACGCTTAACTACACCTGCGTGCCATGGTTCACGGATGCCTGAAATCCGCTTTGGGTCTCCCAGGACTTTCCGAGACACTCGATTTCCGCTTTTACTGTCCTGCACAAAGTTTTGTTGGTGTGACTCACTTGTCGGTCATCTTGGCCGCTGTCAGTGCCTTTTTTGTTACGTGCATCTAGAAGACATCTCCTAAATCTACTGCTGATCACCAGGCGAAGAATATGATTGCTCATACTGTGTCGATCAGTTGAAACTCGACTAACCTTATGATGAGTTCTGTTTTCAAACAATGCGTCTTCAATGCCGAAGTAGTGGAAATTGCAGAAATCCACAAACTTTTCACCATTATCGATGATCGTGCTTTCCCATCACGTGTTTGTGAAAGTTGTTTCGGGAATTACCAGGCGAGGTTGATGGCTGATAGCAAATATTCAAGAAAGACCAAGTATATAAATTTAATGAGCTTATTGGAAAGCAACATAAGGTCTGCTTCACATTTTGGTGTTGCTCACTTGGTCAAGCTGCGAATAGATTGAATTTCTACAGAATGACTAGTCTACTTAACACTCTAGAAGATCATTTTGGCAGAAAAGAAAGCTGGTTAAATTAGTTTAGGCAGTTCCCGATATCTTCTTCTATGGTCCTTGGTTTTCGAAGCGCCATTAATGCTTACATCGGCGCCTGTGACTATAGGCAACCATGTTTTCGTTTTCGGTTGGACATAGACATTCGTCGTGAAAGAGATGAAACATAGCCGTTCGTATCCTCTGAAGTCCAATTATATCGTTTCATGCATTTGATAGCTTCGGAATTGAATGGTATCTGCACATACCCTCGGGCCAAACATTTTTGGAGCTGAGTTATGTAGCCGACCTGGACCGAGAAAATTGACATTCTCTGGATGAATTCACGGAGTGAATCTGCTGCTTAACTGCACATACTTCGGCTCAGAGCTATGCAAGTCAGCGTAGCAAATGTTGAACTAGCGGCATTAAGCGTTTTTCTGCTGCGGAAAGTGAAGATGTTTATATGGCTGATTTTGCTTCCACGATGCATGCTGTTGAAGGAAGAACGGCGTCAACTTTGTCAGCTACGTCGGCTACAGTTTGTAGTGGCGGCCATATATTGTCGCCATAATAGACTGAAGAGCAGAAGGAAGGCGCCTTAATCCCTGACTTCTCAGCAGAGGCTCTGGAACTGTGGTACCGCTGAGGCACTGTTGGGGGCGGAAGAGTGTGGGGGGGGGGGGGGAGGGGAAATCCGCTCCATGAGTTGACTCGTTCTTTCCTCTTACTTGGCACACAACAGCTCATTAATTGTTTGCGTAATCGGTTGTATGTGCTATCTATCACCGACTCTGTAATTTTATCACGGACTTCGGTGACATACCGCGGTTGGAAATATTGCTGTTGTGGCTCTACTATGTTATACCTCGCAAATCTCCCGAAAATTTCGGGCGCCGAAATCTTGAAACGCAGTTTATTGCGGTCATTCTGATTGTTACTGTTTTGAAGCTTATCTGGAACCCGGCCTGGAGGTGATCAGCACCGCCACCGTCTTGTCAGAGAACACCCTGGTATTCAGATCACCCATCTCGATCATAATGTCACATTTAGGGAGCTATACCTGAATTGCGTATAATTGTAAGTAGAAAGTATCTTTCTCCACTATATTGAAAGTTTCTGTTACTGTGATACTCCTGGACCGGAATCTTGCAGTCAGAAGTCTATCAGAAACTGGTTCACAGGTTAAGAGGGTGTGTCTTGGGGTAGCCGTCAGAAATAACTTGACACTGGATTCGAGTCTACTAGCACCTCACTTTCGAGAGTACAAAAGCACATTGCTGTAAACAGGAAAGGAGTATTGTACAGAGTCTTACCATTTTATTTCTCATAGACTCAGAATTTCCAGCTTATATAGTTGGAATTTTCGCTCGAGTTGGAGAAAGCTAGCATTCTGGAGACCATCGATGCTATCGTCGAGGAGAAACCAACCACTGCCCGTTTTCGGTTTGCAACGTTCTTTTGCGTGAGGACAACCACTGAGCGAGACGTTGGTGACACTTTGATAGCAGTAGCAGTTTCAAAATTTGCAGTTTACTAACCCTCATATTTCTATCCTGTTAGTCGCCTTTTGCGATAAGCGAGGAAGACGTTGATTGTGTTCTTAAGCCCCAACTCACAAAGTCAAAATTGGTTTTTGTAACTTTGGTGAACCCTTATAATTTTCACCCAAGTGCGTGACAGACGAAAGGCGAACGAATGCAAGGGAACCATGATTGAAAATGATCGACTGAAGCTGCTTAAAAACACCCTTGGACTACCAAAGCAGGTTGTAATAAAGATTCTTTGTGGAGGAATACATAAACGAGTACCCATCTAATGAGATGGAAAGGTATAATAATAATTTGTAATTTCCATAAAACTTCCATCTCCAATATCCGCTGGATTTTTTCTTCTGTAAAAAAACGCAACGAACTGCAGCCACAGTGGAACGACTCGGAACGTCTTTCACACAGAGACAGCTCTCCATGGAGCTGAAGCGGACAAATCCTTTCAGCAGATAACCAGCAATAAATACGTGTTTCTTAGAAGCAGAATTTGAATACTCAAGATAAGCCAAGAAAACTTGTTAAGTTCAAAGGTTAAGAAATGTTTTACCAGCAAAGAAAGGAAAAATGTATTATCCTCACTTAGTTATATCTTGAATGAAAAGGAAGCGCCCTATACAATGCTAGGTATAATTATTGCGCTTGGGATGAACTTAAGTGTTAATGGAGCTGGTTCATAAGGACTAATTACAGTTTTTGCATGGAAGATTCAAATTTAATTTGATAGGTTGAAGGGATGAACTGCGTTCGTCATGCAGCCAGAAAACTTCCCCCGTGCTTACCAAAAGTCAACGTCAATACATTTAATCAGAGAAAACATGCAAATATTTTGTAGTTGCATAATTTTTCGCAAACTTGAATAAAACTCTCTCCGGCTCAATCGAGCATGTCATCGTACCAAATTGATTTCAATACTAAGCAAATTTGCCTTTCTCATGCGAATACCTTTTACTCTTCAAACAACTCCTGCAATCAAAGCATTATTGTAAAAGGTAACGCTCACATATGTTCCTGTTTGCGCTGTTTGTGTGTGCACCAAAAGCAGAAGGATATTGAAAAATAAATCAAATTGTATTGAGAAAGGACACGTGATGTCTACATGTACAAATTTACATATCCTCGAAAGTATTTTCACCGAATAAATACGGGGATTGTATGATATTTATTCAACGTATGTTAAATTCGCTTTGCAAATCCATCAGCAATCCAATTCACTCGACAGGAAAAAATGGAAATTGGATGGAATAATTTTCATCTCCAGAATCCGCCCAATATTCATTTTTTTTTTTAAAATAAAAGAGAACTTTTTATTATTCTCATATAATGTTTGCTCCTGTGCTAGGACACTCGGGATATGAATGCATATTACAAACTGTCACGTTTACAAACACACATTTTAAGATGATGATAGCCCAGTTGGGGTGCGTTTTTATCTCATGACTATCTCCGACCTCCTATGGAAAAGTCACCAGCAGATGCAACTTTCCCAGAAAGGAGATTTCTCTTGCTTGTCCATTTATAGTTAACATAAGCCGTTACTCACAAGGCTTGTGTCCTTTGCAAAAAGATATAGCGTAGGCCTTAGGTCCTGTGGAAGCTTTTGCTATTGCCATTGTCACCAAAAGACATGTCGCTTATACTATCCTCTGTCTTAGTTGTATGACATGCTTCAGCTTTGAATGCATGAATGAAAGCGAATAGGGAGGCTGCTAAGGGAGTAGGCGGAGGTCTACATCTAGAACCATGTGAATGGAAAATTCTGTTTCAGTCAGAATTAAAAAGAGGGTCACTTTTGATTGGAAATACATTTGATTGCAGTTGAATACTTTCAAAATATTAACTTAAAGTTTGATTCAATAAGTCGCAAAATGGAAGCCCGAAACTTCAAGTATGAAAGGTTTTGTGTATTTCTTGTGTAAGTATATTTGGGTTCTGAACTATTCTATTTGTATGTAGTAAGCCATGAATATGCATTTAACATTTCAGACTTCCAATTTTAGTAGGATGTTGAACTTAATATTTTTCGTTGTAGTAAATTTACAAGGAAGGGACAATTTTGAACTACTGCAACTTTGTCAGTAATAATGTGGCTGCATATCGAAGGCGCAAACTGCGAACGCCACAGAGAATTCGCCTCTGCCGCTGCATTGAACGGCCGCGGAAACAGCTGGCGGCTTGCCAGGAGACTGGGGTTGGAGAATGTCAAGAATGACACTCTTCCTCTGTCACTATGGGCTGTTGGTGGACTTGCAGAACAAGGCCTTGATAGACTTCGCAATCTCTTTATAGAATTCAGGGAAAATTTCCAGCTTCCAAGGCGACACTCTTTCAATTATATATTATTTCGAGGCGGTTTGATGATGTTTCGGTCTCTTCTTCGTCCGAATCTGGACATCTTGAGAGCATTTTTCAACGTCCCCTTGAGGCCAATTTTGTCCCAAAAGTCAAAAAATGCAGATTCCTACAAAAGCAAGTAAAACTTCTCGGCCACTTGATAACCCCGGACGGTATCCAACCTGACTTAGACAACGTTGAAACTGAGTGTGATTATGCGGTGTTTCCAGCGATTAATTATATGAAATACTAAAAAACTTGTTGTTTCTTTTTTATTCTTGCAAATACCGATATTTCGGGAACAACTAGTTCCCATCATCAGTGCTACCAAGTCCCCAAGCCATGGCTTTTTCGCGGTGGATTTTCCGCGATATCTCGCCTTCCCAACGTCGTAGTGTGAAAATTTTTGCATTTCCTGAGTCTGGGCCGCCTCCCCGTTCCAACAAGACATTGCCCACCGAAATCGGAAAATTTTCCATTTTTATCCGTTTTTACGACCCGGGGGTCGTGAGAATTTTCAATTTTCCTCGATTTTCACATGGCCTTCTTTCGATGGATTTTTTTGTGATATCTCGCCTTCCCGACGTCGTATTGTGAAAATTCTTGTAGTTCCTGAATCTTGTCCGCCTCCCCATTCGAATAAGACATGGTCTTCTTGCGGTAGATTTTCAGCGATATCTCGCTTTCCCGACGTCCTAGTGTGACAATTCTTGCATTTCCTCCGACGTTTCTTGGGCACGTTAAACTTCTATCGTCGTTTCTTGCCCAAGGCCGCTCATTACCACGCGACACTTAACACTTACTTGTCTGGGCTCAAAACCAAAGACTCCCGTGAGGTTGCGTAGTCTGCTGAGGCCGTCCAGGCGTTTGAAACGCCCAACAACAGCTTGTTGACGCAACACTGCTGGCATTTGCTCAACCAGATGCACCCCTAGCCGTGTTCGTCGATGCCTCAGATACTGCAGTAAGCGTCGATCTTCACCAACCGATGAATTAAATCTAGCAACCGTTGAGCTTCTTTTCGAAACAACTCAATCATGCTCAATGTAACTCAGTATAGCGCCTACGATCGTTAACTACTCGCCGCGTACCTCTCTATAAGATATTTCCGATTCTTTCTTGGGAAGAGGCCGTTCACCGTATTCACGGACCATAAGCCCCTTATTTTCGCGCCCGACAAAGCCTCCCTTCACCAACTTCGGCCCTTGAGTTATATCAGCCAGTTTACTTCTGACATCCAACACGTGTCTGAAAAAGACAATGTTGCTGCAGACGCTTTTTTTCAAATCTCGGAGGTCACATTCTCCACCGCAGTTGATCGCCGGGGTACAGAGACCCGACGCAGAGTTCCAGAGCCTGAGGGCAAACTCTAAAATAAAAAGTTTAAGGACTTTCCTCTTTTCGGCTCAAACTCTTAGTTACTCTGCGGGACCTCAAAAAAGGACCCAGGCCATTCATTCCGGCCGATTTTCGCAGGGAAATATTGAACGCGATTCACGATCTTGCGAACCCAGGCATCAGGACAACGAACCGGTTAGTTACTGGAAAATATTTCTGGCCGTCCATGAACGGGGACGTAAACTTTTGGGCCAGACAGTGCATCGCGTGCCAGAAGTGAAACATCAACAAGCACATTCGAAAGGAAGTAGGTATGCACCCTCGGTCAACTAAGCGCTTTCACACCATCCGTCTCAACATCATCGGCCCATTACGAGATTCTCACGGACCCAAGTATTGCCTCACAATCATCAACCACTGTCCTCTGTCTGATATTACGGCACAAGCATATGCCGAGGCCCTCTGTCGAGAGTGGATTCCGCGCTTTGGTGTTCCAGCCGTCATCATCATGGATCAGGGAATGCAATTTGAATTTACTCTTTTCGCCGAATAGGGAAAGCTCCTTGGCTTTAAAGGACTACTGTATTACATCCACAGTACAATGGTATGGATGGGCCTCCCTGTCGAGACTGAAGGTTTTCGTCGGACCGGCGTCTGCTCCAAAAAAGCGCCCGCGAAGCATCAGGTTCGCCCAGTGACTCTCATTGGCGAACATCCAGGAAATCAGTAGATTCCCCAAAAAACCAAAAAGCCGCATCGCCTGCTTTGAAGAATGGGCCTAAAACCTCGATTAGCTGGAAAATAGTCCCTAAAATACTATTGCACCAATGGAGCCGATATTTGACCAAAAGATATGCAACGTATCAACTAAGGCTGGGCTAAAAAAACCTATAAACGAGTTGAAGAAAATAAACATCCGTCCAGAGGCGACCGTCATTTCAAGCACGGGTAGTATGTAGCCATAATAAAAGGAGTGAAAACTGACCCTGATCTCAAAGATAATATAACTAACCAAAAGAGGAATCCCATGGTAGAGTTGAAAATATCCAAAGACAGCAAACCTGAAAGCTACCGCCAAGCTAAAGCCAAGTTGAAAATTTACTTGGCGACTAACTGTAGAAGCGAAAGCTGCTAGATGTCAGATTGGTCTGTATCTTTTTTTTTTTGGAGTAGGGTAGGTGATTGCGTTCACGCACAGGGTGTTGGACTCCCGCAATAGTACGCTGCCGGACTAACTAGCTTTCAAATCAGGGAAGCCTTCCCACCAACAGGAGGGGAGGGGAGGAAGTTAGTTGTTAGTTCAAGGAACCTCTTGCCAGCCAGACCCTCCCCCGGTCGAGTTTAACCTTTTCGGCAATAGGAGAAGCCCGAACATAATGCACTACATGACTCCAGCTGCCAGCGCTCGTCAGCACTTCTGCGACAATGTTGTCTGGGGCGAGCTTCCCTGTGTCTGCATATAGATGCTGACGAAAGCAGTCCCATCTTTCATAAGAGAGGGTAGATAGCTTTACGCTCCTTGGCAAGGAGGGCAACGGAGATCACTCCCACGATCAACATTACGGCCGGTTCTGAAACAGTGCGATAAGCAGCGCCACTAGCGAAACTCCCCGTTTCTGCACTTGAGCACGGCACTTCCGATGCACCTCCTTGTCAACGGCTCAGCCAATAACTCTGAGCAGAATCGACTGCGTGCTCCCATAAGAAGACGTCTTCTAGTAGATGCACGACCCCCAACATTCGCCATTCACCGACTCAAGGCCGAAACTCCAGCAGCCCTGTCCGATGCTTCTTTAATTTGCTCGAAGAAGCTCATTTTCGAGTCAAGCATTAAACCATTGGTCTTGACTTTATAGTCGACCCCCCGATCGATATGAGACGAAGGATCGGGATTCTTTTTCTAGTGTCTTAAGTTCAAAACGAGACTAAAAGCAGTGGAAAAAAAGTTGGTCCGAATCAACCTCAATCACTGGAGACCAAAAGGCATGGGCCATAGGATAGGGAAGCTCGTTGATGGATGCCTACAGGATTGCCAAGGTGACATACAAAGGTCAGGCAGTTCCGCAAATTTCCCATCTCCTACTAAAAATTGTTCAAGGTTTGTTTCCTCAGGGGAACACGAGCGGTTCCAGTCTTCAGACACCTTTAGGCTGTAACGACGGAAGAAATACTGCAGTTTAACAGTTGGCTGGGTAAAAAACAATGCATCGTGCGCCGACGGTATACCAAACAGAGCCCGTAAGCTGGCTGTTAAGTCGAATCCAGACGTATGGGGATGGAATGTTTCCCGCGGCATGCAAACGATAAAGGCTAATGTTGTCACATAAAGCTTCCTGTGCGAATCATGTTCTGACAGACCTATGACTCTATTGGACACTATAGGGAGAATGTTGGAGCGAATATTATACAACAGATTACTCCCGGGTGTAGACTGGCTTATTAGACTCACAATTTGGCTTCTGTACGACCAAATCAACCGTCAACGCCATCAAACTGGTTACTGGCTTAGCTAATAATGCGATGCACGGAAAGGGTGGCACTAGAAAGTATTGTGCGATAATTACTCTTGGCATGCAAAACGCGGTTAGCTCGACCAGTTGGAACCTTATAAGTCGGTTTTTGTCGGCTATTGGTATACCAAGTTATTTAGCTATCATTGTAGACAACTATTTAACATTTAGAAAGCTATGGTATGCCGCAGACAATGAGCCTAGAGAATACAATGCCTCCGCAGGTGTTCCTAAAACAGAGCCCTCCGTTTTAGGACCACTATTATGGAACATTATGTATAATGATGTCCTTCACATCCTATATGAGCGTGGCTTATAGGATGGGTGTGCTGCGGTTTCAGAATCATCCTAGATGAAGCGGCTTACACAGTAGCCGGCATGATGTCGATGGACATTTTGGCCGATGAAATGGTGCGTATCTATAATGGACCCGATTCGGTGGAAAATAGTCGATGGACCCACAGATGCATTCTCAGTATCAAGGCCTGGACGCAGAGAATGCATTGTGAGATAAATTACATGATCCTACGCAGTTCTGACAGGACATGGCAGATACCGTAAATACCTCTATAGGATTAAAATGTTCAGTTTACCCAAAGGTCCCAACGGCGACGGCATTCCGAAGGACCCGAAGCATGATTTTTTCCGTTGTCCTAGGTTCGTATTGGAAACAGAGTATAGGAGTCATTGGCAGAAATAATAGCGCCGGAATATAATTGAGAAAATGCTTGCATGCCAGGAGAATTGAAATGCAGTTAACGATATAATGGGCCGGAATCAGTGCAGAGAGATACAATAGGTGAGAAAGGCGCAGTTGCGAATGCAATGGGTGAAGGGAGAGGCTAGAACCAGGTTAGAACCATGTCCACTCCGCGATGTAGTACTTTGCGCTAGTTCGGTGGGAGGCGGGGTAGGAGTTAAGGAGTGGGTTTGGGTTAAAAATCCACACGCTGGAACATGTATACCAGTGTCTTTGGAAGATTCTCACCTCCCGGAAAAAAAGACAGACAGACGCACGGATAGACAGGTTTTGTTTTATATAAAATCCTAAAAACGACCGAAACCCTTTCTAATCAAATTGGACAACACTTTATTGCTATCATAATTTGGGACATGTTCGCTTCATCGTATTCAAATTTTCCCATTGAATACAAGCGAAATGAAAACAAAAAGTTAAACAAATCCATTGTCTTCCAGCGAGGCTAAAAGGAAAGCACTTTCGTAGCAACCGTAGGTAGCTGTCCTTTGAAGGATATCTCTTTATCTCAAGGAGAGCAAACATGGAGCACAATAAAAACGCCTTCATATAGACTGATAAAGCGAAAAAGGGTAGTAAAGTTGTGGTGGAAAAAGCGAAAGTCAACAAAGCTTCATAATTTTATCAAGTTTGACATTTTAAATTCGCGTGGACCACCCGCGTTAAATTCTTTTTTTTTTGTAGACAAATATTTGACTTTCACTGGAATTTTAACATCTGAATCAGTCAATAGCTTTGAGATGATATGATTTAAACGTATTTTGCTGTTGAGGAGAAAGCATTCTCTTATGGTCTGTTTGCTACCATTGGCTATGGAATATATTTATAGAACACCTTATCAGAATACTTCGCCAACTTATTTCAGATCGGAAATTAACTTCTATTCTTTGTACAAGTCGGAAAAATTCAAAAAAGATCCAACAGTTGGCCTATAAAGTACATATATCGGCACGCAATAGTCATGGTTTTACACTTCCACAGCCTCAAAGCCTTGAAGCCTCCCCCTCCTTCAAAAAACATCTCGCCTTCTCGCTTTCAAAGACTTATCTAATATCTTTTTCCCATGGATTCAGAGGAATATGCTCGTTCATACTTGTATATTTAAATATAAAAGAATCTACGCCAATATTAGGCGCTGAAAAGTCAAATTAGATACTATCCTATAACTCTAGAAATAGCTCAGAGTCATGGCAGGATATTAACGGACTAGTTACGTACATAGTAGCAGAGAAAGTATAAAGATTCATGCATCTTTTTCTAAAAGTTTGAAAGCTCCAAGCTCATCGGGAAAAAGTGAAAGAGGTTCCAATTTGAAAATGATAAAACGTTGTACAAACATATATTCTTTCCATTTGTAAAATATCTTTTCTGCTCAATTTCCTTCGATTCCTGGAGAACGATTAACTAGTTGGTAAGTGCCAGCAAATCCAGCTACAGAGTTTGCTGTTAATTCGGCGAAGAAAGGTAATAACTGCTGCTCCATTAGTGACTTCTCTGGTACTCCAACCTAGCAATTAAGATTGTCTCCTCCCGAAAATGTGTACGGAGGGAAGGTGCCGGTGTCTCCTTTCTCATTATTATAGTCCATTTAACCCAAGTTTCCTTAACCGAAAGACTTACCAACATTGTTTAATATGAGCAAGGAAAAGTCATATCCGGTTTTAGTGGATAAGATTTTCCGCGCGGATAAAAGGAGGAAAAGTTAAGATAGCCATTTAATTCAGTCGAAAACGCTAATCAATTTGTGATAAACAAAAGAGTGGAGGAACGAGGGAGGTTATTATCCACCACAAATTCTTATCATTTCGACCTTAGAAGAGATTAAACAGGACGAATTCAAACAAAGAAGCCTTGCTTCCTAGGGGAACAATAATTCCGTTGGATTTTTCCTGCGTTAGAAATACCGCAATAGCAAATGCTGCTAGCGGCCAACAACTGCTGTTTAATGAGCAGTAGGAAATAAGAAACTGTATCCATTTCGGTGATAATTGGACTCTCGTTGGAAAGCCTCCAAACGAAACTCAAATTCTCCACATTATTTTTTCCAGGACATCATGTACCATTCACTACCAGAAATAAGATCAGTTTTGAAATGGACGGTTTAATTTGATACCTCATATGACCATCTTCTGTGAAAGGACCCTCCTTTCGCATGTATTGCAACTCCCCGCTCTCCCCCCCCCCTCCCCACACACACACAAACCCAGCTCTAAAAGGCGCCATTTGTAAAGGGACTCCCAAACGGCATGTTCTCGACGAATTTTTTGGCAATAGCTTTAGCCGTTTTCGAGTAAATCGGATGAGATAGACAGACAGACGGATGGGGCTGTGAGTAGTTGCCACATCTTCCATCAGGTGCATCCCTTCATGCAGATAAGGAATTGCTCGACTGATGCGTATGAATATGCACTTGTACCCATTTGGAGGTGTGCGTGCTTGGACATGGTTATGGACAGATCGGATAGGCGCACCCACCCGTGAGAAAAGATGGCTATTTGAAGGACACCCGGGACAAGGAACCAATGCGGAGGAAGAAAAGGACGTAAAACTTACCGTGCAGAGGCTCGGAACTCCAATAGCACCGGCCCTTGGGACTGGGGAAACTGGCTCCCGGTCACCTGTATCCCTCGACTGCAGTACCTGGGTGGTACATTACTTGGTCACCATTCCATTTTATACTATAAGAAGCTAAGAAAGAGGCAGTTAAAAGGAGTACATCAATTCCGAGAACAAACGAGTGACCCTGAAAGATGCCTCACAGACTAATTCGTCAGCTCACAGTGAAGTGACTATACCTGGTCGAGAGATCTCGCAGGACGCCGCCTGACCCATTTAAGAGTAGCTCCACGATCCTGCCATCTCCTCCGAAGGCAATGTCGCTAAAAGATTGAAATCAGAAAACTTGCCAGAAATGTGAAACTGCACAGGGGAAAAGCCAAACAGAGAAACAGTCCCTGAATATGGATGAATGGCCCCACTCGCAGGGAATTACGAATTCACAAAGGACAAACATAATATGGATCAGGCCATCGAAAAGATGGTCAGAGTCATTTATGTTCTGTACAACATTGCCAAAGAGGATAAAAGGCCTCCAAGAAAGCAAGCATCACTCAGGCAGTACAAATGACGTCCCCTCTAAATCCAAAGGGCGGCCCAACAAAGTAACGAAAATCATGCAAAAAGCGGTGGCGGCTTCAATGACAACCGCAGAAAGGAACTGGGGAAGCATGAACCTAGGTTAGCGGAAAGAAGAACGCAACACGCAGAAGAAGATTACGACCAAAATCGACCATTCCCTCGAAAAAAGGACATATGACATACGGTGGTATTCCCATTTAGGTCAAATCCGATTCGGAACCATTAGACTTTGGAGAAAACGTCAGCCGAATTAGATGTTTCCAAAAAAAGAAGATTTTATGCAGGACCTGAACAAGTCTCCTGATAAGACGGCTGAAAATCGGCAAGGTGGAGAAGTCTTCAGCAAAAGAGGCATAAGTACGAGCTAAAAAGCAAGAGATTGTTATACATGTAAGGGTATTGAAGAAGTAACTATCAAGGGGGACATCCGACTAGAAAACAATTCGAACCAGTTGGTTTGCATCATTTCGCAAACGAAGGACTCAGGAGGCATATGGAGACACGTAAATGAAAATTATAAGGTTACCGGGTAAAGAGGCATTAAAACTACTGGTGGCTGGTAAAGTAAAGATAGGTTGGGTCATTTGGTGACTCAGAGAGCAGGTGTCCCTCACGCGGTGTTCCAGATGCCTTGAATTTGGCCACACAGCGGCGATATGCACCGCTGAATGCAATAGGCCAAAGGTATGCAGAAAATGTGACGGAGAAGGCCATATATTCAAGGAGTGCAAAGCTCATCTAAAATGTATGCTTTTTAAGAGAGGAAATGGCGTCAAATGTCGGCATCCCGCACGCAGTAGATGCTAAGTATTTAGGAGAGCCTTTGGAGCCAATGAAAAAATAAGTTTGATAGAAATCAATCTCAGCCATCTCGAGGCAGCGCATTTGAGAAATTAGTCAAAATGGTCATAGTCACCGAATTTCAACACAACAATAACGACAGAGCTTAGACAAAAGGTGTAACTGGCAAGGCGATAATATGGGCTTATAAAAATCAAGCCACCCAGGTATTGATAGAATTCCCAGAAGCTCGATTTATCATAGCAGAAATAGCTACCATCTGCATATGTAGTTGCTACGTTTCGATGATGGGACAATTCCAGGAAAGCCTAGATATGCTACTCTCGGATGCAAGCAGTCTAAACCCGAACATCATAGCCGATGATTTTACCACGTGGGCTGCTGGGTGAGGCAGTCGAACTCTTAACACAAGGGGCCGTATTTTGCTCGAACTTTTGCAGATCTAGACTTGGTGCTAGCGAATGCTGGAAACATATTCAAGGAACAGAATCGGGCTTAATAATCAATTTGACATATGAGAGTACCACATTGGTGCCGCCGGTTTGAATTGGCCTAAACATCCAAGTCGATGGAAAACGATATAAAGATATAAGCTAGGTCGTAGGGAGAAAATTTGAGTCCGAGGGGAAAATTATGCGGAAAGCAAAGCCCGGGGTGAAAATTATTTGCGCCCCTATTATTCCCTTTCTCAAATTTGAAGTTTCTATTCCGGGTCCACGAAAAAACTCCAGGCCTGGGAAGAATCCCCCCTTTCCACCCCTCTCTCGTCATGGTAGGGTTTAAGGCAGGTAGATAGGTATCGGTGGTCTCTACGAGGCGACCATGATTGCTGTGGTAAGAGCAAAAGAGGGCAGGATCCAGTCCGCTCAGATCTTCAGAGTCAGCTTGTAGCATTCACGAAGGACAATAGCAATCCCATTCTGCGACTGGGGACGTCTTTGTGGTCCCTTACGAGTAGGCTGCCAAGTCTCCTTAGCCTCACCCTAGCTAAAGCTAGGCGATGGGAGAGGAAGCGCCTGAGGGTTTTCCCTCCTCGACACAGCTTCATCAATGCGAATTGTAGGGTATTCTGGGTCTGGCAATGTGGTTTCCTATAAGCCAGTTCCCAGTATAGAGAGGATGACTTAGAGCGTACCTTCCAGGCTGTTCAACACCACTAGCCTGGTGGATGTCCCCACTGAGGACAAAGCGTTTATGGTCGATTGGCTCTTGGCCAGAATAGGTATATTATGCTTGCGACTGGAATGATGCCCAGTCATCAACAGGCTCCCAGCAACCTCAGTACTTTCCCTTGAAATATACTGGCGAATCCAGGAAAACTGGACGATTTGGCTACGCTGCGTGCATCAAAGAAAACTCTCTTCGCAGACCATTTTTGATTCGTTGATGAACAATGCTGGATGGGTGGCATTCCTGCATTCTGCCTTGGTTGTAAAATCCACTGTAAATTCCTTTTTGAAGTTCGGCTTGCGTGTGAGGTAGCCCTGTGCAAATGAACAGATTTTCCGAGGTGCTTCACCTAGAACGAAACGACCTAAACGCTGTCCGAAACAGTGACAGTTTGACACGCTATACGATGACTTGAAGACCTTTTGAACCCGTCCGGCCTAAATTTTCGGCCGAAAGTGGTAACGTAATAGAAGTAGATGAGTTGACCCTACTGCAAACCTAACAATGGTGAAACAAGTGGTGAGTGGAAAGAGAAGAGAGGAGATAGGAGAAAGAAAAGAGGAGAAAAGAGAGAAGAAGGAAAAGGGAGAGATGAGAAAGTAGAGAGGAGATAAGAGATAGAAGACAGGAGACAACAGATAGGAGGTATGAGATAGGAGATAGGAAATAGGAGATAAGAGATAGGAGATAGGATCATAAGAGATAGGAGGAGGTAAACTGAAACTGCTCCATATCAGCTGACAGAGGTACTACGGGACGCCATAGAAACAAAAGAAATTGCACTGTGCGCGTTTTTGGATATCGAAGGAGCATCGACAACACATCGCACACAGAGATACAGGATGCCCTGAGTCGCAAAGGAGTGGGAAACACCCTGGCACTCTGGATGGGCAAAATGCTAGAAAGCAGGCAAATAGAGGTACAAATAGGTACAAATTCTATTATCATGAACACCACTCAAGGCTGTCCACAGGGTGGAGTAATATCGCCGCTGATGTGGAGTATGGTAGTGGATGAACTCCTGGACGTGTTAACTAATACTGGAATACAAGTCCAGGGCTACGCGGACGACATTGTTTTAATCTGTAGGGGAAAATATGAAGATACCCTATGTGATAGAATCCAAACTGGATTACTAGTGCCTGGTGCAGGAAGGTGGGACTGCGGATCAACCCAACCAAAACCACCGTAGTACCATTCACTAGGAGGCGTAAGCTGGATCACCTGAGAGCTATAACATTACATGATATGGAGGTGAAATGAGAAACAGAGGTCAAATATTTGGGAATTACGCTAGACCAAAAATTACTTTGGAAGACACATATCGGAAACACTTGTCGGAAAGCCACGAGGGCTCTCATGACTTGCAGATCCTTGCATATCCAATCCACCCTATTTTGGATATATACTGCAATAGTAAGGCCAACGATTACCTATGGAGCGGTAATCTGGGCAGAAGGAACCCAACTCAAAGGCAGAAGGAACCCAACCCAAAGGCTGGCTTGCATGTGTATCAGTGGGGCAATGAGGACATGCCCAACGGCATCCCTGGAGGTCCTTCTGGGATTAATTCCTCTCCATCTGCACATACAGATGCAGGCAAGGAGATCAATATTCAGGATGGCCGGTAATATGAGTGAGGCGGTGAGCTGCCTAAATCGAAGGAAGATTGATATTCTTTCTAGGCGGTATCCCGAATTACTGATGCCAAGGGATAACATGACAACGAGGTTTCACCTCGATAAGAAGTTTGAAACACGTTGGAGTAACAAAGCTAACTGGGATAGCGTGGTTGCGACATACGGCTTAAACCAGCAACTGATTACTTGGTACACTGACGGATCCCTCACAGCAGAGGTAGCGGGTGCCGGCGTCATTGGTGCAAGGAAAATGTACTTTGAGCCAATGGGCAGGTACACTAGCATATTCCAGGCGGAAATATACGCCATAGACAAATGTGCCTCCTTTAATCTGCAAAGGAACTACAGGGGGCAGAACATAGCTATTCTCACCGATAGCCAAGCAGCGATCAAGGCACTTATGTCCAACCAGGTTAACTCTAAACTGGTGTGGGAATGCCTTGAGAGATTGAATACACTCGGCTCGTCCAACAAGGTCTGGATACTTTGGGTTCCAGGCCATGCTGGGTTGGAAGGCAATGAGACAGCGGATGAACTAGCCAAGAAGGGAGCAGGGATGCCTTTACACGGGCCAGAACCCTTCTGTGGAATCGGAAACGGTTTCATGGCTATGAATCTAAGAAACGAAGAGAAACGGTTGAGGGAACTATATTGGGCGGGCCTACCAGAGATGGAGCAGTCCAGGGTGCTTATTGGGGGATACGAATCCATGCGTACAAAGGATTGCTTAAACCTCACCAAAAAGAACCTCCGAATCATAGTGGGAATTCTCACTGGTCATTGTCGGCTGAACTATCAGCTAGGGACGCTAGGGATATCTACGGACACTGCCTGCAGGTTCTGTGAGGAGGAGGACGAAACCTCTATGCACGTCCTGGGACAGTGGCACTTGGCACTTGCGCAAAGTAGTGGAAGTGGGGAACATACTAAAGTTACTAACGGTTACAGGCCTGCTTGAGATACTATGATCAACAGGTACACTATAACCAGTAAAAGGGGTACAATAGTTCTTCAAGGACACGGTGCGACTTTCTCTTAACAGAATATTAATTAATTAGGAGATAGGAGATAGGAGATAGGAGATAGGACATAGGACATAGGAGATAGGAGATAGGAGATAGGAGATAGGAGATAGGACATAGGACATAGGAGATAGGAGATAGGAGATAGGAGATAGGAGATAGGAGATAGGAGATAGGAGATAGGAGATAGGAGATAGGAGATAGGAGATAGGAGATAGGAGATAGGAGATAGGAGATGGGAGACAGGAGATAGGAGATAGGAGATAGGAGATAGGAGATAGAAGATAGGAGATAGGAGATAGGAGATAGGAGATAGGAGATAGGAGATAGGAGATAGGAGATAGAAGATAGGAGATAGGAGATAGGAGATAGGAGATAGGAGATAGGAGATAGGAGATAGGAGATAGGAGATAGGAGATAGGAGATAGGAGATAGGAGATAGGAGATAGGAGATAGGAGATAGGAGATAGGAGATAGGAGATAGGAGATAGGAGATAGGAGATAGGAGATAGGAGATAGGAGATAGAAAATAGGAGATAGGAGATAGGAGATAGGAGATAGGAGATAAGAGATAGAAAAGGAGAGAGAGAAGATAGGAGAGAGGAGGCGGGAGAGAGAAGAGTGGAGGGAGGTACAGATCAAATTGTAGTAATGAGATCTCCCGCTATAGGTAAGTGCGTATTTCTCAAAACCAGTGCATGACATTGTAAGGCAGCTTGACTTCATAATCGTTAAGCCCACGCACGCAATCAGAAGGTAACTAGCCGATAAATTGAGCTTTTCTTTATCACAATCAGAACAGAGACTATGACTTCTTAATCAACATCTCAATCTCAATGTTGAAGTACACTCATATCCCTAGATTAATTTAGAATGAAGTGAGAAGTGTTGCACGCGTTGAGCATATCATCAAAGGTTCTAATCTCCCGGGAAAATTATATGAATCCTATCAAGAGCTTTTGGATTGCTTTTTGGAAGAGGCCATGAAAAGAGATTGTTAGAAAAGATAGATTAAGAGAGGAATTTTGGTCCATATGCAAAAGGCAATTTTTTTCAAAGTTGTTAATTTATAACGTAGAAAGCTTTTTGTAGGAACCTTTGAATATGTCACTAATGAAGAAGAGAAAGTCAGCCCTCCCAATATGAAGGTCCTGAGAATATTAAAAACGCAAATTGAAGTATCTTCCGGGGAATAAGATTGACAAAAGTACCTTAATTTTTTCCTTGGCTATTTTTGGATCAAAGCAAGAAGTATTTGAAAATGTACGTTAACATATGTGTATATGTATGGAGCCTCTTATTGGCGTATGTGCTCTGAAGGTACCTGCGTCTATTGGAATATATGTGCTGTGCACATGGGTACATAAATAGAACTGAAGATGTTAGCCAAAGAAGGATCTAGTTATTTGTCCAGTTTTCAGTCCAAAAGTTTTCAACGTCATTTTCCAATCTCTTTTTTGCCTAAATAATTCGAAAAGTTTTCGATATCAATATTTCCCCCACATGTGTGGGATATGCTATCGATTTCGGGGAAAAAATCCCAGGGTGTCCTTTTATGTATATTATTGCGTTAATGTAGGCAGAATAGCTTTACGTCATTAGAAAAGTTCTAAGCTCTGGCTTTAAAGTGAGCCCCAGTCACCAACCTAACTTCAATTAAGCAACATGAGATTACCCCTCCCATTACAAATCAAACAGGCTGGAGGGCATTACACTCAATAATTAAAATCACAATGGCAGGATACGCGTAGGTCGAGCATAAGGCAAACTTTTGAATAAAACTTAATTAAACGACTAAGCCAATATCATAGGTTTCAATACAGATGGCTTGGCTGAATTTCGGGTTCTTCATAAATATGAATGGCTTCCTCGAATCTTGACTTGGTTTCTGCAGAATGGTTGCCAGATTCCATAGCTACAAAGATTATCCACCACATAGTGAAAGTTTCTCTAATGGCAAATATCCGTGATATTACCTGAGGTGAACCAAATTGGGAACTGCGTCACCCACTAATGTGATGAATTGTGAGATTCTTATACACCCGCCCTGTTGAGGCAGGAAGGATATCCCGGGGCCAGGGTCTTTTCAAATAATATTAAAGGACATTATAAAATAGTTTTCACATTTCACAGTCTTAATTATATCGGAATCCTTTGTCTGTAGATCGTCTTAATCTAGGGAGGTTCGGTTGTGGGGACAAAGTGTCTGGTGGAGAGGGTCCTCCTGTATTATCTAAGGCGGTGGCTGGTAGAAAATTTCCCATTATCCCTACGATATAAAGTAGGCATGGAAAAAATTCCATCAGATACATGCACACATACATAATCGTTAATTACAAGATAACTAGAGCTATCCAACATTAAAGCTTACTCCATGGAGGGAAGAGATGTGTTGCCGATTCGTAGGGAATCTTACGAGTAATGTGTGAATGCCACATGACTACTAAGGAGCTTGTCAACAGGGATTCATATTTCGAGAATAGATTTCAATCCGTTAATTCCTTAACAGTGTGCGGCACTAGGAGGTGAAGGGTATTGTTAATCATCAATAGGGTTCAAAGCTTTGATAACAGATATATTATATAATGAACACTGGACGCAGCACGTGTTGAAAATTCACAGAAGCTTGGTAATCCTGACTTGAAAACATTATATGAAGCAAATGAGGGTGGTTACATTCTAAATGTATGGCAGACTATATGACTTACACCTCTCCCATATGACCTTGAACGTTGTGGGATTGAGAAAATAAGGAAAACACGACGACGACGATGATGCTGATGAAGTTAAGCCTTATGTTCCCCTGAGGGATATCCGAGAGGACTGCGAACGAGTGAGCTAAAAGTGTAAACGGTGGAAATTAGTTTGAATAGAAGCAACATTAGTAAACTTAATTATAAGGGTTGAGTGCTCTGCATCCGACTTTAAGCGCAGACGTTTGCCATGGAGGCTAGGGAATAGGGACAATGAAAAAAAACAAGTTTAACGGCCATCATATTTTATGTGGGCGCAATGAATTTTTACCGAAGATTGGAAGGCATGGAAGCATGTAAATGTCCTTGAACACGCTAACGGAAAAAGTTTGATGAAGTGCATATAAGACAGTATTATACTGGGTATTACAGGTATGGGTGATATACGGATGAGCAAAAAAAATCGAGGGTTTTCTTCGTTTTTTTGTAGTTGCATTTGGTTTCCTAAGAGGAGATATTATTGAATCCTTACAAAAGTTATCACAAGCTTTGGGTATTTATCATGTTTTGGAAGAGCTATAAATTTCTAGGTCAAAATTCTAAAGTTAAATGAGGCACTTTGGATGCTAGCAGAAAACTTGACAATCATATTATAAGGAATGATTCATTTGTAAAACATTTGGCGAAAGTGGAAGCGTTTTGCAAGCTGATGTGAGGGCTTTGTATAAATGTATGCATAATTAAAGCATATGAGATATGAGGTGTTGACTAATCATAATAATAATCGTTGATGCAGGATCATGGCCTTGAAGTGTAACGGTACACAATACATTGTAGGTCAGGACTGCGCTGGCCCGTGATTATTACTCCTATTTGACTCAAATATTCGATCACAGCTGAGTCATCTGGTATATTGAAAGTAACAAAAATTATCAAATCTTAATTTGAAAATCTACCGCAGTGTCGTTTGCCCTATCGTCCTCTATGGTTCCAAGTGTAGAACTGTCACCATAGAAAATAAACGCCGCCTCGCGGTAAAAGAGATGAAAATGTTGCATACAATCAGCGGCATAACAAATTATGACTATATCTACAATAAGGCGCCCCCGATCGATTTGGCATTGCACTAAAAAGGCGGCATAGATTAAGTGCAACGCCCTACCTAAGGCCCCAGAAAAGGTGTGATTCTTTTCTATGTGCTTTACGTACAAACATTGATTTTCATCGGCACGATATGCTATGGCTATCAAGCCGGTTGTCAAATCGTACGAGCAAATACACATACGGAAGGAGACTATAAATTGGGATAGAGTCACCAAAATACCATATCTATAGGGAATGCGAAGAACAATCTGCGTCGGGCAATGTCCACAGCGCCGCCGACCCGGATTTTTCACCGGCTTTAAGTCACGAGTCCAATCCTCTGTGTTCCAATCGAGAAAAAATTACGAAATAATATAAGTATCTTCAATGATATTGTTGCCATTAGTTGACTTGAACATCCAAATCGATTGAAATGGACCCAAATGCCAAACGAAATTGCAATGGTTTGATATGATAGGTGGCGTCTTATAAACCCTCCAATCTCATCTGAACCGAGTCTAGGCTCTAGAAAATTAGTGAGCCCGTCGTAGCAAGACAACATAGTCGTCTGAAGCAGTAACTAAAAAGAAAAAGGGGAATCTACATCTATCATTGTCAGCAGCAATGACCCGCCCAGAACTGAGCAATTTAAATGCCTCGGGCCAATGCTATCAGCCAATGGAGGAATGCGTATTCAAATTGCTTTACGCATTAACGCAACTTGGATGAAGTGGTTTTCCACAACTGGTCTTCTTTGTGATCGATGTATCAATGAAAGTCTCAAATCTAAAATTTACGGCAATGTCGTCTCTCCTGTCGCCCTCTATTGTTCCGAGTGTTGGTCGACTATAAAAGACAATGAACGACGTCTTGCGGTAATGAAGACGAAGATGTTACGTTGGACTAGTGGCGTGATACGTTTTGATCACATCCGAAATAAAGATATCCGTGGTCGCTATGGGATTGTACCTATAGTGGAAAAATTGCGAGAGAGGCGTTTGCGATGTTATGGTCACGTAATTCGCGCTAACGAGAATTCACTTGCCAAGATTGGTTTGAACATCAAAGTCGATGGTAAACGACCAAAAGGCGAGCAAAACAACGGTGTCCTGATAAACTCAATGGGGATTGAAAAACCTCGGGGTTGCATTCAAATCAGGCATTTGATAGAGAGCACTACGAGCGGACCCCGCTTGTGAACAGGGCAAAGGCTGCCTATCTATCTGGTAGCAGATCGCACTAGTTTTGAGGAGGAACTGATAACAACGTCAACCTGATGGAGCCTTCGTTCGTTATAATCGAAGCAAATATCTCCTCTAACCGGTTTCGGTTACGCTGCTCAACAGGGCGGAAGTAAGGCATCGTCTGAAGGGTTGCCCTTGCCATGTTACAAAACCGAAGGCTATTTTTGAATTTTAGAACACATTTTTTTCCACATGTTTCCCACATGTAATCATTCCGTACAAGTGTCTACATAGGCAGGTTTTGCTAAGCTGGAGGCATATGAATGTGACATAACTACACTTTGGGTGTTAGTCAAAAAGGAAGGTCCATGGACCATAAAGAGGGTTAAAGTTTCTCCCCTATTGATCACGTCGGCCATCAAGTGGATGCGTCTGAGATACAAGTATGGCTGGGGAAATTTTAAGGTGCACTTAGGCAACTTTCTTTGAAAGACAAAATTGCCAGACCTTATCAAACGCGTATGCAAAGAGAGGAAGTAAGACCGAGCAACATTTGCTATCCTCCTGGACGCTAACCGATAAACTTAATTGATAGTTCTAGTTTTTCGCTGAATCCAAACTGATGAGGAAGAATAATTTCGTTTTCATCTAACATTTTTTTGTAGATTGGATAATAGTAACTCCTTGAATAGCTTTGATAGTAAGAAAAGCAAATTCATAGGCCTGTAGGATTTAGTTAGCTTTGGATTTTTCCCTTTTTCGGTATCATCGTTATTTGCGACAATTCGAAGTCCCTGGAAAGGAAGCTAAGATGTATGATACCAATAAATAAGTATATCAGGTGAATACTAACTGGTCTTGTAGGTTGGATTTTGTGGGTAGCCTTCATACCTGGATGATCTCCCTTATATAGTGGTTGTTTTCGCATTTGACGTATTTAACCTTGTGCAGGGGAATTGTTGCAAGTATGGCCGAATTGTCGCCAGTTATGAAATTGAGCTTCTGAGCTCAAGACCCTTCTTTTACATTCTTTGGGGAGATTCCGTGAATTCCTTTAATTATAAGATTGGAGATGTTTTCCTTCGATAGTCAATATGTATGGTATTGTATAAAACTATCTCTAAAAGATTTTTATAAATTCTAGCTGTATGAATTCCCATATGGGCTCGTTTAGCATGTCTGACCTAAATTTTGAGTCTCCTAAATTCGGCCTCACTTTGAAGCCATTTTTCCGGTAGACGTAAAATTGGTCCTTTGAACGCTTTGAGTCCCTAAAAGCCATTATAAAAAGATTCACGTGTCTTTGCAGGTGCGTGGGTCTGCAACGGATGCTGAAAAAAACAATAGTCAAACAAACGCTGAGATTGACGTGCATCTGACGACCTGTAAATCTCCTGACCCGAGTGCTACGAATGAAAGGGAGGATCTATGACGGATCGCATCCTCGATTATTCCCGAGCCTGGCTAGTACAGATACGTGCAAGCACATGTCAAGGAGACAATTCGTTGGAGCTTAAGAATTTGCGAGCGGACTTCCACGGTTAATTAAGCCATTTTTTTAGGTATTTGGGATAGGTCTTTCTTCTAGGTTGGCCCCAAGTTGGGTACCATTTGTAATGACTATCAATAGGCCATCCTAAGGGGCCGGAGAAGGAAGAGCCATCTTAAAAACCTAAAAAACAAAAGTTGGCGAAATCGACTTGGAAGACCACTAGGAAGGAGCTATACAGGAGATGCCACCAACGTTGGAATAGTTTTGGAAAAGGTCGCTGATTCCATATATTGAGAAATGGGTGCACGGATGCACAGTTATCGGACTCTCTAATTTCGTGACGCAGGATTAACTTCAATACAGGAAAAGTTACAAAAACTGGATCGAGCCCGGAAGGCGTGACGGACGCCTGACTAAGTGATGCTAGTCTGAACCAGAGTCCTCCCCGCGAAGTAATATTTCACGGTAATCCTGCAGGGATAGGGGCGGAGAAGTGGGAGTGGTTTTAATTGGTGGAAATCCCACACACTGGTGCAATCTGACGCACCAGCGTCTTTTTAAAATTTCCACTATTAAAAAAACTTATAATAGCAACTTTTGGGGTAGATTCCTTGATAATATGTTAAAGACACAGTAGCCGAAAACGTCGACCAACATTAACAGACTCTGATTTAATTACGAGGAGCTTTATTGTGTATGATTTGAGAAGTTTCTTTTCTACTTTATTATATGCCTATGAGGAGGGGTGATATCTATATTTGTTAACGTAGAACTCTTTAGAACCAACGAAAAAGATTTTCTGGCTGTGCTATTCCCTTCATAACGCAACCAAGGAGTTCGATTTTGTTGAAAAAGTTTTTAATTTCCTGTAAGGATGGAGATTTATGCCAATATGTCTGTTACCCTTATTTCGTTTAAAATCACTACTGATATGATAGCTCGAGGAGATGAAGCTGACATGAGGCCACATTACTGAATGTCGTCCTCACATAAAAATCATTTCGAATGACGTCGAAATACTACTTCCAGTTCTAAAATTGCGTCATCATTGTGGGTAAGCCAGACCATGCCTTACTTTTGCTTTCACTTTCAAAAAACAAAAAGAAACAAAGAAAAAATAATAAAATATGAGATGATGTCATCGACACAAGCAACAGATATTATATAAACTTGTGAATTCACATTGCGTTCGTAATCAATTCTGGTCCCACGATTTTCTCTCACCCTCATTGAGTTTCCTTTTACATACTTCATTATATGCAACAAATGATTTTCATCGAATTGTAAGAGCTTTTCGACCATCTATGAGACGAATGAGAAAGTTAGGTCAAGCAGTGCACTGCTGCTGCTGCGGAATATAGCTCCCTAAGGCCAACCAATCTATCTTTGGGGGTGAGCTGCCTTTCCTCTAGGCCGATGTGTGTGTTTCCAGGGGATCGGAGCCAAGAAAGCGAGGAGCAGTGCATGAAGGGAATACTCCCAAAAAAAAAAACTGAGTCCAAGAGGGAAGAAAACCCGGGTAGGTCAGGGGTGAAGGCAGAAATCAGGAACCCGCCATTAGCTATGCTAGTGTGGTCAAGGACGTTTCTCGAGCAAAAACTTACTCACGAGGAGCAGGAAACTATCGAAGACCGTGTCGTCAGGAAAATGTGCGAAACTTATGTTCACCGGGATAAGACTACGGCGGAAAGGGCTGGATCAATTGAGGCAGCAGACCTGCTGCCCAGTGAAGAGTAAAAGCTGGACTCGAGAGGCAGTTGTGGAATGGGGATACTTCCCAGGAGACGACATCCGGATTCCGCCGGAGTAAGTCGCTAAACTTGTGAAGTACTATGAGAAGAGGGCGTTTTCAGTTCTCCTCGACTGCAATACCAACGCTCATCACGCAGTCTGGGAAAGCAGCGACACCAATCGAAGAGGTGAGTACCTTCTTAAATTTATTCTTAGCAATAAGTTAGAAATATATAACATAAAAAAACTCCAATATTTGTGACCAGCACTATACCCCTGGGGGTACCAGACATAACTCAATGAGGGCACCTCCCAGGTAAAAAGAATAATAAGGAATCCCAGGAAAACGGACTGGGAATCCAAAGCAACGCATCTGAGCAACAACATGGCTCACCTTCGAGGGGGTGGTGACATCAGGAACGAACTGGAACGAGAAACAGTGGTGGAAAACCCCAACACATTCGTCATTGACGCATATGAGGCCAACTGTCCGGGTAAGACAGTTAAGTCATCAGGAGATGTATCATGGTGGAAGAGGAACCTAGCCAGAATGAGAACAGAGGTACGAAAACTCTTCAACCGAACAAAATAAACCGGGACTGACCGAGGTAGAAAAATGCACTGACTACGTATAGCAACGCGATCAGGGAACCAAAACAGAACCGTCTCAGGGAATTCTGTAAAGGGATCGAACAAATCACAGAAGCAACCAGGCTTTATAAGGTTATAGCCAAAAACGGGGCAATATCCTCCATCTATATGCTGAGGTAAATGCGACGGGGTACGATCCTCTTTAAGTCCACCCAACTCCTGCCTCACGCTGACGGTATCGATATCATGGGAAGAATCACCCGAGACGTACAAACTACCTTCATCCAGATCGAGCAGGCGGAAATCGGTGCGAGAACTTGGGCTGCACATCAATGAAGGCAAGACAAAATATATGGTAGCAACGTCAGCACCGAAAACCAACCAAACATCAACATCAAACTGCATTCGCCAAACCGAAGGATAGGAGAGTGCAACTCTGAGACCGTCGATAATTTCTCCTATCCAGGGTCGAAAATCACAACCGATAACAACTACGATGATGAAATCCGCGCACGGTTGTTGTCAGCCAACAGAGCCTATTTCAGCTTACAAAAACTGTTCCGCTCGAAACGTCTCACCATAGGGTCAAAGCTCTTACTGTACAAGACTACAATCTTGCCAGTCCTCATGTATTCTCTGAAGCTGCTCTGTATCAGTTGACGGATGTACTACGGGATGTCATAGAAACAAAAGGAGTAGCACTGCGTCAGATTTTGCTTATCGAAAGAGCATTCAACAATAAATCGCACACAGAGATACAAGATCCCCTGAGCCGCAAGGGATTGGAAAACACCCTGGCATCCTGAATGGGCAAAATTCTAGAGAGTAGGCAAAAAGAAGTACCGAAATTATATTTTCATGAGTCTCCTGGTGGTACTAACAAATACTGAAATACAGGTCCAGGCTTACGCGGACGATATCGTTTTAGTCTGTAGGGGCAAATATGAGGATACCCTATGTAATAAAATCCAAACTGGACTAGGGGATACTAGTGTCTGGTGCGGGGAAGGTGGGACTGCGTATCAATCCAGCCAAAATCACAATAGTAACGCAAGCTTGATAATCTCATAGTCATAAGGTTTCATGACATGTAGGTAAAACGAGAAACAGAAGTCAAATATTTGTGAATTACGCCGGACCAAACATTACTCTGGAAGACGCATGTCGAAAACACATGTCCGAAAGCCACGAGGGCTCTAATGAGTTGTAGTCCATAGCAGGGAAAAATGGGGTTGCAGCCCGAAAATACTGCTTTAAATATACACTGAAATAGTAAGGCCAATGATGATCTATGGGGCGGTAATCTGGGCAGAAAAACCTAACTCAGCACACTAACGAGAGAGTTACTCCAAAGACTGGCTTTCGTGTGTATCAGTGGAGCAGTGAGGACATGCCCAACGGCCCAATGGCCCAACGGAAGTCTTTTGAGGATTAACCCCTCTCAATCTGTACATACAGATGCAGGCAAGGAGGGAAATATTCAGGATGGGGTGCTGCCCAAATCGAAGGAAAGTTGATTTTCTTTCTAGGCGGTCTCCCAAATTATTGATACCAAGGGATAAAATAACAACGAGGTTTCACTTCGATAAAAATTTTGAAACACGTTGAAGTAACAAAGCAAAGTGGAAGAGCGTGGGTGTGACATACGGCTTAAATTAGCAAATTATTACTTGGTACACAGACGAATCCCTTACAGCAGTGGGAGCAGGTGCTGGTTTCATTGGTCCAAGGAAAATGTACTTGGAGCCAATGGGTAAGCACACTAGCATGTTCCAGGCGCAAATATACGCCAAGGACAGATGTGCCTCCTTTAATGTCCAAAGGTACTAAGGGTGGCACAACATTGCTACTCCCACTGATAGCCAAGTAGCGATCAGGCACTTAGGTCCAATCAGGTGAACTCTAAACTGGTATGGGAATACCTTGAAAGACTGAACGAGCCGAGCGTATTCGGCTCGTTCAACAAGGACTGGATACTTTCGGTTCCAGGCCATGTTAGATTGGAAGGTAATGAGGCAGTGGATGAATTAGACAAGAAGGGAGCAGGGACATCTTCACATGGGCCAGAACCCTTGAGTGGAATCGAAAATGGGTCCATGGCTATGACATTAAAAAATTAAGAGGAACGGTTGAAGGAACTACACTGGGCGGGTCTACCAGTGGGAATTCTCACTGGACACTGTCTCACAAAGTAGGTCAAGACATCTGGCAGAACACTTAATACCAGGTGGAAAGTTTAAAGGCCTGGCAGTAGGGATCTTTTTCTGTGGGTTTCTAGTTTAGATTCTCATCCCTCAACTACTTAAATGACAGTGTAAAAACTTCTCTTGAATTTGATTGACAAAAAAATTCATCAACCTAATTTAAATAGACAGAAAGTTCACTCTGCAGTTCATTCCCAAAATATCATGATAGATTCATTAAACTTTTAACTTAATTTGTAAATAAATATGAAATATTTGCCTATCAAGTTCCTAACCCTATGGCTCCATGATCTGCATAGAAAATTTCCTCTGGCTATTCTACAGTACGAAATGGAACTTCTTGAGTGTTTGGTCGTTGATGGCAATCAAAATTTCGAGTGGGAGCAAATAGCAAATAGTCCCGCCGGCCGGTATCCTAGGGGTTGGGGCTAGCAAAGCAATTTTCTTAAAACTTTTTCAATATTAAGAATCCAATAAGTCTTATCGAGGCTCGTGGTATTTTTGTTTATATTTATTGTACAGGAAGAAAAGGATGAGTTTTCATTTAGCAGTGAAAAATGTTGCTATAATACGTATCTTCCTAAGAATGAATCCCCATTTAGGAGAAAGATCCTCGGTTCGTATGCAAATTCGGTATCGTGCCGTAGTCATCAAAAACGAGCTTTTGGGTAAATACTTCTTAAATCGAATTGAATGTAGGAATGAAAAGATACTGGGTAAGTTATAAGCATGCATACGTGGAAATGAGGGTGTCGTTTCTTGCTAGACAGATAAATTTTCATCCCTATATCGAATTGGGTATCCAAACAATGAATCCCTCCCTATTCCTGTGTTTGCCTCTTCGAAATTCGAACCACAGCTCGTCCGTGTAATATTGTTAAGGAATTAACATGTGTATGGGAACGCTTTTCAATGATTTGTGTTTTGCTTTAGTGACGCTAAATCTAAAGTACCTTCCGGAAAGCATTTTAGTTTGTTGTGATATTTATTTGTATGGCAGCTTATGTAGGGTATCCACTATGCAGACAATTTGGTTACAGGTTGAAGAACTCTACCTCACCTCCCCATAAACCGTGACCCATTCTGCTGCCAACGTTGTTAACTCAAAATCGTTTTGTATCTGAAGAGAGGGTTCTGCTCCTGTCGCTCCTAAAATTGACTTTTCCTCACCTTTGAACCGACCCGATCAATAGATGTTAGCTGATGCATGAACTACTCATCAGGATACTGCACGGAATCATTCTTCCAAATCAAGATTCGACCTATCAAGGAATTTTGCTTCATAGAGAGGGTTTGTGTCCTTTAGTAGATCATTCTTTGTTGACGATAACATCTTTTGTCCTATAATTTATGCCATCGCAATCGACACGACGTAAAGGGAGTGGGTTCTTGAGAGACAATTGCTTCCTTCACCGAGAACTTAAATACCATATATGACCGTAGTACTGATACCTCCTATGAGATACTGTAAGTGTTTAGATCTTAGTGGAGACATGGTGGGGTGAACATGCAGACAACATCAGTCATGTGTGCATTACTCAAATGTGACAGGGAAAGCACTTATCCTTGCCTTGAAGCAGCCGCACATCAAAAAGGTGCAAGGACACTTCTTGAAATGGAACTTTGCCTCAAAAGTCAAGATGATTACGGAGAAAGATAGTTTCGGTTTCATAGGATAGGTACATAAGTCCAAGGCCTTGAATCGGAAAACAGGGAAATCCTAGAGTTTTCCCCATCGCGATGCTTATCGAATGGAAGTCTGTTCTTAGTTAAGATGAAATTTACGGGTGAAGTACCCTTTTCTTCCTCGATTTCTTCCTCTCGCTGCAGTGAATGTGGAGAATGGGTGCTGCATATGTAGTTTGATTCCCATTGAAGGAGAGTTATTGGCGGGTGCTTGTTTTCTGTTGTTATGTCATCGTCGACAAGAAACGCATGGCCTAGCATGGATAAAGGATATATGAGTAGCTTGCACTTGAAAAAGACTCTTACTCTGCAAGTAAGGGATCGTAGTTATTGCGAGGATTATACGCTTCGTCAGGAATGCATTACCGTTCAAGCATTTATGTGTTCCCTTCATTAAATTTATGAAATATTTGATAGGCATATTTGTAGGTTCTGCAATATCTCATTAGCATAAAATATTATGGAGGAGTAAATTCATTTGAACTTGAAGTTAAAGCAATTTTTTTTAAAGAGGTAATGTCATTCATTTTGTTATGGTGGGGACATCTCATCTCTCTCTCATAGTATAGGATAGGCTTCTCATACATACGGGTTTACCGATTATGACTTTTGGCTACTAATTGCCTCAAAAGAGTTCCCGGTCCTCGGAAATATCCACGTTCACCGGTTAGAATTCCACTTCCGCATCCTTAATTTCAGGTGGCCATGGGTTAGTACAGGTCCCAGGGCGAAACGTGGATTGGTACCTACGATAGAGGATAAAACCTGGGAAACGCCTGCTTAACCAGCCCCCACAGCTCTACTATTAAACCCTGTTTTCACCTGCACATCGTGATCGCCGGGAATTATTTCTTAATGAAAAATTGCAGACGCAGAAGGATAAGGGCGAATCTCTCGGCACGGCACAAATTGTTCCAACTAATCCTCCAGGTTGGGAGCTGGATAGGACTGACAACCTTACATAGATAACCTAAGTTTTGAAGTCAGGGAAGAATCCTCGGAGTGGACCTTCCTGCTAACGATAACGGACTAATGAT
This sequence comes from Hermetia illucens, assembly GCF_905115235.1. Lineage (NCBI taxonomy): Eukaryota > Metazoa > Arthropoda > Insecta > Diptera > Stratiomyidae > Hermetia > Hermetia illucens. The sequence continues at coordinate 168,020,400 of NC_051850.1, forward strand.
TTGCTCATGGAACGTCCGCTCCCTATACAAAAATGTGCTACAAAAACAGAACAGAACGTCTGAAATCAGGCCTAGGTATGATATCAAAATCATACTTAGAGATTTTAACAGTTAAGTATTAACGGAGTCCCTTATTCAAGCGATACCAAACTAAATAATAAGGGAGATATGCAACTAGGAGTATCACACGAAATGGTAGGTTGAAGTACCTAGTTTGTCCAAAAACAAGTTCACAAACAATCGAGGATTTTTCCAGACGAGGCTACTTTTAATCAAATTGACCACTTGCTAATCGAACGCCGTCATCTCTCAGCCATGATGAATGTCAGAACATATAAAGGGACCAATATAGACCACAATCCCTATCGCCAGTTGTTCCGCCCGCTAATCACAAAACCGCCAAGAAACTATCCACAACAAAGCGGTCCCTAACCTCTGTAAGTGGGAAATTGATACTGCAGTAAGCGCAGCTAACACAGGTCCTAAAGATCAAGAAAGGAATGATTTTCAAACCATCTGAAGAACGTCTTCTCCTCGTCTGGCTTTCCTTTTGACTGTGTGGCTCTTCGTGTCTCTCTTCGTCCTCCCGTTTATTCTATCTGGGGACGTGTACCCCTGTGCTTGCCCTTCTCACCTGTATGAAGAATGCATTGATAGTTTGCCTGAACTCCTTACTGTCATATTCCTTCCCCTCCCTTTCTTCCTTTGCGGAGATTTTAACCTCCCCAAGCTCTCCTCGCGTAATCATCCTAGGCTTCCAATTGCGTTCAACAACCTCCCCCATTCTTCCCTTCTACTTCACCTCTCATTATTTTCTTGCACATCCCCGAATGTCAAAACTGACGCTAATCAGCTTCCACTTAAATTTGAAGTGGATCTCCCCCGTTCAAAATCCAAAACTGCGTGTAAATCTACTAAGCCCAACTTCCGCAAAACCAATTTTGACGGTCCGAACTCAGCTTTAGCGTCTTTCAACTGAGTATATATATTAAGCAACTTAACGTGTGATCAAACTCTAAGCATCTTTTACAATATCCTGCCCGATCTCCTCTCCTGAGACCTTTCTCTTGCTGAGTACTACAGCTCTATTTCTCTCCTCTCTTCTTTTTCGAAATTCTAGGAGAGATACGTCAACGACTGGTTGACCGCCCACTTTGGTCACTTCATTATCAAAGAGGAGCATAGTTTCGTGAAACGTAGATCTACGGCTTCAAAGCTTCGGGTCTTTACCAACTTCGTTGCTAAATGCTCTAATTCACGACAGGAGGTACATGCAATTTATACCGATTTCTCCAAAGCCTTTTATACCGTTGACCATAATATTCTCCACTCCTAACTCTCATTACTCAACTTCTCTACCTTAATCGTCTTCCGGCTTTCCTCCTATTTCTCATACCTTTCCTGAAAAATATTTTTCCGTGGCTTTTTATTTCGTTCCTTCTCACTTTCCTCTGGTGTTCCTCAAGGCTCGATACTTGGCCCCCTACTCTTCCTGTATTTTATCAATACCTCGCCACCATCCACACCTGCCCGTGTTTGCTTTACGCAGGCGACCTTAAATTATTTGCCTCGCTTTCGTCTTTGCTGGATTGTGCTCTCTTGCAATCTAACCTTCATAATTTGATCTGATGGGGTTCGGTCAACAAGCTAACCTTGACTGACATGTGCTATACGCTTAAACCCTCCCCAATATCCTTTTCTTATTCTCGTAGTGGACAACCCCAGTCACCTCTTCCAAGATCTGGGTTGTGATATTCGACGACAAACTCCGTTCCAATTCCCACTTCATTGGCATCATTAATAGAGCTTCCAAAGTGTCTGGTTTTATACTACGTTCATCCTCCCATTTTACCTCAATTCAGCCCTCCTTAACATTCTTCAACTCCTTTGTCAGAAACATCCTTGAATATTGCTGTGTAGTCTGGCCCCCCTTCCGCATCAGTGACTATCGCGCTCTTGAAGTTGTTCAACGCAAATTCACCCGGGACCCGCTTTTGCAAAAAGAACCTTCCACGGGTTGACTATCCGTCACGACTCCGCACTCCCGATCTCCCCTCCCTCCCCTCCACCTTCCTTGATATGTGTACTCTTTTCAAACTATGCGATTGCCTGATGGACTGCTCTGCCAACTCGGGTATTACTTGCAGCACCACCTCTCATAACACACGTACGGCGGACACTTTTTGAGAGATTCACCTTCACTCCCCGATCCCGATGCTATGCCGGTCCTACAACGCCCTACAGGTTGGGTCCTTTGACTCTGTCTCCTTCTCTGGTTTTAAGCGTAAGCCAGTTACTTCCTCCTCCCCCTGAGGACAATATGTAATAAGGAATTTGTTTTTTGTATATTGTGTGTATTAAATGAATAAATCATTGATACGTTCACAAACATATTCGGCTCCAGTCACAAAAAAAAATCGGACAGACTGGTTCGACGACGAATGTGAACTAATAACGGAATGGGGCATACCGGGCAATGTTGCACTGTCAAATAACGGAGGCATACGCACAGCTACCATGAACTTTTTCTAGCGAAGTAGCAATTTCAAAGATAGAAAAAGGAAGTCTAAGAGAGCCAAAAAGTCAGTGAACTCGACAATTACAGTGAGCAGTTGCAGTAAACGCCGAAGTTTTACCAACAAATCAGCATGATGAAGTTGTATAGACCTCGATGATCATCCTGTGGAAACAAAGAGGGAAATCTGATTTTCGACCACATAGAATAGGCTCATTCGTCCAGAACATCGTCGGCCCACATCAAGGAGGCTTCGGTCAGCAACTAATCGGATCTTTTCTCTGCTCAAGTGATAGAACAACTGTGTGACTTGTTCAAATACGGCCATCAGTTACACCATCAGTCAGGGTCAGTCAACTGTACACGCCCATGAGAGAATTCGTTAACCCGATGAAATTGATAAAACTAACTAGGCTGACTCTGACCAATGTGCGAGATAAAAGCGGCAGCAGCGCTCTCGAAACCATTCAACATCAACACCGGTCAAAGACGAGGAAATACTCTATCATGCGGCCTGGTTGTCGGCAGCCAAGAAGACCCATTTGCGCTCGAGCTTTTACTGTACAAGACAATGATTAAAAGAGGGACGAAGGCGGCTACTCTTTCGTACCAGGGCGGCGGCAACTCGTCAGACGCTGTCTCACCTCTGCCCTGGGAGCAGCATGACCGAAGCGGTTAGCAGGTGTAAGAAGTTCTCTTTTATAATTCGGAAAGCAAGATAAGGGTGCGAATTATATTCAACGTAAATCCGTCCACGGTGCGGATCAAAGCTAAATAATTTTTGTTTAGGGATTGGAGAGTCATAAGTCCGCATTTAATTGATGTTGGACCGAACCAAATGGAGAGCAACTTACTCCCACTCTTTATGATCCACAAACTCCTCTTTTTGGGTTTAACACCCAAAGTTCAAAAATCAAAAGAGGGAAGAAGACGGCTACGGTTTCGTTCCGGGGCTGAGGCAACTCATCAGACGCTGCCTCTCCCTGAGAGCAGCGTGACCCCTGAACAAAAAAAAAAAGAATGATCTTGCGAGTCCGCAGGTATCCTCGTAGACTTGGGTAATTAGCCGGAAAAGTTACGAAATCTTAGGCGTCTTCTAGGAAGGATCCACCGAAGAATCATTGACCCTCGAAATGAGAATAGACAAAAAAGCGGCTGAACAAGTTGCGGTGGGCGGGTCACACAATCCTTATGGGTGAGAATGATCCAGCCAGGAAAGTTTATAAAGGCAATATCTACGGTAGAAAGCGAACAGATAGACCCCACCTCAGATGGAGCGATGGCGTAAACCAGGACTCCAGACAGCTTTTTCGGGACCTCGGCGAATACTGATTGTTGCGTCGTTGATGATGATAATCATTACCCTTTACTTCAGGCAATGAGAAACTCTTGTCTGCTATTCTACCACATTATCGATGTTCAAGAAAGAGCTTTTTTAGCTAAGAAAGGAAGGTACTTCTGGACTTTATTTCTTCTTCATGCAAATGAAGCATTAATATATTGACATACTTGTCTTTGACATGTCCATCACTGAAGCGTGGAATGCATCAAGGAACATTAGGAAGGCTTGATCGACAGAGACCAGGCTGGTGTTCGTTCTGGATCTGCATTTACCATTTCAACACCCTACGGATCATTTTGGAATAGCGTGTAACTCTTTCCCTTTAGGGGTGGTTAATCGGGAGCCCCAAGGGGGGATTTGGCGTTATAGTCTGCAGCAGCAATAAATCTGATTCTCAGTAAGCTAGTTAGTTGGTTTAGTTAAATGGGGGGAGCCGCAACTCCGAGCACTCAGGTCATTATTAGGCCCATTGTACTATCCCCGTAAGTTGCCTATTCAATGGCTTCCCGCCTACGGTGTTCGCAGGCTTTAGCGAATCTGAGAACATTCTCAAGAGGCAGAGAGTGTGCAGATTCTTCATTGAAGAAAACCTTGCCAAGGTGTCTTCGTCTGAGATCTGAGGATGCCGGGCAGCTGCATAAAAAGTGCAGGGCAGTTTCCTCCTCCTCCTCACATTGGCTGCACGCAGCCGAAACCACTACCCCAATCTTTTCCATATGGTAGTTTAAGGGGCAGTGTTCCGTCAAAAGCCCTACTAGGGTTTTTATGTCCCACTTCTTAAGGGACAACAAAAATGCCGCTCTAGTGGCCTTAGGCTCCTTCACAAGGATTTTCGCTTGCCGACAAGAGTCCAAATTTCTCCACTCGGTTGCGTGAATCCTTGCAATTTCACCCTTCAGAGTAGACTTGACAGTAGATGGTCGGATTCCAAGAGCTGGTTCTGGGCCCACCATTGTGGATCCAGACCCTCGGCGAGCCAGTCTATCAGCCCCCTCATTACCGGCGATGTTAGAGTGCCCCGGCACCCACATCAGGAGTGTTTCGTTCAGTCGGCCAAGTTTCAGCAGCACCTGATGACAACTCCACACCAACTGGCTTGATATGTTGTTGCCATCTAGTGCTGATAATGCCGCCCGACTGTCGGAACAGATTCGAATGGTGCGACCCCTCCATTTTTGTCGCAGACATTCTTCTGCTGCCAATGAAATGGCATATATCTCCGCCTGGAATATGGTCGTCATTTTTCCGAGGGGTCGGGCCAGTTCTATAATCGGATTCTCCGAGAACACCCCTGCACCCGATCCATCCTCCGTGACTGACCCGTCGGTGAAGATTATTAGGTCTGTAATCTGAAAAGACTCATGGCCACTTGTCGACCATTCTTCTCTTTCGGTGATTACGACAGTGTATGTCTTTTCAAAGACGAATCTGGAAACCATATGATCGGTCGGCATCAGGGCTACCGGATGTTTTTCAAAGAATTTCCATATAGACTCATGCCCGTTGGATTGGCCGCCTTTCCACGCCCCAATGGTATCGAGCCTATATGCGTCGTTGGCTGCTTTCCGTTTCACCTCCAAGTAGATGGGGGGTAAATTTAGGATGGCTTCAAGTGCCGCAGTCGGCGTAGTACTCATTGCTCCAGTAATACTTAGGCAACCAAGTCTCTGAATCTGCGTTAGCAGCTTCCTGCTGTTAGCAAAGTTCAGTCTTGGCCACCAGAGGATGTATGCATACATCAAAATGGGTTTTATTATGGATGTATACATCCAATATATCCGTTTAGGTGAAAGTCCCCAGGTCTTACCTATCGCATTCCTACAGCACCAGAGCAATCTGCAGGATTTCTGGTATTGTTCCTGGATATGATGCTTCCACGTTAACTTGGAGTCGAAATGTACTCCTAAGTACTTGACTGTTTGTGCCAGCTGGATTTCCGCCCCTGCTAAGGTGGGTAGCGTATAGCTGCCCCACCTGACGTTCTTAGTGAACATAACTAGTCCAGTCTTTCTAGCGTTCACCGTGAGTCCATTGCGGAGGCACCAGCTGTGGATTACATGCAGAGTTGCATTCAAGCGGTCACATACTGTGTCCGCAAACTTGCCGGTAATTATTACGGCTAGGTCGTCCGCAAATGCTTGCGCGAAGACTTTTTTGTCCTCCAGGAGCCACAGCAGGGTATCCATCACCAACAGCCATAACAGTGGAGAGAGAACCCCTCGCTGTGGGCAGCCCCTGAGACATCCTGCTTCAGTAGACTTCTGGCCGACCGATATGTGGATTTTTCTCCACTCTAGCATGTGAAGGATCCAACTGATTAGCAGCGGTTCGATTCCATGCTGTCTTGGCGCATCACAAATTGCCGCAAATGAGGCATAATTGAAGGCACCTTCGATGTCCATGAATGCGCCTAAAGCGTATTCTTTATCGGACATTGCCTTTTCAATTTTTGCCGTAAGTTCATGGAGTGCTGTCTCCGTGGATTTGCCTTTCTGGTAGGCGTGTTGCCTATGGTGAAGTGGCCATTTAGGAATGTGTGTATCCCTTATGAACCGATCTACTAATCTTTCTAGTCCTTTTAGCAGAAAGGACGTTAGGATGATCGGTCGAAAGCTTTTTGCGTTTGTGTATGTGGGTTTTCCTGGTTTGGGAATGAACAACACCTTCACATCCCGCCATTTAACTGGAATATAAGCGTGTGCTAGGCATGCCCGATATATATTCCGAATGTGTCGACCCAGGGCATCCATTCCTTCTACTACTAGCGCAGGAATGATGCCATCTGGACCTGCAGACTTATATCTGTGGAACGAGTTAAATGCCCATTTCACTCGCTCCAGTGATACTACTTTGCATGCCAGATTCCAATCTCTCGGTTGAGGGCTGTATGCACCTGTTGGCCCCGAGATTAGATTTTGGATGCTCAGTAAGCTAAACAATTCATCGTGTGCTGGGGGAGGGTGAGGGCAATAGATTGCTGGCCCGTTGCGGGATCCCGTTGTTTGGTCCTGTGACCAGAAATCACGTTAATGGCTTGCTTGTTTGAGATATCTAGAGCGTTGGCTGAATGAGAAGTAAACCAAACAGCCTCTGTAGTTTGCCATGTGATTGCCACGGTACTTGCTACATTTTTTTAAATTCTCGGTTATTTTTCTCTCCGCTGCAAGCGCTAGTTGGGTGAAATTGTCCACACACTACGCAGAAATTAACCAATTTGCAATAGGTTTTCGTGTGTCTGAATTCTTGGCAATTGTAGCATTTGACTGGACTGGACTGATCTTTTGAAGGTCTCTTCGGTGGTGAATAAAGCCGATTAAAAGGAATGATTTAGTTAAAACTTGATGGGGGTATCTTGCATCAGATGTAAAAGTAGTGACACGCATTCTATAGTGAGCGGATCAAATGTACGAGCCGCATTGGATTCGCAATCCATATATTAGACGCACCAATCGGCACTGAACTGAAGCCAGCATAATTGACTGAACCACGAGGCCCGGGCAAAGCGGAACTTTTCTTAAAATTATTTAAGGAATAAAGAAATCTATATTTTTTTTTTACCAAAACACAGACCAGGGAATGCAGTTCCAGTCCGTTCTTTTCTCGGAGTTAGGTAAGTTTCTTGGTTTCAAACACCATGAGACAACCGCATACTACCAGCAGTGTAATGGGATGTTGGAACGGTAGTACCAGATGTTGAAGGCTACTTTTATGGCTCGCAACGATCCATCTTGGTCGCAGGCCCTGCCTTTCGTCCTGCTCGACTTCCAAACAATCCAGCGAGAGGTCACAATTTCCTCTCTCTGGATTGTTCCCCTCGCGGATATGGTGTACGGTGAAAACTTAAGACTGCCCGACGACCCTGTGCTCGACACCAGGTCCAGTTTATGCGGCATTGGTGTGCTGCGTCTGTTTACGAACGCGATTTCGACATGTCAAACTTGACTGCCACGACCAGCGCCTCCAAGGATTTCGAGACTTCCTCACAGGTCCTCATCGAAGTAGATGTTAATGGCAAAATACGAAAGCCCCTTCAAAGTCCTGGAGCGATGCACTCACTCGTTCAAACTGGACGTCCGGGGCGGGCCTAAATGGGTCTCCCCATCGAGTCTCAAGCCGTTTCCGGGGCAATAGGTGGCACCGGCAACACAGCGCGTCCATTTCGCCAAGCGCAATTAGGTCGTGATCCCGCATGGTTTCAGTTCGGGGCGGAGTTATGTAGCAACACGCTTCCCACAGTGAGCGCATCATATGAGTGAACTGCATCAGATTCGCGAACCACACATTGGACGCATCCATCACCACTGAACTGAAGCCAGGACATTTGGCTGCTGAGTTACGAGGCCATGACGGAGCGGAACTTTTCTTTTTACTCCGACAGTCATCCAGAGCGGACCTAGAAAATTTTTGCATCCCTTAAAATTATTTAGTTAAACTAACTAACTACAACTATCTTTTATTTCACTACACTATTTCCACATACGCATAGACAGCTTTTCTGTCCTCTTAAATGAATGGAAGGAACATAAAGGCTGCAATCAACCAAGCCAACTGTTGGCATTCATGTCCTGATCCGGTAAATGCAGTGTCAAATCTGAAAATTGACGTGGTTAAATGCGGACGATGCTAAAGGTCAGGGTTCATAGCTTGTTGCGTTATCGTTAACCTAATTTTCGCAAATTTGGAAAGGGTTTAGATTTTCCAATTAAAACTTTTGGTAGCCTAAATTTCGAATTTTGTGGAAAACCAAACCAGCCAGTTATTCCTTTTTGATAGATGCCTGCTCCTGGCAGTTTCGACATATCGTTTATGTTGATATTATGTTTTCAATCCTGTAGGTGGGGACTCGTTTTTATCCTTGTTTAATACTGACTTTGAATTGGATAAGATTAGTCCTTTTTGATAGAGTCTTTCAAACTTCTATTCAACTTTGAACATGGGTTGCGGTTTTATTCTTTGTTTATGATGTTAAAAACGCTCCGTTCAAGGACATAAATTGAAAGAAAACGTATGAAATGTTTCAGTGGTTTTCCCAAAGTTCTCTGCTACTGGATTTATGATGATTTGGCAGTGGAAGTGCTCGAATCGGCACAAATTGTTAGAAGTCCATTCGTAAAAACCTCTTGAGCGTGTATCACATATATAACACTGAAAAAGTCACGAAGTCTCGTAAGAAAATTATACGACGCACTCGTTTAACAGTTGCTTATATGACAGAAAAGTTCTGCCTCCCTTCCATTAGCTGATATCTCAAATACAATATTTTATGGTAATAATACTTAATGTGCGCTGCCACATGCTGTGCCTCGTAACGTACTGAACCTTATACCTTTTTCCATCATAACTAACGATCCCTATCGCTCTGACAAATTTGTTGCTTCAACGTTTCCTTCACTTTTACTAGTTGACCGTTTCCTGCAAGGAGCAAGGAGACACGGAGTGGACTTTAATGCCAACGCATTCCAATTTATTGTTATCGCACCGAGAACAAATTACATGTACGTACTTATCGCACGGCGCTTTGCCATTACAATATTTGTGAGGTACTCATATAAATTATTAACTTACGCAAAATACGTATAATAGAATTACGTGGGAGAGGTGTTTTCCCGAGGTATTTAGCTCCAGGGTAACGTAAAAAGTATCGAAAGGCCAAGAGTCGTTTTCTCGGGGGTGCGAGCTGATCCTTGCCATTCAAAAGCAATATGAATTCACTCCAAAGTATAAAAAGGACACTGCGTTCCATTTATAATTAAAGCTTTTTGCTATTTATAAATAAAATGAAGGACGTCCTCAAAGAGCCATGGTAATATAGATACTGAGCCCGCGACGTTAAGGTCAAAAAGTTTTCACTTCATGTATAGCCTAAAAAGTACATTGCATCCCTAAATTGTAACTTTAACTAGGCAGTCGAGAAAATACCATCTTTTAGTGGAAAGTCAGAGGGTAATGTTCCAAATTTAACACTCTTCAACCAACTGAATGTGTGAAATACTGACATACATATTTCGGAAGTGATTTCGCATTTCTTTCCTCACCCTACAATACAGTCTAGCAGTTAACTACCAAGAAATGTGGACGTGAGCAAATAACAAATGTCTTTGCGTGCTTTATTTCAGGAAGTTGCCTAATTAGAATATGTTTTTATCAGATTGTAATAACTTTCCCATTTCCCCTAAATTACTAAAGAGCTTTGTCTCAGGAAAGTATGTAAAATGGATTACAGCGAAATTGTGATGTTTGGTATGGTTTCTGTTTCTAGTTTCGCTGAGATTTTAGAAGTATTTTGTCACTCCAGTGATTCACGGTGTTTCCAGGACTAAAGGAAACAGAATAAGCTTTTGGTGTCATCAATTCATTTTTCTCGAATAATCCTGAAACTTTCGTTTTTTCCGTTCAAACTTACCAAGGCTAAATATCTCTCAATTTGCCTGCTACCTACTTTATCGCGATAAAGGAGCGGGGGAGCCTGTCGCCTCTTCCTCCTTCTTTAGCCGTTGTTCCGTTTATAAGCGAGGTCGGATCATCGTGATCAGTTGCATCTTTTTCTTCTATCAAAGGCCTGATCTGGATGTAGTCCCGAGGCTTTCCAATCGCCATCTAACGTATCAAGCCACTGTTGTTTCGGCTAAGCGACCAAAAGCTAACCATCGACATCGATGCTCAAACCAATCTTAGCAAGTCAATCATCGTTAGCGTGAATTAGATGACCGCACCATCGAAGACGCCTCTCTCGCAATTTTTCCACAATCAATGTAACCCCATTGTCGATCACTGACACCCTCTTTTACGATGTGATCAAGGTGTGTGAAGCCACTAGTCCAACGCATCATCTTCGTTTCCATTACCGCAAGACGTCGTTCATTGTCTTTTATACTCGGCCAACACTCAGAACCATAGAGTGCGACAGTGCAGAACGTTCATTGATACGTCGATTACAAAGAGCACCAGGTATGGAACGTCACTTCATCTTATCATCAGTTCTTCATTGACCCGACGTATTTGAATTGCTCAGTTCTGGGCAAGTCACTACCACTGTTTCATTGGGATCGGTCGTTAAAAATTAAGATTTATTCAGATTCAATACGAAACGGTGTTACATGAGGCGATCATTTCATTTTTGGTCAAGTCGCTCGGGATTATTTTTGTTATTAGCCGTTAACATTATCTGCGTTCAACATTATCTGCGTGAGCAGTGAATGGGGGGGGCGCTGGACGTTGGATGTCGCATGTGACAGTGTCCATAACAAGAACAAATGGAGTGGTAAGAGAGGGCTTCTTTGATGAATACCTACAGAGACACAAAAGGGGTTTGATGCAACCGCCACACTTCAAACTTGACTTTTCGGATCGTGGTAGAGCAATTGAACTGAGCGCATGAGCTCTTGTGACATTAGGTGCTGTCGTTGAGCATATCAGATGAGTTCGTGTGGCATACGGTCAAACGCCTTCTCTAGGTCCAGAAATGCAACGCAAAGAGGGTGCTGCTTCTTCATGCGTAACCGCGTGTGTCAAAAACTGACAAACCCGGCTTGATTCACGGTTATTTGAATCGACAAGGGGGAGATAAGAAGCCCCAACAAGATGCAAGTGGCGGGATGAACACTATCCTCAATAAAATACTAACCATGTGTGAAAACATGCAGCATACGCCACACGTACGCAATACAAAATAAATAGCATAACAGAATATTTACACAAACAGCATGCCCGCTGCTAGGTCTGCAGTCACAGCGGTACCACTGGATGGTCTCCGGATCATCGCGATTAATGTGAATTCCATCGTAGGAATCCATCGTAGTGCGGAGCTCCTTGATTTCGCTGCCAGACAACAGCCTGACATAGTCTTGATTTCAGAAACCCACCTCAATCCGAGGCATTCGATAACATTCAAGGATTTTGAATTCGTGAGGAAAGATAGACGAAATTGTGATGGGGGAGGTGGTACCGGAGTACTTGTGGGTCGCCATTATCGTTTCAGGCATATTAGTAGGCCAGAATTTGAAACCTTTGAGTGTATCGAAGTCTCATGTATTCTTTTTTCACTGCCTAGAGGAGGGAATTTATACATTCTGTCAGTCTATGCAGTGGGAAACAACCGAGCCAAGTTCAGGGAGGAATTCCATTCTCTGTTTACGATACTCGAACTGAATAGGCTGCATAATTACTATATTATAGCTGGCGACTTGAATGCTAAGCATACCTCTTGGCTAAACGCCACAAACAATCCCAGAGGGGTATTCCTCAAATCTTGGATAGAGCAATACCAGATAGAGTATAAATGCGAATTATATGGGTCAGAGAGTCCAACCTGGCCCAGGGCAAATTCCTATCTGAATTTCTGCATTGCTGACGCGCGCTTGAACTTTAATTTTAGGAATCCTCAACGGAAACTACAGACTCTTCCTTACGATAGCGACCATAACGCTATTCTCATTGAAGTTCTGTTTGATGGACGAAGAGTTCGCCTTCTGCCGATGGACGGTGGCGTCGTTGTGGCGTGGCTGAACTTTAAACAAACAAATTGGAAGAAATTCCAAGAGAGGTTTATTCGGGGATATCGAGAGGAATGCCCACCTCTTGATGGGGAAAACGATAGTATAATTGCACCAGGTGACAGGAACTTGAGCAACGAGGAAATACTTCAGTATCTTCTCAAGCTGGAGAACTTGACGCTGGAAACAATTGAACAAGTCGTCCCTAAGATTAAACCTCGCAATAATATGGAAGGATATGAAACTGCAGCCATAAAACGGTTGAAAAAAGTGAAAAGCCTTCTGCTCACTCGCGTCAACAAAATCTATCGGAGATATGGGGACTATCATCATCCCATATTGGTTCAGTTCAAATCACTTCTAAAGATCGCGCGGGATCTTATCCGTCAACATTACGTAAATGAAGTGAACTTCCAATGGCGGGAGAAGTTAAAGGGTATTTCACCAAGCGATCCAGATTCCATGTTTACTAAGATAAATACGTTATTCCGGAAGAAGTCACGAATAACTGTGCCGAGAATTAAAGTCGGCGGCAGCGAGATACAACACCTCATTGACTCAGGTATAGACACGAATAGTGTAACTGCTGATGCGCAAGGCAATTACATCGTGATGGATGATGCTCTGAAACTCGAACTTATAGGGGAGCACTTTGAATCGGTGCATCGGCCCAGAACGGACTTAGAGCCAACGCGACCTTCGGAAATTGTAGAACGAGATGTCCACAATTTCAAATATAGCCTGAACGGCACCACAGTTCTCCAATTTAACTCTGCGTTGCAGGCTGATCTCATACCGAGTGATAATCTGCTTGATTACTTTGTCTCATGTGTTGAGTTAACTTCCATATTCAGAAGAGTAAACAATAAGAGATCATCCGGTATGGATGGCATTCCCAACGTGGTCCTCAGGCATTTACCAGACATTGCCATTTGTAATTATTGCATTTTGTTCAATAATTTATTGAACAATTCCTTCTTTCCAGGACAATGGAAGAAAGCCCGAGTATTCCCGGTTTTAAAGAGAGGGAAGGATTCATCCAGCCCTCAAAGCTACCGCCCAATCATTTTGCTGCCTAACATCAGCAAGGTGTTTGAGGTTTTGGTATTGAAAGCCTTGAACGGACATATCAAGAAGAAGGAATTATTGCCGAACGCGCAATTCGGATTTCGATCTGGACATTCGACAATACATGCAATAGCGAAGGTAACGTCTGATATTTGCTGGCGGATTAACAATGGTGAGTGCATAGGCGCTTGCCTTATAGACATGGAGAAAGCCTTTGATACCGTCTGGTTGGATGGACTGATTTTCAGGCTCCTGAAGAATGAGTTTCCCAGTCATCTCGTAGCGATGATGTGTAGTATGCTGTATGGCAAGTGCTTTGTCATTACGGACGGAAATCTCACTACTAGTAGAGAATTTCATGTTCTGAATGGATTACAGCAAGGGACAGTGACTGCGCCTACACTTTTTGCGGTATTTGCCGGCGAATTGCTCAATTCTTCCGATTTTAATAAATCTCCTAAAAGGTCCTTGGTTGCCTTTGCTGACGATCTGATAGCCTACATGGCGCACAAGAAGGTAACTGAGGTGCAAGTTGAACTTCAGAAGATGTTCAATGATATTAAGTTCTTCACGAACAATTGGCGGATGAAAATCAATGCGCAAAAGTGTGAAACGATTCTGTTTCGAAATTCCTTGGCGAATGCCAGTAGGAACTTGAAAAGGAATTGGAGAGATTTCCACATTGTCGCGAACGAGGATAGTTCTCAGCGCATTCTTCATAAGAAGTGCGTTAGATACCTGGGTGCGCGTCTTGACGAGCGTCTCCAATTTAACGAGCACGTTAAAGTCGCGCTAGAAAGCGCTCGCAGGCATTCATGTCTCTTCGAAGACTCTTTTATGCTCCACATCTTAGCCGGAAGGTTAAGATTATTTGCTATCTTACTTTGGTTAGACCGGTGCTCACTTACGGGTGTGCTATCTGGTTTAATTTGAGTGCTAACCAAATGGAGAAAATAAGGATCTTTGAAAGGAAATGTCTGCGTGCTTGCACGGGGCTTAATAGGACTGCTTCGTCAAACTATGAGCATTATGTAACTAATAAAGTGATGTATGCAGCTGCTGCTGTGCCGAGAATCGACACAGTTATCGTCAGATTGATTCGGAATCATTAGTACGATCTGCTTCGCATCGTGAGAACCCTTGGGTTTCGCCGCCGTTCTACCCAAATGATGGGTATTTCGAGAAAACTCTCACGACAGGCTTCATTCCTCCCGAAGCGTTCGTGTATCTTGACAGGAATAGTCTAATTCTTGATTCTGCTGGTGATCCGGTTATGTAGCATATACATAGGCGGGCCACGGATAAAAGGATAGAATACCCCCCGAATTTGACAGTGCGGGCTCCGGGATTCGACTGAAGGTACTCCAGAGCGAGAGCAATTGATATTAAGCGGGATGAAAAAGAGAAATCTTGGTACTGGTGGCTGCGGGATGCCGGTTAGCGGTGGCCGTGCTCAGTTCTGCCATTTGTTTCTTGGTGGGGCTTTGTAAATATGTACATATTGAACGGGTGTTGATTTTATCTCCAGTTGTAACTTATAAATAGATAAGTTATTATTCTTTGTTTTTTTATATGGATGTTATTGTAAATAAAAAAAAAAAATATGAAATAAAATATATAATTATGGTAGTTTTAAGCACAATAATTTAAGTTAAAAGTATCTTTTGAAGCGATAAAACATTTATTACTATTATTACTTTTATACTTCTTTATTTGCCACTAAGGCCAAGTGAATTCTGTCGAGTTTTTAACCATTTCCCGACAACTTATTGTAAAATTAGATTTTTATTTCTTATTGTTTCTCTTCTCTGCCTGTAAATTGTTATTCGAAAAATTTGAGAGCCCACAGTGGCCATTAGATTTAGGTTATTTTTGTTATTTTAAAAGATTGTTTTTTATTGTTCATTTTTCCAATCTATATACTATTGTTACGTATTTCTTAAAAATAAAAATGATTTTAAAAACAAAAACAAAACGCTTATTTGAACGATTTCGCCAATACAGTTTTCAAGAATGCATTCAAAAAATTTTCATGGTATGGGACAGCAACCGGTTCGGAAGTTACTTTGAACATTCTGCTGGACTATCTTTCTTTTATGATATTGAAACTTTTGCTTTTTTGCCAGTCAGATGGTGCTCTACCTTCCCCAATAACCCGATTGAAGAACCCACTGAGCCACAGTAGTGGGTTCCAGCTCTTCGCTTTCCAGAGTACAGATTCGATGTCATCAGCTCATCAGGTTGCTTTCCCCGATTCTATTCGTGTTATTTCTTCACCGACTTTAGTTGTGCTGACATCTGGAATTCCTCCAAATCTCGGGAATGTTTGTGGAAGTGGAGGATGAACAAACTCTTCAATTGAAATCTGCTCGAAATATACTCGGCGTCTATCCGTCGCGGTGTCAGCTTTTGAGAAGTCGATACAGATCTCTAACGACACTTTCTTTGCTTCCCGATTGGCATTCTTGTAAATTTACCAATTGGCGCGCTTTTTATTGTCGAGAAACTCCTGGAAGAGGCATTTTTTCATGGACCTTCATTTCAACATCATCATTCCAAAGCTAAGTACCTCGGCTGATATACCGCTTACCTAGCTTGGTGACCCCGAGGGTTGCATAGGCCAGTATTCGTAATGCTTGGTAATCGCGTAAATTTCTTCTTTCTTCTCACGAAGTCGCCACCATTCAATTCGCGGCGGGCAAGTGCGTTTCTCAAGCTGTTTTATCGGTGGCTCGATTTGCAAGATGGCAATCAACGGATGATGCGATGGTCTCATAGGGGACGACTTTGCAATCAGTGATGGTGGTAAAATCTCGGCATCTTATGGGGATATAACCGCTTTTCGTTTTACTGGTCTTATATATGTACTATAAAATATAGGAAGATGAGACAATTGTTTGATGAACAATGTATTCACAAGTACAAGGTCATAGGTGCCCGTAAAATTGGGAAATGTTCGCCACCTTCATTGGACCCTCCAAACCCTTTCTCCCATGGCAACTGTCCCATCTTCCTTCTCATCCACTTGACCATTAAGTTGGCCAGTAATGATGATATATTCATCAGGTGTTTGAGGTCATTGAGAAAATACCGTAAAGTGTTCTTCTCGACGTCAGGTCGATCTATCTGTGGTGAGTACGCGATGAAGAAGTGAACAGTGCGATCAGCTGATATAATGGTCATCAAATCATTCGACTTCTTTAATGATCACAGAAACCCTCTGAAATGGGAATGTCAAACCGTATTGAGTGTGTGGGCTACCAAAATCAAGAAGTTTATAGTTATTTTTAACGCGTTGGCTTTCTATGTCGCAGCTTTTGGCATCGGACCTTCGGGTTTCTTGTAGAACGCAAATATTGATGCGAATTTTCCAAAGGGCTCTTGCGAGTTCCTCGGTCTCTTCATTGAGGGTGTCAATGTTTAGCGTGCAGACACGTATATGTTTTGCTTGGACTAACTTACCTATGTGATGACGTCGTGCACGCGTCGAGAACGTTTCCTATTTCTCGTGAGGACCGAGGCCCGTGTTGCTCTACCTTTTTCCGAGACTTATAACTCAACGCGATCATTTTATTTCTAACTCCATTGAATGCATTTTCTTAGTCGATCTGCTGCAGGACTTGTCAGATTAGGTAGGATATGGCATAGTGGAATAATTTCAACTATATTTATCCCTTTCCTTGATCCCAGCAGTTAATTTTTTTTATTAAGCTACGAAAATAGCGTGACCGAGTTCAGAGGAGCCTCATACTAAGCGGTAATTATTATGCTAAGACCTTAATGGTCTCAAGGTAAAAAGTGGTTGAGAACCGTGAATTCTGAATATTCGGTGACCACCTAGCCTTGTCCCAGTAAGAGCGCCTCTTGCAAATTTTGACGTATTTTTTTCAAAAAAAGCAGAGGGCTGGTCGATGGAGAACCTACATAATTCCAGACTTAGATTCTCAGATGGAGATCCTCAGTGTACACTCAGATTCTTTACTTAGTCAATTAAGAATGAATCCCATTGGAACTTAGTCCCTATTACCTTGAATTGAAATGAATTGAGTGAAGTAGAACAGAAATCAACTTCATAATGCCATACATCAATTATCTGCAAGTGACTCCTACTCCAGGACAAAATATAGTTAAACTACATCTAACTAGGGTGAAAAATGACTAAGAATTTCAACTGAGCAGTGAATTTTTCCTTCGAATCATTAACAAAAAGTTAAGGGGGACGCTTAAGCATTTCATGCATTCCATGGATGCAATGGCAAGGCACGTTTAGTAATTGATGATGTTGACTCTACACATGATGAAGCTTCCTCCGTATTTACTTCACATGCAGGGACTCTACCAACGGTTATGCTCAAATAACAACATCATTACGGTTGACAGAATGATTTTCAGTCCATCGAGAACCATCCAAGTTACTACACTCGAAGTTTATATATTAATCTAAGTTGCAACAGTGACAATTACTCTCCTTCAAAACGAATCTATTGGAAATAGACTTTATGATCTATGATGATAACTGATTCTTGAGAAGTTTAATTTAGTTTTTAGAACAGTTTATCTATGTCCGAATGCATTTAATTTTGGTATTGAAAATTAGTTTTGCTTCCTTTATTAGTTGAGTCTTGATGGTATACCTATAAATTTTTCAGAGAGAGTGTTCGTCGCTCATTAATAATAGATAACAGTGGACAGTCACTATAAAGGAGGAATTACCATATATTAGTAAATATAGAAAATCGAAATATTATCTGTCTAGACACTGATTTTTCCTCTGTCGTAGTTTCTGCGAATGGGTCCGTTAAAGAAATGATCACTTTCGACCACCCACACTCCCCGCCTTTCCAATAAATGTCAAAACTAAACCCGGCTTCGAAAAGAACTATTCCAGACCTTTCATTTGCTGCCTCACACGACCAAATTCTGTGAAAAAGAATATTACAACCTCTATGCATGTACCTAGAACAATGTTACTCATTGTAGGTGCGGCCGTTTACTGCTTCCACCTTCCCACCGAATTTCGTGTCAATCGGTACAACCGTTGCTGATAATAGTGCGTGCGACAGACAGACTGACATGAATATGGCTCCTGGTGGGCCTTCCATCTATATTCAAAGTTTTATTCAGGAATCGCCGGTGGGTAGCTACGAAGATCCATTCAAGGAAAGCACGAGAATAAGAAGGTCACCATCAAGAATAGATAGAGAATCAAGCCAAAGAAAGAGCTCTTGTCCCCAAATCAATAGGAGAAACTGACGCCATAAAAAAGGAAATAACATGCGAGGATGTAACCAACGCCAGCACGGTTCAACCAAAATCGATGAGTTTAGCACGTCAGTCAAATACGTCAGCCGAAGTAATTATATGCACCACGCCCTTAAAAAAATCAGGTGCGGACCACCAGACGTTCTTATAATAAAGCCCGTGAGGAACTTGACAAAATTTGCCTAACACTGCCAAAGAAGACGATGGTGGTTAGAACATAAAGGGGGACATAGAGTGTAACAGAAAATGTGCGAAATGTAGAAACAAGTGCTCCCCCAGTTGAGAAGACCGCAAACACCAAACGGATTGCAGACATTCCGTTGCAGAGTGAGCTAGGGGAAGGGAGAAGGGGTATCTGAAGGAGACTTAAAAAGAGACAAAAAAAAGAAGGCGAAGAGGGTCAAGCAGCAAAAACACGCTGCGCCATCAGGAAAACCACTGCCTCAAATTAAGGTGGACACAAAGGATGGAGCACCAGAAGAAAAGGAGGGCAGACGAAGGAAGTCAAGACCGCCAGCTCTGCTTATTAAGCCGACAGAAGGCAAGAACTTGGTGAAAGTCCCCAACAAAATCGGTTATAGGATTAATCCCGAAGATAGCGGAACGGCAGTGTCTTCCATTCGGAAAACGAAAGGTGGTGGTGGAGTCCTCCTCTTTATTAAACCCGAGGACAACAGATAAAGCTACGTCCTGTGAAATGGTCAAGGGGTTGCTGGGAGAGAAAGCTTTGGTTTCTAGCCTAGAATCCACGTTCGTGGAAAGAACGAGGTAGAAGAGGCCATCGAACGAGAATGTGCGCAGGTAACAAATGTCCGAATTGGTATCACCACTACGAACTCCCGGGCTCAAAAACTCGCTGTGATGGTTGCGAGGCAATACGCAAGAAAGATTCTTAACTCCGGAAAAACCAGATTTGGTTGGGTGATATGTAGTCTACGAATACGAGCCGCCCCAACCAAATGTTACAGATGTTTGGATTATTGGCACACGTCTGCAACCTACCGGGGACTTGACAGAAGGGCAACATGCCGCCGATGCGGTAAGGCGAAAACTTGCAACGAAAAGGAAAGTTGCATTTTATGCAGGGATCGCACAATGCGGATTCGGGGCGGTGTTCAGTCCTGAGAGCACAACTGGAAGAAGCCTGGACGCGATCAACATGATCCGCGTTCTACAGATAAATATCCACGGGAGTGCAACCGCTCAAGAGTTGCTTGCACAGTTTGTTGCGGATATCAAAGCTGGTCATCACTGAGAAATACCGAAACTGGAACCCAACATCGTAGGACCCCAATATATCCAGTACTGCTGCTATCTGGATTCGGAACGGCAGTCACCACACGGTTTTTGCTCAGGGCCTAAGGGACGGCTTTGTCTCGGTTCGGTGTTTGGAGGTAACGTTTTCCAGTGTCTATCTGATGCCGAATGCGATGAAGCTGGACTTGATGTTCTAGAAAATGCTATCTTGGGCACAGAGGGGAAGATTCTGATCGGGGGTGACTTCAATGCTAGGTCACTTGAATAGGGTATACTCCATCCAAAAGGGAAACGAATTCTCGAAATGGCGGCGAGAACAGGACTTGTCGTTTTAAATACCGGATCCACCCCAACGTTCCTGACGTAACCTTCGCCTCAGAATCACTGGTCTCGTTGGCGGTTGGGTGGCCAGCTCTGGGAAACTTTGGGCACTCTGGGGCTCTGCAAGTGACCATCAATATATTGCATTCGAAGTGGTTGGCATTAACCGTGGACGCCACTCCGGCGCTCTTTCTATGCGTGGAACGTCGCGAAGGTGGGAAGTTTGTCGAAACTTTTGAAACAGATGGGGCCAGGCTGGAAGGCACTCCTGGGGTGGTGACACCATACCTGACACTGTCGTAAATTTAGTTATGAATCTGATAACGACGGCCTGCCGAGCTTCCATGCCCAGGAGGGCATCGAGACGTGCAAGCCTTCTATGGATTGGTGAACAGTGGAAATTGCACAGCTCCGGAAGGGGTGACACAAACTCCGCCGGGAGGAGGCATGTGCCATAATCGCAGAGTCCAGATCAGTGAAAAAAAGACTCTGCAGCATAATAAACAGGATCAAAGATCATTGCTGGCAGGACTTGCTCGACGAGCTGAAGGACTCGGTTACAAACGTGAGTTCCGGGACGCCCTGCAGAAATCCTGCTCACTTAAGGCCGAAATGATGGACCCCATTGTACGGGCACTATTCCCGCGCACCCCCACTTTTCTCTATAAAACATGTGGTGGAAGCAGCCCTCTCTATAAAAAACAAGATCGGCCAGTCCTACTGTTTCGCGTATTCAACGTTTGGCTGAGAGAGGGCATTTTCCCTTCTCGTTGGAAAGTAGCGAGGCTTATGCTAATCAGCAAAGGAAAAGGCCACCCTGAGTTGCTACCTTTATGCCGACCACTTTGCATGCTCGACACTGCCTGGAAGTGCTTGAAAAATTCATCAGGAATAGACTCGCTGAAGGGATACTCGCTGCCCGAGACCTATCTCCAGTTGATGCTGTCATGCAAGTCGTGGATGCCGTTCATCGAGCAGCCGCTAAGTTCGATTGGTGGTGCTCCTCGTAACGGTTAACATCAGAAATGCTTTAAACTCCATAAGATGGAGAGACATTTCAGGCACACTAGACAATACTTTCCACGTGCCCAAATATTGCTTGTGGATATTGGGGGATTATCTGAAAGACCGCTCCTTGCTCTATGAAAGGGTAGAGAGGCAAAGAAGAATGGAGGTCACGTCGCGGGTAGCGCAGGGATCCATCCCAGGGCCGAGTCTCTGAAACGCTTCCTATGATAGTTTACTTAAACTCGGCATGGCCGAAGAGTCGCACCTGGTCGGTTATGCAGATGATGTCCTTGTTGCTTGGCTTGGCCGAACGCACTGTTGAATAGGCGCAAAGCAGACTTGGCTGACGGGAAAACTGGAAAAAAACTGAGGTAGTCATCCTGACTAAAAACAGAATTTCGACCCTGCATCCCATATCACATCAAAGGAGCAGAAAACAAGGCTGCAACTGGAGTTTTGGCCTTAAGTCGGCTAATGGAGAATACGTCTAGCAGGCGACATCTACCGATGAGTTCATCGCAATCTTTTCTACTCTACGCCACAGAGGCATGGGCTGACGTTCTTGGCCGGAAGGTATATCGTAAGGGTCTTGCATAAGTACAAAGACGAGGAGCTTTATGGGTAGCAGGTACCTACCATATTGTCTCTGAACCGGTCGTGATGGTGATTGCGGGAGTAAAGCCATATAAAAGTTCAAGGGACAAGAGTAAAGGGAGGTAGTTGCTTATGAAGAACGGCAACGGCGTAGATTAGGTATTACCTAGCTCCTAAGTGGGCATCAAGGTTTTCAGTCTTACCTGCATTCAACTGGAAGGACGCGATCTCCTGATTCTGTGTTTTGCAATGGAGTTGTGGATGACGTCCATCCCAGTGTTTTGTCTTGTGGAAGGTGGAATGGAATTCGTCGGCAGCGCTATTTAAACACATGGGATCTCCCTCCAG
Source organism: Hermetia illucens (assembly GCF_905115235.1). Lineage (NCBI taxonomy): Eukaryota > Metazoa > Arthropoda > Insecta > Diptera > Stratiomyidae > Hermetia > Hermetia illucens. Next base: position 168,042,607 of record NC_051850.1, read on the forward strand.
ACAACATTGTCGAGGTGATGCAAAGAGCGCTGACAGGCCTCTTGCACATCACGTTCGAATTCTTTTCGTTGCAAATGAGAGATTCGATCAGAGGAGCGGCCGGATAGCAGGGGGTTCCTTGAGCTAACAATTCCCTTCCTCATCTCCCTCCCCTCCTGTTTGGTGAAAGGAATTCCCCGATTTGAAAACTTCAATTCATGAAAAAACAGGATAATTATTTATTGAACTGAAAAATGATAACAATTATTTCCAAACCTCCAGGCTACTAGGGGCTCAGAAAAGTGAATTCTTTATGGTGAATTTTGTCAGTTACGTATGTATGTATATATTTTAGTGACAATCCGCTGACACCAAAATCTTGTCAGATAGCTTTTAGCTAAGTTAAAAAAAAGATACATTACATATGTATGCATATGTAAATATTCGCATGCATCTACCATCCATCCGATGTTTCACTAAATCCTTCTAGACCATAACTCAAAAATATTCTGTAGACAAGAGTAGTAAATCGAGCGTGGAAAAGTTGCTTCATACTTATATGTGCATCAGAGACTGTAGGGGATTTAGCAGATTTAACTTTATTTTGACTGATATATGTATGCATGTTGAAAGCATTGCTTGCATGTTGCGATACTTACGACGCTATTCAAATGCACTTCGAAGCCCTAATAATAGGATTTTCCGAGAAAAGTCATCTTTTCCAGCAAACTTATTATATTAAATCTCTTCCATGAAAATATGATTTATCCAACATCGTTCAAAAATATTCTCAGACTCTGAAATTCCAATAGATACATATTTATAAAGGTTGTTTGAAAGTTATCTCACCAAATATAAGATTAAAATATTTTTAAGATGCATCATGAGTTTGGTAAACTTACCAAGAAGAACATATAATTCGAAAAGTTAAGCCGAATTTTCCGAAAATATATTACAAGGTGAAATATTCTGTTTCGCTTTTACTTTAGAATAACTTACAGGAAAGTATGGGAGTAAAGTGCATAATCTCAGCAGAAAAACAAAAGTGATTAAATTGATAATAACGTTTTTTATGGAGAAAATTACAATATTTTTCCGAAATTGGTTGTGGAAGAGAAAGCCGTGGGTAGCTTTAATCTAGATATTTGCAGACCATCGTTGCGGCAACAGTCGGAGTTTAAAGTTTTATATAACACAAAGTTCGAATAACATTATCTGTGAAATTGGTGGTGATAAACCGTGGGCTGTACATACCCTATATTTAACAGGAGTTATATAGTTGACAAGCAGGCCGGGTTCTAATGAGAGGAAGGATATTGCTGAAATCGTTAATGGGCTTTTTAATGTGCACCTTAAACAGCATTAGTGTAATTATGAAGGCGGTGTTCTGCTTGTTCAACTCAATGTAATCCTTCATATTAGTCATTAGTAAAACCAATTGAAGGCAGAGAAAATCTCAATCGTCATTAACAAATGTTATCTTTGCATTTACAGAATATTATTTTCCATACTATAAGAACATTTTCCTTAAAGTTTCCATTAAAGCGCCTTCTAAAAGTATAAACTTAAATAGACCAAATCAATAGCTTTAAAATTAAAGAATAATGTCCCACCTATTATAAAGGCAAAACCGAAGGCAGAAATCTGTTACCACAAAAAAGGGAGCAGAAAATTGTTCCAATAGGCAAGAAAAGCGAAGAAAATCGAGCCTTTAATACTAAGCGTCTCCCCCATCTATCAAAGTTAGACGAACTTTCTGTAAGAGTAAAAACTTTCCTAATAGCGCACACCTTGTACGCAAAAGGATTACCTCAAGCTTCAGTCTGCTTTTGAATATAAATAGGGAGAGGGAGTTGGGGGTGGGAATCACGCATGCAGCCATTCATAAGTATAACAAACATCTTGGCCTAACAATGAAATGTGAGTAGTGAGAACAGCAGCAGTAAATAACTTGCGTCTCCAAACTTTAGAATGGATTTCGATTTCATGTCCTTAAACGGGCTGATATTGGAATTAAACTTATTATTTATGGATTTGCACCATTGGTAATGTTACATACTCGTTTGTCATTTTAGGTCAAACGATTTTCAAATGTGCATCCAATAGCGAAGGAAGTGTTATAATATACCATTCCTAGATTCTGGGAATTTATGTCAATCCATAACTAATCCTATTTGCGCATAGCGTCCTTATCCTTATCTGCAACTGCAGAGATTAGAAGAAAAAGTTATGGACGTCCCAAACATGGATGTAGCTTGACTAACAATACAAGAATAGTACAAATGTCAACTTACCTACGGCTTAGCTGGTGAAGAGAACTTGACGCAATTAATAAGTCTTCTGAATTCTCCTGAAAAAGTAAAAGAGAAGAATATGAAATGCAAGCCGCAAATTATATCAAGAAAATAAGAAATTACGGGAGAAATCTACTCTTGTAAAGATAAATTACATAAATTAGAAACAAGTGGTTATGAGCGAAGTACACGGTTTTGAAGTAGTTCATCATCATCAACGGCGCAACAACCGGTATCCGGTCTAGGCCTGCCTTAATAAGGAACTCCAGACATCCCGGTTTTGCGCCGAGGTCCACCAATTCGATATCCCTAAAAGCTGTCTGGCGTCCGGACCTACCCCTGACCCAGCGCTCTATCTTAGGCAGGATCCGCCTCGTCTTCTTTTTCTCCCATAGATATTGCCCTTATAGACGACTTTCCGGGGGGGATCATCCTCATCCATACGGATTAAGTGGCCCGCTTTCTTGGCGGGTTTCTGGGTGGTGATTTCGGTCTGCGCTGGAGAGCGTCCGCTTCGGTCGTCATTTCTGTGTTTTTGCGTGCATTTGTGGGTGCGGCCTGCCGTGTCGGAGCAAAATTCACCACGTTTCATTATAAACTCACCGCGTATTCATTGCAAACTCGTACTTTTCGTTACTCAAGATGTCGTTCGACAGCAGAGACGCGGCAGGCCCATCGGACCCACAAGTGACCGCCCTCGCCGTACGCGTTCCTCCGTTTTGGCAGCGGAACCCCGAGCTGTGGTTCGTGCATTTGGAAGCGCAGTTCCAAATGTCCGGCATCACATCGGACGCGACCCGCTTCAACTACGCGGTGGTCGGCCTGGACGAGGAGTCCATTCTTCTGGTGTCCGACGTAGTGAAGTCGGCATCGTACTCGCAGCTCAAGAGCGAGTTGATCAGGCGCCTGTCGGCAAGCGAGTCGGCAAAATTAGACCACTTGCTGGCGGGTTTAACGTTGGGTGATCGAACTCCCAGCCAATTGCTTCGCGAAATGAGGCAATTGGGTGGGAGCAAGATTGGCGATGACCTGATCAAGTCCCTCTGGCTGCGATGGCTCCCGGAGGGTGCCCAGGCGATCCTCGCTTGCGTCTCCGGTTCCTTGGAGGAACTGGCAGCGACGGCCGACCAAGTGCAGGAGGTGTACGTACGCCCAACCTTGGCGGCCGTTCAACCACCGGATGAGGTGGGTGACTTGAGGCGCGAGATAGCCGCTTTAACAGCCAGTGTGGCCGAGATGCGGGCGACGTTGGACGATCAGCGTTCGGGCGCCAGATCGCGAGCACGCTCACGGTCTGCCACCCGAAAAGGGCGATCAGGTAGCAGGTCGTCAGGACAGTCCGCGAACCGAGGGATTTGCTGGTACCACCGCAGATTCGGGGATAAAGCGACAAGATGTACGCTACCGTGTAGATTCGCGCCTACAGCAAAAAACTAGGTGGGGGTCTTGGCGACGGCCACCCAGAAAGCAGCGCCACGTCGCCTAACTATTTTCGACCCCCTCAGCAGGCGCAGCTACCTCATCGTTACTGGTGCGGAGGTTTCGATTCTTCCCGTACCTCGGCAACATCAACTTTTCCCACAGCCGCTCAAACTTGCGGCAGCAAATTCCTCCCGCATAAACACATACGGGTATAGGCAAGTGGACGTGAGTCTTGGCTTGCGTAGGACATTTTCGTGGCGTTTCATCCTGGCGGATGTCAGCTTCCCCATATTAGGCGCAGACTTCTTGTGTCACTATGGATTGCTGGTGGAATTGCAAAATAAGTCCTTTATAGACCCCACGACCAACCTTAATTCGTCGGGACAAATGGTATCTCACCCAGGCAATAATCTTTCCGTTTTTTTAGAAGACATTACCGACTCTCGTGTTCGGGCACTTCTCCAAAAGTTCAGCCAGGTTACTACCGAGTGTAGTCTCTCCAAACCAGTGAAGCACAATGTGCAGCACCACATTATCACTACGGGTTCCCCGAAGGTGCGTCCTCTACCATCCCAGAAACTGGCTATTGCACGGAAAGAGTTTGAACAACTCGTTCAACAGGGTATCTGCAGGTCCTCAAACAGCTGTTTGTCTTTCCCACTGCATATAGTCCCTAAGCCAAACGGCGAATGGCGCCCTGTGGGGATTACAGAAGGCTAAATGCACAGACTGTTCCTGACCGATATCCAATTCCACTCATCCACGACTTTGCGCATCACCTCGCGAATTGCTGCATCTTTTCGACCTTGGACTTAACCAAGGCTTTTCACCAAATCCCAGAAGCTCCTGAAGACATTCCAAAGACGGCAATATGCACACCCTTCGGACTCTTCGAGTTCACCCGGATGACTTTCGGATTGTGCAATGCGGCGCAAACCTTTCAAAGGTTCATTCACTCAGTCCTGCGAAACCTCGAGTTCTGTTTCGTATATTTGGATGATGTTTTGGTCGCTTCTTCCACTGAGTCTGAGCACTTAGCCCATCCCGAGTGCATTTTTCAACGTCTCCTTGAGGCCGGTTTAGTCCTAAACGTTGAGAAATGCAAATTTCTCCAAAAACAAGTGAGGTTCCTCGGCCATTTCATTTCCCCTGAAGGAATACAGCCCGACCCAGACAAGGTGCAAGCGATAACAAGCTTCCCGCGTTCAAAGACAGTGAGGGAGTTGAGGAGGTTCTTGGGCATGCTGAACTTCTACCGTCGTTTCCTGCCCAAGGCCGCCCATCACCAGTCGATTTTGAACGCGTACTTGTCTGGCCCCAAAACTAAGGACAAACGAGAGATGGTGTGGTCTGAAGAGGCTATCTGCGCGTTTGACAAATCCCGTCAATAACTGGCCGACGCTACACTCTTGGCATTCCCTCTGCAAGATGCACCCCTAACCGTTTTTGTTGATGCCTCTGACATCGCAGTAGGTGCTGCCCTTCACCAAAAGGTGGATCAAGTTTGGCAGCCGTTGAGCTTCTTCTTGAAGCAGTTGAATTCCGCTCAACGGAACTACAGTACCTACGATCGCGAACTACTCGCCGCGTATTTGAGCATTAAATACTTCCGTTTCTCCCTAGAAGGCAGACCGTTCGCAGTGTTCACGGGCCATAAGCCTCTCACGTATGCTTTGAAACAGAAGCCCGACAAAGCGTCCCCTCGTCAGCTTCGACATCTGAGCTTTATAAGCCTGTTTACGTCAGACATCCAGCACGTGTCCGGCAAGGACAACATAGTTGCTAACGCTTTGTCTCGTGTCTCCGAGGTTAACATCCCCGCCTCACTCGATTTCTCGGCTATTGCCAAGGCGCAGGAGGATGACGCAGCACTTCAGAGCCTCAAATCCAACCCCAAATACAAATTTCGGGAGTTGCCCATCTTCGGCTCAAACCTCTCTCTCTGCTGCGAAGACTCGGAAAAGGGACCTCGGCCATACATTCCGACCACCTATCGCAAGGAAGTGTTCCACGCAGTTCACGACACGCATCCAGGCATCAGGACAACAAATCGGCTAGTCACCGAGAAATACTTCTGGCCCTCTATGAATAAGGATGTCAATTCCTGGGCCAGAGAGTGCACCGCATACCAGAAGTGTAAAGTCTCCAGGCATGTAAGGAAAGAAGTGGGCTCATTCCCCCGCACTACCAAGCGGTTCCACACAATACACCTCGACATAGTAGGGCCTTTGCGAGACTCGCACGGTTATAGGTATTGTCTCACAATCATCGACAGGTTTACGCGGTGGCCTGAGGCAATACCTCTGAAAGACATTACGGCGCAATCATGTGCCGAAGCCCTCTGTCGAGAACGGATACCTCGCTTTGGCGTCCCTACAGTGGTCATCACTGACCAGGAAATGCAATTTGAGTCCACCCTTTTCTCCGAGTTAGGCAAACTGCTTGGTTTTAAACGCCAGCGGACTACTGCATACTGCAATCCAATGGGATGCTAGAACGTTGGCACTGGACGCTGAAAGCCGCCATTATGGCACGTGACGATCCGTCCTGGTCCCAAGTCTTGCCTCTCGTCCTACTCGGCCTACGTACAACCCGACGAGAGGAATTTGCTGCTAGCCCCGCAGAGCTGTTATACGGGGAGAACCCGAGACTCCCAAGCGATCCGGTCTTCGACAAGAGATCGGGTCTCACAGAGTGGGGGTTGGTGCGTCTGCTGAGAGACAATCTCCGACGCATAAAAGCCACACCACCCACCCGACACTCGTCCACACCTGCCGGTTCGCCCAAGGTACTGGACACGTGCACGCAGGTTCTGGTCAGGACGGATGCCGTCCGGAAGCCGCTGCAGCCTCCATATGAGGGCCCGTACCGCGTTCTCGAGCGGGGAGAACATTTCTTCCAGCTCGAGATCGGTGGACACACGAAGGCGGTCTCTCTGTCCGGGCTGAAACCCGTGTCCGCCCCGAAGCGGCGTCGTGTCCGTTTTGTGGATTGACGGTGAACGAAGTTCCGGGATCAGTCGCCGAAACCCCTAGGTTTCATCTGGGGGCGGAGTGATGTGGCGCGGCAGGATTCGCAGCATTCAAAATTTATTTCGAATGTTGCGAATGCGAACAAATAGATGGCGCGGAACTATCCACTTTGTAGAGCTCGCCACGGGAGTGGAGGACTAGCGAGAAAAGGGTGCCATGAGTTAGGGGCAGAAAAGAAACACATGAAGCGAGATTATTCTCTTCTGCCTCTAACGAGCAAATAGTCACTTCACTTTTTCTTCATTCTTTAAATAAATTATTTAATAAAGTCTAATTGTTAAATCTATTGAGTATTGATTGTAAAAACCCAGTCTATGTTCCGGTGTACCTAAAAAGTGTGGTTTGCAAAGAATTGGACTATTAAAGTGAAACCGTCACAACCCAATAATAATAGCGGGCGATTTTAAGGCTTGGGTCTAAGATTGGGGTAGTCACAGCTGGAAACAAATGCTAGAGGCCGCATATTGCTCGAAGTATTTCCACGTCTGAATATCGTTCTGGCAAATGCTGGCGGTTCAATACTTTCCAGAAAAGGGAGATGGGATTGGTGATAGACGTTTGCTAGCGATACATTATCTAAGGATCTCCAATAGCAGGTGAGCGAGTAATATACGCACAGTGACCATCAGGCTATCATCTTCCAGATGGAGCGTACGTCAGGAGCAAAGCCAATCAAAAAAACTGTAGTATCGGGTTGGAAATCCAAAAAACTTGATAAAGAAATGTTCGCGGAAATATTTCTGCAGGAAGCGATGTAAGTGGGAAATGCACGGGAAAAAGTGGCGCAGTTTCTTGAAAAGATACAAAAAGTGTCATGAAACGAATGCTCAACTTCTGGTGGAATTGCTAATCCCAAAGCCAAATAAACCTTTGGGTGATCCTTCGTTCGACCTAAATGCCTGTTAAACGGTATCGGCAAACTTTTCAAACGTGTCATCTTCAATAGGCTTGTACCAATCACAGAAAAGGAGGGTGGTCTCTCAGACAGGCTGTTTGGATTTTGAAAGGTAAGATCTACTGTCAATGCCATCAGCACGGTGACAGAAATTGGGGGAAAAAGCAATGAAGGCGAATAAATCTTCCACAGTAGTTACTCTCGACGGGAAGAACGCCTTTAATACGGCAAAATTGGAGCAACATAACTGCGGGTTTAGTCAAATTGGGCGCTCCTAAATACCTGGGGCACATGGTCATGGAATTTCCCCGGGAAAGGATATTGTATTACGATTCGGACGATGGACCTAAGACTAAAACAACCTGCGGGGTTCCACAAGGATCAGTCCTCGGTCCTCTCCTATGAATAATAATGTGTGACGGGATTTTAAAGTTGCAACTGCTTAAAGGAGTGACAATCATTGACTTGACAAAATCTTGATGACATCTATTTATTCACAATCGAGGCAATTTTTGAAATCAGGTGTTGGCTAGAGGAAGCGCGGAGCATAAAACCGAGGTAGTTTTGATTATAAAGCGAAGGAAGTAAACGTCGATAAAGATCAGGATTGGTGAAGACATCCTACAGTCGCGCAGCCAACGCTTAAATACCTAGGATTCATGGTTGACCAAAGACTGAAATTCAAGTCCCATTTTGAAAATTTAGCAACCAAAGCTTCTGGAGTGGCTACGTTGTTAGCAAGAATGTTACCTAATATAGATGGCCCTAGGCAAAGCCATCGGCTCCTGATCTCGAGAGTTGTTAGCTCCATCTTGCTATATGCACCTCCAGTCTGGGCAACATCTTTGAAGTTGGAAGAAAATAGAAGAACTATCGCAACCCCATACCGATTGAGTGCATTGCGAACGCCGTAGGCTGTGCGTTGTGCGGGACAACATCAGACGAAGCAGCTCATGTGATAGCAGCATGATCGCCATCAATATCTTGGCGAACGAGGGTCGACGCCTCTATGACCCATCATATGCAATCGGCGAATCCTATACCTATCGTCGGCAATTGGCACGAAGTGCATTTATTTTGGAATGGCAAAAAAGGTGGGATAATTCATCTAAAGGACGCTAAACACTCAGGATTATTCCAGCTGCCTCTAAATGGATCAAACGAAATCACGGTGGGGTTAGTTACCCCCTAACTCAATTCCTAAGCAGACATGGAGGGTACCGTACATACCTTTTTCGCTTCGGGCGTGACGACTCCCCGTATTGCCCGATATGCGTGACGATTCCGAAGGATGCGGAGCATGTTGTTTTTAACTGCCCGCGGTTCGCTGCATACAGAGCGGAGGCAGAAATTGATGCCGGGGCACAGTTGACAGTCAAAAAAAATTTCGTGGACTACATGCTAGCCTCTGAAACATCTTGGAAGGCGGTGGAAAAATTAATGAAGGCGAGCCACAATCTACTGAGGAGAGAGGAGCGACGGAGGAAAGTCACAAATAAAAGGAGCCGCAGTTCATAACTGATCTTGCCCCGCGACGTACTACCGAAATGGAAATGGAAACTAGAAGCTCAGCGCTTTAGGTATGAAAGGTTTTCTTGATCTTTTATTCTTCTTTATTTAAGTGGCTCCTTAATGGCCCCCTCTCCCACTCGTTTTGCAACCCGCTTCAAAACTGATTCGGAAAATACTATTCGAAACCTTTCATTTGGTAGAATTTTGTTTGAGAATCGAAGGATTCTTAAGTCCGACATCCACTTAATGTCGGATCGGACCAGTTAGAAAGTAACATACTTCCTCGGTTGTGGTCCAGGGAATCCGTATGCTTGGGGAAGCACCCCAGTTTCAAAAATATGACATGCGGTTTCGTCCAGCAAATTTCAACTTGTAGCCACTTCAGACACGCTACTCCCAGGGCATATTTTTATTTGGTACCCCACATGACTATACTCGGTGAAAAAATATGTTTTCGCATGTATGGGGTCTCCCTCTCTTAATTCAACGTAGAATAATGTGACTCATCGCATGCGTGGGCTTCCACAGTTGCTTTCCACCAAATTTCATGTCAACAAATGTAACCGTTTCTGAGAAAAGTGTGTGTGACAGACAGACAGAGAGATAGTTCTACTACATCTGCCGCCAGGTGCGACCCCAGGTAGCGAATTGATGTGGAAATATGTGTTCAAGCACTTTCTTCTTTTAATGTGCATGGGCTCATGTTTACCCATGTCTGGTGCGTGGACAAAAATGGAAACCCGGAACAGAAAACCACCATGGAAGAGGTGAAAAAGCGTCCGACTCTCTCCAACACACCCAATGACCTCTTCTTCCAGCATCTGTCAGTATCGATAACTCCGTAACTTCATAAATATATAAACTGGAGACTGATACTGTAAAAGTTGAGTTGGAATTGAAAATCTATAGCAGAAACCCTGCCAAAATGAACCGTTTAAGTAATTCAAAGGTTTTTTTTATGCAAAAGGATCTACCGAGAATCTACCTTTTCTTCCAACGGGATGGAGTATTCATGCTCCAAAGGGAGTTTTACTGTGCTGTGCTGATTAACTGGGAGGGTTCAGGAGTTCCGAGAAATAGGACGCACATCTTTCGTGCATCGAATCACTTTCGCTAATTATGCTTTCATTCTTGTCTTTACAAAGGCGGTTTTTGCTTGGAAACCACCTTTGAGTTTTCTCATTATTTTTAAATGCTTGTCTGGTATTGTGTATTACAAAGTTATTATCAATGCTCCGCAGGGTCTCGTTGATTTTTCACACAAACACCCTGTTGGAGTTCCGCTTCAGATCATCATCATATTGGTCTTTCTTCGCTCTAGTGGGTCGTTCTTTTCTTGCAGCGCGGTTTTGCATTCATCATCAAATTAATTGTTTTGCTTGCGACGAGTTTCAGTGACACTTTTGATTGCGTCCCTAATTTTCATTCAATTGTCGTTGTTCGACCCATCTCATCATCAAAGACAAGCTAAATGCTAAAACCTTATTAAGATAAATGTACTTCAATTGCACAATAAGCAGGAAGAGAGTGTAATCGTCCCTCCAATGGCTAGAGCCCATCTGTGGCATCTAGAAATAGAGTATGGTTATGAGGCTCAGAAATGAAGAGGCACATGTTATATATATCGGACAAAGTTACTAAGCATAAAACAGCGTCAACAGCCTTGTTTAAAACTCACCAACGATCATACTGAGAATGGATATAGGTCGCAGCAGGCAATGCTAGAAATATCTAAAAACATTGTCTGGAGTGATCACTGAAACCTCCATTCATATTCTGGGAAAATCTTCAGTACAAAAAGTAGTAGGCGAAAACGGATTTACGGTTTCTTACTAGTGCAGAGGCAAATCAGCAGACACCGCCTCACCTCTGCCTTGGAAGTAGCGTGAGAGAAGCGACTCCAAATCTCGACCTGATCTGAAAGTATTTTGTTTACGGATTGAGAGGTCCTAGGTCCGCATCCACTTCATGGCAGATCAGACCAAATGGGGAGCAACTTATTCCCTCCGACATCAAGTGGATGTGGTTATGAATGTAGTGTATACTCAACTGAAAGCGAAAAAATTGAAATTGATTTCCACTCAATTATTCGGTTATCGAACCACTATTCAGCCAATTTCCAGTTAATTAGACTGTTTCACTTACGTCATTTTATGCAGTGCAACGTTATGTAATTTTGGGTCATTTGTGCAAGTTATAGCAATTACACCATTACATTGCTTAATATATTCATCATAAATCTTACATTTACTCGATTGTCTTCTTGTTTCATATATGAGCCCTTTGTACAGACTGTGCCAGACGTTACACTTTAATGTGATACTCGTTGGGGTAAATTTATAGTATCATATTATGAATTAGTTCTGAAATCAACTAAAAGGGATAAAAAAAAATAAAACTTTTCCTTGCGTCTCCTATCCAAGAACAATTTATTCTCTAGAACGCTTAACCTCTCCCCTAGTCGAACTCAATCAATTAAAGTTTCGAACTTCAAGCTTCTCTCTCCTCCTCAACAATTGTTGATTCAATATAATTTTATGAGTCGATGTAATTGATAATTTTCACATTGGGTAATTAATGTTTTCTACTAGAGGGGAACTCTGTAAAGAATTATCGCCAACAGTTTTTAGCTATCAAGAATATATACTATTATTATAGGCACATGTATGATTAGTGTACCAGACATATTTCACTTGACACTGACAAATTCACGAGAAAAAGGAGTCCGTTATAAATTTATTAATAATAGTATTATTCTCGTTAAATTTTTGAATTTTGAACAATTGGAATGAAATTAGCGGAATTTACAAGAAAATTCTCCAAAATATAGTAATAGACTACTATGCACTTGATTTGAGCAGATATTTGGACAGAAAATACCCGAATGTCTAGCTGCTATATACTGGCATCATAATCATTTTTTTTCGACAGATTTCCGGCAAAGTAGTATTTCATAAAGCGTCTTTACTTTATGTAACCGCATTCTTTAAAGCCCCCGTCACCAGAATTGGCAAATGATCGATCTGAAAGTTCTGATACACCCACGCTCGGATTTATGTTTGTTCCGATTTTTACATGAATCTTTTTCTGCAGTTAAGCTGGTTTCGAATAAATAACGGTGAAAACAAACAAACAAGTTCACCACTTTGACCACTATATCATCATCATCATCAATGCCGCATCAACCGGTATCCGGTCTAGGCCTGCCTTAATAAAGAACTCCAGACATCCCGGTTTTAAACCGAGGTCCACCAATTCGATATTCCTAACAGCTGTCTGGCGTCTTGACCTACGCCATCGCTTCATCTCAAGCAGGGTTTGCCTCTTCTTCTTTTTCTACCATAGATATTGACTTTATAGACTTTCCGGGTGGGATCATCCTCATCCATACAGATTAAATGGCTCGGCCACCTAGACCTGTTAAGCCGGATTTTATCCACAACCAGACGATCGTAGTATTGCTCATAGATTTCTTCGTTATGTAGACTACGGAATCGTCCATCCTTATGTAGGGGGTCAAAAATTCTTCGGAGGATTCTTCTCTTGAATGCGGCCAAGAGTTGCAATTTTTCTTGCTAAGAACCCAAGTTTCCGAGGAATACATGAGGACTGGCAAGCTCATAGTCTTGTACAGTAAGAGCTTTGACCCTATGGTGAGACGTTTCGAGCGGAACAGTTTTTGTAAGCTGAAATAGGCTCTGTTGCTTGCCAACAACCGTGTGCGGATTTCGTCATCGTAGCTGTTATCGGTTGTGATTTTCGACCCAAGATGGGATAAATTTTCAACACCATCAAAGTTGTAGTGTCCTATCCTTATTCGTCTTGTTTGATGATCTGGATGAAGGCAGTTTGTTTGTCTCGGGTTGTTTTTCACATGATGTCAACATCGTCATCATAGACCAGTAGTTGGATGGACTTAAAGAGGATCATACCTCTTGCACTTACCTCAGCATCACGGAACACTTTCTCGAGGGCCAGTTTACAGAAGACGCATGATAGGGCATCCCCTTGTCGTAAACTGTTCTTGATGCCGAATGGTCTGAGAGTGATCCTGCCGCTTTTATCTAGGCTCGCACAATAGGTCAGTCAGTCTGGCCCAGGAATTGATATCCTTGTTCATGGAGGGCCAGAAGTATTTTCCGGTGACTAACCGGTTTGTTGTCCTGATGCCGGGATGCGCCAAGTCGTGAACTGCGTGGAACACTTCCTTGCGAAATGTGGCCGGAATGTATGGCCGAGGTCCCTTTTCCGAGTCTTCGCAGCAGAGCGAGAGGTTTGAGCCGAAGATGGGCAACTCCCGAAATTTGTATTTGGGGTTGGACTTGAGGCTCTGAAGTGCTGCGTCATCCTCCTGCGCCTTGGCAATAGCCGAGAAATCGAGTGAGGCGGGGATGTTAACCTCGGAGACACGAGACAAAGCATCAGCAACTATGTTGTCCTTGCCGGACACGTGCTGGATGTCTGACGTAAACTGGCTTATGAAGCTCAGGTGTCGAAGCTGACGAGGGGACGCTTTGTCGGGCTTTTGTTTCAAAGCATAAGTGAGAGGCTTATGGTCCGTGAACACTGTGAACGGCCTGCCTTCTAGGGAGAAACGGAAGTATTTGATGGACAAGTACGCGGCGAGCAGTTCGCGATCGTAGGTACTGTAGTTCCGTTGAGCGGGATTCAGCTGTTTCGAGAAGAAGCTCAACGGCTGCCAAACTTGATCCACCTTTTGGTGAAGGGCAGCACCTACTGCGATGTCAGAGGCATCAACAAAAGCGGCTAGGGGTGCATCTTGCTGAGGAAATGCCAAAAGTGTAGCATCAGCCAGTTGCTGTCGGGATTTATTGAACGCGCGGACAGCCTCTTCAGACCACACCATCTCTCGTGTGTCTTTTGTTTTGGGGCCAGACAAGTACGCGTTCAAAACGGACTGGTGATGGGCGGCCTTGGGCAGGAAACGACGGTAAAAGTTTAGCATGCCCAAGAACCTCCTCAACTCCCTCACTGTTTTTGGACGCGGGAAGCTTTTGATTGCTTGCACCTTGTCTGGGTCGGGCTGTATTCCTTCAGAGGAAATGGAGTGGCCAAGGAATCTCACCTGTTGTTGAAGGAATTTGCATTTCTCAACGTTTAGGACTAAACCGGCCTCAAAGAGACGTTGAAAAATGCACTCGAGATGGGCTAAGTGCTCAGACTCAGTGGAAGAAGCGACCAAAACATCATCCAAATAGACGAAACAGAAATCGAGGTTTCGCAGGACTGAGTGAATGAACCTTTGAAAGGTTTGCGCCGCATTGCACAATCCGAAAGTCATTCGGGTGAACTCGAAGAGTCCAAAGGGTGTGCATATTGCCGTCTTTGGAATGTCTTCAGGAGCTACTGGGATTTGGTGGTATGCCTTGGCTAAGTCCAAGGTCGAAAAGATGCAGCAATTCGCGAGGTGATGCGCAAAGTCGTGGATGATTGGAATCGGATATCGGTCAGGAACAATCTGTGCGTTTAGCCTTCTGTAATCCCCACAGGGACGCCATTCGCCATTTGGCTTAGGGACCATATGTAATGGGGAAAACCAACAGCTGTTTGAGGGCCTGCAGATACCCTGTTGAACAAGTTGTTCAAATTCTTTCCGCGCGATAGCCAGTTTTTGGGGTGGTAGAGGACGCACCTTCAAGAAAATCGGGGAACCAGTAGTATTTATGTGGTGCTGCACATTGTGCTTCATTGGTTTCGAGAGACTACACTCGGTAGTAATCTGGCTGAACTTTTTGAGGAGTGTCCGAACACGAGAGTCGGTGATGTCTTCCAAAAGAACGGAAAGGTTATTGTCAGCGTGAGATACGATTTGGCCTGACGAAGTAAGGTTGGTTGTGGGGTCTATAAGGGACTTATTTTGCAAGTCCACCAGCAATCCATAGTGACAGAAGAAGTCTGCGCCTAATATGGGGAAGCTGACATCCGCCAGGATGAAACGCCACGAAAACGTCCTACGCAAGCCAAGACTCACGTCCACTTGCCTGTACCCGTATGTATTGATGCGGGAGGAATTTGCTGCCGCCAGTTTGAGGGGTTGTGGATATAGTCGATGATGCCGGGGTACGGGAAGAACCGAAACCTCCGCACCCGTGTCGACGAGGTAATTGCGCCTGCTGAGGGGGTCGAAAATAGTTAGGCGACGTGGCGCTGTGCTCTGGGTGGCCGTCGCCAAGACCCCCCGCGGACCTTGTTTTTTGCGGTAGGCGCGAATTTACAAGGTAGCGTACATCTTGTCGCTTTATCTCCGAAGTTACGATGGTACCAGCAAATACCTTTGTCCGCAGGCTGTCTTGACGACCTGCTACCCGAACGTCCTTTTCGTGTGGCAGACCATGAGCGAGCTCGCGATCTGGCACTCGAACGCTGAGCGTCCAACGTCGCCCGCATCTCGGCCACGCTGGCCGTTAAAGCCGCTATCTCGCGCCGTAAGTCGCTCACCTCATCCGACTGTGGTTGAACGGCCGCTATGGTTGGGCGAACGTACACCTCCTGTACCTGGTCGGCCGTCGCTGCTAGTTCCTCCAATGAACCGGAGACGCAGGCTAGGATCACCTGGGTGCCTTCCGGGAGCCGACGCAGCCAGAGCGACTTGATCAGATCGTCGCCGATCTTGCTCCCACCCAATTGCCTCATTTCGCGAAGCAATTGGCTGGGAGTTCGATCACCCAACGTTAAACCCGCCAGCAAGTGGTCTAATTTTGCCGACTCGCTTGCCGACAGGCGCCTGATCAACTCGCTCTTGAGCTGCGAGTACGATGCCGACTTCACTACGTCGGACACCAGAAGAATGGACTCCTCGTCCAGGCCGACCACCGCGTAGTTGAAGCGGGTCGCGTCCGATGTGATGCCGGACATTTGGAACTGCGCTTCCAAATGCACGAACCACAGCTCGGGGTTCCGCTGCCAAAACGGAGGAACGCGTACGGCGAGGGCGGTCACTTGTGGGTCCGATGGGCCTGCCGCGTCTTTGCTGTCAAACGACATCTTGTTTAACGAAAAGTACGAGTTGTAATGCAGACGCGGTGAATTTATAACGAAACGCGGTGAATTTTACTCCGACACGGCAGGCCGCACCCACAAATGCACGCACGAACAGAGAAAATCACGACCGAAGCGGACGCTCTCCAGCGCAGGCCAAAAACATCACTAAGGAAATGGAGAACCCGCGATGCGAAACACCTAACGCCGAGTCTTGCAGCGATTTTCGATTATTATTATCACAATTTTTAAATTTTAATAATATAATTAACAATTAGTGCAAATATTTCAAAGAAAGTTTATTCGAAGTGCCTGCCTGTGCCCGTTGTAGAGTCCTGATGGGTTGCGATGCGGCGTTGTTTACGTCATCAGCTCGTAGCGCTGATGGGCTGCGATGCGGCGTTGTTTACGTCGTCAGCTCGCGATGCGATGACTAAGCGAAATGTTTTCGTACAATCCCCGACGTTGTAGCGACGCAGCAAAAGGCAAGACTCGTTTTCGAGCGAGAAAAGTGCAAATCCGTTGAATGTACTACGCGCACCGGGCTGAAGATCGAGATTTTGGGAAAACACTGTGATCCTTTCTTTGTTGTTTTTTGCGGAGCAACTGGTAGGAACGATTTATTAGGGATCGCTGATGCTGGAGTTCCCAAGAATGCTATCACGTCGGGGTCACCACTATTCTGATTTGATCACAACTTCATCGATTGATTGAATCTTCGGAATTTATCGTAGAGATATATTTTGTTTTATTGGGCCTTTCTCTTTGAAAAGAAGAAAACGGAGAAGAGGAATCAGAATCTACAGTCTATTCAAAAATGAACACAAAAATTTAACTTAATTTAATGTGATGTTTACGCCGCCGCGGTTGGGAACAGAAGAGACCGGCTTATTTCCATGCGGTTCTTACTGTCCCAACCAACGGCATTTTTCCACCGCTAATTCTCCACTCCCCTGGTGCGTTCCGAAAATGAGTGAGTGGAGAGTTCCACGCCATCTACCCGTCCGCATCCGCAACATCCGAAATAAATTTCGAATGCTGCAGATCCTGCCGCGCCACAGTCTTATCAATTTCGTCGGGATACCGAATTTTCTCATGGCCGTGTACAGTTTTACCTTGGCTGCGTTATCATAGGCGGATTTAAAGTCGATGAACAACAGTTTTTCCATCGCTTGCCGCACAAAGAAAATCTGATCTGTTGTTGATTCGCCTGGAGTGAAGCCTCTTTGGTATGGGTCAATGATGCTCTGAGCGTTTGAAGCTATCTGGTCTAGCAAGATAGCGGAGAATATTTTACAAATGGTACTCAGCAATGTGATACCTCTATAATTGCTGCGCTGTGTGATATCTCCCTTTTTATGTATGAGATAGATAATGCCTCGTTGCCAGTCGTCGGGGATTGGTTCGCTGTCTCACATTTTGAAACCTTTTGTGTAATTGGTCGCCTCCATATTTAACTAATTCGGCTGTAATTCCATCGGCTCCTGGCGACTTATGATTTTTAAGCCGATTGGCAGGACCTCCAACTCGTCGATGTTCTAGTTGTTCAGTAGTTCATCAAAGTACTCAACCCATCGCTCCTGTATGCCCATTTTGTTAGAAGTCAGATTTTCCTCGTTGTCTCGGCAGGATGAGCATCAAGGTGTGAAAGGCTTCATCCTGCTGATTTGTTGGTAAAATTCGCGCGCCTAGCGCGGTTGCTCCCTGTACTTTTCTAGTTCACAGACTTGTTGGTTCACCCAGGCTTCCTTTTTTCGTCTGTGAAGTCGCTTCTCCGCTCGACGGAGTTTATTATAATTCCCCGCGCGTGCCCGCATCCTTTGAGAATGCAATATTATTCGATATGCAGCATTCTTCCGTACCGTTGCTAGCTTACATTCGTCGTCAAACCAGCCGTTCCGACTCTTTCTGCGGCTGGAGCCAAGTTTATTTGTGGCCTCAGGTGATTGTGAAGATCATTTGTTGATGCTTCATCTCCAAGATCTCTGTTGATTGCGGTTATCCATCCATTTCCCTCTTATAGGTGTTGGGGAGGGTTGTGTTGTAGATGGCTTCAGCATTCACTCTCATTTGATTATCAGAGGGGATTCTGGGTGGTGTTGTTATTCGAGCTCGGAGCACCATGCGAACGAAATGGTGATCCGAGTCTATATTGGCCCCTCTATATATTCTGACATTCATCAAGGCTGAGAGGTGTCGGCGTTCTATTGTAGCGCGGCAGGATTCTCGGCATTCGAAATTTATTTCGAATGTTGCGAATGCGAGCAAATAGATGGCGCGCCGAACTCTCCACTATTTAGAGCTCGCCACGGGTGTGGAGGACTAGCGGTGAGAAGGTGCCGTTGGTTGGGACAGGAAAATACTGCATGGAGATGAGCCGCTCTCTCCTGTCCTGACCACCGGCAAGTGCACACAGCACGTTTTCTTTTTGAACAAAATTCATCGATTATCCAAATTGAAGTATTCTTTTAATGTGTAGTGGTTTTATAAAATCAAGTACAATTAAAATTAATAACTAGCTAAATTCGGTGGTACCAAAGAAAAAACAGACGTCGAACTAAATTGAAATTGTTTAACAATTGATCCCAAAACTAGTAGAAGAATAGCTAAACTATCAACATGTGGTCAATTTGGTTGAAAGTGGACCCATCTGGAGAGGCCCACGTATGTTTATGGATCGCTTTCCGCGCAAACCAGATACTTCCAACAACCATTTCGTGTGACACTGCTAATTGAATAATTCGCAGTCTGTTATCATTTGTATTTTGATATAATCTATGGGAGCCAACGTATCGCCTGAATAGAGTCTCCGTTCAAACTTGACTGTTGAAATCCCCAAGTATGATTTTGATATCATATCTGGGACAGGCTTGGAGGGCTCGTTCTACTGCCTCGCAGAATGTATCCTTCTCCGACTCTGCAGTCTCCTCTGTAGTGCCGTGAATGTTAATGGGGCTTATATTTCTATTGCCTCGCAAGCGCAGAGTGCATAGCCTTTCGCTTATATTTTCAAAGCCAATAACAGCAGATTTTAGTTTTCAGCTGACTAAGAAACCTAATCCGAGCACATGGTTTACTGTATGGCCGCTATAATATATGGTGTAGCGACTCTTTTCCAGGAAACCGGTCCCTGTCTAACGTATCTCCTGCAACGCTGTTACATCAGCCCTATATTGGGACAGCGTATCGGCTAACTGGTTGGCAGTTTCATCTCTGTACAGGGAGTGCACGTTCCGTGAGAAAATTCGCAAATCGTTATTCCGCTTTTGTTGCCGGGTTCGTCGTTGTGTCCAGTCCGAGGCTCCTGTTGTGGCTTCGTAACTTCGGTTTTCCGTGTAGGGTTGTAAGAAGAAGAGGGTTCTGGAGCCGGAGTCTACCTCTCGAATAAAAACTAGAAGTGGGCTTTTCCATTGGGACAATATGCAACGGTTTTTCAAGCCGAAGTTTATGCGATCCTAAGGGTGGCAAACTGGGTGATTGACGAGCGGTTGAAGGGCAGGCGCATCGCAATCTGCAGTGACAGTCAAGCTGCACTGAGGGCATTGAGCAGTCCTTTGATCACCTCAAAAATCGTTCAGGAATGCAGAAACCGTTTGAACTCTATGTCTAGATTCAATACGGTGGAACTACTCTGGGTACCTGGTCACTATGGCATAGAGGGAAATGAAATCTCGGACGCCTTAGCGAAAGAAGGGTCAATCTCCCCTATGTCGGGACCGGAGCCAGCAATTGGGGTATCAGTAGCATTGGCTTAATCTGTTTTCAAAAACTGGGAACAAGTTTCCCATAATGACAGGTGGCAGAGCCTAAATGCTGCTCGACACACCAAACTTTTCCTGCCAGAACCCAACATACGTACCGCAAAGTTTATCCTGTCGAAAAGCAGGAGGACTTGCAGGTGTATTGTGGGCATTCTGACAGGCCATAATTCACTAGCTGGGCATGTTCAGAATAGGAATTACCGAATTACCGAAGATGATACGTGTCCCACCTGTAATGAGGAAGCGGAACCCACGGAGCATTTCCTATGTGAATGCCCCGCCTATGGACGCATCAGGCATTATATCTTTGGTGCCGATGTTCTCCAATTGCGGCGGGTAGCATCACATCCACTAACGGAAATCCTGCAATACGTTAACGAATCCGGAATATTCCGTTAGACGGGGGTGGCGAGTACAATGGGCCAACACGGCCTGAGTGCTCAGAAGCTGTAGCTTCTCCCCCACCATACACACACACACAGGGTTGTAAGACCTACCCAACCCCCAGCCTGGAGGACCAGTTGATACAATTTGTCCCGTTTTTAGCCGCGGAAGACTCGCCTTCATCCTTCTCCGTCTGCAACTTTTCGTTAAGAGAGAAATCCCAGCGGTCACCACGTGGAGGTGGAGATAGGGTTTGGTAGTAGAGCTATTGGTGTTGATTCAACAGGCGTTTCCCAGGTTTTATGATCAATCTACTACCCTTTGACCACTATATACCTGTTGAAATTCTCACTGAAACCATCATGAGCCTTCCCGACAAGGGTGAGACGTTGGTCGTAATAATGGACGGTTTGGGCAGCATTTTTTCTCATCTTAAGAAAATCAGTAGAATTTCATAAAGAACCAACGTCAGTATTTATGGTTTTTCGCGCATTTAGGGTCAAGCAATTTTGACTTAGATTGCGTAACATTCGATAACATTCGCCATTATCGGTTCATATATCCATTGAGGGATGCGAAATTCACAAAACAAGATCTCTCAAGAGTCTGAATCGCTTTCCGCTATTGACAGCTTATTTGAAGATTCACCGGATCACCGGATTCGCTTCTATACTAGTAATTTAATGAGCCTGCAATTATTTCATTTCTAATTTTTCCATCTTTTCCATGTAAGTAGCATCAATCGACGGTAGAAGGTATAGCCTGTATGAAGGAACAAATTCTTGACAACTTTTGGTACTAAATTTCGAACTGTGGAAACATGCAAGCTTTCCTGACATTCATCAAGTATTCAATAAATTATGATTGATATTTTCCAGATACGATAGCCCTGTAGCTTTTATTCTCAAAAGAATTTAATTAAAATGGCCATAGTCCTAAGAATTATAGAACGAATATTCCGGATAAGGTTAACAAAAAATTTTTAGGCGTTAAGCTAAGCCTTACAAATTGCCTGATTTGGACGGAATTTATTCTAAACTTGTGAGGCAAGAAATTGTGCGCATAGAACAACAAATAGAAAACTTTTTGAGAGCCAGTGTTGCACTTGATTGCAAACCGACGACATGGAAGCAAGTCAGCGTGCTTAAAGGCACTGAGGAAGGAAGCAACTGGTTCCCGAAATATCGATATATGAAATCGAATATAGTACGGTTGTCCCTAACAACTAAAAGGTTGGACATCAAAAGCAAGGTAATAGTATTCTTCCTAGCGAAGACAGGCCGAGGGTAAACTCAGGCCAAAACTAACCGGCCAATCAGTTTCTTGTCAAACTTTAGAGGAGTTGGTTGTAGCAACCGGGGAAATTTGGCGAAACTGAATCTGAAACTTTACATCTGATGGCCTCAAGAAATTAAACCGCTTAACCGAGTAACAAATAGGCAGTTAGTCGATATTGCTTGCTTTTCATATTTCATATTTTGAAGCCGTTTGGTAACCAGCATTGTAGGAAATTTAAAGTTTTCCTTTTTTTACAAAGTGATTTCTTAAACAAACTTTATAATGGGAGAATCAGTCGTTGGCTTCTTCAGGGGCGAGTTCACCAAAATACCCGGTTTTTAGGAATATGACATTTACTTTTTCTAGCCAAATAAGGAAGAAACTTCCTCGATTTTATCATGTTTTATTCTAAAAGATTCTCCGTCTGAAATTGTACCAATACAGGGGATTTCTGCAGGAAGGGCTGCACACACACAAATTTTGCTACAGATTTAAAAGCTAAACTTATCACCCGAGGGCACTGAAGTAATTATAATGATCCCAACACGAATAAGTTTCAATTATTCATAATAAATTCCATGACCTGGTGAGAAGTGGTAAGCATCGTCCCATTAATTAGGGCATAAAGTATACATGCTCCTACCACCTGCTCTTGTGTAAAGTTTGACGGAACTCTAAATGGTATCACTCAAAAATTCTGGGTAGATTGCTATTTTATTTGACTTCGCCCTTCAAAGGATTGTAATAAAACAAAACGTTTCTTCAATTATTCAGAAAGTTATTCGCTAAATTCATCTGAAATTCAAATTGACATTCCTGCAGTGCTGAGTTGTTGCTGTTCATAAATATCTATTAAAAGTACATTCATCATTTTCCATGCAAGACGGAAACAAGCGACGCATGAAATGGCTGTCGGAACCTAAACATACATATTCACTACCGTTGTAGTATCTGGGGTATTGTAAGTTCGGCAAGTATGAACTAGTAACATATTCGACGGAACACTTTTCTCAGATAAGTAATGTTTTAGCTTGAAGGAAAATGGGGAAAAGTTGTCGTAATAGTTTTTACTAGTTCTTGTGGAATGTTTGGAAAACTCCAGATCGTATTGAAAATTGACAAGTTTGAAAGTTACATGTTGTGGTGGATGTATTGTCGAATTAGGATATAGAAGTAGAAGGATGTATACTGAAAGAGCCGTAAGGAACAACATTGTTTTCGACCATATCCTTTTTATAGGACTGGAGATAAGGAGCTATATATGCACATATATCACATAATCGACCAGCAAACAGCGAAACTCTTGCAGAATACAATATGCATCGTAACAAGATTACAAGAAAGGGACAGTTAAATATGCTCATCTTGTGCGTTAAGCATAGTCTTAATAATTAAAGGCTAACAAGTCAGGAAACCGGAAGCTGGACGCTTCAGGTACGAAAGGTTTTGTGTATTTCTTAGTACGTAGCACGTAATATATCCATATATTATGTGAGAGTATCCACTTTCGGGTGATATTGACATTCATAGTATTCAATTTTCAAAGAAACAACAACTTTGACGTACTATAACTTTGTTAGTAATAGTGCGATTTCCACCAAACTTGGTAAGATTATGCTCTACATTATAGCCTACATCACTGTGGTGCTAGGATGAATTTAAAGGGGATTTCCAGCCAATTACAAAAAATTATAGTAATATACTATTCTTTACTTTATTTGAACAGATATTGGTATGGAAGGTATTTCGGAGCCCGGGCACCATCTAGTGGCAGCCTCCTGTTTTTTTCAGATTTTTCGGTTAGGTAGTTTCTGAGAAGGGCCCCCTTAAATAAATAGTCACCTTTCTACCAAATGTGGTGTCAATCGCTATAACCGTCCCCAAGAAAAATGCGTGTGACGGACAAACAGACAGACAAGCAGACGGACAGACAGACAGGCAGTAAACCGATTTTAATAAGATTTAGTGTTTACTACCATCCCAGAGCGAAATGTGCATTGGTACCCACGATGGAACATAAAACTTTGGAACGCTGAACCAAAGCTCTATCTCCACTCCCACGTGGTAATCACTGAGAGATATTTTTTAATAAAACACGGATAAAGATGAAGGCACATCAAAACGGGTTAAGTTTTACCAGCTGGTCCCCCAGTTTGGGATTTGGTAGGGCTGACAACCCTGCACGGAATACCGAAGTTGTTAAACCACGAAAGGACTGGACGGATTTTAGAACGAGAAACTCGACAACGAAAATGAACTAACGATTTCCGTCTTTTCTTAGAGAACGTGAACTCCCTATACAGACCGAATGCTGCTCAGCAATTAGCTAATTTCCTATCCAATATAGCCTGACTTAAGAGCATTGCAAAAGATGCTTGGACAGGAGCAGTTTCCTAGAGAAGAGCCACTACACCATATACAGGGTGCGGCAGCTAACTTCCTTTTTTAAAATGCGCGTCACTCAGTTAGTTGATGTCATTGCGGAGCGCTAGTGGTCTCGTTCAAGAGGGGATACTGTAAAGTTTTGTCCCGATATGGTTCAGTCGCCATCATGCCTTGGAGTAGTGAGGAGCGTACCTTTGCCGTTGAGGTTTACTTTTCAAGCGGATGTTCGGTTATTGGAACACAGCGTGCATTTCGGAATCGCTTTAATTTAGCCCCGTTGGCTCCCGTCCCAGACCGCAAATCAATTGTTACATGGGTGACCCATGTACATTCAGATAAACTGCAAGTGCGATAAAAGGAAGAACCTGACAACATTGAAGCAGTGAGAGCGTCAATGTTGCGATCGCCACGGCGTTCTGCGCGCAAACACGCATCTGCCCTTGGACTATCCGATCGTTCTGTGAGAAGAATTCTTCGTGATGATCTTCATTTTCATCCCTATAAGATGGCGATAGTGCAGGAACTTTCAGAACGTGACTTCAATTCTCGGATGAACGCGTGTGAGCTTGTTCTTGATGTCATTCCCGAGGGTGCTATTGTTTTTTTTCGCGATGAAGCCCATTTTCATTTGTGTGGGTCGGTTAACAAAGAAAACATGCGCTACTGGGCTGACACCAACCCTCGAGAATTGCATTAAAAGCCTTTGCATTCACCCAAAGTCACAGTGTGGTGTGCAATTTCCTCAGCTGGAATTATTGGTCCCTGGTTTTTTCAGGAAAATGAGGTTACAGTGACAGTGAATTCGGACCGGTATGTAAACATGCTGGTGGTCAAAGGGTAGTATAGGTCCCAAGGCGAAACGTGGATTGGTACCCACGATGGAGCATAAAACCTGGGAAATGCTTGCTGAACCAACACCAACAGCTCTACTACCAAACCCTATCTCCACCTCCACGTGGTGACCGCTGGGAGCTCTTCCTTAACGAAAAGCTGCAGACGGAGGAGGATGAAGGCGAGTCTCCCGCGCCTAAAAACGGGACAAATTGTACCAACTGGTCCTCCAGGTTGGGGGTTGGGTAGGGCTGACAACCCTACACGGAAAACAACTTGTTACGAAGCCACAACAGGAGCCTCGGACAGGACGGATTTTAAAACGACGGACCCGGCAACGAACACGGAATAAAGATTTGCGCATTTTCTCATGGAACGTGCGCTCCCTGTACAGAGATGAAGCTGACCAGCAGCTAGCCGATACCCTGTCCCAATATAGGGCTGATATAACAGCGTTGCAAGAGATGCGATGGACAGGGACCGGTTTCCTGGAGAAGAGCCACTACACCATATATTATAGCGGTCATCCAGTAAACCATGTGCTCGGAGTAGGTTTCTTAGTCAGCCAAAAAATGAAACCTACTGTTATCGGCTTTGAAAACATAAGCGAACGGCTATGCACTCTGTGCTTGCGAGGCAAGTTTAGAAATATAAGCCTCATAAATGTCCACGCCCCTACAGAGGAGACTGCAGAGTCGGAGAAGGATACCTTCTACGAGGCAGTAGAACGAACCCTCGAAGCCTGTCCCAGATATGATATCAAAATCATACTTGGGGATTTTAACAGTCAAGTAGGGAAGGAGCCCGTATTCAGGTGATACGTTGGCTCCCATAGCTTACACGAAAAAACAAATGATAACGGGCTGCGGACTATTCAATTAGCAGGGTCACACGAAATGGTTGTTGGAAGCACCTGGTTTGCACGGAAAGCGATCCACAAACATACGTGGGCCTCTCCAGACGGGACCACTTTCAACCAAATTGACCACGTGTTGATCGAACGCCGCCACCTCTCAGCCTTGATGAATGTCAGAACATATAGGGGGGCCAATATAGACTCGGATCACTATCTCGTTGGCATGGTGCTCCGAGCTCGAATAACAATACCACCTAGAATCCCCTCTGACAATCAGGTGAGAGTGAACACTGAAGCCATCCACAACACAACCCTCCGCGACACCTATAAGAGGGAAATGGATGCCGCAATAACCGCAGTCAACAGAGGACCTGGAGATGAAGCATCAACAAATGATCTTCACAATCACCTGAAGAACGTTATCATGGATACGGCCACAAACATACTTGGCCCCAGCCGCAAAAGGAGTCGGAACGGCTGGTTTGACGATGAATGTAAGCTAGCAATGGAAAATAAGAATGCCGCATATCGAGTAATGTTCCATTCTCCAAGAACGCGGGCACGCGCAGGGACTTATCACGAACTCCGACGAGTGGAGAAGCGACTTCACAGACGGAAAAAGGAAGCCTGGGAGAACCAACAAGTCTGTGAACTAGAAAAGTACAGGGAGCAACCGCACCAAGCGCGGAAGTTTTACCAACAAGTCAGCAGGATGAAGCCTTACACACCTTGATGCTCATCCTGCCGAGACAAACAGGGAAATCTGATTTCCGACAGAATGGGCATATTAGAGCGATGGGTTGAGTACTTTGATGAGCTACTGAACAACCAGAACATCGGCGAGTTGGAGGTCCCGCCAACTGAAGACGACGGACAAATACTGCCACCACCAAGTTTAGGAGAAACAGTCCGTGCAATTCATCGGCTAAAAAATCATAAGTCGCCAGGAGCCGATGGAATTACAGCCGAATTGGTTAAATATGGAGGCGACCAGTTACACCAAGTGGTTCATCAACTTG
Organism: Hermetia illucens; assembly: GCF_905115235.1. NCBI lineage: Eukaryota > Metazoa > Arthropoda > Insecta > Diptera > Stratiomyidae > Hermetia > Hermetia illucens. The sequence goes on from NC_051850.1 coordinate 168,069,254, forward strand.
TGCTCAAGGTATGGGACAGCGAATCAATGCCTGACGATTGGCAACGAGGCATTATCTGTCTCATACATAAAAAGGGAGATATCACACAGTGCAGCAATTATAGAGGTATCACGTTGCTGAGTACCATCTATAAGATATTCTCCACTATCTTGCTAGCCCGGATAGCCCCATACGTCCAGAACATCATTGGCCCATACCAAAGAGGCTTCACTCCAGGCAAATCAGCAACAGATCAGATTTTCTCTCTCCGGCAAGCGATGGAAAAACTGTTGGAATATGGACAACAGTTGCACCATCTGTTCATCGACTTTAAAGCCGCCAATGATAGCATAGCCAGGGTAAAACAGTACACGGCCATGAGAGAATTCGGTATCCCGACGAAATTAATAAGACTGACTAGGCTGACCCTGACCAATGTGCGAGGCCAGATAAAAGCAGCAGGATCACTCTCAAGACCATTCGACATCAACAACGGTCTACGACAAGGGGATGCGCTATCATGCGTCCTCTTTAACCTGGCCCTCGAGAAAGTGATCCGTGATGCTGAGGTGAATGCAAGAGGTACGATCCTCTTCAAGTCCACCCAACTACTGGCCTATGCTGACGATATCGACATCATGGGAAGAACCATCCGAGATGTACAAACTGCCTTCATCCAGATCGAGCAGGCGGCGCGAGATCTTGGACTGCACATCAATGAAGGCAAGACAAAATATATGGTGGCAACGTCAGCACCGAAGACGAATCAACCAACAACATCAAACCACACTGGTCAAACACAAACACCAAGAAGAATAAGGATAGGAGAATACAACTTTGAGACCGTTGACAATTTCTCCTATCTAGGGTCGAAAGTCACAACCGATAACAGCTACGATGATGAAATCCGCGCACGGTTGTTGTCAGCCAACAGAGCCTATTTCAGCTTACAAAGACTGTTCCGCTCGAAACGTTTCACCATAGGGTCAAAGCTCTTTCTGTACAAGACAATGATCTTGCTAGTCCTCATGTATTCCTCGGAGACCTGGATTCTTAGCAAGAAGAATTGCGAACTCTTGGCCGCGTTCGAGAGAAGAATCCTCCGAAGAATTTTTGGCCCCCTACATGAGGATGGACGATTCCGTAGCCTACACAATGACGAAATCTATGGGCGATACCATGACCGTCCGGTTGTGGATAAAATCCGGCTCAATAGGTTACGGTGGGCGGGTCACTTAATCCGTATGGATGAGGATGATCCCGCCCGGAAAGTCTATAAGGGCAATGTCTATGGTAGAAAAAGAAGACAAGGCAGACCCTGCCTAAGATGGAGCGATGGATCAGGGGTAGGTCAGGACGCCAGACAGCTTTTAGGGATATCGAATTGGTGGACCTCGGCGCAAAACCGGGATGTCTGGAGTTCCTTATTAAGGCAGGCCTAGACCGGATACCGGTTGTTGCGCCGTTGATGATGATGATGATGTAAACATGCTACAGAATTTTTTTTCCCCACGGCTAGAAAATTTGGATTTGGGGGCACTTGGTTCCAACAAGACGGTGCAACAGCACACACTTCAAGAGCATCGGTGGCTGTTTTGAGGGAACACTTTCCAGAGCGCCTTATCTCAATTAGAGGCGCTTTGGAATGGCCGGCACGCTCTCCCGATCTGTCCCCTTGTGATTTTTTTCTATGGGGTTTTTTGAAATCCCGTGTTTATGTGAACCGTCCAAGAACCCTACAAGATTTGAAGACTAACATCCAAGAAGAAATTGCGAACATAACACCTGCTATGCTAACAAGAGTCATGACAAACGCCAGAAATCGGTTTACGCAATGTATGGAGAATGGGGGACGTCACCTAACAGATTGATCTTCAAAACAATGTAAATGAAAACTTTAGACATGTACCTACATTATAAAAAATAAATAAACATTTTCTGATGCATACAATAGTTTTTATTGAGTTTTGAAAAAAGGAAGTTATGCTGCCGCACCCTGTATTAGAGTGGACATCCAGTAAACCCTGTACTCGGAGTAGGTTTCTTAGTCAGCGAAAAACTGAAACCTGCTGTTATCGGTTTCAAAAACATAAGTGAACGGCTATACACTCCACGTCTCTATATGAACGCCCTCAAAAAGCAGTTTGGAGAGTTGGAGAAGGATACCTCTTCTGCATGGCACTAGAGCGAACCCTTGAAGCCTATCCAATCAATCGCGGCTCTAAAAAAAGTCGGAACGACTAGTTCGCCGGTGAATGTAAGCTAGCAGGGGAATGCAAAAATGCTGCATACCGGGCAATGCTGCACTCCCAAAGAACGCGGGCACATGTCGAGGCCTATCTGGCCGAGTAGAGAAGCAACTTCAGAAACAGGAAGAGGAAGCCTGGAAGAACCAACAAGTCTGTGAGAGTGGATTCCGCTAGATTTGCATTTTGTCACCGATATTATTTTTTTTTGTTATCGGTGACATTGTTTATGCTCCCTTATTCGGAGGAGGTGGAGGAATTCAGTGGATGATGACATCTTTCCAAAAACTCTTTAATTAGGCAGATGATGCAGATTTGCTCTCTCACCGGGTCATGGACCTTGTTCAAATGGTTCTAGAAAAAGAGAAGCAAGTAGTGTTGGACTGAACAAAAATGCCAACAAAACCAAGCTTCTCAGTCTGACGCGTCATCACACTCTGCCTATTTGCATTAATGGGCAGAGCATCGAAGGTGTCGATCAATTTGTATATCTAAGAAGCGTGGAAAGGGTACTTGGTGCAGAACAGTAGAGGACAAGTGCGAGCGTCTCGGGAAGTTGTGGAGGGAGCTGAAGCGCATTTCCTTACTAGGATAGGCCTAGATCGGGTACCGGTTGTTGCTCCGTTAATAATGAATACACCCTCGAATTTGATGATCAAAGTTTTGCGGACGAAGCCATTGGATTAAATAGGATCCTTTAATTGTCATTATCCCACACTCAAGTAGGCAGTTGTGTTGGATTGCACCTAGCAACTGGGGTGTTTCAATTCCGCCAATGTTTTACTGTCCATCAAAAAGGGAAAAAACAAAGAATTGAGGTGTTCAGGTAGAATACATCCTCCAATAGCAGAAGAAAATGATTTTGCCGTCTGGTCACTGAAATCAAACAAAGCGCCAGGCGCGGACCAGTTTCCAGCCGAACTGGGTAAATCCGGTGGAACGAGTCAACTAAATGCGATACACCAACTACTGCTGCAAATCAGGGAGGACGAGGAGATCCCAGATGACTGGCCTAAGAGCATCATCTGTCCCGTCCACAAAAGGGGAGATAGATTGCATTGTAAAAGCTGCAGATGCATGTCACTAGTCTGCTCGTCCTTTAAAATACCGACGAAATTTCTGTAGAGTAGAATAGGACCATACGCCAAAGGACTAAGTGCTAAGGTGGTTTCAGCCCGGGTGACTCCACAACCTACTGTCAAACTAATCCTTCAAAACTTCTAGGAATATAACGTTGATGTGTACCAAATCTTTGTCGACTTCAAGATGGCATACGACATCGTGGAGTACAACATAACGTTGCAATTTGGTATACCTGCTAAACTAGTACGTCTGACGAAGATGACTGTGACCCACTCCATCTCACTGGTCAGGATCCAGAACAGGTTGACTGATCCTTTTGAAACACATACTGGTTTGAAGCAGGGCGACGAACTGACTCCGACGCCCAACCTAGCACTCTAATACGTTTTTCGAGGAACGGGTACCAATACCAGGAGGACGCTACTCATGCCTAAAAGGTTATGAACGGAGCACGTGTCAACGGAGCGATACTATGAGGAGCACCAAGAATACGGTGGGAGAGCACAATATATACGGACGCCAAACAATTACTGGGCTTCCAAGTTTGGAGGATGCGGTCACGTGACCGAGATAATAGGAGGAAAACGATCCAGGCGGCCGGGGCCCGACATCTGGCTGAAGTGCCACGATGATGATGGTGACGTAAAATACCATTCATAATCCTTAAGAAATGCTTTGTATCCACCAGTTCTCCTCGGTCACATTGTTCACTTATTACCTGTTGAACACCTCTCATATCGGCAAAGCTTTAAATCGAGTGAATGGCATCTTCAGATCGCTGTGCGCTGTATGACTTTTCGTTTCAATAAGTTCGCTCTATAAAAGATCAAGGTTTTCTGATATTATATAAATGTTAATTTGAACACTAATCACAGGTTTGTCTTCTGGAACTATATTTTCCTCTATCATGTACAGCCTGGATCTGGACCAGACTCTCTTTGAAACCTGCAAAAGTTTGCCCATCGTTGCCTTTACAGCCGGATATGCAGTGAAATACCTTCAATGATATCAATGAGGCTCTAAACCCTTAGTTGCTGAATATTTGAGGAATTTGGTCAGCGTGGAAAATTTCGTCTATTCGAACGAATTCCGTAAATCCTTTTAGAAGTGGTTATCGCTTTTTCGACATAAAAAAATATTGCTCGAAAAAAAGTTGACTATCCAAGGCTTCTGCTCAAAGGTAAAGCCATTTTTCTACCTTTACACACTTCCGGAATGATTATGACTATAACGTTATTACTAAGGCAATGCATTTATTCGATCCTTTTTTTTACTCTACACGATCCTTAATACTCTTAGAATTCCATTCCATTCCTAGTATTAGATAGGAGGGATGGGAAACTTTTCCACGCACGTAGTGATGTTTTCTATTTGAAGTTAAAAGCATGTGATCCTTTCGTTACCCCCATATTTTCGTAAGACAATATCCTTGTACCTAAAATAGTTGACTAGTAGAGGCATTAATATAGTCCTTAATTATATTCCTTAATTTCCGAGCTATAACACGTACAGTTCATTCGCCATAACTAATCATCATCCAAGACGTTTATTTCTCCACCAGCAAACTCAAATTCATGCAGGCAACGCTGGTGTAAGATACAAGCGCGAGGGTTCCTTCCGTGAATTCAATTTCACAAACCAAATAACTTATGCATTTTAATCTTTTGTGGGGTCTCCTTTGTTACCAGTCAACAATATTAACGCCAGCTTCCTGTACTCTGTATTATTCTATGAGTAAAGTTCTTTTTAATCCTTGCAAGTCATAAGTAGGACTAGGAAATGGGGGTTCAAAATATGGCCGTTTTTATTACTGAACGAACACTTAAATAGCTAGTCATGAAACTGGTCCAACTTGCCTTCCTTTCCCTTGAATATCGTTTTTCCAAGGTCATTGAAATTTTCGGTCTAACGTCCATGAAGGAAAAAGGCGAGAACATTTGGATTAAATTTAGGGACTATATGTACATATTTTAAAGGAGGTACTTTGCTTCTTGTTGTAGAAACGGAAACGGTGTTCCTACGGAATATAGGAACACTCTAATATTCTTGGTCGAAAACTAGAGGGAACGCTTTTTCCACTATTTCTTAGATAAGAAAATGAAACTCATAGGATGACTAAATTTTACGGAATGTACGAGGAACATTAATAGCGTGGTTATGTCTATAATTTTTGTGAGTTTAAGTTATAATAAAATGTTAGCAACCTATCGCAACAGTATTGCGATAGGTTGCTCCTGCTGAAATCATCGTGAAACTACTGCGAAGTGTAACTTTGCGAAAGATGGGGCAGTACCAACATCTTCACCGCGTTTACGACGGTACAGTCCAGATACCAACATCTCCTCGGTTAAATTGCGGAATGATGTATCTACTCAGTTCTTCCCCGTAACTGGTCCTTGTAAGGAGGAACTAGTTTTTACGCGCTGGAGCCAGCCCCTATGGCACCCGTCCCAAAACCCAAAAGAAAACTGGTGGAAGTTCCGTTGAAGTGTGGCGGGGTGATGCTTGGCACCCGCTTCACAAGTACAAAGTCATAACGGCCACCTAAAGAAAAGGTGAAAAGGGTCACTGTCCCAGTGACGAAGAGGACTAATAGCGAAAGAGAAAACAGCACCGTGAAAGGTAATAGCTTTGAGGCCTAAAAAGACCCAAGCGAAAAGATAGCTAACTTTGTGCTGCCGATTCACGAACTCACTAACCAGGCGGAAACATAAGTCATCTCACAGGATATCATCGAAAGACAAGGGCAAAGGAAGAAAGGTAATTAGCTTGACCAGCGAAACATCTCTATGGAAATAGCATAAAAGACATGGAGGAACTCTTGAACCTTACTGCACATCAGACAAACTCTTGCGAGACTGTCAAACAGCAGCTCAAGGAAAAGCAAATCGCTAGCGCAGCCCTTAGATACTTACCCGCGTCAATAGTGCTTAGCTACTAAACTTTAGTAGTACTGATGAAGGGAGTAAACAGCTTCCGAAATATGAACGGAAATTCATAAAAAATTCCTTGTGTGATTCTGTAGTAAAGTCGAGGTCAATTACTGTGACCACGTCAGCGCCAATGAAAACCAATGGGAGCGAGATCATTCGCGGGATCCTTCGAGAAAGCTGCAACAACGCTAAACCAGAGGACGGTTGGGTAGAAGTTAAATCTATCCGACGGACTCAAACCAGCGAAATTCTGCGTTCTTGGCAAGGATCACGGGCTGAGGAGCAACAAGCCAGCTCTTCTTCCTCAGTGAACACTACCGAGATATGAGTCCACCATCGTGATATAAACTGTTGCTACCTGAGCGAGAGAAACGGTTAATTTGCAAGTGGAATACCGTGGTCGAGAGGATGGGCTCATTTAAGTTTGTTGCACGTTTCCTAAACGCCTCACATCCAAAGAGCCTTCGAATGGGGCATGCCTCGCACTGATTCTCGTCGCACGCAAATTTAGGAGATGATCATGAGGACGCTATTTACTGTCCCAAATATCGGTACCACTCAAGCTTTGCGACATCCTGGTTGCGAGGAAACTACCCCTGACATGACCTTTATAACGGAAGGAATGCTTCCTGAAAATTTTCTTCGAAGGGATAAACTGGTGCTCCCTACGTTCTAATGTTCGTCAAATACTTACTAGGTGAACATCCCCTAAATCGACATAGACAAATTTGCCAAACATTCTCAAGAAGGGGAAACAAGCCTCAAAATTCGAACGCGGGTAGCAGTTATTCTATCGTTAGTGAACTCAACAATAAGCTTAATCGTCGTAGTTTGTGTTGTATCGGCACCCGAAAGAAAATTCCGTTACGGGTAGTAACCCGTGTAGTGTTGGCTAATTGCAATTGCAGGTCCCAGATAGAATCGTCTCAAAATTTGGTGGATCTCATTTAGCGAGTTAAATTGTTAAATCGTGCCTACGGGACTTACTTTGCAACATTATCTTATTTTGGGAGAAGCTCATAGAGGGTTTTTAACCCACGCAAGAGACTAAGGTAAGCTAACCCTTAGATCCGCAGAATACAAGGGTATGATAAAGGCGTTACGTTACGGAACCAACAGGAAGCACGCTGCTAACAGCAGGTAGTCAGTGGCATTAATAAGGACTTAAGAGGCCTTGGGTATAAGTTGGTTACGAAATTGATCACACTGCTCCATGGAAACCGGGAGGATGAAAAAAATCCTACTGTCCACCACATCCAAACTGATGTTGTTGATAAAGATAGAAAAATTGATCGATGCCCACGTTTCGCTGCAAAGGAACTGGACGAAAAGGTTTCATCCATGAAGGACAAAAAAGGACTGGGACCGGATGGAATTCCCGGCGCAATTCTGGGACTTGCATTCAAGTAGAAGCCGGAGTTGTTACTCAGTGCGGACAAATCAGGTTTGACAACGAGTATTTTTCCCTTCTGCTGATAAGCAAAGGTAAAAGCGACCCTAAGGTGCCGTCAGCATAGCCTCTTCCCAGGATGTTGAACACAGCGAGAAAAATGATTAGGAGGCGCATTAAACAAAGATTGACTGGTGCAATACGGATGACTTTTCGCCAAAAATACGTTTTCACAGTGGAGCGATTCACAAATGAGGCTATTTAGGAAATAGTCCAACCGTGAGACAGATAGAGGCACTGTCGAGGTGCTGGGTATAATTTTTTTGGGAGGGCTTCCGCAACAGTGTGCCTGTCATCAGAGAACCAGCGTGGAACCATTTGACACATTACTTCGGGGCTTTGGGAACCCTCAAATTAGGGAAGCTGTTTCACCAACGAGACCAACCTTGTTATCCGGTCTCTCCGCCAGTCGAGTTCAATCTTCTTCGCAATAAGAAGAGCCCAAACATAATGCGCAACACGACTCCAGCTGCCAGCACCCATCAGCGTCCCTCTGCCAATATTGTCTGGAGAAAGCTCCGCTATGTCTACATAAAGCTGCTGACAAAAGCCATCCCACATTTTGCATGAGAAAAAGGTGTATTCAGCGTCGTCCACCACTCCATTGCACAACACACAATCAGAAGATCGCGCCTCTAAAATACTGTGCCGGTAAGACTGAAAACCTCCATGCCCCCCCCCCCCCCCCCATCAATCGGTTCAGCAACGGGTCTAAATTGTCGATTCGCTCATTTTGCGAAGATAGTAGCCACTCGATAAGGGTGCGTTGACGTTCTTTAAGCGCAACCACCTCTCTTAAGTTTCACCCTTACGGCGGTAGATAGTTTTACGGTCCTAGGCACGGAGGGCTACGGGGATCACTCCCGCGATCACCACCACAGCTGGCTCAGAAATATTGCGATAAGCAGACGCCACTCGCAAAGCTCCCCGTCTTTGCACTTGAGCAAGGCGCTTACGGTGGACTTCCTTGTCAAGGGCATCAACCGTAGAGCAGAATCGACTGCGTTGCTCCCATATAGAAACGTCTTCTATTAGATATAGGGCCCCAATATCCGCCATTATCCGGCTCAAGGCGGAGACTCCAGCTGCAGCCCTGTCCGCTGCTGTTTTCATTTGCTCGAAGAAGCTCATCTTCGAGTCGAGTATTAAACCAAGATATTTAACTGACTCTATAGTCAAATCACCAATCGATATGGGACGAACGTCGAGATTTTCTTTCTGGTCAAGATGATTACTTCGGTTTTTTGCAGCGCAAGGTTGAAAAAATGAGCAGACAATCATCTGCTTTCCCGTCGCAACAATATGCCAAGTCTACATTGCGCTTGTTCAACAGTGCGTCCGGCAACAAGTGCGGCAATGTCCTCTGCGTAACCGACGCGCGACTTTTCGAGCTTGTCGAGTTTCGGCAAACTATCGTAGGAAGCGTTCCAGAAATCTGGTTCTAGGATGGATCTCTGTGCCACCCCCGACGTGATTTACATTATCCTCAGGCCCTCTAGTATCTCATAGAGCAAGCAGCGGTCTTTCAGATAATCCGAACTGCCTTCGGGATACGTCCCCGGCAGCGCGGATCGCTTTAGTGAGTCTACTCGTGATGAGCTTCTCGAGCACTTTTTCGTCGAGCATACACAGCGGTCGATATGCAGAGCTTAGGGTCTCCATTTCCTTTGCTGATCAGCGCGAGTCTGGCCACCTTCCAGCGACAAGAAAAAATGCTCTCCTTCAAGCAAGCGTTGAACGCCTCAAGCTGCAATTCTGGCCGCTGCTGGAGCTTGTTTGTAAACTTCCGCCGGGAAACCATCAGGATCTGGCGCCTTCTTGTTTTTCATAGAGAGCCGCTTCTTCGAGCTCTCTCACTGTGGGGGGGGGGGGGGGGCAATTCCCGACACTTTCCGCACTATTTAAAAAAAAACCCGTACAGGATGTACGTCGGTATTTAGTATGCTTATGCTGCTTACGCAGAGCCCCGTTTATCCGGGTGACAGCTTATAGCCAAGTCCGCACGGGCCCCCATTCACCTCGTTGACCAGGTTCTGCTAGCCGCGAGCCTTGCTATTATTTATCGCGCTGCGAAGTCTCCTTTTTTCTGATCCATAGTGTGCCTTTATGGCGCATGCCCCTTGTTGGCGTTTAAACGTTGTGCCAAACGCCGGAGCTTATGACACTCCCTCCGTAGGTCGGCAAATTTTGCCGTCCACCACGCGATGTACTGGTGGTCACTTGCCGAGAAGTTTTCCAGGACTCACTACCCGTCGACCGATCATGCCACAGATGCCGACGCAAAAGTGATATTAGAAATGCTTTCTTCACATCCTAAGCCGAAACGTAGGCGTGGATCAGGTGTTTCAAATTGCGAGCCCGGTTCTCGCCGCCATTTCCAGAATTAGTTTTCGTTTGGAGTCCCACTGAGGCATATCCCATTCAACGGCCCTAGCATTAAAATTACCACCTAGCAGGATTAGCCCCTCCGTGCCCGAAACGACGTCCTCCAGAACATCAAGCCGCCGCTGAAAGTTCGGCATCGTCTCATTCAGCGTTAGGTAAACGCTGAAAAACGTTATCCCTAAACACCGAATCCAGACAAACCCGTTCCCTCCGCTTTCGATAAGAACATGAATTTGAACGTCATCCCGAACACAGATGGCGACGGTGCCCGGTAAGTCGAGATGCCATTAAGCCGGGTCCCTATTTCGGTATCGCTCGCTGATTAGCATTAGATCAGAAAAGAGACCTCGCACTATCAGCGCATACCAAGAAAGAGAATCGAGGGGTAAATGGAACGCGTATCTCATCAAAGACGCGCAGCCGTGATTCAATCGAAGGTAAGGTGAGGTTGATTGTTACCTAACCCAATAGCTTAGCGACATGGAAATTTTCAGTCTCAGATGCACACAATTGGGAGATTGTGGTCGCCCGACTGCATAGGCGTGGTGGATGTGTCCACAGTTTTATCTCCTGCAGATGGGCAGAGTACGATTGTCACCCCCTGCGTGCGGAATGGTACCTCCGGACACGGCATTTCATTCTACACTGTAAAACAAGGATACTTTGTAGCTAAGGCTGCCTGAGCAACAGGGTTGGGCTTCTAGGCAGAAAATAATCCTTGCCTCAGGTAATGTGTCACACGTTTCCATGATAGTGTCCAAGACTTAAAAGGGGCGTCTTTAAGTCGATATTTTTTCTGAGATAAAACATTACTTTTGTGTGAAACATTGGCGTTTTGTGGGTAAGTGCATTTTATGTCCTTATACAGAAAAGTTTGTAAATTATTGTTGGTTTTTGTGATTCCGGCTTCGAATCGAGTCTCAAAAATCAAATTCAGACAACTGACGTCAATAATATTCTCTGAGGGTATCCAAAAGATTCGGCCAATAAAATGGGCGGAACCCCCAGTATCAGTCAGATGCTTCCATGTTCGTTCCATATGCACATGTTTGCCTAACAGGTGGACATTTACTTACAAGGTCGAGTCAACTACAATCTTCACAGGATACAAGAATTGGCGTATTCGCAAGTACTCTTTTTTTCCGGCAAACTTTAAATCCCAAGAATTTGATATTTGGGTGACCCTTGTTAGTAGACAGCGTTCATGGTCTTAGAATGAGGAGTTTGGACTGCAAGCGTAGTCGTTGTGGTAGACTAAACTTCACTATGCCTAGAAGTACGTCGGGATGCCTTTTTAGAAAGAAATAATTAATGTGTTGTCATAGTTTAGTTACAAACTCAGCTTGGAGAGACGAGAGAGAGAGAGAGAAGAAAATAATAGTTTACAAAATTTTCAATCGTAATTCAGCAACTCCTGAGTGGTATTAATATAAAAATGGTGGGGACACAGGTGAATCCAGTCCTCCTCATTTCGAGTTAGAGCAGATCATGAGAGTGTACCATTGAGGATGGAATAGGCACAGTTTTAGCCGACAGCCTCCACATTCTATCCAAGTTGCATCACTCTTGTCCCTTCACCTTGGTGCTCAAGGTGGTAGCGAGGAAGACGGGAAGCAACCCTTTCGGTCAAACCAAAACCAAGTGGTTATGAAGGACCTCCTCAAGGTGGCACCGGGAAACGCTGTATTCACTTTAGTTTGCTGTCCGTGATGCAGGCATGACCTAATTGGGAGATCAGACCCGAGTCTGCACGGGACTCATCTGATGTGGTTTCGGTCAAGAAACCTTACTAGAGGTATACTGGTATCACGGAAACTGGGATAGTACCTGAATTTTCATGTTTCAGGAGAAATCCTTGAGCATGTGAATTCAGCTCGGTTGTATGTAGTCGCCCTTCTTGTGGGAGCTTCACGGGGGTTGTTGCTTACGTTCAACCGAACAAGAGACCTCTGGGCCTCGAACACCCCTTTAACAATATTTGGAAGAGATTTAGGTAGGTCATGCATCCACCAGTATGAACAAACTGAGCCTGTCTGAGTGCTTGTCATCAGTGGAGCTCTGATTGTGGTCATAATATCAATCTATGTCTTAAGAAGACAATGGGATTAAGTCTCCTGGACAGGGGCTCATCTTAAAACCATAGAGACGTAACTGTCCCTTCATCCTTTGCCGTCACCACATACTCGAGGAAGCTCTTGCAAAGAAAGTCTACCGGAGGTTATCTGGTACCCTGGAAAGCAGGGTAGTCCTTTCAGAGCATAAGAGAATTCCTGTAGGATGTGCTCTCAACCTTGTTGTTTGCGGTTGCTCCACTTCTGGCAATTCCAGACAAAAGAAGAAATTAGGCTTTGGAGCACTTGCTACGCAGGGGAAAAGTATGGTATGCAACCTGAAGATTAGAAAATAAAGTCAAGTGTGCGGGGGCAAGGTTTAGAACTCGAAGAGAACGAAGTTGAGAGCTCAAAAAGAGTATCTTCCACAAGTTCAAACGAAGAGCCCCACGTTGGGCGACTGCTGTAATGAGGGTTGGTATTGGGGTAACTAGGATGAGTATCTGATTTGACTGCAGTTAACCACGAAGGCAGATACTGGGATGATAACAACGCATCTGGTAAAGGACACGTGTGCATTTGCTATATGTCGTGTAAGGAACTCCCCCACATTTTCGAGGCTGGCTAACAGAGAGGTGTTTATTCAAAATATGTTGCTTCTGACAAGTCTATTTATGTATATTTTATATATTATATAAATTTGATATATGAAAAGATGACGCATGATATTTCTCCATTATTTTCTCGTGTCCTTTAGCATAACCATGACTGACGACTCAGTTTGAATTCAATTTGTTCAAAAACGAAATTCAAAAGTGTGTTGAGCAAAACATTTCCAGGAATCGTTCATCATAATAAGCCGCTTTATAAAATACTTGCCAATTTATTTCCAAAAACATATTTCCTTTCCTGAACCCATTGAATAAGTAGATGGCATACAAAGCACTAAATTGAAGACGGGAAATTGATTATTCTGCTCGTGCTAGAATTATGAATTTCAAACACTTATGAATGCTCCTTCTTGACATCATATTTTATAGCGTAGGAGAGTATCCTGGAAGTTCAAAGGAACTCCGGCATCAAAACGGAAGCAAAGCTCATTGAAAAATTTGCATCATTTTAAAACCCACCCATTACTGGCCATGGCAGGTACGCAGTGTTTAGATTTCAACAAGGAAACTTGTTGGGAATACCAAGTTTTTTTGAAGTTTCATTACAAACGGCTTTAGAAGGACATGACCGGGAATATTGCCAAAACTAATGATGGTCATTGCGGCACATACTCGTGTGTACATATATTAGGCATGATAGTGGATACACTAGCTATAAACATGAAGCTTGAACCGAAGATACTTTATTTGTTTAGGAGTAGAGCGAAGGTTTCTGCCTTATTTCCTTAATGAAATTTGTGTTGGTTCAAAAAAATGGAGGAAAGGATCGAAGCCTTTCCCGGTTCGACATGTGGGACGGGTTTCGATGCCAATGTAAATAAAAGAGCATTGGGTAGTCAATGCCAACTTTTTGAAGCATGTTACTTTGGGAAGTTGTGAAAGTACGCAGTGCACATGAAGGACGATCCTGAATATCAATTTCATAGGATTGAGAGGCGTTGCGGAAGTCGTTGGTATATATTTCAGTTTAATTGAAATGCCGCGTGCCATGCAGAAATAGATTCCGATGGGTAGCAAGAAAACTTCCTACTGCTAAAAGATTTATCCCATTTTCGTATGACGTAAAGGGATTAGAAGTTAAATGGGTGGCCTGCTAGTGATCAGTGTCGCAGAAACAACTAGCGACGAGGATGACAACGGTATCAAAAAAGTTGAAAACAATTACCGGTTGGAGAAGAAATCATGCCAGATTAATCGGGATTATCCTTCGATGTGAAAACATTCGCCGTCCTTACAGGATATTTTCTTACGTATTTAATACTGTACTGCTTGTTTCAACCCCGGAGGGATTCCTACAATTAAAAAGGACACTTGTCTCCAATCCTCAAGCTTAGGAGTAAAAAACTCATCTGTGTGGGAGTATCTGTCATCTGCATCTGACAGCATTTGAAAAAGAAAGTTGTATCGTCCCTTTAGCTTGCAAAATTAGAGTAGGAGGCTCTGATTGGAAACAGTTCCCATTAATTTCTGGTCCTCTCTGACTCATGATTTTCTCGAAGTCAAACTAAAACTGTATCTAAATATCCGAAGATATGGTACCATACTGCTGAGTATCCTCCAGCAAATGTTATACAAAATTTTCAGGTCAATTACCGTTGTCATTTGCACTTATTTTATGTTGGTTGTATGACCCTCACCGAGGGTCATATCGTCGCGAAACTTATTTGAATTTTTGATCTGCACCTGATAAGGACGTTGGCCGGATCTGTGTATTCATTTACATTTAAGTCATAAACACCTTGTGCTCTGAAATTAGAATTCTTCCCAAGAGGTAACTTGTCTGATTTTGTCTTTGTTGTCATTCTGAGAAATGGTAGGGAAAGGTAAGAGAAGGTAGAAAATAATTTATCATACAATGAATAACTAAATTTAACTTATTCAAGAAGATAATCTTAATTTTTAGAATTTCATTTCAGTGGTGGAAGGTTGTGGATTTCGTGGAAAAGGATATCTGTTCATTCCTTGAAAAATGAAAAACCTGGGGTTGCTACAATCCAATTTTAGGAAAATGAGTCGCTGTAATTAGATTTCCAGGTAATACCTGCTTTCTAGAAAAGTGGGTAGAAATGCTTTCTGAAGTGTTCCCTCATTTTGTGTACCTTTTATTCATTTTCCTAATTCATTCCTCACTTCAAATTTACGAGTTTAGCAAGCAACAAAAAAAAACTTTCACACAAAAACGTATCTCACTTTCAGCTTATTCAATTCCTGATCAGCCTTAGACTTTGGCACCACCTTCATATGGGGGTTGGATGTGGCAGTTCACTATAGCAGCTAAAAGTTTGCAATCTCCAAGTGGTGAGAATGCAGAGACAGAATTGACGAATAAGAGGCCTCACTAAATTCCTATTTCCCAAACGGAAACCTGTGTAAAATATGCTCTTCAGTTCAGTGGAGAAAGGCTACACTTGGTTTCTGTGGCGACTTCAGCCAGAAAGGCGAGCACAATCATTTCCGTAATGGCAGGAACCGAAGACTCACTTAAGACTGACCCAAGGCAGAAGGAAACTTCAGCCACTAGAGAGGCGAAGGCAAATCCTGCATGGCAGAACTTTCTGTTCCGCCCCTACTGGGAAAAGCTGAAGAAAGGAAAGCTGGTGATGTGGACGCAACTGGCCTAAAATCGATATTAAGGAACGGGCACCGTGACACTGGAAAGGTTTCCTGCCGATACCGGAAAAAGGCATTGCGAAAGAAACCAATAACCATGTTCAGTCCTAGACATATGTGACTATCAAATCGGTAGTATCGAGTCATGCAAAAGAAGCAGCAGGAAAAGATTGTGGCTTTTCGAGATTTACCGGAGCAGTATTTCTTTGTTATCCGTACCGCACTCCTTGAAACGCGGGCGAGTGGTTTTCATACTGAAAGCGAACAGGTGCGACCAATCCCTCCCCCTCCCCTTTCAGGTTGAAGACCCTAGAGAACGTTTGGGACATCCATTTAAGGACGATTATGGGCAGAACGTCTTTCTCGAAATCGTGGCACGGCTATCTCAAAGGCAAATCCATAGAAACCACTCTCCATAAGGTAATTGGCACGGTTTAGCGGCGACTGTAATTCAAACAATATACTCTAGCTGCTTTCCTATAGAGGAAGCATTAGTACCGACGTCATCAAGGAAGCCTTGACCAATATTGAATAGGAAAAGCATCTTACGCATTGGATAATATCCATGCTCGAAGCCAGCCTGACCAGATTAATCAGATCTGAGAGGTAGCCGCTTGACTAGAGCTGTAAACAGAGGCAAGCGCAAAGGTGGCACCATTTCTCCGGTGCTCCGGTTGGTAGTGAAAAAATAAATTCGACGGATATTGGGCAGGAGCGGTATGAAGGTGGTAGCGTATGCCAACGAATTAGTTTACTTGGTGTTACGGATGTTACTCGCCATTATGAGTGACATTATGGAAAGAGCGTTGGGAAAAACATACCTGTGCAGACTCACCATGAATCCAACCAAAGCGGAATTGATGCTATTCACCACCGAGGGTACTCAAATTCCATCCCTCGCGTTTAAATAAAAGCCGCTTGACTAGAGCTGTAAACAGAGGCAAGCGCAAAGGTGGCACCATTTCTCCGGTGCTCCGGTTGGTAGTGAAAAAATAAATTCGACGGATATTGGGCAGGAGCGGTATGAAGGTGGTAGCGTATGCCAACGAATTAGTTTACTTGGTGTTACGGATGTTACTCGCCATTATGAGTGACATTATGGAAAGAGCGTTGGGAAAAACATACCTGTGCAGACTCACCATGAATCCAACCAAAGCGGAATTGATGCTATTCACCACCGAGGGTACTCAAATTCCATCCCTCGCGTTTAAATGAACAAAGATTGGGTCTTTAGTCCAATGTTAAGTATCTGGGTGTAATTCTAGATCGAAAACTAAATTGGAGATTGACCATAGAACTGGAGGTTGTAGTTTTCTATGCCTGCGAGAGGACCTTTGTAAAGAAATGGGGTCTTTTGCCGTGGACGCTTCGTTGAATGTAAACCGCTTTGGTACTTTCCATCCCAACGTATGGCTCTATTGAATGGTAGTCTAATGGCTCTGAGCAAAAAGTACAATTGAACGAAGCTTAATAGGATTCAAAGAGCCACATGCACAGGTGTTATTGGGACTCTGCAGTCCTACCCGCCAGATGCTCTTAATGTACTCCTACACATCCTTCCCTTAAACCTCCACGTTAAATATGTTGTAATGCGCAGTTCTGTTAAACTACGCAGTTCTGTCAGACTACGAACTCCTACGGCCATAGTAACATCCTAGACAAACTATCTCGGGAAGTCTGGGCATTCCCCCTCGGACTACGCCACACGCAAGCTGAACTTTACGAGAAACTTTGCGGTGAACTTTCCAACTAGGGCAGAGAGGAATACCGGCGGCGTATGATACAGGATCCTTCACTGGCGGATCAAATTTTGTCTGTGTAAGCGGTCGCTCAGCAGCGAAACACTTTAGACTGGCGGGGGAATCCGGAAACACGCTGAACAGTCTGGACGGCACGTTTGAGGTCAGCCTTTTCTGGGTTCCCGTTCATAGAAATGTTGATGGGAAAGAGCAGGCCATGGACTGCCCCGGTGGGTAGTCTGTGTCCCGCTGGCAACTGCCAAGTGTAAAATCTACTCGCATTACATAGCAGCTGTGGACTTGAGATGACGAAGACTCACCGCCTACGCCAGTTCAAGGAGCATTTGGCCTGCCTATAGGAAAATCTGATCAAAAGAGACCTTGTGCCAAACGCATTCAAATGCCTACAATATTCACCCTACAATTCACATTACCGAAACTGCGGAGATAAGAGAGATACCCGCAGGCATTTCTTTGCAATTGCCCAACTCTAGCTAGAGCCAGACTACGGACACTAGGTAAACCATTATTTGAGGACCTCAGAGGGATTTCTAATTACAGAGTGAGGGAGTTGCTTTCCTCTATAAATACTATAGCACTAATTCAGCTCCTGATAATTACCTACATAACATGCCCAGACAAATTGAAAGGAGAGGGGCAGAACTCTCTGTGGAAGACGAAGGGAAACTGGTACTCCCAATTAAGCCAACACTGGATGGTTGCTTCTTATTTTAAGTAAGCAGTACAATAAACAGAAAGAACTTCAATAACATGTTGCAATGGAAACATAAGCAAAACTTACAATACGCACCATACACTTATTTTTAGATCTGGTAAAGTATGAAGCCAACGGACTAAGCTCTGCTGTATATGGTTTTAGTCTCCTTTGCTAGAAGGACAACGAGAATAACTGAAACGATCACCATTGCAACCAGTTTAGAGACGGCGGTAGACGGAAGCCACGTGCAAAGTTAAGTGGAAGACATCAACTCTTAGACCGCTAATATTGGTCATTAGCTGACTTAAGGCCGAAATTCCTTCTGTAACTTTGTTCACTGCTGTTTTGATTTGCTCAAAAAGCTAAGTCGCGCGCCAATCCAGGGTACCTTGCTATTAATGTTGACGCAATTATCAATTCTTCGATTAATAGGTAGGGTTTCTCTTTTTGATCTAGGTGACTACTTGGGGTATTTGGGGATGAAGGATGAAACTATGAGCAGCCATTTATCTGCTTACTCGTTGCATCAATATTCCAAATCCGCTTATTCAACTGTGCGTCCGCCAACTAGTGCTGCAATATGCAGATGCATATCCAACCAGACGCGACTCTTCTGGCATATTTAGTCTAGGTAAACAATCGTAGAAAACGTCTCAGAGGCCCATGCATTGGGTAGATCCCTGTGCTACCGTCCATCTGATTTCCATTCTCCTCAGACCCTATAATGTCTCATATAGCGGGAAGCGGTTTCTAAGTTAATCCCTCAATATCGGTAAGAGATAGCACATGCAATGAATTGCCTAGAAAATCTTCCCATATTTTGGAATTTAGGGCATTCGTACCACCAAGCGTTACATGGAGCTCCACCAGTGGAGATCGGTGGCTGTGTGCCTCTGCTTGATGAATCACATCCACGACTTCCATGACTGCATTGACTGTGGACCCCCCTATTCCAAAACCAATGTGGCTTGGGAGTAAGTCTCTGACAGCACGTATCGCATCAACGAGTCTATCCTTGATGAGTTTTTCGACCACTTTCCCGGCCGTATTAAGCATACAGATGACAGCCTCTCCCCAATCTGTTGATAAGCTCAAGCTTCTTTTTATCAGGCTTGTAAAGTCTCCTTCTGCTGATTTGTACTTTGTCATTTTGGTAAGTGCCTCCCCCCGGTCGTTTAAATTTTATGACCACCGGCGAAGGTTATGACACTCTTTCGTATTTCCCGCTGTCTATTAAGACACAGAAGATATACCATGTTTCGCCGACCACCTGGACATGGAAGCTTCCTAAGCTGCCGTAATTGAATTTACAACCATGGCAGCTGGGGCACTACCACCCTATGGAGTGCATTCTCGCGTAGCTTCACTGTTCCAATAGTTTCGACGAATCTTTCGGTGTTCACCTTCATACGTTCCATGCACAAAGAGGGCAGTGGGCTGGTGCACACCGAGAGCTGGCGTCAACCATTTTGAGCGCCATTTAATGATGGTCGCTTGTCGAAAAGCCCTCCAGTCTACCAGAACTCGCTACCCACTAGCGACACCAGTGACTTCGACGCCGAGTTAATATCGAGAATGCTTCCGTCTCAGCCTAGGCGTCTGGATGGTGCACCAAATGATTTACCCCAGTGGAGCCCAAGAAAGAATCCTGCAGAGGATGAACTCTGCGTTGGAAGTCGGATATTGTTTTATTCAGTATTAGATAGACGTTTAAAAACGTTACCCCTAAACATCCAATCCAAACAACGCCGAATTTCATATCCTACACATTATCCCAACAATTCGAATTTTCTCAAAGTTTCCTCACCTATTGCTCGGTAGCTTTTATCACAGTGAGTTTTTGGTCTGAATAATTCTCAGAGATAATACCATTCCGGATGTTGGTTACCTCCGCATAGTCGCGTTCGATGATCTCTTCTGTTTCAGCCTTTCCTGTGAGGCATTCAAGATTTCGTACCTCCAGAGAGTATGTGGATTCTTGATAAAAAACTGAAACCTTCTCTCATAATCATCCTTTGGTCGCTCTACAGAACATACCTTCGTTTGTTGTCTAATTTATTTTCCGAATGGGAGACACTGCTTCACTATTTTCAGGGCTGATCTTATAACGAATTTTCCTGAGACTTCTGCAAAAGTCCTGTCCTCTATTGCTTTAATATGGCGCGGTCCTCCTGGATGTCCTTCGTCCTCCAACCTTTTCTTTTGGTGCTACACCATGGTACTCACCTTAACTTTAGGTGGAAGGTTCTCTGTCGGCGCAGCATGTTTTTGCCTCTTGTCCCTTTTGCTTGCTTCCTATGAGAAGTCTACTTCAGATGTGCTTTCCTTTTTTCGCTTTTTCTCCAGTTTGCTCTGTAACGGACTATCTGCGATCCGTTTGGTCTTAGGATATTCTCAACGCGATGCGTTGTTATTTTTTGAGAATCTTCTGTTGCTCTTCATGTCCGCCTGTAAAAGAAAATACACTCCAGGAGTTTTTCCAGTTTTATGGGCCTTTTATTGACGCGGTGGCTAACATTTTTCTGGAGAAACTTTGAAGGCGCATTCGCTTCATAATTGCTGCGCTTTTACCAATAAGTCTTTCCTCTTTTACCTCCGCAAGAACAGTGGACCGAGCTCCCAATCTGCTTATATTCGAAGCCATCTGCCAAGTTTTGATGGTTTCATCTGTGACTCTTTGCAGCTAAATCTTTCTCCATTAGTTTCTCCTCAGTTTTGGAATCTTTTTCTCCATGGATGTTTTGCTAGTACATTGTGTGCAAGGAAATGGGCAGCAATAGTCAGGATGGGTGTACCCTCGGAGCAAAAGGTAATATCACAATTCCTTGAGGCCCGGCATATGCTTACCTGATCCCGGAACTCGCCGACAGATCAGCACTCGCTCGGTGCAATACAGTCTACTCTAATGCACACTACCCGACACTAAGCGACTTCCTAAGACTAGCTAAGCTGACAACACCTTATCCACGTCAGCGGAGAGTTGTCGTTAGCCGCGGGGACTACGAGTGATTCCCAACGTGTATAGGTCATTAGTAGTTTGCTTTTCATCTTCACCTAGGGCGCAGAAGTAATGCCACCTAGCGAGTCAGGGCTACTTGCTCGATGCCACTCCCCGACCTATTAAAAATCCGTGAACAGTTCTCATAGCTCGTTTTTAATTACACGTATTTTTTTAAAAACAGTTGTACTCACTGACGCGAACTCTGATGAAAAGTTTGGGGCTGTGCATCCTCCACCCCCCAAGCAGTGAATTATATCGAACAAAATAGAATTTATTGAACGAGAGTTGGAGGGAGACCAAAAGGGAATACAAATTTCTTTTACCGTATACAGGGCTGCAGAGGTATCACCTGAAATTTTTGGATTAAATTTAAAATTTGATTTAAAACATAAGTGTAGTGGTTAAAAAGTGGTCGCTCATTTCAAAGGTTTATTTTCAGAAACTACCCAACCGTAAAATTTGACAGAAAATCACGAGATAGACTGATTACCACCCCCCACCCTTTTCCCCCTCCGTTCCAGAACCGTCAAAGTTGGCAGCAATTTTGGCTATGATTTGGGGAACAATACAGGAAAGTTTGGTAGGAATCCTCCGATCTTGAATAAAGTAATAAAATGCTAAATTTGCCAATTTTTCGAAAAGTTTGTGCTGTGATGCGTCGTTTGGTGACAAAAACTCCTAAGAACGGAACTCCTTTGGCAAAGATAAAACGAGCAGAATCTAGCCGCCCCAGATCTTCAGAGCCAGCCTATAGCATTCACGAGGAATAGTAGTTCCCGCAACTTGCAGCCAAGTCCTCAGGGGTCTCTTCTTCCTACCGAGCCTGGAGACATGGTCTCGCGGTAATCCTGGACGCATTTGCATGCATCTGACCCTAAAGCTTTCGCGATCAGATTTCGAGATGATGTCCATATACTCCTTGTTTTATTTCAGGTGGTGACCCTTTGCCATCTGGAGTCAGTGGCCACCAAGTAGTCTAGTATAATAGTTATACTGAATGCGTATCTGTACCCTAGCACCCTATTTCTAGCAGAGAAGAAAAGATAAATGCCACACGGAGAACTAGCAGCCAAACAGACGCCCTTCTGGTATTAAACCAGCTTTGCGACCATTCCCAAGTCTCATATCCCACAAACATCTTCTTTGGCAATTATTTCATACCATCCCCCCTGGGCTGTCCTCTCAATTCCGCCTCAAATTCCTTATCGATACTGTATGCCTTGCAGTTCCCACAAAGAAATTCAAATGTAACTGTCTACATTTCACTTGGAATTATACAACATGAAATGAAATATATCTCTTGCTGATTTATGGAGGAATTCGTATTCTGGTCTCATAAATTTCCGTTGGTTCAGCCATCAAAAACCAAACACAACGGATATAAAAGAAAACAAAACCTTTTGCTTATGAAGATAAGACTATCTGCCTAAAAAAAGCCATGTCTGCATTTAATGCTAATATCTGTCTTCAAATCACATCCTCCTCCTTTTCAAATCCTTGGCCCCCAATCTTGCTTTCAAAAAAAAAATCCATTTACCAATATATTCGGAATATAGGATAAAGAAGATTTATTTGAATATTATCCTTAAAAGGGTCGTGAACTGAATTAATGAGCATTAAGCCAATGCTACTGTACGTACTGCCTTCTATGAAATTCGTATTACGTCCTTTATGTTCAACTACCACGTTAGATTCCGGGCGCAGTATTTCATGTAAGAAGGTGGAGTGAAAGTAATGCAACAAGCAATCACCCCCTATTCCGCTCTATGGGAAACTTATTTCGACACCATGATTACTTCCCAGATTTTTTCGCCGGGAAGTGATTTTGTAGCTCTTACCCCTAATTGATTGCTTGGGTATAAAGGGCTGACCTAGTTTTCCAGTCGTAAACACAAAGCTATTTCCCGGAGAGGAAGTTGGGTTGAGTACTTGATGGCGGCCTTGCTTAATCTTCAGTTTTGATCTTTTCCCTAGGTTATCGGTAATTGATATGACGTGAATATGTTGATGGAATATTTAAGCTGCTTAAATTATTAGTGAAATGACGCAATAAATTTGGAGCTAAGACATGAGGTGAAGCAGCTCAGAAACCAAAATAAATCAGTAATTTGGAATACAAGACATAGAAGGTGAATGTTTAGGTTTGATACCATCCCACCCTTAATTCTAATAAATTTGGCTGAGTCGAGTCGATGTCAAGGAACCCTCTCCCCGGAAGTTTTATTACTTTTCTCGTAAAGTAGTTTGAGGGTTTTTTTATAGAATAATTCCATCATTTTCTAATGACTCTATAAATTCGCGAGAAATGCAATACGAGCTTTCCCTAGAACTAAAGAAAAACGGCGAATTTGGCCATGTAGGCCACCAGCACCTAGTTGCAACTCTATACAAATGTCCCATTGACAAACGATTGCACGTCTCTGTACTAACTTGTCTCGGAAAGGTGGCAGACACTCCATTCCCTCTCATGGCAGCAAGAAAAGTTTGGGTGTTCCCTCGGCGATTAACCCACCTTGTCGTGGTGAGGGGGCTCATTAAGGAAGATCCTCCAGGACACGAGAGGTGACACCTGAAGCCAAGCGGTAATCAAAACCCCAAGTCAAGGTGTGACTACCGTGCCGAGGGCTCAATGGTCACAGGGGTTAAGATGTGGCCGCGAACGGTGAACTCTGGGTACCAGGCAACTAGGCTTGTTTCGGATTAAAGGGGCTCTGCCGAGATCGACTTACTTTCCCCGATAAAACTGAGGCCATGGCAGCCAATTATGAGAAAACAAAAGAAGAAAAACCTTTTAAAAAAAATAGTATTAAACCTCGATCATGACGACGCAACCCCGAGTGAAGGGGCAACCTTAAGCTCATCGAAGGCAAACCTGAGTCTATACTCAGATAGTTTACTTACTCAAATGGGAACCAATCTAATTGGGAACCAGTCCTTAACGGATGCTCCAATCGGTGCCACCTGCTGAGGCTAAAGTCTTGCCTATGGGTGAACCCCCCTCCGGACAAATCACAACCCACGGGATGTACCAAAGTTGAGGGGAAAGGATCGTTCGAGGCACTTCCGGCTAAATGAAACTGAAGCGGCAGCGGTCCTCTGACGATCCTAACTCTTCGACACAGAAGGTAACAATGAGGGCTCGGCCGGCAACGGCTAGGTCTTCATTTGCAGCCAAGGCTATCGGAGCCGACGGATGGGTTTTTAATGACGACTCTAGTCCGTCCGGTTACGATACTGAGCAGGGCGAATAGCGTAGGAGGAAACTCCTCCTAGCTGTAAGGACTTCATCCTCGCAAGGCATTAAGCTTTGCTTTGAGTCGCTAGGTGTATACCGTAAAATGTTACGGCTAAACTTTCCCGACGAAGACACGAATGAGTGGCTCAGGTAGTACTGCTCCTCCCTCAACTATGTGTGGGAGGGTACTCGACTAATCCTAAAAAGGATCTCTGAGCTGACATCGTTATAAAACTGCTTCCTCTAGCTTCTTGAAGAAGGGCGGAATGGTGCTGGGGATATAAAACAACTTGGTGTGAAGAATAACCTCAACATTGGATGCTGCTAGGCCCCCCTCCCTATAGGCATGCTCCTATTGTCCTTGATCGATCTTACCTAAGCCGTTCGTCTGGCTTTATGGCAAATCGATCGAAGGCTGGCAAGTTCACTATTCCACCAATAATTGGGTCTTCTAGTGGGGAATGAGCATCTCCTAAGCATCGACGTGTCACATGTTTTAGAGATGTTTCGTGTAACATGGAGAGATCTATCCGTGGGGGTGCCTGCTTTGCTAGGCAGGTCTAGCCACACTTCCATGAACGTTTGCTCATCCATCGCTTTTGCAGACTATCCTGGTGTTCTGTCTGTCTGTCCGTCACACGCATTTTTCTCGGAGACAATTACAACGATTGACACCAAATTTGGTAGTGTAGGTGGGAACTGTGAGCGCTCACGCATACAGTGAGTTACATCCTTTTATGTCGAATTTAAGGGGGGTCCCCATACATGCAAAAAGGGGGTGTACATTTTTTTTTTCATCAAATATAGTCATGTGGAGTAAGCAGGCCTTAGTTTTGACATTTGTGAGAAAGATCGCCAGTGTGGGGGGTTGAAAGTGATCATTTCTTTAAGGGGGACATTCTCAGAAACTACACAAACAAAATATTTGAAGACAATCAGGAGGTTGCCACTATATGGTGCCTGGGCTCCGAAATACCTTCCATATCGATATCTGTTGAAATA
Organism: Hermetia illucens; assembly: GCF_905115235.1. Lineage (NCBI taxonomy): Eukaryota > Metazoa > Arthropoda > Insecta > Diptera > Stratiomyidae > Hermetia > Hermetia illucens. The sequence goes on from NC_051850.1 coordinate 168,094,357, forward strand.
AAGTTAATAATAGTATATTACCATAATTTTTAGTAATTGGCTGCGAAACCCCCCTTAAGTTCATCCTAGTACCACGAAATTGCAGTAATGCAGGCTATAATATAGCCAGCCACCGTTGTTTCGGCCTGCCTTTTGGTCGTTTATCATCGACTTCGATGTTCAGGCCAATCTTGACAAGTGAATTCTCGTTAGCACGAATTGCCTGGCCATACCATCGAGGACACGTCTGTTGCAATTTTTCCACGACCGATGCAACCCCATATCGATCGCGGATATCCCCATTTCGAATGTGATCAAAACGTGTCACACCACTAGCCAAACGCAACATCTTCGTCTCCATTAACGTAAGACGCCGTTCATTGTCTTTTATGATCGGCCAACACTTGGAACTATAGAGAGCTACAGGACGGACGATATTGCGGTAAATTTCAGATGTGAGACGTTCGTTGATACGTCAATCACAAAGAATACCAGTTGTGGAATGCCACTTCATCTAGGTTGCGTTAATGCGTGAAGCAATTTCATAACAGTTCTCCATTGGCTGATAGCGTTGACCCGAGGTATTTAAATCGCTCAGTTCTGGGCAGACCACTACCGCTGACAGTGATGGTCCCTGTTTCATGGGGATCGGTCGTTAAAAATTCAGTTTTGTTTAGATTCAATCTGAGACCGTGTTCAAGTTCATCTTGTTGCAAAAAAGATAGAAGTTCCTTTCCTATTCTCTTCTTCCGTTGGTGAAAGTTGGTTCTCCAAGGTGGGAGAATGGGAGACCTAGCCCGAAGTAATGTGACAAACGATTCGAGGCTAGTTGTCTGACGACGGGGAGTTGTTTAGTTGGCAGTTCGTGGTGTATCACTGCGGGAGTCGAACACGCAAACCCATTCACCAACCCTGCCTCGAAAAAAATTTATATCTATGAGGGATGATAAGCTGTACAAGTGTCCTGTTATATACCAAATAATCCAAATTTCATTTTATTTTTCAAGCCATACAGCCGCTAATTTCGATTAGCTTAATTGTGTTACGGAATTCTTTACGTAGCCCCTAATTTGCACAGAATCACTGAACATCTCTCTGTTTTTCCAAGAATGTTTCCCAGCCCAAGAACCTTATAATTAAAAAAAATGTCCTGCTCAAAAAATCTGGTACAAACTGTTGCCTAAGAAGTCTTCCGGGGAATTTTCCACCGATTCATAATCACTCTAAAGACTCCAGTGTTATTTCAAAACAAAGTCTTTTTGCTTAACAAATTTATACAGTTGTGAGCCACAGCATCACGCTTTGCCCACAAAATGAATTCCAGCCCTAATGGTTACGCGAAAATTGCGTACCCTTGCAATTATGACTCGTAAACGAAATTAATGTCACAAAAGCTAACCTTTTTATGCTCATTAATTATCTCATCCTTCGGTATCACAGCCGAGCCAACAGCATCCATCGTCCTAGGGCATTTCTTGGCTGTTGCTTGTAATAACATTTAATTTTTCTTTCGCATTCCTTGATGGCGGGAACAATATGGAAAAAGTGTGATACCTTTCGCAGGCATTAGCTCCAACCTAATTTGCGTAGGATCCTGTCACCGTTAAGCAGGAATACGGATTGTCTTGGCGTTCCACGTGCTGTATCAGTGCAGGTGAAAGTTAAAATCGATAATTCAATGCCCGAAGCTTTTGAATACGTAGTTCAAGAAAGGACATCGGGAAATCTGCGCAAATATGAGTAGGCCACATTGCACCAACAATTTCAAACATTCCTTCGAAAGGAAATTGAAATATACTTGTATCTGCTCTGATGTGTGTATCTATATCTTCCTGAATGAGCGTTTGAGACTCCCCTGACAGCTCTTGCGGGAAAAGCCACCGCAGCAACTTAGGCAAGAAAGTTTATTATCTCTGAACAACCATATTGGGGCTGAGTTTACCACTAAGTTGTAATAGCGGAGCTGTGCACGCATCCCAAACTAAGAAAGGCAAAGGCATTCTTGCTTCGTCCCATTCCACCTTCTCGTAAATTCAATTTTTACATTAAAGCACGCCACATATACATGCCTCCCCCAGGAATACGTAAAAGGAAGCTACGATCTGAGAGGCAGAAAAGAAATGAAGGCTTTTGTGTTCTTTCAACCATTTGTAATGCATATATTGATATTAAGTGGAATGGTTCTGAAACCTGATAGGATCCCTTTTCTCGCCCCCGTCCCCGCCAGCTATTTTCACGTACACGAGTGCTGTGAACAGATTGAGCTCTCTCGATTCCAACCCGAATACCGCACATTTTTCCATCAAAGGCAGACAAACTCTATTGTTGGAATATCCTAGTCCCAGTGCTAGTTGCTCTGGTCCTTTTCTGGGTTTCATTCAGCTGTAATTTCAATCCCGTATATCTTCCTCTTAAATTTAAGTAAATTTGTAAAACAAACCGTGCCATCGGTCTGTCTTTGCGTAGGTTCGAACCACATGCTGACAAATTAACTTTTGATGAAATGAATCTCGTCCTTTCGTAAAAGACTTTCTTTCATGGCACCGACTGCTGAGGAGCGGTGGACTTAATATACGAGACATACGGTCCTTATGTATATTGTGAATTTGCCTTTATACATATAAAACATAGAGAGATAATCACAGTACATATGCCGAGGAATTTTAACTTACATGAAAGAATTTTAGGAATGGTAGGTAATATTAGAATGTATTTCTAGGAATGCTGCGGAATTAAAAATATACGCTGCGGTATACACAAAAGTTGGAATTCATAAAATGGAACCACTCTTTCATACACGTGCGTTGGAACCCCACTGTCCTGGTATGTGGGAGATGATGGGGCATGAGTTGACAATATGCGAATATTTGCCTTGGAACTATATTTAAATAACTGGAGGAGTTACTTTACTTCCTTCCTTCTTGTTCGGCAGGTCTTCTCAAATTTGAGTTAATTCAAGGACCAGCTGTCGTGAAGTCACCACAGGATCGCAAAATTCCAAGCATTCTCGGCGATGATTCTAAATGCGGCTTGCATGAACTGCCCTATTCTCCCATTTTGAAAGTTCCTTAAAATAGAAATGATATTTTCAGCAGGATGTGTATTGAAGCTTTCCTTTGTACTTTTTGACAGTTGGTCTCTAGAGTGCTCCCTATCCGTAATTCAAATGAACAGATTAGTGGAAAACTTGGGAACTCCGTGGTTAAATAAGAGGTCAGATCACGAGGGCATTCTCTCTAATTCTCCCTACTTTGAAGCTTTGCTGTTGTTCATTAGTGGGTAAACAACCAGCAGTTAGGGAGCGTAAAACAGGAGCTTTAGCGCGAAATATCTTTCATTACCCTGACCTTCCCCTCGGACACCACCTTGTCGTGGTGGGGGAGCCTGTAGTAGTTTACTATAATACTACACTAAGGGTGTCCAAAATATGAATATGGAAACGATGGATATAAACACTGCAAGTGGTAAGAAGTCACAGACTCGAATCCACCCGCGACCATGAGCAATAATGTCGCGGCCTAGGCGCGGATTTTGGAGGCCTCACCACATTCATACTCACCTATAGATCAATCTGTAGAAGGCATGCTTTCCGACTCAGTGGAAAGTTTGCATTTAGTGCCTACGACGAAGTTAGCCAGAAAGGAAAGTACGGAAACTCTCAAATTGGGAGAAACTGGAAATCCGACTACGGCCGGCCCGTCCGTGGTACTACAGCCCAAATCTATCCGCAAGCGGAAGAGGAAGGCCCGGCAGAAGGGAACTTCGGCCACTAAGGAGGGGGGACTACAGGCTGAATCCTGCCTGTCAGAACCTTCTTCTTCATCCTTACCGGAAAAAGCGGAAGAACGGGAAGCTGGCGACGTGGACGCTACTGGTTTAACGCCAGTATGTGGAAATTGATCCAAGCGGTCCGGACACCGTGAACCTGGAAAGGCGGGAAGGAAGAGGACGTATGCGCAAGCTGCAGCCTCTGTTCTGATTGCTGCCGTGGGAGTTTCCTCCAAGGATGGCAAAATGTCAGAGAGACAATTTACCATCCTCCGGGAATGCCTGTGGAAAAAAATGCTGGAGCCTGGAACAAAGCCATGATTTAACAATCAAGGTTTTCGTGATGGGCTTCTCCATTTGGAGTGCACTGATGAGGCTGCCTTAAAGTGGCTCCAGCAGGTTATCCCAACTTTGAGTTCCGGATGGGACAGAACATGTCGGATGTTGGCTACCGGGCCCTCGAAAGAAGGCAGAGGACATCATCCGCATGCTGGGTGAAGAGAACCCAGGCATGGACTTTGGACACTGGAGGGTAAAGCTCATGAATGAACTTGGTATTCGAACTGGACCAACAGAGTCTGAATGTGCTCAGGCGAAGTCACCATATGGTGCTCCACTTTTTCCTATATAGACTGAAATTCAGTCATATCAGGAAACTGTAGGGCATCATCTCCATTTTGAGAGCGAAGAACAATGATGGTCTTCGACTCACACAACATAGAGCAAATTGCAGCATCTTCGGTGCGCTCTCCCACAATAGAGACGTGCGCGGAGGATAGTGCATACAGGGGCGGAACCCCCGTATGGGGGCTCGCACTGCGGAAGGGATTACAGAGTGAATCCTACCTGCTAGTAACTTCTCCTACACCTTCCGAGGAACAGGCGGAAGGAAGGGAAGTCAGAGACGTGAACGGAACTGACTTGATGCCAGTTCGGGTGATCGAATCAATGCAACCCGGACACCGCAAACCAATTAAGGTGCTAAGTGGAAAACAGACGAATGCTCTGCGGGATGAGATGAGATCTTTCCTGGATGAGAATATGGGAATTGCGGTACTTCCAAGTACGGCTTTTCTCAGAGAAATCAATCACGAGGGCATCGAGTCTCTGGCGGTACGGTGTGGGGGAAACCCCGTCATACGCGGACTGCCGCATACGCTTCTGTTTTCCATAAGGCAATAGACTAAGTTAATGTCGAAAAACATAAAGATTGGTCAAATCAACCTGCAGCACGCCAAAGCTCCCTCCTACCTGTTGGTAGCGAGAATGACAAACCTACAGGATTTCCCCTACATCTTTCTGATGCAAGAACCGTGGGTTCGATTTAACAGAATCTGTGGCATTGAATCAGTAAAGAGGGCTAGGATCTTCTACGATGAAAGATCCATAAGACCGAGAGCTTGCGTCCTGATGTCAAGACGGTTAGAGGCAACTATGCTGAGACAATATTGTTCCCAGGACTTAGCTACGGTCATCATACAATACCAGATAAGTGGCGAGAGGAAAAACATCATCGTTGCCTCCGCTTATTTACCCTATGATTCTTTGTATCCTGCACCGACGCAAGAGCTTAGGGATCTGGCGGCGTATGCAGAATCAAGTGGTCTCGAACTCTTAATAGGTTGCGATGCGAATGCTCAACATATTTGTTGGGGCAGCTGGTCTTACGACTGCAAACGTAGGGTGCGCCCCTACCTTCGTGGGACCGAGAAGAAGCGAAGTAATTGACTTAACAATCTGTACCCCAAAATTGTTAGAGTTGATTACACACTGGCGAGTGCTAGACGAGGTCTCACTGTCAGATCACCGATATCTAGAATTCAATCTGACTATTGTGTGCGAACAGTCTGCAGTACAAAGACGGAACCCTAGGAAAATGGATTGGGCAAAGTTCAATGAACTTCTTGGCAATAAAGTACAGTTCCCTAGGCGACTAAGGACTCCTTTGGTGCTGAAAGATGAATTGAAAACTCTGAACTGCACACTTTTAGAGTGCTATGAAGAGGCTTGTCCTATTTTCCGAAGCCAAAGCGGTAAAACGGTTCCATGGGGGAACCGAGAACTGCAAAAACTCAGGAAATCAACCAGGCGACTTCTAAATCGCGCTTGCAAAAGTAACAAGAACGAAGACTGGTTAAATTTCAGGAACTCACAACGTGAATATAAGAGGCTCGTTAGGTGTTCGAAACGAGACTCCTTTAGAGCGTACTGTGAGGACCTGCAGGCGAAAGAGAAACTTCAAGGCTGTGGAGAGTCCTCAAAAGGGATGAGTCAGCCAAGTTGGATTCTCTTAGAAAACCCGACGGTACTTTCACGAGCTCCAGACTGGACTCAGTACAGACCCTCCTGGAAGTACACCACCCGGGAGAACGGGTGAGAGAAGTGGTAGGGGGAGAGTTGACGGTTCTTGCAACCCCTTCAACACCCAAGTGTTGCATGGGGAACTGGAACACTGCGAAAGCGGTTGTTACCCATGAAAAGGTGAGAGCTGCCATACTGTCCTTTGAACATTTCAAAACACCTGGCATGGATGGCATCTATCCGGCAATGCTAAAGGAGGGTATGGAGCATTTAGAGCGACCTCTAAGAAATATTTTTCGAAGTTGTCTACGTGCCTTCATCTTGGCAATAGGTTAAGGTAGTCTTCATACCGAAACCTGGGAAAGATGACTATTCTAATCCAAAGACAGATCATCTTGACTTCATTCTTGCTGAAAGGTTTGAAGAGACTGGTGGAGCGTCACATTCGTGGAAACGCACTTAGGTCACACCCACTTAGTGAAAACCAACATGCTTACCAACGTGGAAAGTCCTGTGACTCTGCTCTTCATTCTTTGGTCACAAAGATAGAGGATGCAACTTTGAATGGTGAGTACGCGATGGAGTGTTCGTGGACATTGAAGGGGCTTTTGACTGTGCGCCTTTTTAAAAACTTTGTGATGCCGCCAGAGCGCATGGCTTTGATGATGCTTTAATTAAGTGGGTCCATGCTATGCTAACGCAAGGATTGCTGTGCGCTGAGGTAGGGGTCGATCGCTACCTGACTACGGAAGCAACGAAGGGCTGCCCCCAAGGAGGTGTGCTTTCGTCGCTTCTGTGGAGTATACTGATCGACTCACTGCTATGTGAACTGCAAAATTTGCCAATAAACCCTCAAGCTTATGCTGATGACGTGGCTGTACTTGCTGTTGATCGGGATCTTGGAACGGTGTGTAGGAATATGCAACATGCCGTTGACTTGATAGACAGCTGGTGCCTTAGACATGGTCTGTCAGTTAATCCAAATAAAACCACAATGGTTTTATTCACAAAAAAAAGAAAACTGGATGGACTTTGTCTCCATGAGGTGAGGGGTACTACCCTTCAACTCTACGAAGAAGTGAAATATCTGGGAGTCACTCTAGATAAAAAACTTCTTTGGAACATACATGTAGAGGTAAAGATGAAACGAGCTTATGGGCTGGGCAGACGGACCTTTGCCTCGACATGGGGACTCAGGCCTCATGTGGTAATGTGGATATACGTTGCCATCATTAGGCCGATGTTCGTATATGCATCCGTAGTTTGGTGGGTTAAGGTGAGACAAAAAGGTTTTCACCGTAAACTAGCCGCGCTGCAAAGAACTGTTTGTCTGGGTATCACTGGTGCCATGAGCACGACATCCGGCGTAGCTCTGAATGCACTACTCAATTTGCAGCCCCTGGATGCAATGAGAGCCGTTCATAGGTTAATTCGATTAGATCTATGGGAAAACAATGGATGTGGGGGGCACAGAGCATTGGAAGAGTTACTGGGAGGACTGAATTCAGTTCTTACAATGCCTTCCGATTCTCGTGTCCCCATACATCTGTTTGGTAGAAGATATGAAGTTACCCTGAAACGTAGAGAGGACTGGGAAGACCCAGAGGAATGCGTGGCGGGATATACGGAAGTCTTCTACACCGATGGCTCAAAAACAGAAGAGGGTTCTGGAGCCGGAGTCTACCTCTCGAATAAAAACGAGAAGTGGGCTTTTCCTTTGGGACAATATGCCACGGTTTTTCAAGCCGAAGTTTATGCAATTCTAAGGGTGGCAAACTGGGTGATTGACGAGCGGTTGAAGGGCAGGCGCATCGCAATCTGCAGTGACAGTCAAGCTGCACTGAGGGCATTGAGCAGTCCTTTGATCACCTCGAAATGCTGCAGGAATGCAGAAACCGTTTGAACTCTATGTCTAGATTCAATACGGTGGAACTGTGTATTGTGGGCATTCTGACAGGCCATAATTCACTAGCTGGGCATATGTTCAGAATAGGAATTACCGAAGATGATACGTGTTCCTCCTGTAATGAGGAAGCGGAATCCACGGAGCATTTCCTATTTGAATGCCCCGCCTATGGACGCATCAGGCATCAGATCTTTTGTGCCGATGTTTTCCAATTGCGACGGGTAGCATCACATCCACTAACGGAAATCCTGCGATACGTTAACGAATCCGGAATATTCCGTTAGACGGGGGAAGCAAGTACAATGGGCCAACACGGCCTGAGTGCTCAGAAGCTGTAGGTTCTCCCCCACCATACACCATACACCATACACACACACACACCCCCCTTGAAGTAAAATGTTGCAAGAAATTAAATGCGTGAAAATATATGTTGTACTGAAGTATTTCAAGAACAGAGAAAAATGTCTTTCATTATGTTCACTAGGAGTAACACCGGTGTAAAACATCTTCCTAGCTCAATAAACAGGGGCATCGATTGCAGCTCGCTCCGCTCTAAAACCATCATCAGTGAGTCAGTCGTGCTTCTCGTTTTTGCTCTTGATTTACAACACAAGTCTCGCAAACTTCCAGCGGGAGGGAAAGATACCTGTTGTCAAACATGCGTTGAATGCGCCAATTAGCCATTTACATACGGGTTTCAACACTTCGCAGATAGCTGAGTGGTTAGAGCTCCTACAGGCTAATCTGTAGTGTACCGATTCAGTCTTGAATGAAGTGCTCTAACACATTTCAAGGCCCTGATCCAATATGGACTGTTTCGCCAACGATTATTATTATTATTCAACACTTCGCTGGGAATACCATTCGGCATTACCTTTTGCTACGGAGTCCTTAGTTTCAGCATTCCAACGATGGAACATAATGGAAGATCATCAGTACATTTACTTCAAAGTGACAAACGGTTGTTCTCAATGTTCTGCCGGCAAACACATACCGGGTGAACATTTTGAAAATTGGCTTTGTAAAATTTTCCGAAACTCTCTCAAGAGAGGCGACAAGTACCAACCGCCGGGAGAAGAACTGCAACTGAATTGCTAGTTAATTCAACAATTTACCTTATCACCGCAGCTTGTAAGGCATCGGCTCTCAAAGGGATATTGTGTCCCGAGAAATTACCCGTGTACTGGTGGACGGCTGAAATGGCAAACCTACGAAGAGCGGAAAAAGGAACTCCGCCACGAAATCAACAGGCAGAAGGAGCGCTGCTGCCAGTAGCCAATCAACGACGTAAATAAAAAGCCATGGTCACCAAAAAACTCGGTGCCCATAGCTCACCTTGTTCTATGGAAAGAGTAAAGATGGCAGAAATCGTGCAGGCCTTTTTTCCTGTCCACCCCATTGGAACTGACGCTGCCGATGAAGGAGTGAATACTGAGGAATGCCCACTCTTCACTGCAAAGGAACTAGAGGAGGTACAGCACCAAGGCCGGATGATACATTTGAGTCCCACAGCAGTTCCAATTTTGTATTTTTTGAGTATGTTCGATTAGAAGAAGGAGAACGATACTCCGACACTGGAGAAGAGCTCCAGGGATTAATGGAGCCAATAGCCCAGTTAAATCTTTACCATGAAGAAACTTCATCTGCAGTAATTGAAAGGGTAATTTCCAAGCATAGCATTAAAGTAGTGTTGGTACATAAACCCAGGGTGTACTGGCGGGAGGTTCGTAGTCTGCAAGGAAGAAATATAGAGATAATTTTGGATTTCTTTTGTGGGACACCAAGAACTTTCATTATCCTTAAGCCAAATTCAAAATATATTCATAATTATTTTTCAGAGTTCGAATTAGTCGTTATACTGATGAAGTTGTGCTGGAGAAAGGCGCTATCACTTCTCCTCGGTTCCGATTCCAATGCCCATAATGACATGTGAGGAAGTAGCGACGCCAACCGAAGAAGTAAATACCCTCTTGAATTTACCCATAACAATAAGCTAGGAACATAGGATGAGCATAATACAAAAACACACTGATGAGGTATAATAACGCGATCAAAGAAAGAAAGTCAAACTGCTTCAGGAAATTTTCTGAAGGACTTTGTTCAAGTCACAGAAGCATCAAGGCTATAGAAAGCTAAAGCCCAGGGTAGGCCAACATCCTTTGCCTGTCTGGAGGACATTCGCCGGCGGAGGGCGACAATTTTTTGTCTAACACTTAAATAATATACAGAAGGAGGAAGAAGGAAAGCTGGAAAATTATAAAAGAGGTATGATCAGAAGCTAAAGTAGGTGGGTAGTGATAAACTTTAAGCCACTAAAATCACCCAAAGTGGATGGCATTTTCCCATTTTCTCCGTCAAGTTGACCACCTCCGCAATTATGTTATCTGAATTCACGATCTTTTTCAACACTTGATTCAGATTCCTTCTCTCCATTGCGAACCGTGCGTAGTGAAACATCACATTATCTAGCTCCTTCAACCAGGACAATTCGGTGAATCATCCAACCCAAAGTGGTGCAGATACTGCCCGGAGCATCCACCGTATCCCTCGATGAATTGATGTAGTAATTGGTTCTCCGTATTTCGCCCAAGCCATACTCTAATTTTGGGAATGAGCCTGTGTGTCCAGCTCACCAAATCATACGACCCCAACCATGCCACATTCTTGCGTTCTGTGTCCTTTTCATAATGTCCTCCATGGTACAGCACACTCATTGTTGGGGGCAGGTGAACAACACTAACTTATGCTTTTTCCTGTAGGTAGGGATTATCCGCCCCCCCCCCTTAATAACCTCTGAGGCAGGAGAAACATAGCGATTGTAGTCTTTGGCCCGGTTGAACTAAATTTTTTAATTTTCCGAATTTAATTTCGTGTTTGTTTGCGTAACTTCTCACGGTATTACCTCCTTAGTAATTCAGGTTCTTGTGATACATCGGATACATAACCCACGAAATTTTGCAAATGCTATGAGCATGGCTGAAATTTCATAAAAGACGCCGCACATTCCCAGCCCTGTCTTGTACAGAGGCGTGGAAGAACGTGCCGATAGAATAGGATAGGAGTGGAGCTGCGCTTAGGTGCCGGTGGGCCCACCTTTTACCTTCAGTACTATTCCTTAAGTTTTGGGACAGGTCAGCCAAGTTAACTCGGATAGTAATTTTGGCCATCCCATAATTCACAGAGTCACTACAAAATATTCCCTGCTTATCGTGAAAAGCGACTAAAAAGGATGTGATTTTTTGAGCTAGCACCCTTTTAATTTCGAAACTCTATTGATACCGAAACGTGAGTAACACTTCGGTTGAGTCATGACCTCATAGCTACAACCGAAAACGGTTTATGAATGTGAGAACGCTCTTCGAAAACGGTATCATTGACCTCCAAATGCTCACTTTCTTAAACTCTAGCGAAAATTTCTGCAATATAGGCCTAGTGGGTCTAAGTCAAGAAAGATCATGGGGCTCTGGATAGTATTTCTCGCTGTTTTGCGGCATTGCACTCTTACGCTGTGGACTATCACAAAGCACGCTTTTTTGACCTGGGAGCCAGTTTTTGACAGGATCTTGGTTTCAAGATTTCGGTTCTGATCAAGGAGATCAGAATTGTGCAGTGCCAGAACCAAGGGAGATTTCCGGTATAGTGAAGAAGGATGCCTTCTATGAGGTACAGTGTAGAAGGATGTTTTCTATTTGGAATTACATTCAGTTCAGGAGGGGTTTCTCAACGGTAATATTGCGATCCTAATGAGAGATGTGAAGGTGCGCTCTGATAACTGGTGTGGATGACCGTAAAACGGCAAAGGATTTATAGACTTCCCCAACCTCCATCGCCCCGTCATCGACGTTGCCAGCGGAACACAGTTCGAGCAAAGAGCTAGAGTCTGCCACAAAGTCAGTTGGGTTTCGGCTGACCGGCAACTAATATTTAATCAGATAGACCATATCGCAATCAACAGTAGATTTGGGAGATGTCTCCTGAATTTGCGCAGCAAAAGATATACTAAAATGACAATTGAAAGGGAATACAATGATTATCATGGTCGCTAATGCATCTGCTCGCAGGGGAGCAGAGCCCCGGCCCCAAATTCAATACGATCCATCCAGTCTGCGACCCGGCTGTTGTGCAGTAGTGGGGAAACTTTCTTCCTACACAAACGATGCGAACTCTAAAAAATTCACCCGAGAACATTGCAGAGTACTGGACCAACAAAAATGCCTTTGTCTATAGTTCCGATGAAGTTGGAAGGAGCCTTCATCATAAAAAAACATATAACATCCGGCGAAGCTTCACTTCTCGTGGTTGATATGGCAAGCCATTGAAATATGCGCATACGGACAACCCCTTCAAACAAAAGCGTCTTACCGTGGGTGTAGTCAAATTTAATCTCGCCGCGAAATTATTCCTTTGCAACTCCTGTAGTTGCTACGACCTCTATAGAATTACGGTTTTCACTCAAATACTGGGAATCGTGGAAGAAAGGAATTGTTATTAAGATCTCGCAAAAGGAGCACTTAGTTTCGTGTCCCTCGACGTACTAACAGCATTAAATACTCTTTCCTAGTTGTGTTCGAAATCTGAGATAATCACCAGCCAATGTTTTTACTATAATGTGACAGTACTACATGAAAAGTGGCAACCACTGTTACCCACCACGAGGAAGAGTAAAAACTTCTCGCAAAATTGTGAAGTGCGTGGAAGCACATTACCAGAGGTCAACAGGCATCTCCCATAGGAGTAGTTGAGGCGTTATAACCCATTAGGGATTTATGGAAGTTATGTAAGTCCCGTGAAGTAGACAGTCTGCTTTCATCAAGATCGAGTATGGAATCTTCAACTGCATATTAAAGAAGGCTTGACAAAATACACGGTGGCAATGTTAGCACCAAAAACAAAAGAAGCAACATCACCAAATGGCACCGGCCAACTGAGAACAATAAAAAAAAGAGAACACAAAAACTTCAGCCGATAACAGCGACACCTACGAAACCTGGTCAAATTTACACTTTACAAAAACTCTTCCGCTTGAAATGTTTTGCCATAGGTTCAAAGCTCTTTCTGTACATGACAATGATCTTGCCTATAAAGCTAATATGTATCATAGAAAAAAAAGACGTGGTAGACCGTTCCTGAGATAGAGCGATGTTGTAGGCGAGGACGCCAGACAAAGTTGACGAATTGGTGGACCTTTGGGGCAAAATCGGTATATCTAGATTCATCACAAAGCAAGCCTAGACTAAATCCAGTGACTGCAGGTGGCGAGCAGGGGCATACCTATTCTTCTTTTTCAGTCATTGTCCCGTTCACAAGGGGGGTCGGTTTTATCGAATGCCTGATCTGGGTGCAATCTCGAGGCTTTTAAATCCCCATCCAGCGTGTCAAGCCACCGTCGGCCGGCCTTTTGGTCGTTTAACATAGACTTCTAATTTGAGACCAATCTTGGCAAGTGAATTCTCGTTAGCACGAGTTGCCTGAGCATACCATCGAAGATGCCTCTTTCGGAACTTTCCCACGATCGGTGCAGCCCCATAAAACCTGTGACGCCACTAGTCCAAGGGAACATCTTCGTCTTCATTACCGCAAAACCTCGCTCATTGTCTTTGATAGTCGGCCAACACTCAGAACCATAGAGGGCGACAGGACGGACGACATTGCGGTAATTTTTAGATTTGAGGCGTTCGTTGATATGTCGATCACAAAGAACAGCAGTTATGGAACGCCACTTCAGGTTGGTTTAATGCGTGAAGCAGTTTCATAACGCAGTTCTCCATTGGCTGATAGCGTTCTACCTTCCTGAATAACCCGATTAAAGAGTTCGCTGAACTACAGTGTTGGGTCCTAGTTCTTCGCATTCCAGAGTTCGAATACGAAGTTGTGAGATCCTGTTGCTTTCCCCGACTTCGGTTGCACTGACAGATCTTTGCAATGGACCGCTCGGCTGACAGCGATCGCTTTCTTTGCTTCCCGGTTGGCATTCTTATAAATTCGCAGGCATATTTTAGGAATCCTGATACTAACTGGACATATGTTCAGAATAGGAATTACTTAATACAATACGTGCCCCTCCTGTAATGATGAAACGGAATCCACAGAGCATTTTCAATTTGAATGCCCCGCCTATGGACGCATTAGACGTCAGATATTTGGTCGTGATATACGGCAACTGGTAGCTTCATATTCACTAACATTAACGAATACATTAATGAATCCAGGATATTCTGTTAGACGGAGGAGTCGAGTTCAATGGGCCACTCTGAGTGACACATGTACCGCGCCATCAAAAATATGATTAAGGATTAAGTCCCCAATAGAAAGTCACAATGACAGCTTATTCCATTGTAATCTCTTTGCCGCCAAATTAGAAAGTACCAGAAAAGAACTAGCATAGGAGAGGCACCTAAGACATCGGATGAAGTGAAATAAAAAATGGGGACGTTTATTATCCTTAGCAAGGGTAATCTATCGTATTCGGCGAGACTCAGGAAGATCAAAACTTACCCCGACCTAAAAGATCTGGTCGGAAATGTCAGCCGGCTTCGAAGAACCCAAACCCAGTACAGGGCAACTCAGGATATGTTGGTGCAGACAGTAATTCAAACTAAAGAAACCAGCACCTGCTGGCTTATATAAATTTTGGATAAGCAAGCTATTATAGAAGTGCGGCTAGACCAGCGTACTAAGGCAGGTATCTCCACAAAAAAACTTGCCATGTGATGTAATAGATCGCAAAAGCATGTGACGCGTCCATTCAGAAAAAATGAACATTTGTCAGGAGATGACCCAACTGAGTGTGTGTGTGTGTATGGTAGGGGAGAAGCTACAGCTTCTGAGCACTCAGGCCGTGTTGGCCCATTGTACTCGCTTCCCCCGTCTAACGGAATATTCCGGATTCGTTAACGTATCGCAGGATTTCCGTTAGTGGGTGTGATGCTACCCGTCGCAATTGAAGGACATCGGCACCAAAGATCTAATGCCTGATGCGTCCATAGGCGGGGCACTCACATAGGAAATGCTCCGTGGATTCCGCTTCTTCATTACAGGAGGGACACGTATCATCTTCGGTAATGCCTATTCTGAACATATGCCCAGCCTGTCAGAATGCCCACACCTGCAAGTCCTCCGGTTTTTCGACAGGATAAACTTTGCGGTACGTATGTTCGGTTCTGGCAGGAAAAGTTTGGTGTGTCGAGCAGCATTTAGGCTCTGCCACCTGTCATTATGGGAAACTTGTTCCCAGTTTTTGAAAACAGATTTAGCCAATGCTACTGATACCCCAATTGCTGGCTCCGGTCCCGGCATAGGGGAGATTGACCCCTCTTTCGCTAAAGCGTCCGAGATTTCATTTCCCTCTGTGCCACAGTGACCAAGTACCCAGAGTAGTTCCACCGTATCGAATCTAGACATAGAGTTCAAACGGTTTCTGCATTCCTGCAGCATTTCGAGGTGATCAAAGGACTGCTCAATGCCCTCAGTGCAGCTTGACTGTCACTGCAGATTGCGATGCGCCTGCCCTTCAACCGCTCGTCAATCACCCAGTTTGCCACCCTTAGGATCGCATAAACTTCCGCTTGAAAAACCGTTGCATATTGTCCCAAAGGAGAAGCCCACTTCTCGTTTTTATTCGAGAGGTAGACTCCTGCTCCAGAACCCTCTTCTGTTTTTGAGCCATCGGTGTAGAAGACTTCCGTATATCCCGCCACGCATTCCTCTGGGTCTTCCCAGTCCTCTCTACGTTTCAGGGTAACTACATATCTTCTACCAAACAGATGTATGGGGACACGAGAATCGGAAGGCATTGTAAGAACTGGATTCAGTCCTCCCAGTAACTGTTCCAATGCTCTGTGCCCCCCACATCCGTTGTTTTCCCATAGATCTAATCGAATTAGCCTATGAAATGACCCAACTACTGGTGAAATACTGAATTGATCAGGCTTCGATTGAGAACCAATTAGGGGTAAAAGGTACACGCCTATAATGAAGTTCGAGAAAAGCTTAAACTGGCTTTTTAGTGTGGTAAGAGTGAATGTTTTAGAGGTCTGCTCAGGGCAAGCGTAAACCCGTGGCATAGCGTCTATGGAACTACGACCGGAGTGCGATTCCGTTCATGTTCACAGATCGCATGTCCTACTAACCCTTCAAAATCATCTGCTAGTTGCAGAGAGGGGGGGGCTGCTAACAGTTTTTAGGCACTTGCAGTTGTGGCGCTAATTTTTCCTGCTCAAAACCTAAAGCAGGCAGCTGCTGACCATAGGAGGATGTGCCATCCAAATTTCCTTTTTCTTTAATAAGGCAGACTAGTTAGCTCAAATTAGCGACAAATATCTAGAAAGCACCTAATAAGATAAAAACAAATGAAAGCCGAATTTCGCCTCATTCCATTTCTCCTTTGCTTTCAAATTTCCTTCATTGTATTCCATAAAAAATTCTTGACAAAGTGCTAATAATAGGTTTCCATTCCTTCTCGACTTGTGACAACCACAAAGAGAAAATTATGTCCAAGAAGGAACTTGTTCCGGCTAAAATCTCATCTTAAATAACAATAAAATGTTGAGAGCAAAATTATGTTTCCTGAACCGGAAAAGCGCTTTTATTTTGCCCATCGAATGAAAGTGTATGGCTGTACGTACGAGTATGTTCGCTCTCAGAATAGAGTTGAAAAGGGGAAGATTACCAAACATGTGGCCTTTGTTTCTGGTTTTCTAAACATCATCCACTCTGAATTATTTACAGGACCCTTTTTGTTCAGCTAAATAGGAAGGAGCAGTTGACTCTTCCATCTCCCTCGAAGTTCTGAGGATGACCTCCAGTCGTACTCGACGGAGCAAAATGAAAACTTGCGGATAGAATATTGCAATTTCCATCATTAAACAAAAACTAACATGGAGCCAAGTTTCGTGCGGTAAAATGCAAATTTTTCCTCTGACTCGGGGGTTGGAGGGAGCCCAGTGAAAGGTGGATAAAAAGCACGTATTTCATGTATAAGTTCGTATTAGGGAAGGAGACAAGGAACAAACCTAACTTAATTCCTCAGCGCTCCAGAATAAATGATCTAACGAGCCTTGGGATTTTCCGCGTGGACCAAGATCAAGTTTTCCAAAGTTTCTTTAGCTTAAATATTTCATAAATTGTTCTTTATTTTTATCCATCAAGCTTCTCTCATTTACGCTGTTCAAATGTAAACGGCCACGTATTCCATTTTCGAGAGGTGCTCACCTGTAGAAGTTTCCACCACTCATAGCGTTTTCCATTAAAAGTATCCGCGTTAACTTCAAAACTTTGATAGCCTTAGGTTTCCCGATTCCGATTTTCATGAATGTTCAGTTGGCCTTGTGCTCTCTCGTATTTAGTAGGAAACCTCCGCTGGGTTAGCGACATTATAAACCCGTGTCTCGATTAATAGAAGGAACATTTCGTTCCTGAAAGATTAAAATAAGGATGAATTCTACCAAACACAACTTTCGGAAGAATAATTTGCAGAAGGAAATGTTTAGACGATAAGCTAAAGACTTTCCGACGCTTTTCTTTCAAAGTTAATTATTGAGTTTCTAATTTTTGGGATAATAAAATTCGAAATATTCTATTTCAATTGTAGGCTTACACCTACGCTACGTTGTTCACAAGTACTGAGTTCTGGAGAATAGGTAAATAATCTGGAAATACATCCTACTGATGTCTTATCCTGTGATCCCTATGCCTGCCGGTTTCTTGAACTTACAGCTTTGCTTACTGTTGTCATCGAGCGCTACAAAACGATAATTATAGGTTTACGTAAGACACTCCGAATATAGACACCATAGGAAGCACTCCTCTCTTCATATGGAACTATGTGGATTTGACATTAGATTAACGCTATTAACCAAGGGAAGTTAAGTATTATAATAGGGTTTGGGAGTAACATTAGGTGGTAATGCAGAAAATACCAATAAACACTTGACAATTTTCACATCCCCAAAGACTGTCATATTGTCTTTATCGATAAATGGAGAAGAATTAGCAATCATTAGAAACGGGGGGTAGTCCATTGAAAGAGGAAGATTGATGCAAACAGGGTTCAACGTTTCCCTCCTGTCCTCCATTGCAGTAGCCTAGAATGATATCAAGGATGAAATGGCTACCCACCGTAATGTGGTCCTCCAAGCAGAAGAGGAATCATTTCGGCCATCAATGCACTCAAACGGAGTAAAGCCGCTGGGCTTTACGGCCTGCCCGCAGTTATTTATCGCTGCACTAGCGGTTACTGCAAAACTGATGCTTCTATTCGTACGGAAATCTTAGGAATCCGAGACCTTTCACAGAGAGTGGAACAAAAGGGTGATCGTTAAGATGCCAAAAAACGCTCGCGTTTTGAGTGTGATAATTGGAGGGGTATCTGCGTATTCCTTACCGTTGCAAAGATATTAGCTAAAATAATCCTTGATCGCATCAAAAAATATCTCGAAAGTTTGATCGACAGAGAGCAGGCTGGGTTCTGCTCCGGATCGTCCTGCATTGATCCCAGCAACAACCTACGGATCATTTTGAATCAGTGCGTGGAATTCAGATTTCACTGCACCTACTCCTCATCGAATTATATAACTGTATATTAGGATCATCAAACACAGCTCCGGAAATCAGTGTGATGTGGTGGTGGGGCTGGCCGTGTTCTTTGTTGAGTTGAATAATTGGGTCGATCTCGGTGGTTCGCTTGGTGAATACCCACCCTTCAGGATTGTTTGGTAGTGGGACTAGCGGCTTTGATTTGATTGATATAACATGGTTGTACATTCCTCGAATGTTGGGATTATTTTTGGCTCGTCAAACACACCATTTCTGCTGTCGCTTAGCCGATTTTACCGCAGCCACCCATAACCCTTCAAAATTTGACATAGCGGAAACCGAGGCTAAATTTTTCGATGCTGAAGGCATCGTCTGCTTTTCTGGTCCATCTGGTTCTCCACCTCCCCAAAGATCGTTTAGTGATCACTATGTCTTTGCGAACATAATACTCTTCTTGCCGTGAACTGTTTGAATGCGGCCAAAAATGCTTCTGTTGACAAGTCGCTGACTAATTCGGGACGTACAGCCTTTGTCATCATGCACACGAATACGCAGACGTACCCCTACAACGTAGCCGCGGAGTGCCCTTTAGACATGCTTGTCTTGAATACACCTGCATAATCTACCCCGCAATGCAGGAACAGTAGACTTCCGGTAATCCTCACAGCAGGAAGGTCTTCCATTAGATACGGACCATGAACTTTAGTACACTGTACACAAGTAATGTAGCGATGAAGTTTCTTTCCTATCAATCTCTGGTCGTTAAGGATCCAATCTATTCGTAAGGACCGTCTGTATGCTTGCATCTAGAGTGTCCTTGTGTGCTTCCCGGATTATAAAGTCAGTAACATAGTGCTCTCGAGGTAGGAGTATCGGATCTTTGCGTTCTTCTGATACGACTTGATTCCTTGGCCATTCTCCAATCCTCAGGAGGCCTTAATGATCAACGACCGTTTTTGTTGTTGAATTATTGTAGCCCTTTCAGCATGATTGTCTGATTGTCTGACTGGCTGACTTTCTGACTGTCAGTTGGAAAGGTAAAGAGTGCGGGGGTTCGAAAGTGATGATTTCTTTCAAGGACCCATTCTCAGAAACTACTTAACCGAACAATTTGAAAAAAATTGGAGGATGCCACTACATGGTACCTAGGATCCAAAATACCCCATTCTTGTTCGAATAAAGTTAATAATAGTATGTTACTCTAATTTGTAGCAATTGATTGTAACACCCTCCTAACTTCATCCTGGAAACATGAAGCAATTCATGCTATAGCACAGAGCATGATCCTACCAAGTTTGGTTGAAATCGCACCATTATTAACAAAGTTATAATAGCTCAAAGTTGTCGCTTCTGTCCAAATTCAAGACTTTGAATGTCAGTGAAAGTGGTTATTCTCACATAATATATGCATATATTACTTTTTAGGTACTAATGGGACAAATGTCCACTCAAATGCTTTTATTCGTCCAGCTTCCGATTTTCCGACTTGTTTTTTGTTTCTGAGGGGTGTACCCATCGAATGATTCCAATCGATTCAGCATTACCAGCTTAGCTTCCAGCGCCTCCATAGTAAATGCGTGCGAGCGTCATCCTAGCTGATTCCAAACTCCCATATCCTTTGCATTACGATTTTCGTCCCTAGTGTGATCGCAATCAACCGCTACAATGGATGTCGCCGCAATGTTTGACAGTAGTTGTCACTCCGTCAATTTTTTGGGTGGATCATACCTCACGTCTTGACAGCACTGATTATTTCATATTATTAAAGTTAGCTTCTTCTAGATGCTTTATGATTGCTACCAGTGCTTTGTTTTCGGGATAATCCATCAATTTTGGTTTTTCAGTAACCGGAATTTTAAGTGCATCATTGAACAAGCTCAAAAGGGAGTTCAGCGCTGAGACTTGTGGGCACCCAAGAAGGTAACGTACTGTTGGCGTCCGTTAGGCTTGCTTAATAGTTGACGATAACAGCAGTAAGATTTGTGGGAACACCCATTAGTGTCCAGGAGTTGGTTAAACTGAATGCATGACACACATCCAAGGTCACCACCGTTCAGCATTTACTTTATCATCCTTTCCGTGAGTCGTACCTTTAACCAAGGCAATAGCAAATTTGACGCATCATTGGTCAATATGACTTTACGGAAGCCGCACTGTCAATTAAAAAAGCATTCCTGCGCACTAAGAGCAATTTATTGTAGATCACCCAGTTTCACAATTTCGTTATACTATCTATCTTGGGAGGATGGTCTGCCTGGAAGCTTACCGGCTTTGGAGAACAGCACCAACAACTAACAAGGCAGAAAACATGTCGGACTTAAACTTCACGCCGAACTGGAGGGTTTATCTGGTACGCCGTCCAGACCTTGAATAACAGTCCCCAATTGGAGAACCTATGGAGAAATATATCCCACCCTTAAATAAAGTCACACATTCCCACTGGAACTTACCCCTTCCGATTACATCGCCGACAAGTAACTGGCCCGGAGGCCTCAAGGATGATTCGTCACAGAAAGGTGCTCATCAAAACCATTGATTGACAGTGGGGGCCACTTTGCATTCAATACAGAAAGAACATTATCACAGAAAAATAAGTTGATTTTGGTGTCGAGATAACTAAACTTCCAGATTCTATAGAAGGCAGCTGAAGCAGATCCATCGCTATTAATCTATCGGACAACATCCAGTTTGGTGACACTATTGGTGGAAACCACGCGTCCTAAATATCCAAATTGACCGACGCCTGCAAATGTGTTTCATATTTTTCCAAATATCGCACCCAAAACTGGTACCCTTCTTTGTAATTTTAACGATTTAGTTTTTCTTCCTCTCTCAGGGGAGGATCTCCGATTGCCAGGTTTTCCGTATGAGTTGACGTCGCAGATCTGCAGAGACTTCAGGTGCAGCGGTAAATAACTCTGCGGAGAGATCATCGAGAACAACAATTTTACTTTGCTTGAGTACATTGATCCACCAAAATGATTTACCTTCTACTTGGAGGAATAATCCATATACGCTTGTTATGGTGACTAGTCGTTTCATCCACAAGAGGAGGAGCCTCAGGGGTGAGCGATCGTTGACGGGTTGGGTTACAGCGAGTGACGTCCCCGAAGTGACCGAACAAGTTTTTCTGACCCCTTAACTAGCCTTGAGAAAGCCACTCTGTGAAGCGCAAACCAGGAATGACCGGTGCAAATCGGGACACAGTAGGAGTCTTTAGAATCGTCAACAGTTCCCTGCCGACGTTGGCGTGGTGATATGAGCCTAGCTCTGCCAAGGTGGTAGTTGTGACGCTTCAGCAGCGGAAGATACGGGAAAACAAGAAGAGCCGAACTTCTCGGTGAGAATACTTTAAGGGCCAAACGAGTCGCATAAAGCCCACTGCAAAGCGAACTGGGAGAAAAGTGAAAAGCGGAAGACGCGCCGTAAGGAGACTTTACCCAAGCATTATCCAGGGCCTAAGTAGGAAAGTAATGCCAAGTAGAAGGAACACACTAAGTCGCCAGAAACCAATCTGTCTAAAGGCAAGGAGATTACAAAAAGGAACGGAAAAAATGAAAAAACCAAGAAGGACTAGACTTCCAGCTCTCCCAGTAGACCGACGGAAGACGGAGAAGGCGAGACATTTGCCGCAAACTTCGGTGAAATCCACTACAAAATGAAATCCCAAGACAATGGAGTAGAAGTGTCTTCCATACACAGAACGAAGGCTGACTGAGTCTTCGTTGAATGAGGCCTGAAAAGCCAGATGCAGAGTAGAGCAGAATGAGCCACATGATGCGGTGAAGACTTAGTTAAAAATCTTTTTCTTTTAGTTTAAGCATCTTTTCAACTGAAGCGCTACAATCGTGACTATTCTGTTGCCCAGGTATTTGCGCATTAAAAGTGAAGAAGCAACATAATCAAGCACCGGTCTCGCAATGGTGCCAGACAGTTTTACGGCTCTCTCAGGTTTTAATTTCTTGCCCCCATAACGAGGATGATAAAGTCATCTGCATATTGGTAGAAGTCAGCTGAGTTATTGAGTTTGGAGTGAAGCGAGGTTGTCTACAGATTGAAAAGTACTGGGCTTAAAACACTTCCTTGGGGTAGGCCATTGTTTACCGAGCATCACCACTCATCCAGCTTAAGCTTTCTGTATTCCAGCAAGCGCAAGGTTCACGTTTTTTTCTCTCATAGTTTCGGCTGGCAGCCGTAGGTCCTCTTTTTCGTACGCTTTTTTTATGTTAAAAGACACAGATTTCACGATTCTGTCCTTACTCTTGGCTACAGAAATTTTCACGAACAGGTCGTTTAAGCACGTCGTGGTCGATTTTCCTTTTCAGTATGCATAACAACGCTCCACAGACGGGGAATCCCCATTCTCATGTAGGGGACCAAAAATTATTCGGAGGATTCTTCTCTCGAACACGGCCAAGAGCTCACAATTTTTCTTGCTAAGAACCCAGGTTTCCGAAGAATACATAAGGACTGGCAAGATCATAGTCTTGTACAGTAAGAGCTTTAACCCTATGGTGAAACGTTTCGCGCGAAACAGTTTTTGTAAGCTAAAGTAGACTGTGTTGGCTGACAACAACCGCGCGCGGATTTCCTCATCGTAGCTGTTATCGGTTGTGATTTTCGACTCTAAATAGGAAAAATTATCAACGGTCTCAAAGTTGTGTTCTCCTATCTTTATCGTTAACCAGTGCGATTCGATGATCTTCGCTCTGCCGTTTTTGGCGAGGACGTTGCCACCATGTACTTCGACTTCGTCGTCTTGATGTGCAGCCTGAGATCTTGCCGCCCCTGCTCGATCTAGACGAAGGTGGACTGTACATCTCGGGTTGTTCTTCCCATAATGTCAATTTCGTCAGCGTAGGCCAGTAGTTGGGTGGACTTGAAGAGGATGGTGCCTCTTGCATTTACCTCCACATCGCGAATCCATTTTTCCAGGGCCATGTTGAAGAGGATGCATGATAGGGCATCCCCTTGTCGTAGACCGTTGTTCATGTCGAATGGTTTTGAGAGTGATCCTGTTGCTTCTATCTGGCCTCGCATATTGGTCAGGGTCACCCTAGTCAGTCTTATTAATTTCGTTGGGATACCAAATTCTCTCATGGCCGTGTACAGTTTTACCCTAGCTATACTGTCATAGACGGCTTTAAAGTCGATGAATAGATGGTGGAACTGATGTCCATATTCTAACAGTTTTTCCATTGTTTGCCGCAGAGAGAAAATCTGATCTGTTGCTGATTTGCCTGGAGTGAAGCCTCTTTGGCGATTCCTTGACCATACTGTTCTGAATTTGGGCGGAAGTGTTTAATAGGGAGGTAGGTGGTGGAGGCGCTTTTTGAGTATTGGAATAATCTTGATTGTCCTCCATTTTTGTGGTCGTTTGAGGCCCATTAAGCGCGCTCAGAAAGTGAAATTTAGTTTTTTTCTTTCAGCCAGTTTAGATAAGAGTAAAGTATCATTTCCTGAAGCAGACTGTCTCTTGTGCTTAAGGTATCCGGTGTTGTATTTACGGGTTCAAATATTTTGCTATAGCATCCTGCCATTTCTGTGACAAATTTTTGTTTCTTGTCTTTATACCATGATGTAGGGTAGGTAGGTATCAGTGGCCGCTCCGAGGAGCCCAATTCGCGCTTTGGTGCGCCGTTTTGATACCATGATGTAAGTTGTCTGGATTCTTCGTGAAACTTTTTGCAACCCTGATCTTTAGTCAGAACTGCTTGGTATCAATCTGGTTTGACATTTCTTCCCATAAGTTATCGCAGAAGTTTCTTTTTACCCTCCTGATTACCTCCTTCCAAAGTTTAGTTGCCTGATTGGTCCTGAAGAAATTCTCGTCGTTTGGAGTTTGTCTGAAAGCTCTCATCGCTTCCATTTTTTTCTCTTAGATGGGATCCTAGGTCCTTATTCCACTAGGCCTTGGGCTTCGTGGTTCTTCTAACTTTGAATGCGTCATATTGATCTGCTCTTGTAATTAAACTGTGAAATTTTCCAGGTCATCTTCGGGCTGTAGGTTCTGAATCAATTCCCTAAGTTCGATGTTAGCTACGCTTGACATCCAGGTTAGATAGGTAAGATTGATTAATGATTGCTGCTCGAGTAGGATGTGTCAAGTATTCCCCAGTTCCAAGACATGGCTACTGGCATATATATTATTATCGAGAGGGTGACTTCTCCATTATTCAGTGGTCTGAAGTAGTTATTACAAATGCTATTTATAAGGATGTTGCCTTTCCCCAAGTTAACCGAGTCTTCAAAGGTAATCACTCTGGCATTGAAGTCCCCAATGATAATGGCATTTTGCAACCGTTCATTTTGAAACCCTGAGCTCCCGGTTTCTAGTTTGTTCCGTGTTACCTGTATTAAAATTCACTACCTCATAAATTTAGTACCACTAAATGTCGTGCTAACGCCGGCCGTTCATTCAAATTTCTTCCCTTTCCAAATAAAAAGGAATTCGGATCAAATGACGGTAATAGAGTTTTACTATTGAAATAAACAGGAAATTCTCCTTTAGTTCTACAAAAGGCTATGGATTGTGTAGGAACGTCCCCTTGATTCAGCAACGCTTGAGGCCAAAGTTAATCATCAGGTTCAGTTCCTCTATCACATGTTTTATGACATCGACAGTTCCATGTTATTCAGTTCCATGACACTAGATCAATAAAGCCAATCAATAAATGCATGTTTGGGGTTGAAAACATCGAAAAAGGACATTTAATTGAACCGCAAAATCAAAAAGGCATATTCCAACCGTCAGCAATTACAAGGACATAACTACTCGTAGCTCTTCCATCCCCGCCATTTGCACGTAAAATTAAGTTGCACTCCACAAACTTTTAATTAAGTCAAACCATTATCGAGTTAACTGCAACGAGCTATGATAAAATATTGTGTAAAATTGAGTCATTAAATTAAAATCTCGAGGACATTTGTTCACTACACCTCGCGCAATGAAACAAACTCGATACAACCAAGGATGGAGAAGGGTGAAATTGAAAAGCAAATGGCGGAAAAGGCATTTTCCGCTCAGCAGATCCTAAATTACTGTCCCAAAGGATCGTCTGGAGCGCGTGGGGCATTTATTCGGGATTTTCTACCCGCACTTGAAATCGAGTGACCGCAAAAGCTAACATTTTGTGGGAGTACTACATCTGCACGACAAGCATATATATGTATGTAGATATATTTTCCGTGGAGTTTCCGTGATTTATTCCGCCACAGAAATCAAATAAAATCACAAAGGTGCAATAAAATCGTCCTTGTTTATTTCTCGAGTGAACTCGAGCTAGATAAAAACGAAAAGGACCTTAGAGTGGAAGTAATCCAGGGTTGAAAATTATTCTGCCTGAATACTTTTTGTTAATCCCTAATACTTTCAAAATTATTCCACAGCGTCGAACGATGAATAAAAATGTGTTTCGTCCTTTTAAGAACTTCCATGTGTTCCACGTTTTCGCTTGGATTTCACTATACATGGCAGACAAATGAATTTTGAGCTGATCCCTGAAACCGCAATTGATGCGATTGTGGAACAATGATCCTTATATATGTCACGAAATTTTGCCAGCCTCGTATTTGACGATTGTGTTTTCTCTCTGTGGTGGCTTAAGTCAGCCCGAGAAGGACTGCCAAGCAATTCGCACAATACGGCCTAATACATATATTTATTATGAAACACAAAATGTGGGAGATATCGGCCCCAGGATGAGTAAGCCGCTTTTAAGCGTTTCCTCATAAAGAGTCAGGACGAAGAGCTGAATATCTTCACGCAAACAGGCACCACTGGCAGTATAATGCCTAATCGATTTTCAATTTCGACAAGTAGGGATCGATCCCAAAAGGCAATTTACGTGATGTAGAAGGAAAAGTCAGAGCCAGTCATGTGAATACAAAATTCAGTATGGTTGCCTGAGGTGAACACGAAAAAAATCCACTGCCGAGACGGTCCCCATTAGAATTATAATGTACACACCGAGGTATGTATAATGCGCTCTCATTTAGACTATGCAAATTAGACTCCTTCATAGAAAGTATTCACAAAGGGGGAAAAAGAACAGAAATGTTGGAGTCTAGCCACATTGAAAGTATTGAAATTCAGGCTGAATGGAGCAGGATTGAATTAAGGACAAACGAAAAGAGTATATCTCGGTGTACTCGGCAATGCCATTGTAGGATTTTCAATAAAAACGGATTGCCAATTTAAAGCTCCGCGCAACCTCATGTCAAATAAAACCGTATTATTTCGGTTATAATTGCATACAAAATTGGTTGATTGAACCAGGACATTGATTCTTTGCATTTGATTAGATTCAGATTTAGATAAATTCCATTGAAGGAAAAATTTTTCTCTGAGTCATAAATACTTTTTTAAGAAGAGAGTAGATAGATTGGATTGAGAAAAAGGACTATAATTTTAAGCGCTCAGGCCGTTGGCAAACCCTACATATACACTTTCAAAACTCTGCGTTCCTCGGTCAAATCCTTAATATGTAAGTTCAAAAACGAATATTTGACCAGTGTTGAAGACTCGCTAAAGCGCGGAAACCTCAAACCTTTCTGGCTCCGCATTCGCAACTCCCGCTGTCCTGTCTTCCTCCACATACCTCCCGCTAGTGGATGTAGCCTGCCCTGCATCGCTTACCAGTCCCCTTCTTACCCCCTCCTTGATAAGTACCTCATTGGCAAACTTGATGGAAATGTCGGTCCTGGCTACGATGGTGTTCCAAACCTCTTTCTGCTCAAAACTGGTCAGTCCATCTCCCTTACTCTATCTTTTATTTTCAACAAAAACCTGGAAGATAATCATTTTCCCGGCTTGCAGAAAGAGGCTCTCATCATTCAAATTCACAAAAGTGGCGATTATACGCTTGCTTCTCCTCCTGTTCGAAAATCTTGGAAAGATATGTCAGTGACTTTCTCAGTCCGCCCACTTTGGCCACCACATTATTATTATTCTGTTAAGGGAAAGTCGCACCGCGTCCTTGAAGAACTATTGTGCCCCTTTTACTGGTTATAGTGTACCTTTTGATCATAGTATCTCAAGCAGGCCTGTAACCGTTAGAAACTTTAGTATGTTCCCCACTTCCAGAATATTCAAGTTTGCATCTGGTATTAAGTGTTCTCCCAGATGTATCGACCTATTTTGCACAAGTGCCGGACACTGTCCCAGGACGTGTATAGAGGTTTCGTCCTCCTCCTCACAGAACCTGCAGACAGTGTCCGTAGATATCCCTAGCTTCCCTAGGTGATAGTTCAGCCGACAATGACCAGTGAGAATTCCCACTATGATTCGGAGATTCTTTTTGGTGAGGTTTAAGCAATCCTTTGTACGCATGGGTTCGTATCCCCCAATAAGCACCCTGGACTGCTCCATCCCTGGTAGGCCCGCCCAATATAGTTCCCTCAACCGTTTCTCTTCATTTCTTAGATTCATAGCCATGAAACCGTTTCCGATTCCACAGAAGGGTTCTGGCCCATGTAAAGGCACCCCTGCTCCCTTCTTGGCTAGTTCATCCGCTGCCTCATTGCCCTCCAACCCAGCATGGGCTGGAACCCAAAGTATCCAGACCTTGTTGGACGAGACGAGTGTATTCAGTCTCTCAAAGCATTCCCATACCAGTTCAGACTTCACCTGGTTGGACCTAAGTGCCTTGATCGCTGCTTTGCTATCGGTGAGAATAGCTATGTTCTGCCCCCTGTAGTTCCTTTCCAGATTAAAGGAGGCACATTTGTCTGCGGCGTAAATTTCCGCCTGGAATATGCTAGTGTACCTGTCCATTGGCTCAAAGTACATTTTCCTTGCACCAATGACACCGGCAGCCGCTCCCTCTGCTGTGAGGGATCCGTCAGTGTACCAAGTAATCAGTTGCTGGTTTAAGCCCTCTATCGCAGCCACGCTCTCCCAGTTTGCCTTGTTACTCCAACGTGTTTCAAACTTCTTATCGAAGTGAAACCTCGTTGTCATGTTGTCCCTCCGTATCAGTAATTCGGGATACCGTCTAGAAAGGATATCAATCTTCCTTCGATTTAGGCAGCTCCCCGCCTCACTCATACTACCGGCGATCCTGAATATTGATCTCCTTGCCTGCATCTGTATGTGCAGATGGAGAGGGGTTAATCCCAGAAGGACCTCGAGGGATGCCGTTGGGCATGTCCTCATTGCCCCACTGATACACACGCAAGCCAGACTTTGGAGCTTATGTAATTCCCTGGCTTGTGTGCTGAGTTGGGTTCTTTCTGCCCAGATTACCGCTCCATAGGTAATCATTGGCCTTACTGTTGCAGTATATATCCAAAGTAGTATCTTCGGGCTGCAACCCCATTTTTTTCCTGATATGCTTCTGCAAGTCATCAGAGCCGTCGTGGCTTTCCGAGAAGTGTTTCCGACATGTGTCTTCCAGAGTAATTTTTGGTCTAGCGTGATTACCAAATATTTGACCTCTGTTTCTCGTTTCACCTCCATATCATGTAATGTTATGGCTTTGAGGTGATCCAGCTTACGCCTCCTAGTGAATGGTACTATGGTGGTTTTGGTTGGGTTGATCCGCAGTCCCGCCTTCCTGTACCAGGCACTAGTAACCATTATTCCAGTTTGAATTCTATTACATAAGGTATCTTCATATTTGCCCCTACAGATTAAAACAATACTCCACATCAACGGCGATAGTACTCCACCCTGTGGACAACCTTGATAATAGAATTTGTAGCTGTTGGTACCTCTATTTGTCTGCTTTCTACCATTTTGCCCATCCAGAGTGCCAGGGTGTTTCCCACTCCTTTGCGGCTCAGGGCATCCTGTATCTCTGTGTGCGATGTGTTGTCGAATGCTCCTTCGATATCCAAAAACGCGCACAGTGCAATTTCTTTTGTTTCTATGGCGTCCCGTAGTACCTCTGTCAGCTGATACAGAGCAGTTTCAGTTGACCGTCCTGCCCGGTAAGCGTGTTGACAGTGATGTAGGGGATTACGCTTTAGAACGTTAGTTCTAATATAGTTGTCTATGACCTTCTCCACCGTTTTGAGTACGAACGATGTTAGGCAGATTGGTCTGAAAGATTTAGGGTGAAAAGGATCCTTTTTACCCACTTTCGAAATAAAGAACACTTTTGCCCGTCTCCATGCCCTTGGCATGTAACCCAGTGCTATGCTCCCCCTTACCACCCTCAGAAGAGACTCTAAGATAATTCCTAGGCCTCTCTGGATAAGTGCTGGAAAAATCTCATCTACTCCGGGAGATTTCATTGGTTTAAAAGTTCCCACTGCCCATCTTGTCAGGCAGATTGTTATTGCCTGCCGCCGAGGGGTAGGACCCCGGGAAATGAGTTCTGAGAAGCAGGTGTACCCTGTCCTCCTCATTCTCGGTGAATGTCCCATCTTCCTTTTTCAAGCAGACAGAGGATATTCCCCTGTCTTTGGCTACAGCCTTGTACAGCCTGGTTGCTTCTGTGATCTGTTCAATCCCTTCACAGAATTCCCTAAAGCTATTCCGTTTCGCTGATCGCGTTGCGATACGCAGTCAGTGCATTTTTATACCTCTGCCAGTCCCCGGTTTGTTTTGCCCGGTTAAAGAGTTTTCGTACCTCTGGCCACCACATAGTGAAAGAGCAACACGGTTTTATTAAGCTTAGGTCCACTGCCGCTAACCTGCTTGACTTTAACAACTTTGTCGCCAAATGTCTAAATTCAAGGCAAGAAGTACATACCATTTACACTGATTTCCTTAAATCCTTCGACACTGTAAATCACAAGATACTATAATACTATCCCCTGATCTTTACCATCTACCGCCTTTTAAGCCGTTCGTGTGGATCGATGTTAAGTCGATCGAAGGCAGAAAACCCTCTATTTTTCCCCTCAATAAGTTGCGATGGGCGAGTCACTTAATCCTTATGGGAGAAGATGATCCAGCGGGAAAAGTCAATAAGAACGATATCTATAGTAGAAGGTGAAGGCGTGGCATACCTTGCCTGAGATCGAGCGATGGAACTCCAGAAACCCAGCCAGGATGTCTTTAGATCGTTACTAAGGCAGACCTGGATTCGATACCATGATACTTCCATGAATTTTTGGTCATCAATCGCTTTTACAGACTATATTGTCGTTCTTGCGGGCCTCTTCCTTTACATTTGAACCGGACCCCCCTTCAGGTAGGTTTGCATATCATCTTCATTGATCAGTAGTACATTTAACTGGGCAAATGTTTCTAACGAATTACACCCCTTTGCGTTAGTCTCTCTGCTTCTCCACTTAAGAGCCCACTCATTAAAATCACCGGAAAACGCCTTTGATTTTTATCTCCCTACGTCGAGAACAAGATTGCCTAACAAGGCTCCAAATACAGATAATGTGAAGCTTACGAATATACCGCATACTTTCGCCCACACAAAGTAATTAGCCAACTAAGTCATAGTTTCTTGAATGGTTCATTAACTATCGGCCAATATAGCCGCTCCACCAATCAGATCAATGACAACCCGCATCTCGGATTCGCTGGTGTTCTGCACAAATAAATCCTAATTTGGCTTAATTTGAATTCAGTTCGTTATTAGGTTGTAGTTAACCCCTCTTTGGGTATTTACCATTTTCTGCAACAGGCCGGTTATCCCGTCTCCCTTTTCCTTTGCATGTTAGGTTCTTATTGCACTCCTTGGTAATACGCCATTTCTCCACATGAAGTGTCCAAACATGAGGCATTTGGAGTACCTCTTTTCTAGGGCAAGGCAACAAAAAACCCATCTAATTCGAATTTTTCTTACGGCCAAAAATCAATTAAGTGCCGCCATAGATTTTTCTGAGAGTCACGAAGGAGTCTTCTCCAAACTCCTCCTACCGCAGTTAACGATGATTTCAGAACCGTACACCGCATTGCGTGAAGAACGGTAAGGGTCGATTCCTCATTCACGACGATAAATAGCTAAAGAGGTGCAAGAAATACTTCACTGCGATTCTTCACCTCATTACACTCGGGGAAGTTCCACCCCCTGTGGATGAATATAAGTGAAATCAACTTGAGTATCATTGCAATCAAACAGAGACAAATCGCTGGGCTGGATGATCCCTCGGTAGTGCTAACCATCTTCACACCTGCAGTTTATGCAGAGTCTATATTGAAATCCCGCAAATCCAAAATTTTTCCCAGACAGAAGAAGGGGATGTTCGTTAAGAAAAATGAGCCCTCTTGAGTGCGACAACGGGAGAGTTATTTGCATGCTCCCTGTCGTCGCAAAGATCAGGCTAAAATAATCTTGGAACACATCAAGGAACATTTCGTAGGCTGGATTCACAGAGAACAATTTTATTTCTGCTGTGGGCCATCCTGGAACAGTACGCGCTGTGCAGACCTTCACTTCACCGGCTCTTTCTTGATTTCAACAGGAAGTGTATCTAGCGTCCTCTATGCTGGAGGGGCATTCAGGAGAAACTAATAGCTAATCATCATCATTATCATCACCAACGGCGCAAAAACCGGTATCCGGTCTAGGCCTGCCTTAATAAGGAACTCCAGACATCCCGGTTTTGCAAAAAGGTCCACCAATTCGATATCCCTAAAAGCTATCTGACGTCCTGACCTACGCCATCGCTCCATCTCAGGCAGGGTCTGCCTCGTCTTCTTCTTCTTCTTAGCTAATATCAGAGCGAAATATGATGGCGCAAACTGTGACGGGTTTCATCGAGGTAAAATCTCAGAGAAATTCGAAATCGAAAGCGTAATCTGCCGGAGTTGCTTTTTGTCACCAATATTATGTTATCTTGCTATCAGTGAGGTTCTTCATGTTGCTTTGTCCGAAGTACGTAGAGAACTTCAATGGACCATCACATCTTGCCTCAAATTTTCGACAACAGTAACGACTGTTTGCTCTCTCACCGAGTCAAGCACCTTGCCCGAATGGCTCTGGATTTCGAAATGGAGATAAGTAGAGACGGACTGAAGGTAAAGACAACAAAACCAAAGTTCCCAGTCTGACGGGTCATCGCGCTCTCCCTATCTGCATTAATGGGCAGAGTATCGAAGGCGTCGTCAAATTGTATAACTAGGAAGCATGGTTACTGCCGACGATGACACCGAATTAGAACCGAAAGAACTTGGTCGGCGCGCAAGCCTGCCACCCATGCGCACTCTGATTGGAAGACGGAAGTGGTTGCGGATAGGTCACATTTGCAGGAGGGGTGACAATTGCAATGCTGTGGAATCCACTCCAGCAAGATGGCCGACAAGACGGTTCAGTTGGCGCGGAATAGTAGAGCATTTCGGGAAGCCGCAGAGGGAGCTAAAGCGCATTTCAGGTAACCGCGAGAGATAGAACGTAGGTATGGTTGACGCGCTATGCCCCACCAAGGGGTGAAGGAAGCCTTATATATATGAAAGGATTGAACCTGCTTTGCATATATATGTACATATATATGAAAGGTGTTGTTGAATATTTACTTGGGATTTCGGCTCATCGAAGAAGCTAAGAATTAGCTTACAGAGGTTAAGGATTTCAGAAAGCTTAAAACGAATTTTTAAAGTTTTTCTAATATCTAGGAGACGGGCTATTCTGGTGGTTATCCGGTTGATACCGAGAAATATGTCTGTTTTAAGCACAAGACCGATTGGGGAGCTGGAAATCGGTATGTAACTGGAGACATAGTGCTCGTTGTTAGTAGACTCAATTGTCCACTCAACATTTTGGCAGAAAAAGATAGTGCGGAGATAGATTTGTATCTATCAGAAGTGAGAGAGTTTTTTTGAAGGATGGGAATTATATGAGCACTTTTCCAGTTGGAAGCGAAATGAGCGTTGAGTAGGAAATTTTTAACTATTGAGGAAAAGAAGGTGAAAATGCTTGGAGCACATTTTTAGGACTATGAATGGGATTCTATCGGGACCTACCAATTTTTTGTTTTTAAACTTCATTATTGATGCCATGACGATGTTCACTGTGTCAAAATAGATAGATGTTCTTTTGGTGATGCGGGTGGTTGAGAAGATGTTGTGAATAGGTGCGGTGAAGGTTGGGATCAATTGGAGTTGCTGACCTCGGTTTAGTAACTTTGGTGGTTGATGGGTGGGGCCCAGTGGTGGATTTGGAGAAGATGGTTTGCTAGGACATTCGGAGGGGGGGGGGGGGGTTTGAGGTAGAATCGCGGTTTGCTGGTTTGTTTTGCCCAGGCGAGCAAAAATTTCTCTGATTTCCCTGAAGATACCAATGTTCAGCTCGATGATGGAAAGGCATTTGTGGAGGTATTTTATCTGTCAATATTGCGAATTTCTTCAACGAAGCTTGAGAACTGCAGAGACTATCTATTTCTAAATAGACTCCGCCGTAGGGCTTTTTGTATACGATATTATGTGAAATGCGGTTATGGTAGCTGAACGGTGGGATGATCGTTAATATTTGAAAAAAGAGCCTAGCAGACTGCGACAATGGAGGGGAGGGATATCTGCGTGCTCCCTACCGCCGGTATAACAATCCTAGAACCCTTCGTGTTATAGACAATGAAATCTTTCCCCAGACACCTCGACAAAGCTGCTGACATCTGTTTGTTCTCTAATCGTATCATGGACCTGAATTGCAAAGAGAGGCAAGTAGTGTTGGACTAAAGATAAACAGCCACAAAATCGAGGTTCTCAATCTGGGGCGTCATCGCATTTTCCTTGTCTACATTAATGGACAAAAAATTGAGGGCGTTGATCAATTATTGTATGTTGATGTCGCTCGACGTGTCGATAGCGCTAGAGTCGCCTTTATTGCTGTTCCTCCGTCTGCAAATACAATTATTTCTTCATAGATATCAAATGGAGAGTGTTACGTGCTGCTTTTCCTGGACTGTTGAATGAAACAAATACAAAGCTTTCGTCAACTCATGTTTGCCATGTATTATTGGAACACTTTAGGCTGATACAATTTCTAAGGAAGAACTTGGTCCATAAGCACCTGCCGGCCTGTCAATGAAAAGGTGAAAGTGGCAATGGGTGAGCTACACATTACAGAAGCGTGACAACTGCATTGCTAGCAGTGCTCCAGGAACACATAGCGCAGAACGGTGGAAAAGGAATGCAAGCGGCTCGGAAAATTATTGAGAATGCTGATTGGCAGTGATGGTGCTTAAGCGCGGTTGATGTACTGTGTCCTTCTTTCGGAGATGAATGGCAACCATATGATATAAATATCCTTATTCATGACGAACACTTTGTTCACCTTTTCTGCTGGTAAGTAATACATTAGTTCGCGGAGCAGTTCTGAACTCTTGAAGTGTTCAAGGTGAAAATTCTAGAATTTTATTTTTTTTGAAAAAAAAATATAGGTAATTTACTCACACTTGGCTTGCATGTATTTGGCTGTAGGAATGACCGTGAAGCTTACCTGAAATAAGAGAAAAATATTAATTAGGTCTACATAAAAACGAAGAAATGAATGTAACATATTTTTCTGTAGAAATCTTCATATTAATGACAATAAGAGTTAAGCGTTATTTGGAGCAGTTAGTAGTCAGATGGGGGACTCCTTGAGAACATCGAAGCAAAGAAAAACTAGTTCTTCTCTGGTTACAAGACAGGAACATTGTTGGGAACGATTAGAACTTAGATAAATAGTATTAAATTCCCTCAGATGGCACAATGGAAGCGTACTGAGGAGGAGTTGCCGGTTCGGAAAGTTTCGTAACAAAGAGGACTGGTAAAGTACTAAAATAAGAAACCGCTGCGGGCGATCTCAATTTTGAAATTAAATATAATCGAAATTAAATCTTGCGGACTGCCCTTCAAGGTGTATCATTCTTATTGAATTATTAAGGTCTCAACTAGGGTGGTGAGGCTCTTCGTGGCTTTTAGATGGGCCATATTTAATTGACGAAGCCTGTCACCTAGAGTTCTCCGGTGCGGACGGTAAGTTAATCAAGAAATAATGGCATTTTCGGGAGCGGCCTTTGAAGGGACAAAAGTCAAAGGCGTACATATGTACAGCTGTCACCCTCCTCCTAGTACAACATTAGCGCAATATGAGCAGATGCTAGACGACTTGGTTTCGGACGCTAGAAATCACACCTCCACAATCATTGCTGGCGATTTCAGTGCGCAGGCCTTAGACTGGAGAAGTCGAGTGACGAGCACAAGAGGCCAAATCCTACTTCAAATATTCACGGAGCTTGGACATCGTATTAGCCAACGTTGGGTGCGTGCACCTTCCAAAGCAGAGACTCAGTCCTCGATCTGACTTACCTCAGTGCCTCATTGGAAAGAGGGATGGTCTGGCAGGTTAGCGAACACTAGACCCACAGTGACCACCAGGCCATCTTTCTCGACATCAGAAACGGAGATCGCTACAGTCGAGTGAGTAACAGAAGCGAAAAAAACACGATAGCTGAGTGGTTCACTTGAGCTTTCGGGGAAGAGACTTTCTTGGCGGCTTTAGAAGGAGGTTAAGACCCGAAGTGGACGGCGCTGGCAAAGTCAGCTAGCTACATCAGCGGGTAACTGAGGCATGCGACTCTACAATGCTGCGCCGGAAGTTTCGCCACAGTGGGAACCCAAACTACTGGTGGAACCAAGAAATCGCTCTGGTGAGAGCATTGTATCTGCGAGCGAAGAGATTTACTAAAGGTCAAAGCCAGAACATTGGAAGTCGGAGAAAGAGTACTGCGATTTTTGAAATAGCCTTAAGAAGGCTATACGGGAAAGTAAGCGGAATTGCTACAAGAAATTGCGCATTCTGCCAAATACAAACCCGTTGGGCGCTGCGTGGACGGTTGTAATGAACAAGATTCGTGGACAAAAATCACACCAAGTGGCGTGCCCGCTACTCTTGCTCACAATAATCGCAATCCTTTTCCCGCAACAGGAAGAAAAGGGACCTCAGCCAACAATTCAACAAGATGTCTTCATAATCCCCGGGACTGGAAAGAATTTCGAACA
Organism: Hermetia illucens; assembly: GCF_905115235.1. Lineage (NCBI taxonomy): Eukaryota > Metazoa > Arthropoda > Insecta > Diptera > Stratiomyidae > Hermetia > Hermetia illucens. The sequence goes on from NC_051850.1 coordinate 168,130,734, forward strand.
AACCCCTGGAGTTGACTGTTAAAATCAGGCCCAAGTGGTTCATGATTACATTTGAATCGTGCATGGTGGAAGGCGTGTTTTCCGCTTAGTGGAAAAGGTAGAGGTTGCTTTTGCTACCGAAGGTCCAGGAACCACTTGGTGCACCCTCTTTAGATATCCCTACCTGTCTTGTAGAAACTATGGGGAAGATGTTGGAGAGGGTGATATACAACGGGTTGCTTTCATTAGCCGAGCTAGCGGGTGGTCTATCGGAGGAGCAGTATTTGTCGCGCAGAGCACAGTCCATTGTCGATGCAATAGCAACGTAAACCTGGCTCGGGAAGCCGCTGGTAAGTGCTGCGCGGTCGTGACGCTAAATGTCAGGAATGGCTTTAACTCGCCCAACTGCGGCCTTTCGGAGCTGTACAAGGGATAGCAGCAATGGTGAGGTGATTCCGAAAAAGCCACTAGACTCATACACTGATTCCGTATATGAAGAGATGGGTCGAGGGGAAGCATGGAGAGTTGAATTACCACCTAACAAAGTTCCATGTGGGTAGGTGTAGATAAGAAAAGAAAAAAGATTTAATGAAGTTATTGCAGACGCGTGGCTGATAAATCAGAGATCCCTGCATCCATTTTAGTGTAGCAGATAACAGAAAAACGGGGAAAAAACTAAACTAGAAGTTCGGAGCTTCATATATAAAAATGTAAAGGTTGGACCACGAATTATCATAATTCCCTTTTCAATAGAAATGTTTAAGTATAACATAATGCCAGAAAAATCGGATTTCTATACCTTCTCTGTTAATTAGAATTAGAATATTTTTCTATGAATTTACTTAGCGATAAATAATAGTAATTTTCAAAATAAATGGATATTTCGGAAGGTCATCGTTCCAATCACGCGTAATAGGCCGTAATTTTGACGCTTTTCTTCTTACCTAATTATTACCATATAAATCTGCTACCACCAACCCTTCACTGTGATTTTTATTCAACGTAAATTGTAGCCGCCCACTAAGCTGTAATAGCCTGCATTATCCTTTTTCGCTCCAATTGTTCTATTATGTTGACGTCAAATTTCCCACCCTGAATGGCATTTCAATCAATCCATAATCGCCTCATAAGGATCTGCAGTTATGAATACATATGTCGTTCAATTATGTCCCAGAATTATCTTTGTTCGTGCCTTGTTTGGAATACCGTTGATGGTTCATTCTCTTTCTTATTTATTATTGTGCTTTATTTCGGTGATTTGCTTGTGACCTTTTAATTGACTGACATTCTTTTCTCTATCTCCGGACATTTGTGTTCCATTTTGCGGTTCATTCTTATGATATGTAGGCTACCAATTGCTTTTCGGTGTTGTCCTTCAAGTTCTATTTTTATATCATTTCTATGCAGTCCCTTTTCTTATCAAAACTCCGATATTATAAATAACTTTCCTTCAGCTGGAAGTTTGTTATGTCATGTGGACATGTTCAGCCCCTGATTATTTTTCTAGATAAGAAAATTAAGGACCCGTGTTATCTCGTAAGTGTTTCTGGTAAAATTTTCTGAACTTCAATACATGTTTGAGAAATAAGTGTTTGATTCTTTTAAGATCTTAATTTTACGCAGAATCTACCGACATGTGTCACGCCGAGTAGGTCGCACCAATTTTCTACTTCTGACCACAGGAACATGTTAATTGTCTGCTGTTTCGACTCGCATTTAGCTTGCAAGATCTAGCTCTCAAGTGTCACTAATCTGTCAAGTCTAAACACTTGCAAAGTTGAAAATTGTGTTGTTTTCCTCTTTTATTATTATTTTATACTCGTACTGAGGGCATTGAATTTCTGACCTCTGCCTACAAACACTAGCTGTTAGATCAACACACTGTAGCATTAGCGGCCACCAAGGCGCATCCTGTCTAGGCTTGCCTTAATAAGGAAATCCAGACATGCCGGTTTTGGGCCGAGCCTCACCAACTCGATGACCTACGCCATCACTCCATCTCAGGCAGGGTCTGCCTCGTCATCTTTTTCTACCATTGATATTGCCCTTATAGACTTTCCGGGTGGGATCATCCTCATCCATACGGATTAAGTGACCCGCCCACCGTAACCCATTGAGCCGGATTTTATCCACAACCTGACGGCCATGGTATCGCTCATTGATTTCGTTGTTATGTAGGTTACGAAATCGTTCATCCTCATGTAGGTGGCCAAAAATTCTTGGGAGGACTCTTCTATCGAACGTGCAAAAGTTCGCAACTTTTCTTGCTAAGAACACTGAAAGAGCTTTGACCCTATGGTGAGACGTTTCGAGCAGAACAGTTTTTGTAAGCTGAAATAGGCTCTGTTGGCTGACAACAACCGTCCGCGGATTTCATCATCGTAGCTGTAATCGGTTGTGATTTTCGACCCTAGATAGGAGAAATTTTCAACGGTCTCAAAGTTTGTATTCTCCTATCTTCATTGTTCATTGTTGTCGGCTGTTTGGTTTTTGGCACTGATATTCCCACCATGTACTTCGTCCTACCTTCATTAATGTGCAGCCCGTGATCTCACGACAATCGCCGCCTGCTCGATCTGGATGAGAACAAACTGTACATCACGGGCTTTTCTTCCCATAATGTCAATATTGGTGGAATTGGGTGGAATGGTGCCTCTCGCATTCACATCCGCATCGCGAATCACTTTCTCCAGGGTCAGGTTAAAGAGAACGTATGATAGGGCATTCCCCTCTCTTAGACAGTTGTTGATGTCGAATGATCTCGATAGTGATCCTGCTGCTTTTATCTGGTCTCGCACATTGGTCGGGGTCAGCCTAGCCAGTCTTATCAATTTCGTCGGGATACCGAATTCTCTCATGGCCGTGTACAGTATTACTCTGGCTATGTTGACATAGGTGCCCTTGACTTCGGTGAAAAGAGAGCGCAACTGATGTTCATATTCCAAAAGTTTTTCCATCGTTTGCCGCACAGAGAAAATCTGATCTGTTGATGATTTGCCTGGATTGAAGCCTCTTTGGTATGAGTCAATGATGTTCTGGGCCCATGGGGTTATCCGCCCCAGCAAGATACCGGAGAATATCTTACAGATGGCACTCGGCAACGTGATACCTCTACAATTGCTGCACTGTGCGATACCTCCCTTTTTATGTATGAGACAGATAATACCCGTTACCAGTCGTCAGACATTGATTCGCTGTCCCATACTTTGAGCATCAGTTGATGGACCACTTGATGTAATTGGTCGCCTCCATATTTAACCAATTCGGCTGTAATTCGATCAGCTCCTGCCGACTTATGGTTTCTAAGCCGATGAATTGCACGGACTGTTTCTTCTATACTTGGTGGTAGCAACATTTGTCCGTCGTTTTCAGTTGGCGGGGCCTCCGACTCGCCGATATTTTGGTTGTTGAGCAATTCATCAAAATACTCAACCCATCGTTCCAATGGGCATCATTCTCTCGGAAATCAGATTTGCCTCTTTGCCTCGGTAGGATGAACATCGAGGTGTATAAGGCTTCATCCTGCTGACTTGTTGGTGAAACTTACGTCATCTGCGCCTGGTGCGGTTACTCCCTGTACTTTTCTAGTTCACACACTTGTTGGCTCTCCCAGGCTTCCTTTTTCCATCTGTCAAGTTGCTTCTCCGCTCGCCGGAGTTCATGATAAGTCTCTATGCGTCCCGCGTTCTTTGAGAATGCAACATTACTCGGTATACATTCATCGTCAAACCAACCGTTCCGACTCTTTTTGCGACTGGGGCCAAGTATCTTTGTGGCCCTATCGTTGATAACATTCTCCAGGTGATTGTGAAGATCATTTGTTGGTCTTCATCTCCAGGATCCCTGTTGACCGCAGTTATTGCGGTATCCATTTCCCTCTTATAGGTATTGCGGAGGGCTGTGTTGTGGAGGGCTGCAGTGTTAACTCTCACCTGATTGTCAGAGGGGATTCTGGGTGGTGTTGTTATTCGTGCTCGGAGCATCATGCCAACGAGATAATGATCCATGTCTAGTGGCCTCCTTATATGTTCTGACATTCATCAAGATTGAGAGGTGGCCGCGTTCGATCCGCTCATAGCCAATTTGGTTGAAAGTAGTTCCATGTGGAGAGGCCTTTGTTTGTTTTGTGTACCGATTTCCGCGCAAAACAGGTACTTCCAACAACCATGTCGTGTGACACTGCTAATTGAAGAATCCGCAGTCCGTTTTCATTAGTATTTTGACGTAAGCTTTGGGAGCCGTCCCTACTTGACTGTTAAAATCCCCAAGTATGATTTTGACAGGCTTCGAGGGTTCATTCCACTGCCTCGTAGAAGGTAATCTTCTCCGATTTTATAATTTTATGAGGCTTATGTTTCTAAATTTGCCTCGCAAGTGCCGTTAGCTTATGTTTTCAAAGCCAATAACAGCAGGTTTATTTTTTTTGGCTGACTAAGAAACCTGCTCCGAGCACATGGTTTACTGGATGGCCACTATAATATATGGTGTAGCGACTCTTCTCCAGGAAACCGGTCCCTGTCCAAAGCATCTCCTGTAACGCTGTTACATCAGCCCTATATTGGGACAGGGTATCGGTTAGCTCCATCTCTGTACAGAGAGCGCACGTTCCATGAGAAAATGCGTAAATCGTTATTCCTTTGTCGTTGCCAGGATTGTCATTTTGTAGTCAATCCAGTCCGATGCTTCTTCATTGTTTTCCATGTAGGGTTGTCAGCCCTACCCATCCCCCAACCTGGAGGACCAGTTGGTACAATTTGACCCGTTTTAACACGTGCGAGACTCACCTTCATCCTTCTCCGTCTGCAGCTTTTCACTACGAAAGAGCTGCTAGCGATCACCACGTTGAGGTGGAGATAGTGTTTGGTAGTAGAACTGCTGGTGTTGGTCCAGCATTCGTCTCCCAGGTTTTATGCTTGATCATGGGTACCAATCTACGTTTCACCCTGGGACCTATACTACCCTCTGACCAATCCTCGGGTAGGATCAAATTGCACCAAATCAGGCTAAGCTCCTGTAGCAAGGCCGAGAGGACTTCAGGCGCCGATCAGCGTACATATTGATAAGTGATGATGTCAGCTCCAGGGGCAGAGGCACACTTAGGCAAACAGCAGTAAGCTCTTCCAGAGACAAAAGCAGTGCCCTGTGGGATATCTGAGAACATCAAGAAGAGAAGGAGGGGGCTGCACTGCCCAGCTAGATAATCAAGACAGTCCAAATTCATCCTTGGATTCCAATTTAGAGGCCTGTCACTAAGATAGCCACAAAATGCCGTCATGGATTTCCGAGAGGACATAACATCCGTTGTCTCAGATGAATCTGTCAAAATTTCATCCTCCGCAGTCGTTTGACCTCCTCAAAAAGGAGAAAATTCTTAGTGTTGGACCCAGTTGTAAAACGTCTATACGCGATTTGTTTCCTTTTAAGCTCTGGGGCCCACCACACCTTTAGGTGGCCAATGTGTTTAGTGTAAAGTCTGGTTGTATCAGCTATTTCCATTTTCAAAAGGTCCGATAGAGTGGAAATATCCTCCTGTGACGCTAAGTTGCTAATCCGTGCCTTTAACCTACTCAAATCTTGAATCTAAAAAAAGACATTGAGCACCGACGTAGAGATTCAGATGGGAGTATGTTGGCTGTTAGATATTTGGTTAGTAATCGGATTCCATTGTCAACACTGACTATCAGAATTTGCAAGAGCAATATCCAGAACCGAGCCCAATTGGTTAGACATTGACGGTGGCTTGTAAGAAGTGTGCATACCATTATTAAGGAAGATAAATGAGGAATTTAGGACTGTAGCCTCTAGACATCTGCCGTTTGCCATTGCTGAGGTAATCAGCAGAATTGATGGATCTGGCATTCAGATCCCCCGAGATGAGAGTGTTGTTATATTTTTCACAAAAAGTGAGGAACCTCCCAACAGCGGTGCTGAAATCCCTGTTGGAGATAATGGAAGGGAGATTAACTGAAACAATTACAAAATTGGAAGAGAGTCAGAGCGTTTGCCATGTGAAATTGACAGACTAATTGCCTCCCAATTTAAGTTTCGGGACAATTTTTCAAATATCCAAATAGTGGCATAGACCTCTTTAACTTAAATTGTAAGCACTGAGGAAGTGAGCAACTGGCTCCCGAAATATTGATATCTGCAAATGGAAGCAATATGATGGTCTCTAATCAGAAAGCAATCTTTTCGTTGCATTAGATCCTCTTGAGGCCTCTAGAGTGTGTCATTTTCAAGAAAGTATTTTTTATTACAGTCTCTCTTTTGTTTGAAGAAGCACCGTAGCATAAAGAAGGATTTATATTGGGCGGCAAATATGACCTTGGGATAAATAAACATACTAAATAGTCTTTTCACGTAGGTATTAAAATTGTTATGATTGGATGGTTACATTCATCCTTCGGGATATTTTCAACATAACATTATTGAATCCTGTGGGAGTCAAATAACCACACACGAAAGCATAGCGTTACTTTCCTAACAATTACCTGAAACCTGACACAGCAAATGTTCGCATTCCATATTACAAATGTAAATACATTAAAGATACCGATTAAGCACAGTGGTTACCTGTCGGTCCCAAAAGGACCTCCTACGCTCACTGACGTACATGTACGTATACTCCTGTATGCATATATATACAGCACACTCCGGATAAACAGTCATATTGTTCGATTTCCTAGGATTCAAGGAAAATCAATTTGTTTTAAATGATTATCTTCCGATCCTGCCATTTTGCTCGAACGTTAGGAATCCTCGTCATACTCAAAGCAATTTGCGAAACCGATATTCCAATAAGGTTATTTACATGAAAAACGAAACGCTAGCATTACAAAGCAAATCCATCATTTCGAGTCCCTTGGGCGAAGACCTAAGGCAGTCCGTTGCTACAGCGGCAGAATTCGTATCCCAGGAAAGTAATTGGAAAGCCCGAGAACTTCGCAAGGATGCATACATAAATACAGAAGTTATATGGAACTGTTTGAGGCGAATCTTGAATTTATCCAATTATAAAAGTTTATATCAGCAAGGACGAATCATAGAACACAACCCGACTAGGATACTAGGAACTTAGCTGAGAAAGGTTTGAGGAAAATGAAGTGGATAGAAATGTTGACCAAAGTCAGAGATTGAACTCTCTAATCCAAATTTGCTTCCTACGCTCAAATTTATGTAATTATTGGGAATAAGACATGTTTTTATATTTTCGTCCCAGAGGAATGTTAAGTAGTTCCAAAGCCCCGAAAATCTAATCATCGACTTAAATCTATCCTGTTCAAAATTTTCGAAGAAAATTCCCAGCTCGTAACCGCATTGTCGGGAAAGTACTTCTAAGCACAATAGCTAGGGCTTTGGGACTAACTGAAGGAGCACAAAACCTGTTAGTAGGCCTTATAAATCCATTAGCAAATATCTAATTATCATATAATGCGAAACCAATCACATCGATTTGACATGTTTAAGGATCAGGGATTGTTGAGATGAATAAACAAATTTGCAGGCTTAGATTCCTATCGATCTAATATGGCTAATTTGGGAATATTGCAATAAATCACTTGGAAATTTGTCCTGTCAGACAATTGATTGCTAACACGGCGCCACATTTCATAGATATTTTTATATTTCTGGAAAGATTTTAATATCTAAAACTAATGAAACTATTTTGGAGTTCTAAAAGTACTAAATAGATTCTGAATTTTATGAATAAATGGGCTATTGCTCTGTGGCTCCTTAATTCCGTATTCCATAAAAGATTGCCCAAAAACTTTCACCATTTTAAAGAATTTTCCGATATGTATCCTTCTTTTAGGATGACAAAAGGATGATTACTCATTTCGAAAGGTCACTCCAAGAGTGTTTTACGACCAAGCATCCAAAAGATACTACATAGACGACTGCAAAATCCTGAAAGTAATTTAGTATCGAATGGGCAAAAATTAAAGCAGGGGTAAAGGGAAAAACTTGGATATCCCAGGAGTGCTTGATTAAGTTGTCGATAAAAAAAAACAATGATGATTCTTGCTGGAAATATTCTTGAAACGTGGTGTGAAAGTGTCCCCGAATGTAATGATACATCGACCTTTTGCGAATGGAGTGATCAATAAGAGATGGGGGGCATTACACTTTCAGAGAACAGGCCCACAATAGGCTGCAAAAAGCCAAAGAAAACATGTACCAAGAGTATTGCCGCAAATGGGTAAGATGGCCCTGATGATTCCTAGTATTATTGTCAGAATTTATGGAAGGACTTTGCCATGTTTTATGATTTGGGAACAATTTGATTTCGACGGAAAAATAACTGTCGTGTGTACCCCTAAAACAGGCCTTGCAAATGGCTCTGGATTTGGGAAAAAGGCAAGTAGAGTAGGTGTGAAGATAAACGCCAACAAAGCCAAGGTTCTTAGAAACAGTATAATACCCTCTCCCAAGATGACCTACAAATGGGTTGCACCAAGGTTACTTGGAGCAGAATAGTAGCAGAGGAGTGGGGGTGTCTCGGGGAGTCCTGGAAGAAGTTGAAGAGTATTTCTGTGGATCGTTCAAAATAGTGCGTAAGTGTGGTTGACGCACTATACCCGACTAAAGGGTAAATACGAACCATATTATGTTCATATTTTCGAGTTGTAACAATCTCGGCAGATGACGGATTTTCCTAATATTAGCACTACAGGACAAGCATTTAGGATCGGACAATCCTACCTACCTAAAAGATAAAAGGGCGCTGGTGGCGGTGACCGATGGTAGGTTAATGGGAGAATCCGTTTAGAACTCGCCGCAACATTTGGACACATGTGCAGATTGGTGTATCTCTGCATGGTTTGAACCAGCCTGTGAGAGAGTCCCAGGACATCAAGGAAAGTCGTAAGGGATTTAGGTATAATACCAGCAGCTGAGAATATTATGGGAACTACAACTACCCGCTCGATGCGCCAAATTACTTTGATCTCCCTAGCCAGTGGCTCATAGTTAACATTCTTCATCACGTATTTCCGTTCAATGTTCCTATTATGGGGGATAACAACCTCAATTATATACGTGGAGCGACCCCACTCTTTCATTATGTGCAATCACGCCATCCTGAAGGCCACACATGAATCCCTCCGTCTCAAAGAGCTCCCCAGGATACAGACATCTGTTTGACAAATGCAAGTGGATATATGGCTGCTAAAGACAATTCACGTGTTAACCAAGCATTGCCTTCGACTTTCATTCATCGATCCGCTCTTGGTTCGACATCACCTCATTCGGAGGATTGAAAGATCGATCATTCAAGTGAAGTGGAGTCAGTCCACAGCCCGCCTTACAAACAACCGCATGTAAGGGACTCGCCTGCTCTTTGCTGTAAAAATAAACGCAAAGCGAATCGACTTGGCGGTGATGTTGTGCCACCACGTCAACCACACTCCGAAGGAAGTCATGAGGCAGGTTCATCCGCTCCACGGCAGAGTTTGGATGATGCATTTCGAATTTGGACGTAGTAGTCTGTATCTTCTGCTAGACGTTTTCCAAATCGGTTTTCGTCTCGGATATGGAGATCACCAATGCTATGTACGGCATGCGGCCCGTGATTGCCTTTGCGGATGACTTGAATTCGACAATTATCTAACCCAAATTCATCATCATCATCATCAACGGCGCAACAACCGGTATCCGGTCTAGGCCTGCCTTAATAAGGAACTCCAGACATCCCGGTTTTGCGCCGAGGTCCACCAATTCGATATCCCTAAAAGCTGTCTGGCGTCCTGACCCACGCCATCGCTCCATCTTAAGCAGGGTCTGCCTCGTCTTCTTTTTCTACCATAGATATTGCCCTTATAGACTTTCCGGGTCGGATCATCCTCATCCATACGGATTAAGTGACCCGCCCACCGTAACCTATTGAGCCGGATTTTATCTACAACCGGACGGTCATGGTATCGCTCATAGATTTAGTCGTTATGTAGACTACGGAATCGTCCATCCTCATGTAGGGGGCCAAAAATTCTTCGGAGGATTCTTCTCTCGAACGCGGCCAAAAGTTCGCAATTTTTCTTGCTAAGAACCCAAGTTTCCGAGGAATACATGAGGACTGGCAAGATCATAGTCTTGTACAGTAAGAGCTTTGACCCTATGGTGAGACGTTTCGAGCGGGACAGTCTTTGTAAGCTGAAATCGGCTCTGTTGGCTGACAACAACCGTGCGCGGATTTCATCATCGTAGTTGTTATCGGTTGTCTCAGAGTTGTATTCTCCTATCCTTATTCTTCTTCGTGTTTGTGTTTGACCAGTGCGGTTTGATGTTGTTGGTTGATTCGTCTTCGGTGCTGACGTTGCCACCATATATTTTGTCTTGCCTTCATTGATGTGCAGCCCAAGATCTCGCGCCGCCTGCTCGATCTGGATGAAGGCAGTTTGTATATCTCGGGTGGTTCTTCCCATGATGTCGATATCGTCAGCATAGGCCAGTAGTTGGGTGGACTTGAAGAGGATCGTGCTTCTTGCATTTACCTCGGCTTCACGGATCACTTTCTCGAGGGCCAGGTTAAAGAGGACGCATGATAGCGCATCCCCTTGTCGTAGACCGTTGTTGATGTCGAATGATCTTGAGAGTGATCCTACTGCTTTTATCTGGCCTCGCACATTGGTCAGGATCAGCCTAGTCAGTCTTATTAATTTCGTCGGGATACCGAATTCTCTAATGGCCGTGTATAGTTTTACCCTGGCTATGCTATCATAGGCGGCTTTAAAGTCGATGAACAGATGGTGCAACTGTTGTCCATATTCCAACAGTTTTTCCATCGCTTGCCGCACAGAGAAAATCTGATCTGTTGCTGATTTACCTTGAGTGAAGCCTCTTTGGTATGGGCCAATGATGTTCTGGGCGTATGGGGCTATCCGGCCTAGCAAGATAGTGGAGAATATCTTATAGATGGTACTCAGCAACGTGATACCTCTATAATTGCTGCACTGTGTGATATCTCCCTTTTTATGTATGAGACAGATAATACCTCGTTGCCAATCGTCAAGCATTGATTCGCTGTCCCATACCTTGAGCACAAGTTGATGAACCACTTGGTGTAACTGGTCGCCTCCATATTTAACCAATTCGGCTGTAATTCCATCGGCTCCTGGCGACTTATGATTTTTTAGCCGATGAATTGCACGGACTGTTTCTCCTAAACTTGGTGGTGGCAGTATTTGTCCGTCGTCTTCAGTTGGCGGGACCTCCAACTCGCCGATGTTCTGGTTGTTCAGTAGCTCATCAAAGTACTCAACCCATCACTCTAATATCCCCATTCTGTCGGAAATCAGATTTCCCTCTTTGTCTCGGCAGGATGAGCATGTGTATAAGGTTTCATTCTGCTGACTTGTTGGTAAAACTTCCGCGCCTGGTGCGGTTGCTCCCTGTACTTTTCTAGTTCACAGACTTGTTGGTTCTCCCAGGCTTCCTTTCTCCGTCTGTGAAGTCGCTTCTCCGCTCGACGGAGTTCGTGATAAGTATCTGCGCGTGCCCGCGTTCTTTGAGAATGCAACATTACTCGGTATGCGGCATTCTTCCGTTCCGTTGCTAGCTTATATTCATCGTCAAACCAGCCGTTCCGACTCCTTTTGCGGCTGGGGCCAAGTATGTTTGTGGCCATATCCATGATAACGGTCTTCAGGTGATTGTGAAGATCATTTGTAGATGCTTCATCTCCAGGTCCTCTGTTGACTGCGGTTATTGCGGCATCCATTTCCCTCTTATAGGTGTCGCGGAGGGTTGTGTTGTGGATGGCTTCAGTGTTCACTCTCACCTGATTGTCAGAGGGGATTCTAGGTGGTATTGTTATTCGAGCTTGGACCACCATGCCACCGAGATAGTGATCCGAGTCTATATTGGCCCCCCTATATGTTCTGACATTCATCAAGGCTGAGAGGTGGCGGCGTTCGATCAACACGTGGTTAATTTGGTTGAAAGTGGTCCCGTCTGGAGAGGCCCACATATGTTTGTGGACCGCTTTCCGCGCAAACCAGGTACTTCCAACAACCATTTCGTGTGACCCTGCTAATTGAATAATCCGCAGTCTGTTATTATTTGTTTTTTCGTGTAAGCTATGGGAGCCAACGTATCGCTTGAATGCGGGCTCCTTCCCTACTTGGCTGTTAAAATCCCCAAGTATGATTTTGATATCATATCTGGGGCAGGCTTCGAGGGTTCGTTCTACTGCCTCGTAGAAGGTATCCTTCTCCGACTCTGCAGTCTCCTCTGTAGGAGCGTGAACGTTTATGGGGCTTATATTTCTAAACTTGCCTCGCAAGCGCAGAGTGCATAGCCGTTCGCTTATGTTTTCAAAGCCGATAACAGTAGGTTTCATTTTTTGGCTGACTAAGAAACCTACTCCGAGCACATGGTTTACTGGATGACCGCTATAATATATGGTGTAGTGGTTCTTCTCTAGGAAACCGGTCCCTGTCCATCGCATCTCTTGCAACGTTGTTATATCAGCCCTATATTGGGACAGGGAATGGCTAGCTGCTCGTCAACTTCATCTCTGTACAGGGAGCGCACGTTCCATGAGAAAATGCGCAAATCGTTATTCCGTGTTCGTTGCCGGGTCCGTCGTTTTAAAATCCGTCCTGTCTGAGGCTCCTGTTGTGGCTTCATAAGAAGTTGTTTTCCGTGTAGGGTTGTCAGCCCTACCCAACCCCCAACCTGGAGGACCAGTTGGTACAATTCGTCCCGTTTTTAGGCGCGGAAGACTCGCCTTCATCCTTCTCCATCTGCAGCTTTTCGTTAAGAAAGAGCTCCCAGTGGTCACCACGTGGAGGCGGAGATAGTGTTTGGTAGTAGAGCTGTTGGTGTTGGTTCAGCAGGCATCTCCCAGGTTTTATGCTCCATCGTGGGTACCAATCCACGTTTCGCCCTGGGACCTATACTACCCTTTGACCACCGAAGGAAGTCATGAGGCAGGTTCATCCGCTCCACGGCAGAGTTTGGATGATGCATTTCGAATTTGGACATAGTAGTCTTTATCTTCTGCTAGACGTTTTCCAAATCGGTTTTCGTCTCGGATATGGATATCACCAATGCTATGTACGGCATGCGGTCCGTGATTGCCTTTACGGATGACTTGAATTCGACACTTATCTAACCCAAATTCCATCCGGATATCACGGCTAAACATGTCCACTATTCGCAACAGATTTTTTAAGGTGATCAGAACCAGCATAGAGCTTGATGTCATTTAGATCAATCCAGCATCATTTAGTAGGCATGAAATGGGGTTCAGTTCCATGCAAAACCAAAGGTGACTCAATGAATCCCCAGGAAAATATCTCTGCGTATACTGATGGGCTCGAAGGTATTAGCACCTTCAGATGAACTTACCGATAAGGTTGTATGCACCCTTCCACATCGGATTAATGCGATGCAGACCTAAGACATCGATTAGCCAGGTATCTGGCACGCTGTCCAAAGCCTTGGCATAATCGATATAGTAATTAAAGAGGTTCCTCGGCCTCTAGTTGCTTGTCCTACAATTACGAAGTCGAAAATGAGTTGCTCTTTGCAACTACTTAACACGACTCGATAGCCCTTCTGCTCCTCGGACAGAATGTTGTTGGTCTCGAAGTGCGGATTGATCTTCCACCAATAGTGGACATTATGAATTTGTAGAGGGTTGGTAAGCAAGTAATTGGTTTTTTATCTGCGGGGTCCTGGATCGTGTCCTTTTTAGGGGTAAGGTAGGCAATCCCCGCCGTTAGGAAGGGTGGAAATTCTTCCGGCAGATTATTCACCTGATTTATGTTATGTACCAACCGACTGTGTATACTGGTAATTTTTTTGTACCAGAAATTCTGTACCGATCCAGACCAGTGCCCCGGTAACTTCCGCAAAATTCATGTCGTGGGTAGTAGGATAATGGGTGCTTTCGACGGTGATCCACTCAGCATGCTGGGCGGGTAACCCCAAGTCTACCTCAATCTTTTTTCGCATTCGTCACCAAAAACTGTACTGTTTCGAAGCTCTGTTGGTTCCTCATGTATGTGGTATTCTGCACACGTTTGGAGTGACTTTCGCTATACCGTCCTAACCGATTCATATGACAGAAAGTTTCTGCTATACCGTGTTCAGAATTTCAGATGTGGGGGGACGGGGTGTGTGTTTTACTGGGGATAATTCCTGTAAACCCCCTGCACTTTATTTGTCGCCCGTCTGCTGACATTTCCAGAGCTAATTTGAATAAATCGAACAATGTCCTGCTTTAATGAGTCACGCCGACGTTCCATACGAATTTTCCATAGTGGTTCTCTAATCGTTTTTTGTTTTTTTTTTGTTGAAGGTGCTGAGAGTCCTGAGTCCACACCCACTTGATGACGGACCGGACCACTTGAGAAGCATCTTACTTCCTCTCTTGAGCCTATGGACTCCTCTTTTCGGGTTAAATAGCCAAGTTTTTCAAAAATCTTCACTGACGGTTTCGTCCAGGGCAGAGGCAACTCATCAGATGCTGCCTCACCTCTGCCCTGGGAGTAGCATGTCTGAAAGTAATGACACGGGGAAATCGCTCCATTTATATATAATCGCAAACACGACATGAGCTTCTGATGAATTGCCTCTGTCCTGGGCGGACGGATTTGACTTCACTAAAGTTCGCAGTCGCGTCGTGTTTGCGATTATATATAAATGGAGCCATTTTCACCTATCGTTACTTTCGGTTCGGCGAGTATTGAAACTGTTGCCTGTGGGGCCGTGTGGTGTTGTTGATGCCGCCGTCTCTGTCCCCATAGACCCTTCGTCACCAGTTTCCGCGATGACCTCAAATCGAACACGCTCCCTATTGATGCCTGGATTATGTCGCTGCGAGTAATAAAGCGGTACTGGTCTGCGACTTACTGCACAGTCACGTGCACCAATTGCGGTAAACGATCGACGAATATCTGTTGCAGCAAGGGGCGGTAAGATGTTATACCCGGCCCCGCCGTTATTATAGCGCATGGTAAAGAGATTTCCTCAGTTCACTGCCTGCGCGAACCTGCTAAAGTGGTTACCACAGATTATGGACCTGCAACAAGCCGAGCAATGCTCCTGGTGGCCATGGCGCCTAGACGTCGAAACGTTCCACGACTAGAGGTTTTGACCCACCCAATCACCAGATCAGACGGCTCTTGCCGGTTACCCGTACCGGACCTTAAGTTCTCCTTCTCATTAGATGGATTTGCACTTTATACCTTACTGCCAGGTGTGGTGATAGCCTCCTCAGTGAGTATTCTGCAAGACTGCAAAGTTCCTGCACTTTTCTCACCTACCCCCGAGACGCTGCGGTGGCGTACAGCTCCTTCCCCTACCCCTCCTTCTTTCACAACCGGGCTTAAGACCGGCTACAGAGATATATTAGTGCTAGTATTACTATTATATTTAATGTTAATCTCTTATTAGCGCACAAAATACCTAATGCGACAACGGAAATAGATTGTTACCCCAAGGATTTTGGTCGTGACTTGTCCTTTTTCGGGTAAATCTCGAAAACCCAGCTGACCTAGATGGTAGATGGCTTCGCTTTTGCTCTGCGATAGGAAGATGCATTTGCTTGTACTTTTTCACTATTCAGCATTCTGTATTACCTCCACTATCCTCCTTTTAAATATCTAATTCCCATCCTGATTCCATATTGCACGAAAAACATTAACGTGTGTTAAATCGTAAGATGTAAATGATCATTTTATTTCTCTCTTGAAATTCTTATCATAAAAATCTCTCATCTTTAAACTTCCCGAAACCATCAACCTATTTAAATATTATTCACTTGTAATCCACAATTTTTCAAATATTCAAAACCGATCATTAACCTTTTTGTTGTTATATTCACTAAAAAATCGAATGGCTCGGCCATTCATTTGTCCAGATTATGTATTTGCATTTCCATTTTTAGCGATACATCTTTGGCAACTGCGAAATTTTATGTGTCTCCTTTCTGGATGAATTTTCATCCCGGGCCCGGATTTTTTGTCTACGGCAATGTATATAGCTTGCAGGAAATTGTCAATTATTTCCACCTTGAATAAAAGCATTAAGACTATCTAGTATTCGCGGGGAATTTTCAACAAAAATATTTTTCTACATTCCTCAATTTTGACGATTTTAAGACCCATCCTGCTAGAATTTCCTATAATCTTAGGCCAAAGAGACGTGAACTCATTGCAATGATGCGAGAGGGGCCCTTGTTTCAAATGACTCGACCCCCAATCTTGAACTGGGAAGCACACTGGCGCGTGTCTCCGGGGGTTACAGCTGAGCTGTATGCAGTTGGTGGCAGACCTGCACGATTATTGCCTTGAATAATAAAACGGCAAGTGTTCCTTAAAGGTAAACTTTAAGAGTGTGTTCTGACTTCCAGAATAAGATTGATCGACATCTAGGCCGGTGAGATAACACGCATCTATGGTAAGCTCCGCTAATGGGTACAAGAAAAATTCTAAAAGGGAGGAACTGTTGAGCAAAGATGGGAACGAGCGATAAGGACCCCATGGACCCATTGATTGGCAAGGCAAGGAATGATAAACTATAATTTTATGAAATTTTGCGCGACGCGTGGCGAATACCGCAAATGTTGAGTACATCCTGCATGGGTTTAAGCTGGACACCTAATTACCTACTCCAGATGGTATTCCGAAGGACCAGAATCGTGCCTTCTTCCGTTGTCTTAGGTTCACATAGGAAAGAAAGAATCTGGAAGAGACATTGGGGAGGACGTGGTGTGTCAGGAGATCTGGAATACGATTAACCATATGATGGGGTGAATTCAGTGGATGCAAGAGAACAGCTCAAATGCAATCGCTGAACGAAGGGAGAAGTAAGTAAACGTCATCCCAGGGAAGCAATATTATGCGGTGGTTCCGTAGGGAGGAGAACAGGAGCTAAGCTGTGGTTTCAGTGGGCAAAAATGATAAACACTAAAACGTATGACCTGTATCGTTTGTAAATTTACACCGCTAGGGAGGAAGACACCTGATCGGTTTATTTTTACCATTTCTTTGGTCTTGTTCGACGGCTCTGACCCAATGATTGATGAAAGTCAACTCGGTTTATTCTGTGCATACCAACACCTTCTGTTCACTACAGAGATTTGGCGCAGATGATAATCAACTCGCATTAGTTCTTGGGACAATATAGTACTGGTCCTTTTACAAAATATCACGCAGTGTCTGATGAATATAGCGGGTGGAAAATTACTTTGTCGTGTTTGTCCTTAAATTTTGGTTTTCTCGCAGTGTCTGGTTCAGAGGCAATAGTTGCTGCCAATAAAAATTTGTCGTAACCGTTTAACCAGGTTTCAAGACCTCGAGGTGGATCGCTCCTTTCTTTGGCTTAGATGTTGATCGCTTCTTTCGTGAAACCTATGATTTTTTGCACATTGTATCCACTTTTTGTTACTCGTTACGATCTAATGCAGGAATTGCCTTTTTTATGCAAGAATCATTTCCCAAACTTGCAAACGTCATCTAATGACTCCCTCAGATAATTCATGTGGTACTTACTTCCCTTCCATTTGAATCTTTCCTAGGGCTTTTAGGCGATATGCAATAGATGATCGATGGCGTCAATAGGCTGCTGTTGCGTGTGATAGGAGTTTGCATCCAATACCGCTTGCAATTTTGCATCTTCAAATTTCTTCTTCGGTCGTCAATGGTCTTTGTCTTCTGCACTGAAGTCGCCATCTTTGAACCGCTGTAACCACTTTTAGAACATGATATCCAAGCCCGCTGCCGATGCATTTCCGACGCACTTTTCTTCAAAAAAAAGTAATGCAGTAACACTTCCTGTAAATGGTGTTTCACAAGCACAAAACTTGACATTTTCAACACGGTACTAACAGACTTGTAGACAAGATGAAGAAATAAAGTCAACTGCGTTAGATAGCTGGCCCATAGGTCTTTCGGATGCAGTATTGCCACATGTAAGGTTCGAAACGATTACAAAGATATTGCCATCTGTTCGCAATTGTCATTTTCACACACCTAATATAATTCGTTGATAATTTTTCCTATCTAGGGTCGAAAATCACAACCGATTACAGCTACGATGATGAAATCCGCGCACGGTTGTTGTCACCCAACAGAGCCTATTTCAGCTTACAAAAACTGTTCCGCTCGAAACGTCTCACAATAGGGTCAAAGCTCTTATTGTACAAGACAATGACCTTGCCAGTCCTCATTTATTCCTCGGAGGCTTGGGTTCTTAGCAAGAAAGATTCTGAACTATTGGCCGCGTTCAAAAGAAGAATCCTCCAAAGAATTTTTGGCCCCCTATATGAGGATGGACAATTGCATAGGCTACACATTGACGAAATCTATGAGCGATACCATGACCGTCCGGTTGTGGATAAAATCCGGCTCAATAGGTTACCGTGGGCGGGTCACTTAATCCGTATGGATGAGGATGATCCCACCCGGAAAGTCTATAAGGGCAATATCTATGGTAGAAAAGAAGACGATGCTGAATTGGTGGACCTCGGCGCAAAACCGGGATGTCTGGAGTTCCTTATTAAGGCAGGCCTAGACCGGATAGCGGTTGTTCCGCCGTTGATGATGATGATGAATATAATTCGTTAAGGTAACTGAAGTGTGGAAATTTGACGTTACATCCTTGAGCTAGGAAAAGTCCTGCTGGAAAAGTGAGCCGCCACTTATGCTTTCAATTTTTTGCCCTTTTCACTAACATAGGCTGCCTGCAGTACGTGACTTGGCTTTAGTCCTCATATTCGTGTATCTCATGATTTTTAAAACAATTATTCATAATTGATAAATATTCATAAATAACATTTTAAACGGTAGCTTTTGGCGTCGTCTTTTCAGATATAAATTTTTTCTCGGCAGAAGAAATTTACAATTCATAAAATAACTGTTTACGTATGTATGAACGAAATCTGGTGCGTTAAATCTGATTGGATTTTTCTGGGATCTTCAAATTCATATTTTATTCACTCATTCCACATTTTAGCTTCTGGTTATTTTTGCTAACGAAAACCTTTACTTATTTGAAGACTCAGCGGCATAGCTGAGTTTCCATTTAAGAATTTTTCGCGAAATATTTAATATTAAATTTCGTTACATGAAATTCTGATTTAATGCTAACATAACAAGGGATGATTTGGAAATATTGCATTTGGCTAAACTTATTTTGAATTAAGTGCAAAGACGCCTTCAAACAGAATTCTAAAATATTCACGAACGATAAAATCCTTGGTCCGCATAAAAAAGGATAAATGTCCTTAGGAAATTTTCAGGGATTGTTGGCGCTGTTTTGCTTTTTCCCTTGGAATTTCATGTGAATTTTTATGCACAGGTAGAGGTTCATTTAGATATTTTATCAGCGATCTACCATATTTCATTGGATTCCTATGAGGTTTATGGAAATGCTCAGCGGAGGATGTAGTCATTATTATTCAATATTACTTTATGACTACGCTTGCACACGATTCATATCCCAATCAAAGTCTTTCACTGTTGGCTTTAATCATGCATCAGATTAGCTCCTGCCTAAAATGTGTGGTTTGGGGACCATTAGGCGAGCACATAAAAGTGCAGATACTCTAAATTGAACCTCCATTGAGAGTTCTCCTAATTGCTTTGCTTGCTTTTTTATTGCCCACCCCGTTGATTGCGTTCGCTAAAACATTCAATTTCACTTTCATCTTACGCGCACTCAGCTCGTAAATGTTTATTGGACTATGCCAGAGATATAGTCCAAGGATATCCACTATCTCTACATTTTTATTTTACTCCTGTGATTGTTTCTTTCAACTTCTTTCAAATGGGGTAGTAGCGGGCAGGTTCATTGAAACTGTAATAATACAACAAACGTACTCACCGCAATCACTTTATCTTCGAGCACTGATAGTACGTATAAAGTTTTTATACCTGGCGCTGGATTGAGTGTGTGGCAATCATTTTTAACGACCGCAGTTTCACTATTGGCGTTATTGCTAGCAATACCACTCAGCGAACTGACTAATCTCAGAAGGCAATCATACACGCTGAACAACGGCAGGAAAAGTTTGTTATCCTTGATGTAATTGTAGCGAATTCCAAAAAGTTGCGTCCTATTTCTGATCATAAATATGCATTCCAAATGAATTTGGTAGATATCTGGTATGGAATAGATGAGCGGTCAGTGGAGTGAGTACTTTTATCTTAAATCACGCAGGAATGGTTATTACCGATTGCTTTGAATCGACTGTATGAGGAGGAGGGAGTTTCTGAACAGAAGTCTTGCGGTTTTTGGCCAACAAACTTCCACAAGTACTTTTCATAGTCATATTTCGAATTCAATTGTTTTACCTGCAGGGAGATTTAAACAAGAGTGGAATATCAGAATTGTACGGGATAAGGATCAAAATATCCCAACCATCCCGTTTTTACGAGCAACCAAAGTTGTCCTGCCCGAAAGTAATACTTCGACCCTTTGGCAGAAGTAGTTAGAATTAAAGTGTTTAGCAGGCGTGAGACAATTAGCATTGGACGATCGCCCACGTCCGCTCCTGCAAGCAACCTAGCCTAACATCTTGAAGGATTTCTCGTTACAGTTCTTGGTGTATACTTGCTACGACTCCTCCAGTCTCACATTATCTGAGTTAGAAGACGAAGAACCTTGTCCGCAGCGCAAGGGTACGAGGTCCGAAAGTGGTAACTGGTGATTTTGATGCGTGGGCTCTCGAATGGAGAAGCAGAGATAATAACGGAAAGGGCCGAAGTTTTAAGTATTAGAACCTTTTGCGCACTTAGATACAGTTCTGACCAACAGAGGTGATGTGAGCATTTTCCAGAAAGGAGGGTGCGGTTCAATCGTAGACCTGACCTTTGTGAGCCTTGCACTGACGCGTTGTATGGCCTGTCACGTGATAAAGAGTACACCCACAACAATCATCAGGCATTTATCTTCGAATTGTGGAGAGAACCACATGGTAGAAAAAGGAAATAAGGTTGGTCTACAAAAGCATTGGATGAGCAAATGATGTTACTAGACTAGATCAACCTACGAAGCTCTCTCCACCTCCAAGACATGTTACGCAGCCATGAATAGGAGATGCAAATTCACCGATAGAAGACCAAGCTATTGGTGCGATAGTCAACTGGTCAATCTTCGATCAGCCTGCCACCGAGCCAAGAGAAATCTCGAACAGTGAAGCAAGAGGAAATATTTTAACGATCTCTGCTGGGAGGTAGATGTAAACCCGGGGGAAAACCCCAATAGAGCAATGATGGAACGGTTCAGAGGACGATCATCCACGCAGACCACGTGCCCTACCCCCTTGTGGAAAATTCTCAAGGGGTTTTTCCCCAGCAAGAGAAGATCGCTAGCACCTTTCAGATATCTCTCTATGTGGCAACAATTCTCACAGTAACCACAAACGAGCTGTTGGAGATTTGCAGCAGAATAGGTCGCCGTGAAATCTACCCCAGACCTGTACACTGATTTGTTCAAAGCATTGACGGAAGCGACAGAAGTGGGCACTGTTGCCTAAAGCTGGTAAACCTTAGGGTGAGTTATCCTCCTATAGACCCATATACAAATTACGTATTCTAGACACTATGGGGAAACTGCGGGAGCTGGTAATCTATATTATATATATATCTCCTGGCTGTTGAGAGGAAAGCAAGCCTTTCAGGTCAAAAGTTTGAGTTCTGGTGAGCCAAGTGAACCATTGACGTCATCAAATTGATTACTGGCTTAGCTTGCAATTCCCGGAAAGTGTAGTACCAGAAAATATTGTGTGGTGGTAGGCCAAAACGCATTAAATTCGGCCAGTCGGAGCCATATTCGAAGTGGATACTGCGGAATGACTCCGATGATAGACCTCAGGAGGACGTTGTCTTCACGGGTATACCACAGGACTCCGTGCTGGGCCCATTAATGTGGAACATAATGTAAAATAATCTACTTAATCTTCCTGTTCCGGAGCAGACAACGATTGTGGGTTACGAAGACGACGTTGCACATGACATATATAAAATCATATCCATCTTTCCTTTTTTGGACGCGAAGGGGAGACCTTTTGCTTGATGGCAACTGCAATGGGGCCACTCAGAAAAGGGTAGCTGGACTCATAGGTTGATCCCTACCATCAGGGAGTGCCTGGAGAGAAATCATGGGAGGTCAATTATAATCTCACGCAGTTTATCATTGGCCAAAGAGAATACCGTCCATACTTGCATAGGTTTAAATTGGACAGCTCGCCCAATTGTGCAAAGTGGGGTGGGGCTTTGGACGACTCAACGCTCATATTTCTCCAATGGCTGAAGTTCATGGAAGGAAGGAAGAATTTTAAACATACTCTGGGTAAAAAGCTATCAACGGAAAATTTTGTCCGGAAAATGAAAGCACTGGAGAGGGGAGGTGGAGTCGAGGCTGGTATTATTGGATAAAAATCCCAAATTCTGGCATGTTCAGGTCAGAATCCACCCCTTTAACAAAAAAAAACAACCAGACAATGAACCCCCTGCTGCTCCTCAACATTCAACAGGCGAACGCGGAGAATGGCGAAAACACGTACGTTGAACTTAAGAGGGGGGGGGGGGGGTTCTATATATACCAAATTGGGCGATGAGTGCGCGTATGAAAGAGGTCAGTTACTCCAAGAGCTCATTCTCAGAGGCTACCCAACCGAAAACTTAGAAAAGTTTTGGTTGCGAATAATAGTCTATTATGATATTTTGGAAATTTATTGTATACCCTCATAAGTTCATCCTAGATAAGTCAAACACAAAATATTTCCACTAAGGAAGTGAAACGAGGACCTATTGGTCAAGTTAGAGCAATCCCTAAATAATAACAACTCCCTGGAGGACTTAATCCGGAGTCTACACTAGGTGATTGCCTCGCTAGAAGCGACTATTGAATCAACTTATAGTGGACCTAGTGCTAGGCAGGCCAACTTTTTAATGTCACCGCCGCAGAAGTAGACTGCCTGGGCCACCTTTGCAGTGAAACGTGGCAGCAAGAAGCAAACTACTACAGGTCTCTCGGAGGAGGTAGTTGGGTGCCAAAAGTCATCCTATTGTTATTATTAGACCGCTGATGATTTCAACGCCCTTTTGCATTTAACAATCTTTGTCTTCCGATAGTGAATTCGCGCCAGTTAGACCATCTCAGATTATCGATAATTCGCGGACCAATCTCGGCAGTTCTTGAAACGAACGATGGTGAAAATTAGAGCATCCATGGGCATTTGAAATCACAGAGTTGAACATCAATTTCATAGCTAGTCAGACTAATAGAGACACGAACTCCAATCGTTCTTAAGCGGATACAATCCATATATGGTGCTCCTCTGTTAAACCAGGTTGCACTATCGATACAAATCCATTTTTCCAAATTTCAACCATTCCGCACAGACAGACACCATTCTAATGAAATTCTGTCATACCCTGCGAAAGGAATCGCAATACTGCTAGCCGAAAAATTGCTCGAAACAAAATTATTTATTCTCGCCAACGCCTTTAAATCCCTAGTGGGTCTCATTGCATCAATCGAAACCATATCCAGCTTTGTATACGTCGTTTCTCGCTACTGTCCTAACCAACCCTTTGAACCGAACGGCCTATTTGCTACCAAGTCATTTTGTGTCAACCAACCCCGCCCAGCAAATGGTGGTCTTTTATTTTAGGGATTGACTTGAATACCGAACAAGCTTCCTGGTTGGATTCCGCCGCTAGCTGACCACATTACCCGCTGCTTGTAATATTTCCAATTTAAGGTACCAATTGGAAACTCATAAACCATTCCCTCAAAGCCAAAATGCCCAACTGCAATTCACAAGAATTTGTGTCAACCCACTCCTTGAGTTTTCATAATGTTACTTCTATCCCGCATCCCGACATCCTGCAAGTTACCCACTACAGGAAAACCCTACGACGATTATTTCGGAATATGAATTTTATATGTAGAACTCCTTCTTTAAGAAAGAGCTCCCATGAACCTGATCCCTCGATCTTTGAAACGGACTTGACACTGTATACTAATCACCTCTGTAATCACCTCATCAATATCCCCGCGACAAAACCTAGGTCATTGCATGAATCAGCGTCCTTGGATTCTCACGGTCCGAATCTGAAACAGTCAGTTAAAATGGAATATTTCGATACTCTCTTATGTCAA
Organism: Hermetia illucens; assembly: GCF_905115235.1. Taxonomy (NCBI): domain Eukaryota; kingdom Metazoa; phylum Arthropoda; class Insecta; order Diptera; family Stratiomyidae; genus Hermetia; species Hermetia illucens. The sequence continues at coordinate 168,154,833 of NC_051850.1, forward strand.
ATAAACATACTACGTTGCTACATTCACCATCCAAAGCAGGAGCAAAAAGTTGGCCAAGCGTGACAAAATCCCTTGCTTGCTCTTTAATAAAATGTTCTGCATCGATCAGTCCTTTTCTGTCCATATAATTCAGCTATTTTGAAAGCTGTGTGATCGTTCCCTCTCGAGTGTCAAGTGTGCTCATATAACATCTATGCCAAAGAAATGCAAAAATCGTGTTGAAACGCAACAGCACGCTTAAGGCCTGAAGGGCTCTTGTCCGCTTGGGCGTAACCACACCCCCAAGAAACTCCTACTAGGGACCAACCGCAACAACCGAGCTGAACGTACGTTTACTAGGAATTCCCCTGAGACATGCAAATTGAGGGGTTATCCCGGTTTCCATGGTGCCAGTATATACCCCCGGTAAGGTTTCCTAATGCCACTTCAGATAAGTCTCCGTGCAGGTTCGGGTTTGATCGCCTATATAAGCCTTGAAACATTCGCCTAATTCATCACGACCAGCGAGTCATAGTGATTGCAGTATTTTCCGATGCCACCACATGGAGGTTCTCATCGGCCACTTGGTTTTGGTCCGGCTGACAGGGTTTCTCCGCCGTTTTTCCCTCCGGCACCTCAGAGCAAAGTGCAGTAACAACTATCCCCTCCTTACACCAATCGAAATATTTCAATATGCTCCAACGTTTACACCATGAGAAGGGAATGCACATCTAGACGAACTCTGCCGACAGTTCACCCCTCAGCCCCAAACAAGCGGAAACAACCGCCCTTGATGAAAAAGTGTAGATAACACCGAAAATGGTTTGTGATATAAAAAATCTGTAAGTTATCTTGCTTGGTATCACTATAAGCTCAATCCTGGCCAATATTTCTCACATCAATAAGTTTCTGAACTGTGCAAACGACGCAGTCAGATTAATATACTCCATACTCCGCTTCAATAATCCAGTACCACTACGAGCCAAGATTTTCTGCTATAAACAGTAATCTGACCAGTAATCACTTTCGGTTTTATTTTCTGGAATGACACCTCTCCCTATCTGTTGAAAATGTGGATCTGTGGTGACGGTACCGGCATATTTAAGTATATACACATCCAGCTCTCCTGTTTTGCTCGTACAAAGAGGGGAACATTTTAGAAAGCGGCCACTATTACTTTACAGGGTGGGTTTGCTTTTAGGCATTCGTGCTTTGTTCCTTTCTGCTTCCCTTCTTCTTTTTTTTTTCTTTCATAACTCCTTCTGTTTTTCTACGATTGCGGACAAAACGGTAAGCTAGCTCTCCTACAGCTCAACATCTCCGGAAACATATTCTTCTAGCTCAAACTCCTGCAAAGCGCTTGGTTAAATTTCCTTCTTTCAATTGCGAACATTGGACAGTGAAGCGTCAGATGCGTTGGATCTTCGGCTCTACCTACGCATTTCTGACAATTCAGTGAATCATCCAACCTAAAACCGCGCAGATACTCCTTGTAGCGACCATAGTGTTCCGTGGTTAACTGGGTATTTTGGTAGTAGGTTTCCCCATGTTGCGCGTAGAGCAGAATAGATCGCACCACTCTGACTAGAAGCATCCTCCGGCAATGTTACGCAGTGTAACCCTTCATATACGCTGGGTGTTTTACTGCGAAGATTACATCAGGTCATGAACGACCCCGACAATTTTGGCCTATTCTGGGACGAGGAGAGTAAGCATCCTATTATATATATGACATTTCACAGCAGCCAGTACCAAGCCTTGTGGTCCCCCCCCCCCGCACTCCTTTACCGATGTACTCTTTGGGACCCTCATCCGTGCTGTTTAGAGAATCCACTCTGAGAGGTAATTTCCGACCAGATTCGCTAAACATCTGGGAACATCTCCATATATCTGCCAATGCCCATGTAACTAGGTTTCAGTTAGCTAAATTAAGTACATTTTAGACATCCAATGACGGAAAGTAGCCCGCCTTCCATCCAAAATAGAGTGAGCGCGACGAAAACCTTGGTATCGCTCCTGCATGCCATTGCTGCTTTCGACGATGACCCTCTCTATCATCTTCCCCATGGTATACAATAGGCAGATTAGGTTAGGGAAGCAACACAGACTTTCACTTTTTCCACTAAGCACGAAATATTTCTTCTAAGTCCTCTTCGAAGGTGTTAGTAAAAAGGTCAAGCTTAATCTTCACTGTCGGCTTCAAAGCTTTGTTAGGAATGCCATCCAAAGCTGAGGCCATGTTGTCACCGATCCTACTACATATTCCTCGCAGCTCCTTCTCAATTAATGGAATTATCATGCATTGTGGGAGTGAGGGAACATAGTGGCAAAATTGTTTTTTGGAGTCGCGCGCAGGAGATGAAAGTCGATCTTCGCGCCGTTTTCATTACCGCCCTCTAGCCGCCGCCCCAAGAGTTTATATTGGCATGGTCGCATAACTATTTGCTAGTTATTTTTGCTCACAGTTATTTGGATATTTTCTCTCGACCGTCGCTACCAGGCCTTCCTCTAAGCCTCTGGTAAAAACTCCTCGTTTGGAAATATGAGGCTCTTAAACTTAGGATTTCAGTGTTCCACCAATAGTTGGGTTACCTACTGGGGGACGGTCGATTTCTGACATAGTAGCAACACATGCTTCCGTCATCCATCGGGTGGTTTGTGTGGCTTTTTCACTATCCATACCATCCAGCGTTATGTCGGACGGATATGCCACGGAAAACATGTCCCCGGTAAAAGTTTTCGCCGTCGAGCTCAGTTCGTCCTTGATTTACATACAGATTGCCTACTGGTTACTGTGAATATAGTACTCACTGACTTGCCGAACAACGGTACTGGCTAAAGCGGCTCTCATGTATGTCAGGCTCCACTAATACTTCGACCAGAAAACTTTCTCTCACATTCGTTGTCCGTTACCCCGTTGAAGAGCCCACGCAATTTTCGGCCAACGTCCTCTGGTGTACAGAATCAGAGCTCTCAGAATTTCCTCGTACGCGGAAATTGACATTATTTGAGGTTGATTGGAATTAACTTCATCTGCAATTTGCGTTAAGAACTCTCTGTATTTTGGACACTTACTGCTAGCTAGACTATGTCAGTGAGTCACACCTCCCCATCATTTGGACAGTAAAAAACTTGGGTCAGCTATACAGTCTTTGCTGATATTGCTTTTCGCTCCGCATCTCCTTCAATGCTTCCACCTACCATTTGAACTGATGCATACTTTCGCAATGTGATCGAAGCCAAGGCATCTAAAGCATCGCTTCAGTGCTACCTGCTCCTTAAGCTGACACATAACCCAGCATATTTTTACTCCACCTGCTTTTACTTCACCTGCGCTGATAATAGTGGTTTATGGTTCAGTTTCTAAGACTACGCGAACCTGGTGATCTCATCCGTCGATATCCTTGCGGGCTATAGAGATTATTCACCTGCCTTTTCAAATTAGCTCAAGAATTTATACGCGGTTACATCCTTGGATTTGTTGAGCTCCAACATAAGGTCTTCTTTCTTGGACGGTCTAATGCAGCTAACAATATCTCTTCAATTAGTGAGTTTTCGACAGAAAAGATAAAATAGGCCTTGACACACGTCATCACTGCCACGCCTAACAGGCTCCCCTATCCAAATAAAAGAGTTCCCACCATTCATAACGTGCCTTTCCTCCCAAACAACTTCCCTATTCTTCCACTTACCTTACCGTCTCTTCCAAACCGTATTTCAGAATTACCGATATTAGCGATTGGAGGGTTTTTGTTAACTTTCCTCCATTTACCCATTTATCTGCAGAAAGTGGCAATGGAAAATTAGGAGGGAGGAGTTTAGATTAAATTAGCGGCTAAGTATGTTCTAAATTGCAATCTCCATATTTATTACACAAAAATTGTTTCTTCAAAAGTGTTTTTTCAACGTTTTCCTATTACGATCCACTAGGTGGAAACGCACATAATTGCACCCTAGCATACATAGACGCATAGCTTGGTAATGCAAAATGTATAAGGAAGAAAAGGCAATGATCATTTCTATTTCCTATGAAAATATAATTAAAAGGAAACAAGAGCTGGATTTTTGTGACCTACCCAAAACAACAAAAAAACAGCTGAGGATCAACAGCGCATTTACTAAAAGATCCTGGATGAATGTTCACAGTCACTTTCATTTTAAAATTTCAGTCACTCAGAGGAAAATTGTTGTGTAAGGAATCATCCATTTAATTTCATACTCGGTAGGGAAGGAACTAAATAATTTATGGAAAATTATACTCATAGATGCATGAAATAAGAGGAAAATTGATTAACAGTATCCATACAAGTTGAAATTGAATCATTTAATTATTTACTACTCCGAAAAGGTTATAAAAGTTTCTTGACTGTTAATAAATTATCTCAGATTTCAACCCCCATAATCGATTTTCGTTTCTCATAATACCTGTGAGGCTTATAACGAGATTTCGGAAAATAATAATAACTTTTCCACAAAATATATTTGTTGCCTAGCTATCATCCATTTACCAACATTAAAACCGACAATCTCATAACTCTCATGCATGATGTATTCATTATGTGATGCTCATCTTTCATTCCTTTGTGATCGACGTATCAACGAACGTCTCAAATCTAAAATTTACCGCAATGTTGTCCGTCCAGTCGCTCTCTATGGTTCTGAGTGTTGGCCGACCATAAAAGACAATGAACGGCGTCTCGCGGTAATGGAGACGAAGATGCTACGTTGGACTAGTGGCGTCACACGTTTAGATCACATCCGAAATGAGGATATCCGCGATCGTTATGGCGTTGCACCGATAGTGGAAAAGTTGCGAGAGAGGCGTCTTCGATGGTATGGTCACGCAATTCGTGCAAACGAGAATTCACTTGCAAAGATTGGTCTGAACATCGAAGTCGATGGTAAACGACCAAAAGGCAGACCTAAGCAACGGTGGCTTGATACGCTGGATGGGGATTTGAAAGCCTCGAGATTGCACCCAGATCAGGCATTCGACAGAGCCAAATGGCGAAGCCGATCACGACGAGCCGACCCCGCTTGTGAACGGGACAAAGGCTGAAGAAAAAGAAGATGCTCATCTTTCATTCCTCTTTCAGTTGAATAATAAGAAAATGAAGTTCAGATTATGTAACATAGTCTCCCCCTCGGACATCACCTTGTCGTGGTGGGGGAGCCTGTAGTAGTTTACTACTACACTAAGGGTGTCCAAAAATATGAATATGGAAACGATGGATTTAAACTCTCCAAGTGGTAAGAAATCACAGACTTCGAAATCACCCGCGACCATGAGCAATCATGTCGCGGCCGAGGCGCGGATTTTGGAGGCCTCACCACATTCATACTCGCCTACAGATCAATCTGTAGAAGGCATGCCTTCCTTCTCAGTGGAAAGTTTGCACTTGGTGCCTACGGCGAAGTTAGCCAGAAAGGAAAGTACGGAAACTTTCAAATTGGGAGAAACTGGAAATCCGACTACGGCTGAATTTTGCCTGTCAGAACCTTCTCCTTCATCCTTACCAGGAAGAGCGGAAGAACGGGAAGCTGGTGACGTGGACGCTACTGGTTTAACGCCGGTGTGTGGAAATGGATCCAAGCGGTCCGGGCACCGTGAACCTGGAAAGGCCCGAAGCCGACGGCAGAAGAGAGCACTGCGAAGGAAGATGAAGCACCTTGGGAATGAGGACATGGACGTGGCTGTACCACTACGCGCGGTAACGCCCAGAGAAATCGGACACAAGGAAGCGGAATCTCCGGCGGAAGGTGGGGATAAACTGGAAAACCCGGTAAGATACACACTGGACGCACCAGACTCTTCTGTCAGCGGTAATGCGCGCAAGAAGCGTAAGACCAACACATCTGCTGTGGACAACGCTTTATTGTGCTCCGCATCAGGGCTTATATCCACGCGTCTCGCGGGGTTTAGGACCGGTGTGCCCCTCGTATGGGGGCTCGCACTGGGGAAGGGACTACAGAGTGAATCCTACCTGCTAGTAACTTCTCCTACACCTTCCAAGGAACAGGCGGAGGCCAGAGACGTGAACGGAACTGACTTGGTGCCAGTTCGAGTGATCGAATCTATGCAACCCGGACACCGCAAACCAATTAAGGTGCTAAGTGGAGAACAGACGAATGCTCTGCGGGATGAGATGAGATCTTTCGTGGATGAGAACATGGGAATTGCGGTACTTCCAAGTACGGCTTTTCTCAGAGAAATCACGAGGAGATCGAGTCTCTGGCGGTACGGTGTCACCCGGTCATACGCGGACTGCAGCATACGCTTCTAACTGTTTTCCATAAGACAATAGACTAAGTTTATGTCGAAAAACATAAAGATTGGTCAAATCAACCTGCAGCATGCCAAAGCTCCCTCCTACCTGTTGGCAGCGAGAATGACAAAGCTGCAGGATTTTCCCTATATCTTTCTGGTGCAAGAACCGTGGGTTCGATTTAACAGAATCTGTGGCATTGGATCAGTAAAGGGGGCTAGGATCTTCTACGACGAAAGATCCATAAGACCGACAGCTTGCGTCCTGATGTCAAGACGGTTAGAGGCAACTATGCTGAGACAATATTGTTCCCAGGACTTAGCTACGGTCATCATACAATACCAAATAAATGGCGACAGGAAAAACATCATAGTTGCCTCCGCTTATTTACCCTATGATTCTTTGTATCCTCCACCGACGCAAGAACTTAGGGATCTGGTGGCGTATGCAGAATCAAGTGGTCTCGAACTCTTAATAGGTTGCGATGCGAATGCTCAACATATTTGTTGGGGCAGTAGCAAATGCAATCCAAGAGGAGAGAAGCTATTTGATTTCATCACTTCAGCTGGTCTTATGACTGCAAACGTAGGGTGCGCCCCTACGTTCGTGGGACCGAGAAGAAACGAAGTAATTGACCTAACAATCTGTACCCCAAAATTGTTAGAGTTGATTACACACTGGCGAGTGCTAGACGAGGTCTCACTGTCAGATCACCGATATCTAGAATTCAATCTGACTATTGCGGCCGAACAGTCTGCAGTACAAAGACGGAACCCTAGGAAAACGGATTGGGCAAAGTTCAATGAACTTTTTGGCAATAAAGTACAGTTCCCTAGGCGACTAAGGACTCCTTTGGTGCTGGAAGATGAAGTGAAAACTCTGAACTGCACACTTTTAGAGTGCTATGAAGAGGCTTGTCCTATTTCCCGAGGCCAAAGCGGTAAAACGGTTCCTTGGTGGAACCGAGAACTGCAAAAACTCAGGAAATCAACCAGGCGACTTCTAAATCGTGCTTGCAAAAGTAACAAGAACGAAGACTGGTTCAATTTCAGGAACTCACAACGTGAACATAAGAGGCTCGTGAGATGCTCGAAACGAGACTCCTTTAGAGCGTACTGTGAGGAACTGGAAGGCGAAAGGGAGACTTCAAGGCTGTGCAGGGTCCTCAAAAAGGATGAGTCGGCCAAGTAGGATTCTCTTAGAAAACCCGACGGTACTTTCACGAGCTCCAGACTGGACTCAGTACAGACCCTCCTGGAAGTACACCACCCGGGAGAACGGGTGAGAGAAGTGGTAGGGGGAGAGTTGACGGTTCTTACAACCCCTTCAACACGCAAGCGTTAAAATAAAACTAGATAGCTTGCTCCTACTACAATATATTTTAATAGTTAGTAAATACGTATTTCGAAAGCTACTTACTTTCTTCCTCAGTACTTAAGCTACCTCGCATCGGAACGATAACTATTTTTTATACGCAAGCGTCGCAAGGGGAACTGGAACACTGCGAAAGCGGTTGTTACCCATGAAAAGGTGAGAGCTGCCATACTGTCCTTTGAACATTTCAAAGCACCTGGCATGGATGGCATCTATCCGGCAATGCTAAAGGAGGGTATGGAGCATTTAGAGCGACCTCTAAGAAATATTTTTCGAGGATGACTTGCTCTGGGCTACGTGCCTTCTTCTTGGCAACAGGTTAAGGTAGTTTTCATACCGAAATCTGGGAAAGATGACTATTCTAATCCAAAGAACTTCAGACAAATCAGCTTGACTTTATTCTTGCTTAAAGGTTTGGAGAGACTGGTGGAGCGTCACATTCGTGGAAACGCGCTTAGGTCACACCCACTTAGTGAAAACCAACATGCTTACCAACGTGGAAAGTCCTGTGAGTCTGCTCTTCATTCTTTGGTCACAAAGATAGAGGATGCAACTTTGAATGGTGAGTACGCGATGGGGGTGTTCGTGGACATTGAAAGGGCTTTTGACTGTGCGCCTTTTCAAAAACTTTGTGATGCCACCAAAGCGCATGGTGTTGATGATGCTTTAATTAAGTGGATCCATGCTATGCTAACGCAAAGATTGTTGTGCGCTGAGGTAGGGGTCGATCGCTACCTGACTACAGAAGCGACGAAGGGCTGCCCCCAAGGAAGTGTGCTTTCGCCGCTTCTGTGGAGTATGCTGATCGACTCACTGCTATGCGAACTGCAAAATTTGCCAATACACGCTCAAGCTTATGCTGATGACGTGGCTGTACTTGCTGTTGATCGGGATGTTGGAACGGTGTGTAGGAATATACAGCGTGCCGTTGATTTGATAGACAGCTGGTGCCTTAGACATGGTTTGTCAGTTAATCCAAATAAAACCACAATGGTTTTATTCACAAAAAGGAGAAAATTGGATGGACTTTGTCTCCCTGAGATGAGGGGTACTACCCTTCAACTTTCCGAAGAAGTGAAATATCTGGGGGTCACTCTAGATAAAAAAACTTCTTTGGAACAAACATGTAGAGGTAAAGATGAAACGAGCTCTCACAGGTTATGAGCAGTGCAGACGGACCTTTACCTAGACATGGGGACTCAGGCCTCATGTGGTAATATGGATATACGTTGCCATCATTATACCGATGTTCGTATATGCATCCGTAGTGTGGGTTAAGGTGAGACAAAAAGGTTTTCACCGTAAACTAGCCGCACTGCAAAGAACTGTTTGTCTGGGTATCACTGGTGCCATGAGCACGACATCCGACGCAGCTCTGAATGCACTACTCAACTTGCAGCCCCTGGATATATTTATTCACCACTCCTCTTTGTCCTTGTTATGGACACCGTCACACGGGATATCCAATGTCCAGCGCCCTACACACTGCTTTATGCAGATGATGTTTTCCTAGCATCTGATAGCAAAAATGATCTCGAGCAACTTGTTCAAAAATGGAATGATCGCCTCATGCAACACGGTCTCAGATTGAATTTAAACAAAACTGAATTTTTGACGACCGATCCCCATGGAACAGGCACAATCACTGTCAGCGGCAGTGATCTGCCCAGAACTGAGCGATTTAAATACCTCGGGTCAACGCTATCAGCCAATGGAGAACTGCGTTATGAAATTGCTTCACGCATTAACGCAACCTGGATGAAGTGGCGTTCCACAACTGGTGTCCTTTGTGATCGACGTATCAATGAACGTCTCAAATCTAAAATTTATTGCAATGTCGTCCCTCCAGTCGCTCTCTATGATTCTGAGTGTTGGCCGACCATAAAAGACAATGAACGGCGTCTTGCGGTAATGGAGACGAAGATGCTACGTTGGACTAGTGGCGTCACACGTTTAGATCACATCCGAAATGAGGATATCCGCGATCGTTATGGGGTTGCACCGATCGTGGAAAAGTTGCGAGAGAGGCGTCTTCGATGGTATGGTCACGCAGTTCGTGCAAACGAGAATTCACTTGCCAAGATTGGTCTGAACATCGAAGTCGATGGTAAACGACCAAAAGGCAGACCTAAGCAACGGTGGTTTGATACACTGGATGGGGATTTGAAAGCCTCGAGATTGCACCCAGATCAGGCATCCGATAGAGCCAAATGGCGAAGCCGATCACGACGAGCCGACCCCGCTTGTGAACGGGACAAAGGCTGAAGAAAAAGAAAAAGAAGACTGCAATGAGAGCAGCTCATAGGCTAATTCGATTAGATCTATGGGAAAACAACGGATGTGGGGGGCACAGAGCATTGGAACAGTTACTGGGAGGACTAAATCCAGTTCTTACAATGCCTTCCGATTCTCGTGTCCCCATACATCTGTTTGGTAGAAGATATGTAGTTACCCTAAAGCGTAGAGAGCACTGGGAAGACCCAGAGGAATGCGTGGCGGGATATACGGAAGTCTTCTACACCGACGACTCAAAAACAGAAGAGGGTTCTGGAGCCGGAGTCTACCTCTCGAATAAAAACGAGAAGTGGGCTTTTCTTTTGGGACAATATGCAACGGTTTTTCAAGCCGAAGTTTATGCGATCCTAAGGATGGAAAACTGGGTGATTGACGAGCGCTTGAAGGGCAGGCGCATCGCAATCTGCAGTGACAGTCAAGTTGCACTGAGGGCATTGAGCAGTCTTTTGATCACCTCGAAAATCGTTCAGGAATGCAGAAACCGTTTGAACTCTATGTCTAGATTCAATACGGTGGAACTACTCTGGGTACCTGGTCACTGTGGCATAGAGGGAAATGAAATCTCGGACGCTTTAGCGAAAGAGGGGTCAATCTCCCCTATACCGGGACCGGAGCCAGCAATTGGAGTATCAGTAGCATTGGCTAAATCTGTTTTCAAAAACTGGGAACAAATTTCCCATAACGACAGGTGGCAGAGCTTAAATGCTGCTCGACACACCAAGCTTTTCCTGCCAGAACCCAACATACGTACCGCAAAATTTATCCTGTCGAAAAGCAGGAGGACTTGCAGGTGTACTGTGGGCATTCTGGCAGGCCATAATTCACTAGCTGGGCATATGTTCAGAATAGGAATTACCGAAGATGATACGTGTCCCTCCTGTAATGAGGAAGCGGAATCCACGGAGCATTTCCTATGTGAATGCCCCGCCTATGGACGCATCAGGCATCAGATCTTTGGTGCCGATGTCCTCTAATTGCGACGGGTAGCATCACATCCACTAACGGAAATCCTGCGATACGTTAACGAATCCGGAATTTTCCGTTAGACGGGGGAGGCGAGTACAATGGGCCAACATGGCCTGAGTGCTCAGAAGCTGTAGCTTCTCCCCCACCATAAACACACACACACACACATGTAACATAGTCGTCAATGGCTTTTCATGTAACATCCCTGTGTTTCCCATTTATCCCTGTATGTGATGTGGGGATCCCCTTTGCTCAGTTATTAATAATAATTTTATATTTTATTAGTTGTGAGATGCTGTAGCACTTCCGCCAGGATCTTAGGGCTAGAGACCATGACCTTTTTTAGCATTGTCTCATATAGTTCATTTTAAGGATTCAATTTAGGAAACTTTAAAACGTTATGTTCAATCTTCTTTAATCAAACGCAAGACTTAACCTACAACAGCTCTTTGTTGTGTAGCGTTGATGTGATAAGTTACCCTAAACCAAACTCATAAGTAACCCTAAAACAAAACTCATCCCTTTAAATAGGGACGCCCCATCGTTTTAGAAACTATAAAGTTTTCGTGCTTTCCCACTTAGACTTCCTGTCTCAAAGTTACTTAAAACTAAGTGTAGTTATAAAAAGGAAGTTGATATGACGTACGATAGAGATAGCCATCAAAACTTGGTCATATGATTACACAACATATCAATGAAAATCTTGGATATGTCCACTATTTTTACTGCTTTCAATCTTTTCCTCTGCATCCCTATAAATATAATTTCATTTTGCCTGGATATTGGTACCGAAAATAGCCATCCTATTAGGGAAAGTTTCACTGTTAGTTTCAGCTATCTGGTATGCAAACCGGGACTATTATTATATATTCGCTCCGTATCCTTAAACACCTAAACTAGATATTCGCAACTAACAGAACATCCGTAAACTATAAAATTTTATTAAAATTGCTTGCCAAGGATAAAGACGCTGTCGCCCGTTCTTATTAAAATGGACAGCGTTTAACCTCACATTTTTCTCATTCCTTGTTTGTTTTCCGGATGCCCGAAACTAGGAAACTAGGAAAACTCTACGCTCCCGGAATGCTAAAGTGAGGCTCGCAATGATTTGCATAAATGTAAATACGTGTCCTTTTGTTTGGAATAGTTTCCTGTATGTATGGAAGTTCCGCAAGTTTCAAACAAAGCAAGGAACTTTTGAATGACATTTGAGAAAAAATGATTTGAGAAATTTGGCAATAACAATTGTCCTTGATGACTTTACGCAAATTTCATAGGAACGTGATTTTTTGTGTCATCCTCACAATGTAAAAGGTTAACGATAATGACCGAGCTGAATGAGGATATTTCGAGCTATTTACATATAAAGTTATTTCGAACTGATGCTTATATGAAGTGCTCAGATACTATGAACATTCCTGATTATGATCAATAGATAATTAAAGCTACACTGCCTCAATCTTAACTCGTTTCCAAGCAAGCTTTAGATTGGTATTTTGGCTAATAATATGACAGCCAACACTATTGAAATCCTTCATCACTAAAAGTTATCTTTAATGATTGGAAAACTGGGGAATGCTTATTTTATTGGGCCAAAACTCGGAACTTCTATAATATAATGAGTTTTTTTGGCGCCAACTTCATTAACATACGTCAGGATGATGCCAAAAATGTCTTTACTTCTTTGCTCCTTATTAATATATTTTTCAAAAGCCTAAGTAGATAAACCTTTGTCAGAAAAAAAAATTTAACCATGGAAGGAAACATATCTTTTTCCTCATTCTCAACCCCTAAAAACGAATTAACACAATTTTCCCGGATATGTATCGTCATTTCTGTCAATATCGGCTACAAAGGGGATTTTCTCACAAATCTATTATAAATTTAATAACCTTCGCAAAACTATTGAATGGAGATACACAGTTTTGCCAGTCTATTACCCCCACTTACTTCAGTATAATACTTGATAAGCGAGGTATTTGTGGCTTTGTTACAATCATAAAAGCGACTCCGGCTTTCAGTGATTGAAGAAGCGATCACTAACCGTATGAGCTGACACTACTGACCCTACCCCTCAGCCAGATGCTTCGAGAAATGAGGCAGACTAGTGGGGATAAGGTCGGCTCTGAGTCCTTCCGGTTGCAGTGGCTCCCAGAGAGCATTCGTGCCATCTTGGATTGCACGAACTCGTGGAGGAGTTGTTCGCCACGACTGGGTGCTCGCTGGCTGCTTCAGCGGCGGTTACCCGAAGCGTAGTACCACGTCGCCTTACAATATTGGACCCCCGACCAGGCGTTGCTTCCTGGTCGACACGGGCGCTGAGATGTTGGTTCTCCATGTACCTCGTCCAAACGCGTTGATACCGCAGAACTTCCGACTGGCTATCACGAACTCCTCTCTCCGCACTTATGACTACAGGCATGTGGACGTGAGTCTCGGACTGCGCCGAGCGTTTTCGTGGCGATTCGTTCTGGCGGACATTAGGACCCCCTTTTAGGAGCAGACTTCTTGTGTCACTATGGGCTGTTGGTGGACTTGCAAAGAAAGCGATAATAGACCCCGCAAGCATTTAAAGTGGTCAGGGATGATTTTCACCTGCGCAAATGACACTCATTCGATTATTTTCGAGTACGTTGACGACCATCGCATTCACGCACTTTTCAGAAAGCACCGCAATGTCACTACTGAAAGTAGTTTCTCACAGCCGGTTCAGCACAATGCGCACCACCACATCAACACCACCGGCTTCCCAACCTTATCAAAGGTGCGTCCTCTATCATCCCAGAAGCTAACTGCTGCAAGGAGTTCTATGATCTAATGAAACAGGGAATTAGCAGATCTTCCAACAGCTGTTGGTCATCTCCACTTCATTTGGTCCCTAAACCAAACGGCGAATATAGGCCTTGCGGAGATTATAGTCGTCTGAGCGCTCAGACAATCCCCGACGGGAACCTTCCTCCATTCATCCATGATTCTGCACAATTACTTACAAACTGCCATATTTTTACGACCTTAGATCTAGCCAAGGCGTATCAACAAATCCTTGTTGCTCCCGAAGACATACCGAAAACGGCTATTTGCGCACATTTCGTACTCTGCGAGATCACTAGGATGACTTTGGCTCATGCAACACTGCGCAGACATTCCAGACATTCATCCACTCTGTCCTGCAAAGCATAATTTTCGTTTCGTATACGTGGATAATGTTTTGGCCGCTTCTTCCGAATTTGAACACTTGGAACATCTCGAGGGCGGACTCATTCTAAACGTTGAAAAATGTAGATTACTACAGAAGCAGGAGAAATTTCTTGGTCAAATGATTACCAGTGCCAGAATCCAACCTGACCCAGACAAGGCTGATGCGATTAAGAATTTTCCTTGGCCAACCACTGTGAAAGATCTGAGAAGGTCCTTGGGCATGTTAAACTTCTATTGCCGTTTCTTGCCCAAGCGATCCTCAACAATTACTTGTTTAGGCACAAAACCAGAGACTCCCACGAGGATCCGTGGTCTAGTGAGGCCGTCCAGGCATTTGAAACGGTCAAACAACTGCTTGTTGATGCAACACTGCTGGCATTTCCTTAGCCAGATGTACCCTTAGCTGTGTTCGTCGATACCTCAGATACAGCAGTGGGCGCGGCTCATCAACAACGAGTAAATCAAATCTCAACGACTCAATGCAATTACTCGTACAACGCCTACGACCGTGAGCTACTCGCCACGTACCTCGCTATAAGATACTTCCGTTTCTCCCTTGAGAGCTGACCATTCACCGTGTTCATGTGCCGCAAGCCCCTTACTTTCGCCCTTAAACAAAAGCCCGAGAAAGCGTCCTCTCGCCAACTTCGGCACTTGAGCTTTATCAACCAGTTCACTTCAAATATCCAATACCTGTCTGAAAAGACAACGTGGTTACAGAAGCTATGTCTAGAATCTCGGAGGTCATAGTCCCCACCGCGGTCGATTATGCGGCAATCGCCTTGCTGCAGAAAGACGACGCAGAGCTTCAGAAACTAAAGGCGAAGTCGAAATACAAGTTCAAGTAGTTTGCTATCTTCGGCTCAAACTCGTACTTATTCTGCGAGATCTCAGACAATTTCGCAGGGTAGTATTTCAGGCAATAAATCTTGCACACCTCGGCATTGGGACGATGAACCGGTTAGGACCAGGGAATGTAGTTTGAGTCTACCCTTTTCTCGGAGCTAGACAAGTTCTTTGGTCTCAAACATCAAGGGCCCACTATATACCGTCAACAGTCCAACCGATTGCTGGTATGTTGGCACCAGACACTAAGAGCCGTCTGGCTCGCAACGATCCGTCGTGGTTGTGGTCCTTGTCTTTCGCCCTCCTCGGCCTTCGCACAGGCCACCGAGAGGAGCTCACCGCCAGCTCCGCGGAGATAGTGTACGGAGAGAATTTGCGCCTCCCCGTCAGCCCTGTGGTTTTGAAGCTGGGGTCAACTCCACCTTCTTCGACACACGACAACGAAGGTCGACATCGCCAGGGGCCTCGAGACACGCTCGTAGGTCCTCATTCGGGTGGATGCTCCCCGGAGGCCATTGCAACCACCATACGAGGGCCTCTTTAGAGTTCTGGAGCGAGAGGAGCACTCCTTGAAGCTAGATGTGCGGAGCGGAAGCAAGTAGGTCTCCTTGTCGAGGCCAAAGGCCTTCGATGAGCCGGCGGACGCTTCAAAAAAGCACTCGCGAAGAGTCAGATTCACCCAGTGGCCCCCGTTGGCGGGATCACGGTGTCGGTTGCACCGCTGAACCCGCAGCTGGGGGCGGAGTGACGTGACGGCCCATCCAACGCACGTAACACGAATGCATCGCCAGGTGAATTCGCCACTGCCGACACACTGACCTGCCGCCTACACAGCTGACGCCTGATAGTAGGCCGGTGCCAAAGTCCTAACTAACACTATGCTTAAGAAGACCGCCGGCGACAGCAGTCACAATTGTCAATAAGTAGAATTCAACGTAACGTTATGTTGCGTTACGGCCGGCCACGCGAGAGAGCGGGACTACTTTACACAGGGTAATCGTGTGAAATAGGCCATGCTCCACATCAACACTACTGGTTCCCCAGTCTTTTCGAAAGTGCGTCCACTAGTTTGAGCAGCTAATTAAGCAAGGTATGTACATACCTTCTAACAGCAGTTGGTCATCTCCACTCCATTTGTTTTTCAAGTTCAATTGCAAATGACAACCTTGTGCAGATTATAAACCCCTGAAAGTTCGACGATTCCTAACCGGTACTCCATTCCACTCATCCAATGCTTTGCGCATTATTTGCCAGACTCGTGTTTTTTTCGACCTTGGATCTCGCCAAGGCCTACCAATCAATCCTTGCAGCTCCCGAAGATATTCCAAAACAGCAATTTGCACACCTTTTGGACTTTTCGAGTTCAGATAGATGACTTTTGGCTTGTGCAATGCGACGCAACCTTCCAGAGACTCATCCACTCTGTACTAAGAAACTTGCACTTGCACGTTCTGGTCGCATTTTCCCCCGAGTCCGAGCACTTGGCACATCTAGAGTGCATTTTTCAATGCCTCCTTTTAAAATGGTCTAATTCTTAACGTTAACAGATGCACATTCCTCCGCAACAGGTGAAATTTCTAGGCCATTCCATCGCGCTGACAACATTCAACCCGACCCAGACAAGGTGCAAGCGATCGTGAGTTTTCCGCTGCCAAAGACGGTCAAAGACCTTTGGAGGTTCTTCGGCATGGTAAACTTCCGTCCGACGTTTCCTGCCCAGAATCGCTCACCACCAGGCATTACACAACGTCTCTCTGACTGCTCGTAAACCCAAAGAATGGTGGGAGGTTGTGTGGTCTCCAGAAACCGTCAAAGCGTTTGAAACCACCAAGTAACATCTGGTAGACGCTACACTTTTGGCATCGCCTTGGCAAGATGCATTCCTAACCATGTTCGTCGTTGCCTTAGATACCGTAGTAGGCGCTGCTCCTCATCAGATAGGGAATCAAAGCTGGCAACCGTTGGGTTTCTTCTCAAAACAGTTGAATCCCGCGCAACGGAATTACCATGCCTACGATCGTGAATTACTAGTCGCGTATCTCGGAATCAAGTACTTCCTTCAAGGGAAACCTTGAAGCCTGGCCGATCACCGTGTTCACGGACCATAAGGCCTTAAGGTAAAAGCCCGACAAAGCGTCCCCTTGGTAATTTCGGCACTTAGTCTACATCAGTCAGTTTACATCCGACATACACCATGCGCCCAGTAGGAACAGCTTAGTCGCTAACGCTTTGTCTTGGATCTCCAAGATCAACATCCCAGCCATATTTTTGGTATTTGCTGGTGCGCAGAAATATAACGGTTTCCTAAAGGTGACATGGTGATCATGATGGATGATCTGAATGCCAAAATGGGGTTCTGACAACACCTTGCTCGGACATGTGATGTGAGCAAAACATCGGGACCCGTCTGAGAATATTGATGAGCATTGGCTTGCCATCAAAAATCCTCTTTTCTCGGGTGTTGCGCAGGTCATCGGCCACGTCCTGGTATAAAATCTGACTGACTGGGGAGTCGTAGAAGCGGATCGATGAACGGAAGGAATTTTAGCCTCTATTGACCTCTGCGAGTGTTGGAGGGCGTGACGCGTTCGAACTTGGATACCATGCGACATCCCGGGAAGGTCAACATAGTGTACGCCCTGGCAAAATGAACTTTTGTTATTGTCAGGAAACCGGAAGATGCCGCAGAGTGCAATGAATTCAGACGTGTATACCGCATCGCGAAAGAACTTCCATGTGGTGGCAAACCTTTCGATGGTCGTATGGAGGTGGTTAACGATAATCATAAATGTAAAAAAAATTAAAGTAAAATCGCTAATCTAACGGGATTTTCGATGAGTAGACTTTCCTAGTGGGCTAGAAGGGAGTCATCGTCCAAAGATCGAAGCGATCGAAATTGGATCAGCTGGATCAACGTCTAATGGGCTTCTATTAGATGACTCCCTTCTAAGGTCACTAGGAAGGTCTACTGCGTCTACATGCGCGGAATGATGATTCGATGGCAAAAAAATCCGAAATACTGGTGGAATCCGAAAATTACGGCGTTGAGATCTCGGTCTTTGTAAAAGGCAAGAAAAAAGAACATCGAAGGTTGGAGGAATGCCTAAGCCTCCAAACCGACCTCAAGAAGATCATACGAAGAAATAACTGAAAGTACCACAGGCACATCTAGCCTTGGAGCCTTGGTGAGTGCCCCCCGCAATGTTAACAATACTTTTAGTTTCATCATCATCAACGGCGCAACAACCGGTATCCGGTCTAGGCCTGCCTTAATAAGGAACTCCAGACATCCCGGTTTTGCGCCGAAGTCCACCAATTCGATATCCCTAAAAGCTGTCTGGCGTCCTGGCCCACACCATCGCTCCATCTTAGGCAGGGTCTGCCTCGTCTTCTTTTTCTACCATAGATATTGCCCTTATAGACTTTCCGGGTGGGATCATCCTCATCCATACGGATTAAGTGACCCGCCCACCGTAACCTATTGAGCCGGATTTTATCCACAACCGGACGGTCATGGTATCGCTCATAGATTTCGTCATTGTGTAGGCTACGGAATCGTCCATCCTCATGTAGGGGGCCAAAAATTCTTCGGAGGATTCTTCTCTCGAACGCGGCCAAGAGTTCGCAATTTTTCTTGCTAAGAACCGAAGTTTCCGGGGAATACATGAGGACTGGCAAGATCATAGTCTTGTACAGTAAGAGCTTTGACCCTATGGTGAGACGTTTCGAGCGGAACAGTCTTTGTAAGCTGAAATAGGCTCTGTTGGCTGACAACAACCGTGCGCGGATTTCATCATCGTAGTTATTATCGGTTGTGATTTTCGACCCTAGATAGGAGAAATTGTCAACGATCTCAAAGTTGTATTCTCCTATCCTTATTCTTGTTCGTGTTTGTGTTTGACCAGTGCGGTTTGATGTTGTTGGTTGATTCGTCTTCGGTGCTGACGTTGCCACCATATATTTGGTCTTGCCTTCATTGATGTGCAGCCCAAGATCTCGCGCCGTCTGCTCGATCTGGATGAAGGCAGTTTGTACGTCTCGGGTGGTTCTTCCCATGATGTCGATATCGTCAGCATAGGTCAGTAGTTGGGTGGACTTGAAGGGGATCGTACCTCTTGCATTCACCTCAGCATCACGGATCACTTTCTCGAGGGCCAGGTTAAAGAGGACGCATGATAGCGCATCCCCTTGTCGTAGACCGTTGTTGATGTCAAATGGTCTTGAGAGTGATCCTGCTGCTTTTATCTGGCCTCGCACATTGGTCAGGGTCAGCCTAGTCAGTCTTATTAATTTCGTCGGGATACCGAATTCTCTCATGGTCGTGTACAGTTTTACCCTGGCTATGCTATCATAGGCGGCTTTAAAGTCGATGAACAGATGGTGCAACTGTTGTCCATATTCCAACAGTTTTTCCATCGCCTGCCGCAGAGAGAAAATCTGATCTGTTGCTGATTTGCCCGGAGTGAAGCCTCTTTGGTATGGGCCAATGATGTTCTGGGCGTATGGGGCTATCCGGCCTAGCACGATAGAAGAGAATATCTTATAGATGATACTCAGCAACGTGATACCTCTATAATTGCTGCACTGTGTGATATCTCCCTTTTTATGTATGAGACAGATAATGCCTCGTGGCCAATCGTCAGGCATTGATTTTAGTTTGGGCAATTCGTTTTGGAGAAAGGACATTTATTTATCAATTAATCTTTTGTAAAACTAAACAAAGTTTTTCATTTCATTTATTCTGCTACGAGCACTATATCCTTCACAAGTGTTTGGTTCGCCCACGGGCAGCTCACATAATTGGCTGAATTTTTGCGGCATATCAGCGTAGGGTTTCAAAAACGCCCCGGTTAGTCGAGAACTACTTCCTGAAGAGGTTCATTTGGTACGAGATCGACTACGAGTTGAAAGAATACATAATGACGGCAGCTGCTCGCAAAAGGTCCATATTGAGGCTTGTATTATGGAGTGGCTGGCTTTCGCATACTAGAGAAGTCAAATTGAGTGGTTTTGCAGAAGACCTAGCAGCGATGGTAGTTTCGTGGAACTATGTTCGTATCCAACCACTTATGCCTTCAAATAATAGTTAGAAACGGCCAAACTAGTTTGCCTGGTGAATTAAAAGATGTAGGCGGTCCTAATTACCAATCGCAGGAAAGACAATGCGGTCAACATCCAGTTTGTTGATCAACCTTCGTTTCAAAATTAATCATTAAACACTGCATTATTGATGCCAACTTGATCTTCAACGCATACTTTCATTACGTACTGAGGACAGACAGACAGACAGTAAGGGCTAGTGCACCTCTAGGAAATGAGGAGCAACAAAATATAGTTGCAGACTTTTTATCGTAAGGGTTGATAAATCCTTCTCGCTGTACGCGGCTTGTGCCTTGGTTGGAAGATTAGACAATAAGGTGATCCGAGGGATTATGAGTTTGCCATATCAGACAATTACGCTGAGGGTGTATAGGACAACATCAGGTGAGGCAGTGAAGAATGATCCCTTCAGATTTTTTGGCAGAAAAGAAAGGTGAATCTAGTTTGTAGAATTGAGTAATAATGTGAGGCAGTTCATAAGGCGGAAGTTTTAGAAGGTTTTAGGAGGTCTAAGGAGGTTTTGGAGGTTTTAGAAAAAATTAGATTTGATTAGATTAGATTAGATTTGACAAACCCCCCGACTATCTTGAATGTGCCGCTACGCCCGAGGTGCAGAGGCATATTATGTTCCAATATCTGACAGTTGTGGCTGAGATGATGAGGCCAGAGTAGTAGATAGAATGAAACCAGAAAGCATGTCGGAGGCGTCTTCTATATATGGATATGTGCTAGTTTAGTATACGAAGCAGTGGTTCCACGGGGGTATAAGGGAAACAGTGGTATTGTTTTTAGTGGATGAGAATGTTGCTGCTGCAAACTGGTATAGCAGCATCTGTCAATTCCCAAGGTTTAATTTTCGTTCAGAAGAGTATGAATTGACATGATGAGCGCACAAATTTAATTAGCTGAAATCTAAACTGATGGAAGTTGAGTTCTCCTTCCAAAATCCAAGATTTTGGGAAATGTTGCAGAAAAGTTCTAGTTTGAGCTGGGGATTTTTTTCTCATTCGAAGTGAATCTGGGGCTACCTAGAATCGTGACACTTTATTTTACGTCAGTTTGGGTCTCTCTCAAATAATATAGCTTGTATGTTAAATTGGGCGGTATATAGTCATCTTTCCTTATTTAATGGTTTTTTACTATGTTATATTATTCAAAAATGTTAAGATATTCACAGTAAGCATACTGTCCTCCTTTTTTATTAGGACTTCATAAAAAGAAGGAAGATAAAAGATATTCATATTAGAATACGTAAAGAGTCCCAGATGTCATCCTGAAGGCAGTGGCTGCAAGGCAAAGACTTCCAAAAACACTTCTAGACTTCCGGATCAATTTCGGAAACAAAGAACATACATATATCTATATGTAATAATCAGTCGGCAATAATAAAACGAGCGTTTTGAGATAAAAGCATATACGACATGGTCGTAACTTATATTCCTCTTACCATTTTATGACATCACCTTCGTTAAGCGAACAGCAGGGGTGGGAATGTCCTCGCAATATTTCATGTTTTATACAGCGGAAATCCTTTCCTTCTAAAAACGGAAATATTTTGAAAAATGTATGCTTTCATGGTATTTAGATCAACGTGATATTCAGTAATGCTGTGCACCGCGCCTTTGATATATTGAGGATTTTTACATGGAAAACGTGAACATTGACTCTCTTTCCACAACATTTTGGAATCAGAACCTACTCTTGGCTTCCGTGAGCGAAATCCTCCACATCAATAAAACATTATCTGCTCAAGAAAGGTAAGGTTGCGTAAGTCGTGAAACTCGAAACCATTGTGCTCCAGCACCTTCATCATTCATTCGGCTGTGCTGAATAATTTATCAAAATACGATATCGATTCGGTTGATCCGGATGTTAATAATGTCATTCATGGCTCGCAATATTTCGATGATGTTCTGGAGCAAATGTTTCTTGGTAAAATATATAATATTACATGTTCCTTTTGGCCTTTCAGCGGTAAAGAAGGCAGCAATAATAAATCAAGAGAAATAAATCAAATCCATTTCAGTACTAGATTTGCCCGAGACGGAGGCTGAAAACAAGTCCTGGCTGTAGTCGCACATATGCCAGTTGAATATACATCAACACACATCCATCTTCAATATGTTCCCGAGATTATGAAGAATGTCTCCTTAATGACAAGAATGATGTAGCAGAAAACGCTTGGCACTCATCACCCACTACCCTTAAGATGATTTACCTTAAAATGAAATAAGCACATTTCCGTTCGTTCGCTTAAGCCTCTCATCTACACAAGGACCTTGACTACAGTTTTAATCTTCATTTACCACACCATCTATATACGTTGGCGTTTAATATTCAGACAAAGGATTTCGATTAAAAATATGCTGCATGTGAATTACCAGCTCCTTGGAGTATCTTACAAACTTGAAAATAAAACAACCCCCCGCCCGGCGCTCGCAAGCTTTTAGGATTAATGATGAAAATATGAGGAGTGCTGCCTTATAATTTATAACATTGTTTCTGAGAAAAACTTGAATAGATTCACGGAAACAGCATTAATCCTTGTTGTATCTCATTTATCATGGCGACCATGTTCTGCAACGGAGATATGAAAATTGTTTGAAGAGGATACTACCGCTTTCACACAAGCAGCAACTTCTTATGTCCGCTCCTTCAAAATGTGATGAGAGAGACACATTTGTGGTTGGGAAGGTTCCATCAATCAAAATGTCGCTGAAAACCACATTTAGATATTATCAAGAGCAAGGAAAACCAGGAGGAATACAATTCTAACGAATACAGAGTGCAATTCATCCATTAGTTCCAACACATTGTCGCTTCCTGTCAAATATTATAGTCCAATTGCTTCTGGCAAGCCATCTTTCAGATATTTTGATTCCGGGGATTTGTTTGGTATGTAATCATTATGTCGGTTTGAAAACTTTATCAGGAATGTATGCAAAATGAGTCCAAGACAGTGAAAGAATAATGAAAACTTCTCGGAAAGTCCTGGTTGAGCTGATGTACATTGCCGACAATCGTCAACGATGGTGCGTTAGTGTAGTTGATGAACTATGACCCACATAGGAGTGGCAGTCGCATATTCCTTAATAAGGGCACGAGCCAAAAATTAGCCCTGGAAACCTCTTTTTAGACAACCAGCGGGGTACGGAAGAACTGCCTCAAAATAGTTCCGGTGGGTTTACAAATTTAACTTTTCCAATCATTTCAGATACTAACTACTATATTCGCCCCCTCGGACACCATTTTGCCGTGATTGGGGGCGTGCAGTGACTTACTACTACACTAAGGGTGTTCAAAACATTAAGATGAGATGTATGGATTTTAACCCTCCAGGTGGTAGGAAGTCACAGACTCCTGATCCTCCCGCGATTATTAACGACCAGGTTGCAGCCAAAGGAGGCATTTACAATCCAGCAACATTGTACTATCCGTTCGAATCCGTTTGGCCCTTGTTATTTCCGAACCAAATCGACTTACAGCTCCCAGTTGGTAGCTCCCGATGACCACTAGTCAACTTGGTGGTGAATTAACCTGCACGGCGGTAATGACTCGGCATGGCAACGATTATAATAAGTGAAAGTGACATCTTGGGGAAACGGCTTTCAGGTTAATGTTACAACTGCTTCCGTCCCGATAATAAACTTGCAAGGCCTTCAAGTACGGTCAAAGCTATGACACCATTGAGTTATTAGTGCAGGCTCAGTGGAGATGGAGACTTATGACTACCGTCTGATCCCAGCTCTGAAGACAAACTCTCATCAGGATTTGTGTCAACCCGCGCGTAAGCTCCATAAACAATCATGGAGACCATTTAAGGCAACTGAACTTTGTAGCGCAGATACCGACTTGCAGCAAGGGCGCAAACAACAACAACAATACCAACAACAAACATGACGACACAACCGACAATAGTCGAAAATCTTGAAAGGGGCAACAATACACCACGCTCACCGCTTCTGGTAGCTAAAATGAGAGAGTCCACTATAAATCCATTTGCAAAAACCATAAAGTTAAAACATTACTTACTGAAAAAGTAGAAAGGCCGACTGTCCCCCGAAGGCAACTAGAAAAGAAAAATGATACGATGGAGGCTAAGAGTCCAGGCCACCAGAAAAGGGAAACGCCATCGAATTCAAGTTCGGAAAAGGGGCCACGAGAAAAGATGGCAAACTCCGATTGCGTGACACCCCTTTGTCGGGAAAAAGGATGTACTCCCCAACTAGACCGAAATGCAAGTCACCTCACTAGAAAGGATGGACCTCATCCACAAGATAAAAGTAGAGGAAGAAAGGCTGCTCAAAAAGTGCGGGATGGTCCCACGGATAATGAAGGCTGCTACCATAATCCAGCGAAACATCTCCATGGATATTAAAATATCATAATGGAGATGGGAGAACTGCTATACCTTATTGCACTCCAGCGAAACTCCTGGAAGGCTGCAGAAGAAGAGCTGAGGAGAAAGCATGTCACTAGTGCAGCCCCTAGTTGCACAAAACGCAGCGGGCTCAGCCCGCCAGAGGGAGAACAAATAATCAATAAAACGGAATAGAAGGAAAAGGAGCGTGGATCTACCAACGAGGACGCAACAAAAACAATTCCACGAGGTGGTAACCAAGCGGACCAAGCAGCATCGACACAAGGAGGAAACTAAGCAACAACAACCTAAGTTAAATAGTAACGACAGTGGCTCCCCTGCAGCAAAGTGGAAGTCGACTAAGACGACAACATCAGCGCTAAAAGAAAAGAGAAGAGCCTTAGTTTGGTTAGAAGCCATTCTCATCAAACCGAACGAAGGGAGATCTTTCGTAGAAATTCTTTGAGAAGTCCGCAATAATGCCAAACGAGAAGCCTCTTGGTTAGATGTTAAATTTATCCGGCAGACTTTAATGGGTGATGTACTTGTAGAGCTTGTGTCGAAGACTGAAAGAAATAGTACGTTTTGCGAGACTTCCCAGAGCATTCTATGCACGAAGGCAGCATCTTCCAGCGAAAAACCCATGTGCACCCCTGAAATAAGGGATCTGGATTGTCTAACTAATATGAAAGAGGGGGAGGATAAGTGTGATAAGTGCGGCGAACCCGAGCACAAAGGGAAGACTTGCGAGTCGGCAAAGTGCTGTATTCCTTGCATGGACTATGGTCTGCAAACAGAAGATGTGGCTCATTTTCCTGGTTCTGGACGGTACCAGGTCTTCAAAGAAGTCTTATCGAAAGCGAAAAGTCAAACACCATCTTGCACATCCTGCAAGCAATAGGGGTTCAACTGCTTTCGACCTAGTGTGGCAGATGGTGCAAGAAAGAAGAGCTGACTTGTTGCTTCTCAGCGAAGAATCGAATGAATCTATGCAAACTTTCTAGTCGAAGGACACTTCAATGCTAGAGCCGTCGAATGTGGCTTGCTTCAACCAGATTCTCGAGCCACACAGATTTTGGAGATGGCCGCCAGGATAGAACTGATCATCCTGAATACCGGTAGCACTCCCACATTCCGACGCCCTGGTTGGGAAGGCACTGTCCCAGACGTAACTTTTACTATGGAGTTCTTAGTATCAGCAGTCCAACGATGAAGGGTACTGGAAATTTTCATGACCAGTGATCATCAGTACATTTCCTTCGAAGTGACGAAAGATTCTTCCCAATGTTCTGATGTCTAACAGACACCTACCGGGTCGTTTGAAAGTTTGACGAAGCTCTCTCAAGAGGGATAAATCAGGGATATGGTCTAAGCGCAGACAGAAAAACTGCAACTGACTCGGTAATTCATTCAACAACAAGTCTTATCATCACAGCTTGTAATGCATCGGCTCCCAAATGAATCTGAGTCCTGGGAAATTACCTGTGTACTGGTGGACGACTGAAACTGCAAGCCTAAGAAGGAACACAAACTTCGATGGATTACTCAACGCGTAAGAGACCAAGACGAATTGACGCCTAGATCCTCAGAGTATAAGAGTGGGGAAAAAGGAACACCTCCACAAAATCAACAGACAGAAAGCACGCTGCTAGCAAGAGCTGATCAACGATATAAGCAGAGAGCCATGGGGGCTTTGGAAGCAGCGAAGGTAGAAGAAATCCTGCAAAAGAACTAGAGGAGACGCCCTGTCCATGATGAACAAAAAAGTAGCAGAACCGGATGGTATCCCCAGTGAAGTGTTGAAACTCGTATATAAATACAAGGCGACCTTGCCACTTGGCGTATTCAATGCATGTTTGAAAGCGGATGTTTTATCATCCCGGTGGAAGGTTTTGTGCTGATAAGCATGCTGCCGAACTAAGCCCTCAGAAAAAGCCAGAAAAATAAGGAAGCCGTCGCTTGTAAACAGAGAACCCGTATTCTCTGCGCACGGTAGCAATCATGGCAAAGAAAGCCGAGGGATAGATGGACCGCGCTTTCATATATGACGTCCGACCGTGGCTTAATCAAAAGTAAAGTGAGATTGACTATTATCTAACCCAGCTGCTCATGTTCGGGTGTTTTCAATTTTTTCACAATCGAAAAATCACCTCACCACACCTTTTTCTTCTGTAGATGGAAGGGTGTCATGGTGCAGAGCAAGGACACGTAAAGCCGTATGGCACTTGACATGGAGGATGGGAGGATGGATAGGGTCAAGCCAGGGTAGCTGAGGCTCTTGAATCCACGGGGTTTTACCCTGCACTGAACAAGCCTGTCCTGAGGTAATGTGTCAAACGGTTCCGGGTCCGAGTCCTAGACGCTCCAAGGGGTGCCTTACCCGGTAATCTGTCTAAGACAAGACAGTGCATTTCGCCTCCCTACTCAAAGCAAAAATGAATGCCCACTCTTAAAATTAATGCCCACACTTTCCACTTCAATGGAAAGCTTGCAGTTAGTACCTATGGCGCAACCAGCCAGAAACCAAACTGTTACTTTGGGGAAAACAGGAAATTAAACTACAGCCGACCTGTCCGCATAAAATCACTTCGTAAGCAGAAGATCATTTCGACCACTAAGGAGGGGAACTGTAGGCTAAATTCTTCTTGTCAGAACCCTTCCCTACGTTCTTACTAGGATAAGCGAAAGAAAGGGAAGCCGCTAATGTCAACGCTATTGGCATAATGCTGGTTTACAAATATGGAGACAAGTCGATTAGATACCGTGGACCGGCCAACGGTAGATGAAGGTACTGCATAAGCATGTAAAATTTCTTAGAAACGAGGAAAGGGACGATGGCTGTGCTACCAGTTGTGGTAATAGCTAGAGAAATCAGACGAAAGGAAGCGAAAACTTCGGCGAAAAGTGGGATCAAACTGGTAGTCGTAGTGAGATCCACACTGGACGCAGCCAAGCCTTCGGTCTGCGGCAATGCGTGCAAGAACCATAAGACCAACAGCTATGCGTAGATAATACTTGTTGTGCTCCGTAATAGCGCCTACATCCGCGCTTCCCGCAGGCACTAGGTGTGCCAGGAGATAATCAGATTAGCCAGAGCGAGAGAAAAGATCTTCCATTTGAGGTGCACTGATAAGGCTGCCCTCAAGAGACTCCAGCAGGTAATCCCAGCTTTGAGTTTCGGTCCAAGTACAACATTGCCAACACTGAGCTGTACAGGACGGAACTTGTCAGATGTTGGATCCCTTAACCTTTAAAGAAGACACGGGGCATCATTTGCATGTTGGGTGAACAGAATCCGAACACTGATTTCGAACACAGGAGGATAAAGCTCGTGCATACCACGAAGCATAAATTCACAAACATGCCGAGTTTCAGCTTGGTGTTCGAACTGGACTAAGAGAGTCGGAGGTGCTGAGGGATAGTCAACATATGATGCTCTCATCACCTGTGATGCTTTAGTTATGCTGATGTGGATTGCCACAGTTACCAGAGAAATGTATCCACTTTGACGGAACAGTGTGAGGGGAACCTTCTTGCACGTGGAACGTGGCATACGTTTCCAGTTTTGTTTTGTTACATACAAGACTAGGTTTACGTTGAAAAACATAAAGGGGGAGTAATAAATGCAATCTTAGAGAAGAGAA
The DNA here is from genome assembly GCF_905115235.1 of Hermetia illucens. NCBI lineage: Eukaryota > Metazoa > Arthropoda > Insecta > Diptera > Stratiomyidae > Hermetia > Hermetia illucens. The sequence goes on from NC_051850.1 coordinate 168,182,861, forward strand.
GCGCCGCCACATTCTAAGGACCACGAAGAAATGAAGCAATTAATCAAACAATCTGCATTTTAAAGTTGTTAGAGTTGATTAGAGACTGACAGATACTATACGAAGTCTCACTGTCAGAATTGTGTCTGCCCTTTTCAATGTGGCACTTCAAAGCACTTGCAATAAAGATAGAGCGCACAGGTCACCAAAAGCAAAGAATGACGTGGCTGTCCAAGTTGTAAAGCAAAATCTCTCAACGGTGTTTGAAAATATGCAACGTGCCGCTGATTTCAGTGAAAGTTGATGCCTTAGGTACAAGGTTTCAGGAGTTCAAATCAAACCACAATGGTATTATTTACAAAACGGAGGAGGCTGAATAGTCTTTGCCTTCTAAAAATCTTCTAAAAATAAGGAGCACAACCTTTAAACTCACCGAAAAAGTGAAATATCTGGGTGTCATTCAAAATAAGAAGTCTTTTTGAAGAAGTCTCAGAGCCTATGAGCTGTACACCTTGGCTCCGTCAATGGGACTTAGGTCTTGTGCAGTAATATCAATATATCATACATCAGGCCGATATTTACTTGTGTATTTTTACTGTGATGCGTTAAGGTGAGACAAAATAGTTTTCATTGAGTATCACTGCTACCACACAATATCTCCTGCAGTCCGATATCATCATCATCATCATCAACCGGTATCTGGTCTAGGCCTGCCTTAATAAGGAACTCCAGACATCCCGGTTTCAAGCCGAGGTCCACCAATTCGATATCCCTAAAAGCTGTCTGGCGTCCTGACCTACGCCATCGCTCCATCTCAAGCAGGGTGTGCCTCGTCTTCTTTTTTTAACATAGATATTGCCCTTATAGACTTTCCGGGCTGGATTATTCTCATCCATACGGATTAAGTGACCCGCCCACCGTAACCTATTGAGCCGGATTTTATCCACAACCAGATGGTCATGGTATAGCTCATAGATTTCGTTTTATGTAGGCGTATGTAGCGGTAGTCAAGCTGCACTTAGGGCGTCGAGTAGTCCTTTTATTACTTTGAAGAATTCGTCCAAGGATGCAGAAAGCCATTAAACTCTATGTTTATATTAAATTCGGTGGAACTAGTCTGGGTACCGGGTCTCTGTGGTGTAGACGGAAATGAAATCGCGGGTACCGTGGAAAACGGGGGCTTAATTTCCTCAAGCCGGAACCAGAACCACCAACTTTAGTGTTAGTAGCATGCCTACTACTCCTATTGAAAGCTGGAAATGAACTTATTTTGAGAGCTGATGTGCTCCAGTTGCAGCGTATAGCATCACATCCTCCAACGGAAATCCCGTCACCCATAAACATATATGGGGTATTCTGTTAGACGGGGGAGTTGAGTAAAATAGATTACTACGGCGTGAGTGCTGAGACGCCTTTTCAACCGCAGACATATACAAAATTACTATATTTCTGTTGCTGACATGAGATGAAACGCTTATACTTGGAAAAAATGAAATGAACGAAAGGAGGGAGAATTAGTTATTCGTATATTACTTTGTTCAGAAAAAAAAAATAGATAAATAGATAGAACCAATGGGAACTTGCTCAGAGAAGATGACAATAAATTTGACAAAGCTATGGGGTCATTAGCACGAACTGAACTCACCCAGGGCGGGGAAACCATCATCGTTTCTTAGGGTGTGGCTCCCTAGTCGCTGGCGCTCAATCATTCTTTTCATCAGTTATTATAAGATAAGTAGATTTGCGGCCAGTCGAGATAATTTGAAGAAGTACTAAAATGGGGGAGACAATTTTGGCCTAAATCTATCAGGCGAAAACGTAGGTATGCGGAAGACTGTCTTCTAATAATACCAACTTCATTCGTGCTGGTATTTGGATTATAATCCTCTTTTACAACCGGTAGGGGTCCGTTATCTATTAACTATGGAAAGGACGAATAATTGGAACAGAATATCCAAGCCACGTATAGGGTTCATATTTGGGTCATATATGTATATTCCGAAATCTCCAGTCATTACAGGTTTGAATGGCTTTCACTTTCTGAGCCATTATGATTTGGTAAGAAGTGGATGGTCATCAGCGAACTACAATTATCCCCAGAGTAAGTCCTCAAAGTGATGCTAATTCTAGTGTTTCTTGTATTTTATTTTTTAAAGGAAGGGACGAGGGCAAGGTACTGGGAGGCATAGAAACTCCCTCATTTGGAAATTCTATTTGAAAACAAGTAGTAATGCAGGTATTGATTTAATTCTTCTTCCATGATCAAATATAACATTAACACTATTTTTTTTTTTTTGAGTTTGACCAATTTCAATTATGGTATCAGACAGATGGGATCCATTACTGTTAGTAGCCCACAATAATCAAATTCGCGAATTTTCATCAACTCTTTCCAATATATCAATGCCATTGTCATTGTGTTTGGCCAGGATCATGCGACGATCATTACAAATAAATAATTTGTGGTCCCCATAAAAAAGTTGCCTGGGGGTAAACTAGGGGGCAGTCCTGCTCTGTTCAGGTCTCCCCTCGAAAAACAGAAATGATTTGGGAAAATATGACGCAAGGGAGTGATAGTTACTTGCATCTGTTAACAAGTAGTAGTGTAATACTATACTCTGCATGGCAGCAGGTGCATAATTTTGTTCGCTTTGTCCTGTGATGAGCTGCCAATAGATTAATTTGCTGATGAAATGATCATTTTTATTTTTCTTTCGATAATTTTATCCTTTAAACACTCTTAAACTCCTCGATATTTCTAATAATTACGAACAAATTTTCAAATATTTCAAAAACGATCATTAACTTTTTGTTGTTGTTTTCACCATAGACCTACCCATGCTATATATTATTAACTTTAGTTTTTTAGTTCGAAATGCAAAATACAAAAAAAACTTTAAGTAGCTTTTGTTGTTGTCCCAGCTGATGACGGTTTCTGGGTTCCTTTATCTGGGCCGTAAAACTAGTGCGAGAGTAAAGACGGGAAGTCAGCTGCTACAGGAGCTTCGTTTTTGAGACTTTTAAATTTTAAAATAAAAAAAAAAATTAAAGAAATCTTTTTGACCTTTAATTCCTTCTCAATTGAAGTTGAGACAATCTGTATCTTAGTGCCACCTTTGGAGGTTTCTAGGGATTGGAGTTTCGATGGTTAAAGGAACGAATCTGATGATGAGTGCCGGATTCACGGTTTCGCTTTGGTCTTCGAGTATCTGTATTCGAGGGCTTGATTAATGTTTGTTGCTAGATTGGCATGATCTTTTGCGATTTCTGAGTTTTAAAAGCGGAAATTAAAATAGTGGAAGTGATTTAGATCTAGATGAGAACCCAACGAGTAGTCGGTAGTACTACTAGTAGCGCTGAATCCAATGAGCATTTACAGTATCTCCATTTGAATATGATAATTAATTTAAAACAACATAATATATAAGCAAAATATATTATTTTGAGGATAATTTCAAGATTTCATCATCATCATCAACGGCGCAACAACCGGTATCCGGTTTAGGCCTGCCTTAATAAGGAACTCCAGACATCCCGGTTTTGCGCCGAGGTCCACCAATTCGATATCCCTAAAAGCTGTCTGGCATCCTGGCCTACGCCATCGCTCCATCTTAGGCAGGGTCTGCCTCGTCTTCTTTTCCTACCATAGATATTGCCCTTATAGACTTTCCGGGTGGGATCATCTTCATCCATACGGATTAAGTGACCCGCCCACCGTAACCTATTGAGCCGGATTTTATCCACAACCGGATGGTCATGGAATCGCTCATAGATTTCGTCATTGTGTAGGCTACGGAATCGTCCATCCTCATGTAGGGGGCCAAAAATTCTTCGGAGGATTCTTCTCTCGAACGCGGCCAAGAGTTCGCAATTTTTCTTGCTAAGAACCCAAGTTTCCGAGGAATAAATGAGGACTGGCAAGATCATAGTCTTGTACAGTAAGAGCTTTGACCCTATGGTGAGACGTTTCGAGCGGAACAGTCTTTGTAAGCTGAAATAGGCTCTGTTGGCTGACAACAACCGTGCGCGGATTTCATCATCGTAGTTGTTATCGGTTGTGACTCTCGACCCTAGATAGGAGAAATTGTCAACGGTCTCAAAGTTGTATTCTCCTATCCTTATTCTTGTTCGTGTTTGTGTTTGACCAGTGCGGTTTGATGTTGTTGGTTGATTCGTCTTCGGTGCTGACGTTGCCACCATATATTTGGTCTTGCCTTCATTGATGTGCAGCCCAAGATCTCGCGCCGCCTGCTCGATCTGGATGAAGGCAGTTTGTACGTCTCGGGTGGTTCTTCCCATGATGTCGATATCGTCAGCATAGGCCAGTAGTTGGGTGGACTTGAAGAGGATCGTACCTCTTGCATTCACCTCAGCATCACAGATCACTTTCTCGAGGGCCAGGTTAAAGAGGACGCATGATAGCGCATCCCCTTGTCGTAGACCGTTGTTGATGTCGAATGGTCTTGAGAGTGATCCTGCTGCTTTTATCTGGCCTCGCACGTTGGTCAGGGTCAACCTAGTCAGTCTTATTAATTTCGTCGGGATACCGAATTCTCTCATGGTCGTGTACAGTTTTACCCTGGCTATGCTATCATAGGCGGCTTTAAAGTCGATGAACAGGTGGTGCAACTGTTGTCCATATTCCAACAGTTTTTCCATCGCCTGCCGCAGAGAGAAAATCTGATCTGTTGCTGATTTGCCTGGAGTGAAGCCTCTTTGGTATGGGCCAATGATGTTCTGGGCGTATGGGGCTATCCGGCCTAGCAAGATAGTGGAGAATATCTTATAGATGGTACTCAGCAACGTGATACCTCTATAATTGCTGCACTGTGTGATATCTCCCTTTTTATGTATGAGACAGATTATGCCTCGCTGCCAATCGTCAGGCATTGATTCGCTGTCCCATACCTTGAGCACAAGTTGATGAACCACTTGGTGTAACTGGTCGCCTCCATATTTAACCAATTCGGCTGTAATTCCATCGGCTCCTGGCGACTTATGATTTTTTAGCCGGTGAATTGCACGGACTGTTTCTCCTAAACTTGGTGGTGGCAGTATTTGTCCGTCGTCTTCAGTTGGCGGGACCTCCAACTCGCCGTTGTTCTGGTTGTTCAGTAGCTCATCAAAGTACTCAACCCATCGCTCTAATATGCCCATTCTGTCGGAAATCAGATTTCCCTCTTTGTCTCAGCAGGATGAGCATCGAGGTGTATAAGGCTTCATCCTGCTGACTTGTTGGTAAAACTTCCGCGCCTGGTGCGGTTGCTCTCTGTACTTTTCTAGTTCACAGACTTGTTGGTTCTCCCAGGCTTCCTTTTTCCGTCTGTGAAGTCGCTTCTCCACTCGACGGAGTTCGTGATAAGTCTCTGCGCGTGCCCGCGTTCTTTGAGAATGGAACATTACTCGGTATACAGCATTCTTCCGTTCCGTTGCTAGCTTACATTCATCGTCAAACCAGCCGTTCCGACTCCTTTTGCGGCTGGGGCCAAGTATATTTGTGGCCGTATCCATGATAACGTTCTTCAGGTGGTTGTGAAGATCATTAGTTGATGCTTCATCTCCAGGTCCTCTGTTGACTGCGGTTATTGCGGCATCCATTTCCCTCTTATAGGTGTCGCGGAGGGTTGTGTTGTGGATGGCTTCAGTGTTCACTCTCACCTGATTGTCAGAGGGGATGCTAGGTGGTATTGTTATTCGAGCTCGGAGCACCATGCCAACGAGATAGTGATCCGAGTCTATATTGGTCCCCCTATATGTTCTGACATTCATCAAGGCTGAGAGGTGGCGGCATTCGATCAACACGTGGTCAATTTGGTTGAAAGTGGTCCCGTCTGGAGAGGCCCACGTATGTTTGTGGACCGCTTTCCGCGCAAACCAGCTACTTCCAACAACTATTTCGTGTGACCCTGCTAATTGAATAGTCCGCAGTCCGTTATCATTTGTTTTATCGTGTAAGCTATGGGAGCCAACGTATCGCCTGAATACGGGCTCCTTCCCTACTTGGCTGTTAAAATCCCGAAGTATGATTTTGATATCATATCTGGGACAGGCTTCGAGGGTTCTTTCTACTGCCTCGTAGAAGATATCCTTCTCCGACTCTGCAGTCTCCTCTGTAGGGGCGTGAACGTTTATGAGGCTTATATTTCTAAACTTGCCTCGCAAGCGCAGAGTGCATAGCCGTTCGCTTATGTTTTCAAAGCCGATAACAGCAGGTTTCATTTTTTGGCTGACTAAGAAAGCTACTCCGAGCACATGGTTTACTGGATGACCGCTATAATATATGGTGTAGTGGCTCTTCTCCAGGAAACCGGTCCCTGTCCATCGCATCTCTTGCAACGCTGTTATATCAGCCCTATATTGGGACAAGGTATCGGCTAGCTGCTTATCAGCTTCATCTCTGTACAGGGAGCGCACGTTCCATGAGAAAATGCGCCAATCGTTGTTCCTTTGTCGTTGCCGGGTCAGTCGTTTTAAAATCCGTCCTATCCGAGGCTCCTGTTGTGGCTTCGTAACATGTTGTTTTCCGTGTAGGGTTGTCAGCCCTACCCAACCCCCAACCTGGAGGACCAGTTGGTACAATTTGTCCCGTTTTTAGGCGCGGGAGACTCGCCTTCATCCTTCTCCGTCTGCAGCTTTTCGTCAAGAAAGAGCTCCCAGCGGTCACCACGTGGAGGTGGAGATAGGGTTTGGTAGTAGAGCTGTTGGTGTTGGTTCAGCAGGCATTTCCCAGGTTTTATGCTCCATCGTGGGTACCAATCCACGTTTCGCCCCGGGACCTATACTACCCTTTGACCACAAGATTTACAGCTGCTCAATTCATTCTCGGAGGGAGATGGAATTCTTGAACCTTACTTCCATATAAACTTACCCTTATAGCTTCTATCTATTTGATGGTGGTGTTTTCTTTGAAGGATTTTCCAGTTTTCATTATTATTTTTTCTTTACATATTTTACGACGGGATACTTTCGCTAAAGCTTTCGTACTTTCGGGCGGTCAATTTGACCAACATTTTATGTTTTTGAAACAGCTCTGCCTTCTAGGTTGACTCTGGTCAATCAGAATAGTTTTCGACCCGTGTCGACTCCTATAAATAACTACAAATATTCGAAAACAGACATAATTTACTGAAACTATCTAATCCTCTGCGTCTTCCGCGCAGTTGACATGAACCAATACAGAATGTCTGGGGAATAATGTCCATACAATGCGATCTATCTGGTCGATACCTAGTATGTAGGATTTCCCCATAGCCTCGATGTTCCGGGTGACAAGTTTATAGCCATATCCCCACGGGTGCTCATTTACCTCGTTGACTAGGTTCTGCCAGCGTGAGCTTTGCTTTCATTTATTGGGATCACGGCTCTGCTTATGACACTTGGCAAATTCGGCAATTTCTGCCATCCACCAGCATATAGAAGGCTTGTCACGGCTGGGGCCCCGCCACGGCATGTAAGCTTCACAGTCTACCGTGATATGATCCATCATTAAATTTATGACAGTGTCAGCTACAACGCTGCCACCCCTCGATGTGTCCTTTAGCGAGACTCGGGCTGCTGCGAGAGCTTGGTTCACCCTTAGGGCATTCCATACACAGGAAGGTGCCGAGAAGTCTTCTAGAACTCGCCATCCGTCTCGTCCTTGGATGATGTTCTGGTCGCATCTTCCACCAAGGTCAAGCATTTGGCACATTTCGACTACATTTTTCAACGTCGACAAATACAAATTTTTCAAGCATCAGATGAAATTTTTAGGCCATTGCGTCAACCTTGACGGCATTCAACCCAACCCAGACAAAGTGCAAGTAATTGCAAGCTTTCCGCTGCCAAAGACGGTCAAGGACCTTAGAAGCTTCTTGGGCATGGTAAACTTCTACCGTCGTTTAATACAAACAGTCGCTCACCACCAGACATTACTTGACGCCTCTCTGTTTGGTCCTTCGAACAAAGATTCGTGAGAGATTGAGTGATGGTCAGAAACCGTCCAAGCATTTGAAATCAACAAGTAGCAGCTGGTAGACGTTAATCTTTTCGCATTTCCTCAACGAGATTCACTTCTAGCGTGTTCATCGGTGCCTCAGATGCAGCAGTAGGCGCTGCTCTTCACCATAGAGTAAATCAAAGCTGGCAACCGTTGGTTTTCTTCTCAAAACAGTTGAATCCCATTCAATGGAATTACTGTGTCTGTGATCGTTAATTACTAGCCGCCATATTCCCTTGTAGGCAGGCCGCTCACCTTGCTTACAGATCATAAGCCTCTGACTTTTGCCTTACGACAAAAGCCCGACAGAGCGTCTACTCGCCAACTTCGGTACTTAGTCTATATCGCCCAGTTCACATCCGGCATTCAACATGTGTCCAGTAAACACAACTTAGTCGTTGACGTTTTGTCCCGGATCTTCGAGATTAACCTCGAAGTCAATTTTTCGGCAAGACCCAGAAGATGGCGCAGTTATTCAGAGCCTACAATCGGACTCCAAATACAAATTCAAGGAGTTCCTCACCTTTGACTCACATTCCTCTGAAAGCAGCCATTAGGGTGTGCGACGAGTCGTCCTGGTCACAAGTTTTGCCTTTTGTTTTGCTTGGCCTCCTTACAACCGTCCCCGAAGAGTTTGCTGCCAGGCTTGCTGAGCTAGTATTCGACTCCCCAGCGACCTGATCGTCGACAGGAGAGACGGCCTTGGAGAGATCGGATTGTTGCGTCTACTACGAGACGCCGTTTCTATAATAGATCAAATCCACACTGATCCGGCGGTCCACACCCTTGGGGACTCGAAGTTTGCACCAACGTTCTGGTGAGGGCTAACGTCCTCCGGAAGCCGCTGCAGCCACCATACGAGGGCCCCTATAAGTTCCCGAGCATGAGGAGCACTCGTTTAGTCTGGACGTTGATGGCAAGCCCAAGAAGATTTCCTTGGACAAGCTGGAAACTTTCTTCCAGGAAGCAGACGGCGCTGGAAAGAAGCGAGATCGCCGCATTCATGTTGACATCTGCCACGGTTCTGTGGCGGGATGATACGGGACACCCGGAGGGAGCGCGGTCGGCCACGAGGCCAGTTAGAAAGAGCGAGGCTACTTCACATAGGGCAAGCATGTGAAATATGCGGTGCTCGCTCATTTTAACATTTGAAAAGGTTTTAAAAAATAATTGATTAGAAAATGTTGTTCCAATGTCGAACTACATCAAAGGAAATCGAAAATCGTTGTAGAAAAAAGTTATAATTTCTCTGTTCATTTGATAAATTATCATTATTCCCTTTCCTGCAATTGCCCGTTTTAAATAACATTAATGTGATAATATAAATGAATGAATAACAATGACTGATGAATTATTATTTATTGTACAAAACCGGAATCAACACTTGCATTCGACTAGAGGTTGCCTGCGCTTTAGATATTGCTTAGCAGCGTGAACATTGCAACAAAAATGTTACAGGTTTTGAAGATGACAGAAGATGATCACTTTTAAGTGTTAATAACATATTACCATCATCGAGCGTAATCACTAAACACCACAACATCACTGAACATTACAATATCCCCGCATCACCACCAAGTAGAGAAGTCAGGATGATATCACCCTTGTGATAAGTTATGTTTTGTTATGTCTGTGCAGATGTGATACAACATGATAAGAATTCACTAAACATCACCGAATAATACTGCAACGTATCATTTGATACAAAACACCATTCTTCCTAGTACAGGCGGTGATGCCGCTGTCAAGTTCTGATGTCGACTATCGCGTGCAATTCTGGTAATGTTATGATTCCATGTTCTTTTGGCTGACTTTAGCCTGGGAAAATGACTTTGTGCTTGTTTTCAACTATAAGCATTATTTGCAATGACGAGTAAAGCAGCAGAAAATGCATACATTTCTCAGTGATAAGTGATGTGATATCACATCACCTACTAAGGTGGTATCACACGCATCACTATTATCAGGAAATTCGATTTGATATCGTAGAGCCTATTGTATCAAGAGAAAGAGGTAGTCTCCATTTTATTCCATTTTCCAGATAGATGACAAACGTGCAAGCAGTAAACTAATTTTCATATGGTTCCCCGACAACTCTAAAATCATAATGGGGTTTACAACCCCAACATTATTTAATATGGCATATCAAGTTCTAGCATATGCGAATAAATTTACCAAATTATCCTCAACCGAATCTTAACCTCAGATATCTTTCCTCGTGCAAACAGTAAACCTTTTAATTAAATGAGCACTCAAGAATCTGTGGCTCTAAAAAAACATCAACCAAACCTTAGAGTGCTCTTACCGAACCTCCGAAAGTTATTAAACCAGAAACCAGACAAAGTGTGTTATAGCCAACCATAAAACTGACAATAATTTCTTGAATCCTGAGCCTCTATTCAGCTTTCTCGTTACCACCACTACATCGACGAGCAGCTTCCCGTCGTTTATCATCAATTCATGTGTACCCAGGATCTCTTCTGCTTCCGATTGTCCATCCACATGAAATTGGCAATAAACTGGAACCGAATCCAATTGTTTACGATAATGTATCCTATAAAAACAGGAGTAAATATACTACAAGCTCGATTCGCTCATTGTCTTTGTAACGTTGGAGGACAATTGCAGTCATGAAGGTAAATATCAGATGGCAAAGCCAGCAATCCTCTCTTTAAGTTTACCGCATGAGAAAGAGACCCCTTGAATTGCAGTAGGGGTAGCACCGCCTTTTTTAGGGAAGGATAATGAAGATTGTGGTATCTGCAGATGATGTGACGATTCGGAGTGTAACTTCGAAGGTCCTTGAAAGGTAACATGATTTTGTTTCAGAACAGTTCGGAACGAAAATGAGTCTCGGCCCATTTACTCGTATATTTAAATCTGACCTAGAGGTAAGTATCCACGAGTAAAACTTTTGCACGAAACCGAGTATTTGAATTTGCAGAGAATATGAAAAGTGCGTACTCGTATGTGTATATATGAACAGAATACAAGGAGAAACTGGCCCTGCAATGCTTCTCAAGTCAGGTTTCAAAACTTCTCCCTGATAGTGTATTACTGAAGTCCAAAGAATAAAAGTTGGTGTCCTCTCCCAAAATACGGCGAATACAATGAAAAAACTTTTTATTGCAAACTTACTGACATAAACTGCATTAACAACATTAAAACTTGGATATTCAGCAAACATTCCCTGGCTATTACGCTGCAGTCAAATTTTCAGTGAAAGTGATAAAAAACGGAAATTAATTACGTCCCATACTGGAGATAATTTTCCGAGAAGACTGCATTACGGTCCTACAATGTTTCTCGTTCTATATCATCGAGAGTAGGGATTACATTTACTACCCCTAGAAGATGCTTGACATCGAAATTAATTAGTCACAGATGCAAGCAAGTAATCGGCATGCAGTGATAGTTTGGGAAATTTGGTATTATAGGAGTACAGTAGACGCTGGAGAATAACGTTTGTATGAAAATTTTGGAAATAAGGGGCATATGTTTGCCGTAAATTCAAGACACTCAAATAAAATTTGGGGTTTCTCGGTTAGAGTGACAAGATTTTGTCAGTTTATGACAGTCATATCTGAAATTGAATATGTGACATCTGCTGTCAGTCGCCATTAAGATGGTTTGCTATTTCTTCATGAACAAATTTACTTTTGCATAATGGAATAATTATTCAAACTTTATTGTTAATACAACAACGAATTTTCTAAAATTTTCCACGGGGTGGTCAAGTTATGTCCTTTACCTTTGACATTCAGGGTCATAACGCATTAATTTCGGAGAAATTATCTCCTCTTGTTAAGATTTTGTGTTTAGCCAAACGATTCAATATCTATCTATCTGTCTATCACACCAGATTTACTCGGAAACGACCGAAACTATCGTCACAAAATTTGACAAAGAGTTTTGTCAGAATGCGGTCATGCAGGATATCAAGCGAAAGATCTTAGTTAGTACCTTTCAGAACTTATCCAATTGAAATCTGCAAACAATCACCATGGTGCATCTGTAGCATGTCCCTTCCTAGTTACCGACATTCTAAATGAAATTAACAATCTTTCAAATCAAATTAATGGCTATCCACATCAAATTGACGTCCTTTTCACGATCACGAATTCACGATCTTTCAAATGAAATTACCTTTTTTCTAATCAAATTAATGACTTTCCAAATAATTTTAGCATTTTTAGAAATCAAATTTACAGGATCAAATTATATCAGAATCTAAAAAGATATGCATAAAAGGGGACTATATTCCTACTTATCATACATAGTTTTTGTTTCAGATTTCTTAATAGTTTGGTCTTGTAAATTTGATTCGAAAAAATATTGATTTTGTTTGGAAAATCATTAATTTGATCCGGAAAAAAGTTAATTTCACAATTATTTTGAGAATTGCTGGGTCCTAAGTTCGCATCAACTTGATGCCGGACCAGACCAAATGGAGAGCAACTTATTCCTGTTTTTTTGGTCCACGGATCCCTCGTTTAGGACTTAGCACTCAAACTTTCAAAATATTAGACGATGACGGCTTTACGGTTTCTTACCAAAGCAGAGGCAAATCGTCAGACGCTGCCTCACCTCTGCTCTGGGAGCAGCGTGATCGAAGCGGCTCACAGATATTAAATGCTCCTTTATATAATTTGCAGAAACCAATACGACTACGAATTATATTGAGCGTAAATCCGCCCTATTGGCCAGAGCTGAAAATATTTTTTTTTTGAGAATTTTAGGGTCCTAACTCTGCATCAACTTGATGCCGGACCGGACCAAATGGAGAGCAACTTACTCCCTCCTTTTTTGGTGGGGGAGCGCTTATAAATCGTGATGGGGCGATTCAGAGACCGTTCATCTTCGCAGATCACGTGCCCTTCACTCTTGTTAAAAATTATCTAGGATTTATTTCCCCAGCAAGAGGAGGGCGTTGACAGCTTCCACCGACCTCTGAATGCGACGCCAGTCACCAGTGATAAACTGCTGGAGATCTGCGCTAGAATAGGAGGTAACAAAGCTTCGCGTCTGTATGGCGTACCAAATAGGGCCCATAAGCTTGCCATCAAATCCAGACTGGACATTTTCGCTGAGTTGCTCGAAGCGTGCATGTCCGAAGGGTTATTTCCTGCATCATGGAAGCGACAGAAGTTAGTAGTACTGCCTAAGGCTGGTAAGTCTCCATGTGAGCCAATCTCTTATAGATCTATTTGTCTTTTGGATACTGTGGAGAAAATGGTAGAGCGAGTAATCTACAATAGATTACTCCCCGTTGTTGAGAGCCAGGAAGGCCTTTCAGATCAACAGTATGGGTTCCGTAAAGCTAGACCAATCATTGATGCCATCAACATATTTACTGGCTTGGCCGAAAATGCAATTCACGGAAAGGGTAGTACTAGCAAATATTGCGTGGTGGTGACGCTGGATGTGAGAAATGCATTCAATTCCGTCAACTGGAACCTAATACGAGAATCTTTGGCGAAGATTGGTATTGCCGCTTATCTTGCAGCTTTTGTCAACAGCTATTTACAAGAACGGAGGCTTTCGTATGACACTGATGACGGACCCTAGGTCCGTCTCTGCGGGTGTCGCGCAGGGCTCCATACTGGGCCCACTGCTGCGATGTACTTAATCTTCCCTTTTCGGAAGAAACCACGGTGGTGGGCTACGCCGACGATATAGCGCTGGTTGTGGTCGCAAAGCACCTCGAAGATGCTGAGTTATACTCATGCGAATCGATCAGTGCTGTTAAGGGTTGGCTAGATAGTTCTGCTCTGACACTTGCGGAGGAAAAAACGGTCCTCATCACCAAGCGCCGTAAAAGAAACTTTGGCCGTATTCAAATTAGGAACCATATCATCATTTCCAAGTCTGCCATCAAATATTTGAAAGCGATAATAGACGGGAAGCTTAGCTATAAGCAACACGTGCAGTATGCTTATGACAAAGCATCCACGACAAGGATGGTGCCGAACTTGGGAGGGCCACGGCATGCTTCCAGGTTGCTTATAGCTAGGGTAGTGAGTTCGATCCTGCTGTATGTAGCTCCAGTTTGGGGGAAGGCAATGCAGGTTACAGTTAACGCTAACAAACTGAGTTCAGTCTACAAGAGGACAGCCCTAAGGGTGTGCTCGACATTCAGGACTCTCTCTGCTGATGCAGCATTCGTCATCTCTGTGATGATGCCCATTGTCAGCTTGGCAGATGAGATAACAAATATGTACAATGCAAAGTCTATCTCTCTATCTTTAATGCCGATAAATGGCTGATCACCTAATTAAAGAGGAGATAATTAGGTGATTGGAAAGAGAAAGTTTTGGAGCTCATTGAGCACGGACGGTTCAAGTGGAATTCTTGCAATTTTCAAGTGATGAAAAGTGATTCCAGGCGTTAGAGTTATTGAAAGCATAGTCTTTCGAAAACAAATCGGAAATCAGTCCGTCACAATTCCCAACCGTCGTCCTCGGTAATGTCAGTTTCATATCAAAGGTGTTGGTTGTCTCTATAAAACGTTTCTCGTGTCAGATTTCCATCAGGGATAGAACTGAAAGTGTCAATCCGTAGTGTTCGTGACTTCCTTGAATTTTTTGTAGTGTAGCAGAAGTAAAATGAAATTCCTTTCAACGTTCTCGTGTGTGCGTTCTTTTCTTCAACTTTGCTTTTCAATTTCTACCCAACCAAAGATGAAAATTGATTTGATACGAGGACGGAACTGCAGATTACGAAAGCTAGAAAGATTTTCCTGATTTTCGTTGGCAGCTGAACAGTTCGAACAAACATCCAAGACCTTGACCAATAGAAAATCTAATGCTTACCATTTTTCAACTATCAAAATGATTGCTTATAGTCGTCCAAAATAATTACATTGCCGTTCTTTCGTATTATGAAACGAGAAGAAAATTACCTATAAATTTGTACTAAAAATGGAAAGATAAGCGCAATAATTCTTGTCAAGCAATTGATAGAAACTCCGCCAAAAGCTTGGAACAGCCAAGCTTATTTAAACAAAGAAGAGAAATGAGCCGCTATAGTCTAACTGGCCGTGTAACATCCTTATACAATTCGGTGCTTCGGAGTTTCAGACAGTATTTTGACTACGAGATTCCGGTGAAGAGTAAGAAGATCTTGAGAGAGTGGCTCCCACTACATGACGTAGCCAGCAATGAAATTTTCGCCCCTTCTTAAGATGTGATCTATTCACTGCCACTCCCCGATCACATCCCGCATGGATGAAAGGTTAGGGCTGTTTAAGTTTCAAGCAACATCCAGTTCGGTACCATCGTCCGCGAAAATCACGCTTCCCAGATATACAAATTGACCAGTGCCTTCGATGCTCTGCCCATTAATTCTAGTAGGGGAAGTGCAATAACCTTGGTTTGGTTGGTGTTTGTTTTGAGTCCGACTCTACTTCTCCCTCCTTATAAATCCGAAGCCATTAGCGAGTCAAGGCATCTGAGGAAAAATTTCACCGCCCATTGAACTCCTCCATGTCCTCTGCAATAAGAAGAAACAATATTAGTGATAGTAAGCAATCCTGGCGGAGTTCCCTGGGCCTTCAATTTCTTCTGTTATTTTTTCTCGGTGCAGCATATTACATTTTGAGCAATCATATGTCGTTCTAATAATCGCTGTTAGTTCCTCTGGAATGTCCCTCTTGCGTAGAAAACTCCAGATGCACTCCCTATTGACGCTGTCGAAGGCTTTCTCGAGATCGATGAAGAGCAAGTGCAGCGAAGATCTAAACTCCCCAATGTTCCAAATGATCCGTAAGTTTTGATGTGATCAATGGAGGAGCGAAAACTGGTCTTCTCTCTGTCCATCAAGCTTTCGAGATGGTGATGCTTTCAAGAATTATTTTAGCTGCTATCTTCGCGACGATAAGGAGCACGTAAATACCCTTCAATTGTCAGACTCCAAATGAGTGCCCTTGTTTGGAGTCTTAACGATCATCCCCTTCTTTCATTCTCTGGGAATGGTCTCGTATTCCAAAGATTTCCGTACGAGAGGGAGTGGCAGATCTGCAGAAACTGCAGGAGCAGCGATAAGTTACTCCGCAGAGAGACCGTCAAGCCCAGCGGCTTTATTCCGTTTGAGTGCGTTGATGGCCCCCCTCCCTCTTCTGCTTGGAAGAACGGTTCAAATCCCGAAGTTACGTTGACCAGGCATTTCATTTACAAGAGGCAGCACTTACCGAATGTGAAGTGTTCTTTCCGACTCTTCAACTGCTCGCAATCGTGGATGAGGATTTGATTATTAACGCCCTTTACAGGACCATCGAAATATTTACGACCACACGGAAGTTTTTTTGTAATACGGTATACACTGCTGAAATCATTGTGTTTTGCTGCATTTTCTGTTCGCGCGATAGCAAATTACCTTTTGCCACGGTGCACACTATGTTAAACTTCCCGGAGTCTCACCCGGTATCGGAGTTTGAATGCGTCACACTCGTCATCACTTGCAGCGGTCAAAAGGGCCTTCAATAAATTCTCTCTTGTGTTGTGATAAAAGTATATTCATATCATCTGAACTTAATTTCTCATTTGAATAATATAATAAATTTTGAACAGTACTAAATATTCTTTTTTTCAAATTTAGGTATTTACATTTTGTGTATAAAAATAAATATATTTTGAAAAATTTACTCACTTCAAGGGTTTATCTCTTTACATCTATTTTTTTTTTTTGCAAGAATGTCAGCGAAACTTACCTGAAATAAAAAAATATTGTTAACTAATGACAAAAATCCAAAAAGATAGAAGTAAAACACCTTCAAAATTGTGATTACTAAAGTTGAGCGCTGTTGGAAGGTTAGTACTGAGATAGGGGACCCAGACAATTTTGCAGCAATACTGCGTATGAGAGCGGTCAAATGATATTATAGGTCTCAGGGTTCTGTTTTAGTGTCAGAAATACTTCCGGGATGACCGCGTGTCGCTCTGCCGCTAGTCTCCTCACAATAAGGCGTTCTGAGGTTATACCGTGTGAGTAACAACGTGAGTAACAACGACAATTTTATTTGTTGACACCTTCATTTGTGGTCATCACCGTTGATGAGCAAGCAACCTTAATGCCACTCACTTACTTCGTCACTATGCCAAATTTTAGAAGTATGTTATGAATCCTTTTCTATGGGTAAACATATCCCATTTCCATCAGAATATTTTTATTTTTTCTAGAGTAGCGTAGGTGAATATATTTTCACATAGGGTGTTGGAGTCCCGCAACAGTATTCCATCGGACCACCGACTAAACACCTCCGTGTCATCAGAGAGCTAGCCTGGAACCGTTTGAAACCTTATGCAGGCTGCCGTCCCGCTCTACCAGCTGAGAAAGCCTTCACGTCAGGGAATTCTTTTCACCAGCAGGAAGGGAGAGGAGGAAGGGAGTTGTTAGTTCAGAGAACCCCTTCTCATTCGATCTCTCCACCGGTCGAGCTAAATCTTCTTTGCAACAAAAAGAACCCGAAAGTAACGCACCACATGACTCTATCTGCCTGCGCTCCTCAGCACCTCCCTGACAATGATGTCTGGACACAGGGGAGATGTGCCTACATAAAGCAGCTGACGAAAACCAGCGTCATCCGCCATTCCATTGCAGAACACACAACTAGAAGTTCATGACTTCGCAATCTTGTGAAGGTAGGCTGAAATAATCAGTCACACCTTGCTTTCGGTTCAGCCACGGATCTAGATCTTTGGTGAACCGCGCAATCCATCTGCCTCTGCCAAGATTTGCCACTCAGTAAGTGTGGGTTGATGTTCTTCACGCATAACCACCATTCCTAAATCTTCGCTTTTGCGATCAACATCACGGTCGGTTCTAGGACAGCGCGATGAGCAGACGCCACTTGCAAAGCTCCCCGACTCAGCACTTCGGCAGGGCAATTACGATGTACTTTCCATGTTAAAATCGAATACCTCCGCGTCGTAAAGCAGAACAAATACAGTTTGAAGCGGCTCGAAGAAGATATCCGCTGGTAGACATAGGAACCCCAGCATTCGCCATTAGCCGACTCAAGGCCAAGTCTCCAGCTGCAATCCTGCCCGTTTGTGATTTGAGTTGCGCGAAGAAATTCATCTACCAGTAGAGCATTAAACCAAGCTATTTAGTGGCTGGTTTTGACTCAATCGTCAATTCGTCGATCGATATGGGACGCAAGGTCGGGACTTTCTTTGCAGTCAAGATAACTATTTTCCAGCGCAAGGTTGAAACTATGAGCATATATCCGCTTAACCTGCGAAGTTCGCTTTGCACCTGTTCAACAGTGCGTCCGGCAACAAGTGCCACAACGTCGTTTGCATAACTGATCAGGTGCAACTCTTCTGGTATGTCGAGTCTTAAACTATCGTTGGAAGCATTCCAGAGGCCCGGCCCTAGGACGGATCCCAGTGCTACTTCCAACGTAATCTCCAACTTTCTCGGGCCCTCTAGCGTCGCATAGGTTTCTAAAATAATTTCTCAATAACCGCAAGAGACCGCATGAACGCGCTTCATAACAGCATCTACTCTGGATCCCCCCGCTTTGAACCCCAAGCCCTTTCTTGACCGTGTCAAACATACACAGCGGTCGCTATGCAGACGACGAATAAGGGTCTCCTTTTCCTTTGCTGATCAGGGCGGGCCTCACCAGTTTGAAGGACAAGGAAAAATGGCCTCCCTCAGCCGAGCGTTGAACACCTCGGAAGAAAGTCTAACCTTTGGCGCAACACCAGTTAGTAAACTTCCGCCGGGATGCAATCATGACGTATCGCCTTCTTATTTTTCATTGTGCGAACTGAGTCCATGGCGCCTTCCGCACAGTTGACATTAATTAATACACGATCTCTGGGGAGTAATGCCCGTAGGATACGATCCATCTGGTCGTATGCAGGGTTTCCACAGAGCCCAATTTTCCGGGTGACAAGTGTATAGCCATATTCCAATGAGTCCTCATTTACCTCATTGGCTAGTCTGTCAGCCGCGAGCTTTATTTTCAATTATCACACAATGGAGTCTAATGTACTCTGCCTCTATGGCGGAAGTCTCCTCGCGGGCGTGTAAACGGGATGCCGAAAGTTCAAGCTTATGACCCTCGGCCTTTTCGGAAATTTCTGCGGTCCACCAGTATATAGAAGGCATGGAAGCTTCACAGGATATCGTTATCTGGTCCATCACTGAATTTACGACAGCGTCAGCTGCAACACTCCCAGATGACACCCCAATAAGCGGGTCCTAGTTCTGGTATTGCTCGATGATTTGCACTAGATCAGGTTCTATCGCCGCACCAAACTGCACTAGCAACTCGTAAGCGGTTGCACTCCGGTGAATGTTAATTTGAAGTGTGGGGATCATGCTTTCAAGTTCCGCCATGAAAAATGCACATCGCTTCGAACCTTGCATGACTGCGTCTAAGACATGCAGTCCTCCTATCCCTTGCAAGTTGCTCACGGTTGTCCATTGTCCAGACACCTGTTACACAATTTCGATTTTCCCGCTGTTAAGGAGTTTGCTCGCATATGGCTCGGCAACTTCCACCACATCCACGTTTTGGCCTCGAGCATTCCCAGAAGTGATACCATATCCGGGCATTGGTAACCTGTGGAAATTCATGCTTTGTGGCCTCCTCTATTTCGAACTTTTCTATGAAGCAGTCAAGATATCAGATTTCTGAAAAGGTTCTAACTAGAAACAAGGGCCTTCTCCCCCCGTAACTAACTTTCCTCTTTTTTAAGGTTTTGTGTAAACACAAAACCTTATTAAAATCGGTTTACCGTCTGTCTCTCTGTCTGTCCGTCTGTCTGTCTGTCTGTCTTTTTTCTTTTTTTTTTGAGGAGGTGGAAATCTTCAAACGACACTGGTCTGGACACACCAGCGTGTGGGATTTTTACCCACTAAAACCACCCCCGACTCCCTCCCTGCCCCGCGGAACCACCATAAGGTATTACATCACGGGACGGAGTCAGCTCACTCTAGCTTAATCCCATTTCTTCTATACGCGGCGCACGTGACCGCGTTTTTCTCCTTTCTTCTGCCTTTCGCAATTTATCTTGAATCGATGCGATCATGGAGTTGACCGCACCTCTCCTAGAGTCTCTTCTAGATTCCTCCTTTCTTCCACAAATCTCGGACAGTGGAAGAATACATGCTCTGGGTCCTTTGGGACTCCATCGCAATTTGGACAGTTTGGTAAGGTCTCCAATTTAAACCTGTGAAGGTATTGGAGATATCCTCCATGTCCCGTGAGAAACTGGGTGAGATTATAATTAATGTCACCGTGTCGTCTCTCCAACCACTCCTTGATGGCAGGAATGAGCCTGTGAGTAAACCGACCCTTTCCCGAGCGTTCCCACCGCTCTTGCCATCTATTTATGAATCTCTCCCTCTCAGCCTTCTTCGTCTGCAATAAGGGAGAGATTGGCTTCGCATGGTATATATTCGCCATCTCATCTGCCAAGATGTCAATCGGCATCATTCCAGAGATGACGATTGCTGCATCATCTGAGACAGTCCTGAAGGCAGAGCATACCCTCAGAGCTGTCCTCCTGTAGACTGCATTCAGTTTGCTAGTGTTAACTGACATCCGCAACGCCTCACTCCAAACTGGGGTCGCATAGAGCATGATTGAGGTCACCACCCTGGCTATAAGCAACCTAGAGGTATGTCGTGGCCCTCCCACGTTCGGCATCATCCTCGCCAGGGCCATACTAGCTTTGGATGATTTATCACAAACATACTGTACGTGTTGCTTATAGCTGAGCTTCCTGTCTATCACCACCCCCAAGTATTTGATGGCCGGCTTGGAAGTGATGATATGATTCCCGACTCTAAGACAGGCGTAATTTCTCTTCCGGCGCTTCGTGATGAGAACCGCTACCGTTTTTTCCTCCGCAAGCATCAGACCAGAGCTCTCCCCAGTACCGGCGGCTTTTGGGAGTGAGTAAGCGGGCTCCCGGTCGTCGATATCCCTCGACCGCAGTGCCTCGGTGGTGGACAATTTGGCCACCTTGGCATATAATGTTACAAGTGATTTGGATCTGGAGAAGGAAGTGTTCAAGCGAAGTACGACCTTACCGAGAACACCAGTAGCAAGAACAACCAAGGATGAACTGAAGATGGATCGTTGGACGACAAAAACTGTAGCAACACCCACAGCATATGTTCAAGATGCGCGACAGCAAGAGGTGCTCCAGGAACAAGATAAGGACCCATTCAAAAGAAGCTCGTCAACTTTGAGATCTCCACCAATGCTAAAGGCGATGAAGGAAAAAGTACAGGCAAGATCAATAACTGGCAAAAGTGAAACAGCGTATAAAAGGAGTAACCCTATCGGGGCTTATAAGGAGCGGAGTTCCGATCCGGAGGAATTACCATTTATCCAGCTTGGGGCAAAAATAGTTGAGCTGTCCGAGTTCATCAAGGACAAGCACAACGTGCACCAAGCCATAAAGAATATGGTGATGGCCATTAGAGTCCTCTATAATAGATCGCAGATGGAGGAAAAGAATACTAAGGATACGCCGAACCCCGCTGCACCAACAGTGTCACAAGTGACCCAAGTTACACCTAACCGTACTACCATCGAAACACGGCGAAATAAACGAGTACGGGAAAAAGAGGGGGATCCTTCAAATAATCAGCAGGCACCTAAGAGAAAAAAAGACGGACAGGAAACTCTGAAAACCAGCACTAATAGCTCTCAAGGAGGAAAGCGTACAGCGAATGTAGAAAAGTCGACCAGCGTTGCGAAGCCCAAGACGAACGGAAACGATGGATGGACTAAGGTTACGAGCAAAAAAGCGAAAGGAAAAGCAAAATTGCGAACCCGTCCAGATGCGATTGTTATCTCCAGTAAGGGAAATCTGTCCTACGCGGAGATACTCAGAAAGGTCAAAGCGGATCCCGACCTAAAAGATCTGAGCGGAAATGTGAATCGAATCCGAAGAACCCAGAAAGGGGATCTCATGTTCAAGCTAAAAAGATCCAGCGTGGGCAAGACTGATGACTTTCGCACTCGAGTGAAGGACTCACTTGGGGAGAATGCCGCAGTGCGTGCCCAAAAACATGAGATCTACATACAATGTAAGGATCTCGATGAAATAACATCAAAAGCAGAAATTTGTACAGCTCTGAAGGAGCAATTCAAGTTGGAAGAACTTACAGAGGAGTCTGTTGTAAGTTTACGAAAAGCCTATGGCGGTACTCAAACGGCCACAATACGAGTACCAGCGGAGGCAGCGCAGATGTTGTTGGCTGCCGGAAAAGTTCGGATTGGATGGGTTGTCTGCCGTTTAAGAGAACAGACTTCACTAAAGAGGTGCTTTAAATGCCTCATGTTTGGGCACTTCGCCAAGGTATGCACCAGCAGCATTGATCGATCCGATCGAGGCAGAAGGTGTGGCGAGAAGGGCCATATTGCCAGGGAGTGCAATAGGGACCCCATATGCCTATTGTGCGAGGTGAAAGAGGGGCAAGATAACCGGCATATTGCCGGAAGTAGTAAATGTCCTGAATTTAGGAAGGCGCTCACTGCAATAAGAAAATGAGGTTTATTCAGATAAACCTCAATCATTGCAGGGTCGCTCAGGATTTACTTGAGCAGACCACGTTCGAATCAGAGATGGAAATCGCCATCATAAGTGAGCCGTACAGAAGCCGTCACGGTGGCGTATGGGTCACAGATTCGACTGGTGGAGCGGCGATATGGGCTTGCGGTCGACAGGCCATACAATGTACTGCAAGTCAGGCAGCCAGTGGCTTTGTGTGGGCGAAAATAAGTGGTGTATATGTATACAGCTGCTACGCCCCACCAAGTTTGACACTGTCTGAATTCGAGCAAATGCTTGATAATCTTGTTCTCGACGCAAGGGGACGAAGTCCAAAGGTGATTGCTGGTGATTTCAATGCTTGGGCCCTAGAGTGGGGTAGCAGAGAATCAAATGCTAGGGGGCGCAGTTTAATAGAAACTTTCGCGCAGATGGACATGGTTTTGGCTAACGAAGGTGCTGTAAACACCTTCCAGAAAGGGGGGTCAGGCTCAGTTGTAGACCTGACCTTTGTCAGCCCTTCGCTGGCGCGTGGTATGTCCTGGTGCGTCAGCGAACGCTACACCCACAGCGATCACCAGGCAGTTTTCTTTGAGACATGTGTCGAACCTCAGGGCAAAGAGCTATCATGCCCGAAACCGAAAAAGATTTCAGGCTGGTCTGCAAAATCTTTGGATGAGCAGAGCTTCTTAGAGGTGTGGTTAGATCAACCTGATATAGCAGGCGCCACTACGGAAAGAGCTGTCCATCTGGTTCAATGCATCGCCAAAGCATGTGACGCGTCCATGCCTAGGAGGTGCGCATTCCCCCGTAGAAGACCAAACTACTGGTGGAATGATGAACTGACCGGCCTTCGATCAGCCTGCCACCGAGCCAGAAGAACGGCTCAGAGGGCGGTAGGTAGAGTCGATCAAGGGCAGAAAGAGTGCGCCTACAAGGCAGCCCGCAAAACCCTCAAGCTCGCCATCCAGCGAAGCAAGAGGAAATGCTTTAGGGAGCTCTGCTCAGAAGCGCACGTAAATCCGTGGGGGAGAGCTTATGGAATCGTGATGGGACGATTTAGAGGCCGTTCGTCTGTCTGTCTGTCTGCCTGTCTGTCTGTCTGTCTGTCTGTCCATCATTTTTCTCGGAGACGGTTATAGCGATTGACATCAAATTTGGTGGAAAGGTGGGAACTGTGAACGCTCACACATACAGTGAGTTACATCCTTGTACGTTGAATTTAAGGGGGGGGTCCCCATACATGCAAAGGGGGGGTGTAAAATTCTTTTTCATCAAATATAGTGGTGTGGGGTATCAAATTAAAGGTCTCGATTAGTACTTTTCGAAGCCGGTCTTAGTTTTGATATTTCTTGGAAACGTGGGGAGTGCGGGGGGTTGAAAGTGATCATTTATTTAAGGGGGCCATTCTCAGAAACTACCAAACCGAAAAATCTGAAAAAAATCAGATGGCTGCCAGTATATGGTGCCTTGGCTCTGAAATACCTTTCATACCGATATCTGTTCAAAGAAAGTTAATAATAGTATATTACTATAATTTTTTGTAATTGGCTGGAAACCCCCCTTAAATTGATCCTAGCGGCACGCAGCGCAGTGATGTAGGCTATAATGTAGAGCATGATCATACCAAGTTTGATGGAAATCGCACTATTACTAAGAAATTTATAATACGTCGAAGTTGTTGCTTCTTTAAAAATTGAAGACTATCAATGTCAATATCACCCGAAAGTGGACATATGCATATATTACGTGCTACGTACTAAGAAATACACAAAACCTTTCGTACCTGAAGCGTCCAGCTTCCGGTTTCCCGACTTGTTTTTCTCTGTTATTGGTTTTATATTCGTAGCCTCCTTGTCTGTGGAAAGACGGGCTCCTGATGACATTGCATGTTCTTTCCTTTTGTCGTTCTTTGCCTTTTTTCTCGGTCACTGGAAGCTACTTGGATAAAGTCTCCTTCAGGCTCGTCTTGCTCTTTCGTTTTTCCCCAGTTCGCTTTACCATCTGCGATCCGTTTGGCGCTTACAGTGTTTCCAGCGGGAAGTGCCGCTGCTCTGCTTTTCGCATGTCTTCGCTGCTGTCCATGTTAGCCTGTGGAAAGAAATCCGGTCCAGTAATTCCTCTAGTTCTATCATCCAGTTTTTGCCGCCTTTGCGTTGCGAGCCTTTCCTCTTCGACTCTATCTAAAACGGTCAACTTGTAATGATAATTGTGGAGATAAGAGATCAAGTCGATCCCTTGAGTGGCCGATAACGACCTAGAGGGCAGAGCTATCCCAAAAAAACTAAACAATTTGGCAAAATTTGACCGTGAAGGTCCGCCCACGAAGATTGCAGCTCTATCAAAGCTCTCGGTCGACACGTTCTTGCACGCCTCTGTGCTAGCCAGGCTCGGGAATGTGGGGGGGGGTCCTTTGAGCGCTTTGATCCCTCACGCTTCATTACTAAAAATAACGTGTCTTTACCGGTGCGTGGGTCCGCACCGGATTTTAAAATCGAATTTCACGTAAGAATTCGCGACGGCCTACCGAATAAAACCAGAACGCGAGCTAAATTGGAAAATAAAAAAAAAAAAAAAACGGCTCGACCGCGCGCGTGGAGCCGTTTGTCTCCGGACCCGAGTGCCGCGATCAAGTATTGGAAAATCTACGACGGATCACCTTCCCGATTGCCGTCCCTTCCGCCTCAGATCTTGAACGAGGCGCGGCCGGTGAGGTTCCCACCCTTCCTCGACATCCTCCGGCCAGTTATTCTTTTAGAGGATGTCCCTTATGTAAGAATCCCGCGGGAAAAAAGGAGGAACTAAGGAGAGGGAGTCCTCAAACTACTTCCGATTACGAAAAATTCATTATTTAATATAAAATTCTAAGATATTATCTATTAACACGAGGTGACCATACAATAACTAATTATACCAATTCAAAAAAAAAAGAAATAATATGGCAAATGAAAAATATTGAACATAAATAAAAAAAAAAAGAAAATAAAATAAAATAAAAGAGAAAAAAAAAAAAAAATCCAACCACTTACGTACTCTAGTCGTCACGCCGAGCTCGGTTAACGGCTGGTATACCGGTTCTTTCCAATTTTTGCTTTCGGGTGAAAATTTATCCAGTGCCTATTGCTTCTTTATGGTGAATCTATGGTCATTACATCACCTTCCTTCGCTAAGTTCTCAAGCTCCAAAAACTTCCTCCTTCACCTCCTAAACTCTTTCGCCCAAGAAAACAACCTCGCTGCTGCCTTTTTCTCCTTCTTCCACTCCAATCTTCAAAATCCAATTCCCGAATCTCATCCAACCACTCGCCTCTAGATTTCACACAAAAACTCCAAATCAATTCCCGAATCACATCCAACCACTCGCCTCTAGATCTAGATCTCTCAACCAAAAAACTCCAAAACCCATCTCGAATCTCCTTCAACCGCTCGCCTCTAGATCTCAAATCCAACTCCCCCGTTTTTTTCTTCCCGCCAAAAACCTTCTCCCAGCAACATTCTCGCTGCCTTTGTTCGTGCACCGCTTCTATTCCCGCTACATAGCCTTTCTCACTCGGCAATGTTGCGGCAACATGCGCATGCGCCTGCAGATGCGGCAAATCATTCCCCTCCTGTCAAGATCAATTCGCTTCAATACATTGAATAATGTGCAATCTGCGGCGAACTTTAAGGCAATTGCACACTATTAAATGCATTGTTTAAGCAGTTTGATTAAGAAAGAGCCGAATGAAATTCCGCTCCCGTCGCGCAGCCGCGGTCACTACAGGGCAGCTGGGTTTTCGAGACCCGGTCGAGGAAAGAAAGCTGAAGACCAGTGAGGGCCTCACTGCTGATAGCGGCTGGGTGTTGGCGGTTATAAGGAAAGGTAGACCGAGATCCAAACCCACATTAGGCCTTGAGGTCCTTCGCGTGAGCGATGCCCAGGTTACGACCCTCCATGTCCTCCAGCTCGTATTGAACCGTTCCGACTCGACCGATGACCTTCGCCTTCGCGAACTTCTGATCCAATTTGGCATTATATCGCTTTGCTGCACTGCTTAAGTTGAAGAGCCGCTTATACACGATATCTCCGACCTGAAATTCACGAGCTCGGGATCGTAAGTTGTAACCCCTTTCCTGTGTCTCTCTTGCCCGAAGGATTCGCCCTTGAACCTCTGCTCTCAGAATAGCAAGTTTATCCTGAGAACAGATCTCCAAGGTCGCATCAGGTAAGGCGTTCAGGCGTCGTAAGAGGGCGTAGGTACTCCCATGGGTGACCATGCTTTGCCCAAAAACGACGTGATAGGGTGATGTCCCTATCGAGACGTGTTTCGCTGAACGCAAGGCACAGTTGATGGATGACAACTTGTTATCCCAATCTCTTTGATCAGGACCGATATAAGCGCGTATAGCAGCCAACAGTGAGCGATTTACTCGCTCCGAGGCGTTTGCCTGCGGGGAGTATAAAGCGGTGTAAATGTGTTGAATGCCATACTGGTTCAGAAGATCATTGAAAGCCACGGATTTGAACTGTACCCCATTATCAGAGGTGATCGACTCAGGGATTCCAAACACATGAAAGATTCTCTTCTCCAAGTATTCTGTCAGCACGTTTGCGGTAAACCGTTTAATCGGCTCCACAAATGAAAACTTTGAGAGAGAATCGAGAACGACTATTGCTCCGATATTTCCGGCGCGAGATCTGGGGTATGGGCCGATCAAATCGATATACAAACGTTGAAATACCCGATCGGAGATGAGCGCTTTTCCCATTAGAGGTTGGAGCGTTTGGTTGGGAGCTTTTGACGTCTTGCACGTTTCACAATTGCGGATATAGTCCTTGACCTGTGAAACCATTTTAGGCCAATAAAACCACAACCGCAGTCTACCCAAGGTTTTACCAACCCCCCCATGTGCACTCAAAGGATGATCATGGGCACGGGTGATCACCTCCATCGTCAGCTCCTCCGGAATCCAAAGCTTCCAAGCCTGTTGTTCTTGCATCTCATCTCCTGAAGCATGATTGGTTCGTTTGTATACCAATCCATCGCACACCTGCAGATCAGGGAGTTTGTTGGAATTCTCCCTAATACGCTCTATTAATTGCAAATAGTTCGCAGACCGAAAATGTGGTGAATTAAAATCCACGTCTGCGTTGTTCCCACTTCTCTCCAAAGCATCCACCTCCGCTGGTGAATACATGCGAGATAGAGAATCCGGGACCAGATGTTGTGATCCCTTTCTGTGTTTAATGATGAACGAGAATCCTTGAAGCTTCAATGCCCATCTGGCCAGTCTGCCGTGAAGGTCGGACTGGTTCATCAGCCATTTGAGCGAAGCGTGGTCAGTTACCACTTCGAATGTTGTGCCTTCAACATACGCTCGGAATTTGCGCACTGCCTCCACCGCTGCCAGACATTCTTGCTCAGTGACAGTGTAGTTTCGCTGAGGTTGTGTAAGCTTCTTCGACATATACGCTATAGGAACTTCATGTCCCTCCTCTGTCTTCTGCATCAGCACCGCTCCTATGCCATGTTGACTTGCGTCACAATGTATGGCGAAAGGCTTGGAGAAGTCGGGGCTGTGCAGAACTGGAGCCGAGGAGAGACTCGTTTTCAGAGCGTCGAAGGCCGAGATAGCTTCCTCAGACCAGCAAAACTGCCGCTTCTTCTGAAGCATGTCTGTCAACGGTGCAGTCAGCGAAGCGTAATTTGGCACAAATCGCTGATACCACCCACACATCCCAAGAAACCGCCGCAGTTGCCTGACGGTTTTCGGCCGCGGAAAATCTTTAATGGCGTGTACCTTGTCGGGATCGGTACAAATCGTCCCGTTACCGATGATGTGCCCCAAGTATCGAACTTCCTTCATGACAAACTTGCTCTTCCGGATGTTCAACGTCAAGCCAGCGCGTCTCATACAGAGAGCCACTTCGTTTAAGAGCAGCAGGTGCTGGTCGAAGGTCTCTGTAATAAGCAGCAAGTCATCTAAATATACAAAGACTTGATGACGTAAGTGAGCAGGGATGACCTTATCCATCAGTCGCTGCATGGTTTGAGGTGCATTGCAGAGCCCAAACGGCATGGTCACAAACTGATAGAGTGGCCGACCTGGGACGGTGAAGGCAGTCTTATCCTTGGACGCCTCATCCAGAGGAATTTGCCAGAACGCATCCTTCAGATCTAGACTCGTAATGAATCTAGCCTTCGGGAGACGACTGAAAATCCCCTCGATGAGAGGTAAAGGATAAGCGTCCTTCACTGTTACACTATTCACTTTACGTGCATCAAGGCAAAGTCGCACTTTACCAGGTTTTACCACAAGGGTAACTGGCGAAGACCAGGCGCTTTGCGATTCTTCGATGACTCCCAAAGCCAGCATCCTATCAATCTCTTCGTAGAGGAGCTTTTCGATGGCGGGAGAGACTGAGAAGTGTCTCTGTTTAATCGGTTTGTTACCGCCGACATCGATGACGTGTGTCGTGAGACTTGTACGTCCTAAGCCCTCCGACTCGAAAGATGGAAAACTGCCAATGACAGCATCGAGCCTTGCTCGCTGGTGTGTCGTCAACTGATGTTGATTGACGTTCTCAACATTTTCGATAGAACAAATGGAAGGTACAAATAAGTCCTGTGCGAGATCGAACTTGCGCACAAAATCAGCTCCAAGGTAAAGATTTTGCGTTAACGACGGGATAAGGAGGAACGACATCGATTCCGTCCGATCACGAAACGTGATGTCAGCTGACACTCTGCCTACTGTCGAGTGGCTAGTCCCATCAGCTGTCCTGAGATCGATGCGTAATCTCTCCCACTTGTACCGACCGTCGTTAATAATTTTCCGGGCGAAATCCGAAGCTAAGCAACTTACAGTGGCTCCGGTATCAATCAGTCCTGAAACACGCTCACCCAAGACTGTGACATCCGCATACGGGCGAATATCATTATTGGGCCGACTCGTGAGAATGGCAGAGTAGTAAAGACGACGGTTGCGCATTATTCGCATCCAATAGTGCCGTAAGCGAAGAGTAGAGCGCTTCGGTTTTTTCGTCGTCATCTCTGCTACTCCGAAGATCCGTTCTCTGGCCGCTTGATATTGTTGCAGTCTTACGTGCAACGGCCTCAGAACCGAAAGCATCGGTTTCCTTGAAACAATTGATGGTGGGGTCAAATCCGGGTAGGTCATATCTATTTTGTCGGACCGCTTCAACACGGTAACTTTCGGAGTTACTGTGGAAGACGTTGTCGCAACGCCTGCACAGTCACGTGCGTCCAATGCAGGAACGCCCTGATGACTGGGGCTGGGCTCTGGAACTCGACAATTTGGACATACGGGCCTACGAGTGTTCGGGCGCCCGCATCCGAAACAAAAGACTTTGGGATCCTCCCAACAGTCTTCAAACAAATGTCCAATCTGCCGACAATTCCAGCAGACCAAGTCCAAATCTCGATTCTGAATCTCAGACTGAGGATTTCCTGAGATGTTCTTTATGACAACACCCTCTTCAGATTCAGCAGAATAGCTGTGTAATTGGTGAGAGAGCCTGCTTGAGAGACGCTCCTCTAAAATTTCGCTCTGCTGCACTAAGTTACGCAACTCGCGAACCGTACTAGCCGGAAAATAGAGAAGTTGCCTCTGAACGTCAGGTCTCAGCCCACGACGTAGCAACTCTACCATTTTGTCTTCCGTTAAGGAATTTTCTAGCCTATTGGCTAGCGAACGCACAGCTTTATAATAACTGTCGAAATCTTCGGATGGACCTTGCATGCGGTCTCGCATCAGTTCAAGGATATCCCAGTCATCTAGAGAATCCTTAAACTCATGGCGAAGAGCTTCACGAAAAGAGGTCCACTCGATTCGTCCGACAGACTGGTGGTAGTCCCAGTACCAATCTGCTGCTCTGTCTCTGAGAAGGGTGTGTACATAAGTACACAGCAGGCTAAAATCCCCCTGTAAGGTTGTGTTGGTCAAAGCCTCCACGCGGAACAGGAACTGGTTGATGGGCAAAGTTTTGGATGTGCCATCAAAAACCAAGTCCCAGGATGCCAAAATTGAATAAACACGATCCGCTGATATGGTACTAAGCGGTCGTGCCTGGCATCCATACGGCGATTCGTCCTCGTCAGAGTCGGTAAAATCGTACATATAGTCGGGTCCGGATCGGTCGTCATGTCGTTGAAAGTTCTCGGATCCAGACCTATCGTCAAGTCCGTAAAAACCAATGTCACGTCTATGGTCATGTATGTAAAAATTGTCTTTATTATGTCCATAGTCACGTCTGTCTGCAAAATGCACTGCACGAGTTGAAGCAGGCTGATGTTGAGCTGCCTGATGCACTGAGTGCGTGTTCTGGTTCGATTCTCGAAGCGTAGCAAATTGCTCTCGAACCGATCCTTCAACTCGTGAAGCGTCCGTCGCCCTAGCATCCCGCGTGGAAGGATCAACCCAACCCACAGGATCTCTCCTCGCCGCCTCATGCCACCGTCAGTCGTCGCGGCGTTTTGGCAGGTCAAGCTCCGCTGAGCTCCACTGACCTGGAGGTAACGTGGAAGGGAAACGATAAAGGTCGCGAGACCCGTGATCTCGTTGATGGGACATGTTGGTTAATAAAATTTTAAAAAAAAATAAAATTGGAAACGACCAAAAGGAAGTCCAAGAAAAATACGAAACGAAATTCCAAAGCGAAAAGAAGCAATAAATTGGAAAAAGAAACGAAGTATATAGAAAAAAAAGAGTAAAATGATCAAATCAAGCAAAAAGAAGAAATGAAGAAAAAATAAAAAAAATAAGGCAAACTAAAGGAAATAAAAAAAATTAACTATATAATAATCTAAATCGAACGATAAGAAAAGAAAAGAGAAAAAAAAAAAGAAAAAAATAATAATTACGAGGACTCCTCCCTCTCTCTAATTTGTCAACTCCATAGTCAACTCCCGCAAAACTCTCGGATGACTAAAAAGCCATCCCAACCTCATAAATTTTTTTCATCTGTGTGTAGAACTTCCACACACAGTGTTTTCCAAGAAGAGACAACAATCGAGTTGCTCCCCGTCGCAGAATATTAAATAAAAAGAACAAACCAAAAAGGGAACGCGAGAATTCAATCTTCCTCGTCTGGAGTCAGAGAACAAAGTGAAGATGAATCATTGAGGACGGAATGGCACAGCATATAGCCGACTACCTCCGTATTCCATCAAGGATCCATCTCACCCGTCACTTCATCCCTACAAAGAAGAAAGAATATTTAATTTTCTTCAAATCTGAATCGAAGAGATAGCCGTTTCACATAAAGGTAGGGAAGGACACTCCTCAGAAGCTCGGACGGCAATACCTTTCAGCTTATAGCCGCAAAGGCCCGTAGATCCAGAGACTTCTGGGAGGCAATCACCTACGAGACGTTAAGTCTCAAGACAAACACAACAAACGACTAGCTCTTTTGGTATTCTACCAAGGATAGGGCAGGAAACTCTACGTTACAAGGTGGGAAAGGAAATTGAGGCTTAGGAACACTTGCTTCCGGGGAAAAAGGCGTGAAACCTAAACTAGAAATCTGAAGACAAGTGTACGTGGAGCCTAGCCGGGAACAATATTGAGAATCTATTGATTCTCTATCCGACACCACCAAACGAAGTTGTGAGCCGGAATAGGCTATCTTCCACATGATTCAGGAAACCTGTAAATAATAAAATTATGCCTGAACCCAGGAAATGTTGGGCCCCACGTTGGGCGCCATTTGTAATGATTTTTAAAGAGATAGGAGATCCAGTCGATCCCTTGAGTGGCCGATAACGACCTAGAGGGCAGAGCTATCCCAAAAAAACTAAACAATTTGGCAAAATTTGACCGTGAAGGTCCGCCCACGAAGATTGCAGCTCTATCAAAGCTCTCGGTCGACACGTTCTTGCACGCCTCTGTGCTAGCCAGGCTCGGGAATGTGGGGGGGGGTCCTTTGAGCGCTTTGATCCCTCACGCTTCATTACTAAAAATAACGTGTCTTTACCGGTGCGTGGGTCCGCACCGGATTTTAAAATCGAATTTCACGTAAGAATTCGCGACGGCCTACCGAATAAAACCAGAACGCGAGCTAAATTGGAAAATAAAAAAAAAAAAAAAACGGCTCGACCGCGCGCGTGGAGCCGTTTGTCTCCGGACCCGAGTGCCGCGATCAAGTATTGGAAAATCTACGACGGATCACCTTCCCGATTGCCGTCCCTTCCGCCTCAGATCTTGAACGAGGCGCGGCCGGTGAGGTTCCCACCCTTCCTCGACATCCTCCGGCCAGTTATTCTTTTAGAGGATGTCCCTTATGTAAGAATCCCGCGGGAAAAAAGGAGGAACTAAGGAGAGGGAGTCCTCAAACTACTTCCGATTACGAAAAATTCATTATTTAATATAAAATTCTAAGATATTATCTATTAACACGAGGTGACCATACAATAACTAATTATACCAATTCAAAAAAAAAAGAAATAATATGGCAAATGAAAAATATTGAACATAAATAAAAAAAAAAAGAAAATAAAATAAAATAAAAGAGAAAAAAAAAAAAAAAATCCAACCACTTACGTACTCTAGTCGTCACGCCGAGCTCGGTTAACGGCTGGTATACCGGTTCTTTCCAATTTTTGCTTTCGGGTGAAAATTTATCCAGTGCCTATTGCTTCTTTATGGTGAATCTATGGTCATTACATCACCTTCCTTCGCTAAGTTCTCAAGCTCCAAAAACTTCCTCCTTCACCTCCTAAACTCTTTCGCCCAAGAAAACAACCTCGCTGCTGCCTTTTTCTCCTTCTTCCACTCCAATCTTCAAAATCCAATTCCCGAATCTCATCCAACCACTCGCCTCTAGATTTCACACAAAAACTCCAAATCAATTCCCGAATCACATCCAACCACTCGCCTCTAGATCTAGATCTCTCAACCAAAAAACTCCAAAACCCATCTCGAATCTCCTTCAACCGCTCGCCTCTAGATCTCAAATCCAACTCCCCCGTTTTTTTCTTCCCGCCAAAAACCTTCTCCCAGCAACATTCTCGCTGCCTTTGTTCGTGCACCGCTTCTATTCCCGCTACATAGCCTTTCTCACTCGGCAATGTTGCGGCAACATGCGCATGCGCCTGCAGATGCGGCAAATCATTCCCCTCCTGTCAAGATCAATTCGCTTCAATACATTGAATAATGTGCAATCTGCGGCGAACTTTAAGGCAATTGCACACTATTAAATGCATTGTTTAAGCAGTTTGATTAAGAAAGAGCCGAATGAAATTCCGCTCCCGTCGCGCAGCCGCGGTCACTACAAACTGTCTTCCATTCAGTTCATGTCCGAATGCACCTACTCAGGTTTAGCCACTTTGACTGGCCTTTTAAAGGTTTTGTTTGCAAAACAGAACCTCTTTAAAATCGGTGCAATGTCTGAAGGCCTGTCTGGCTGCCTGTCTGTCCGTCTGTCCGTCTGTTTGTCTGTCACACGTACTTTTTTCAGAAACGGCTATACCGATTGACACGAAATTTGGCGAAAAGATGGAAAGTGTAAATGCCTAGACATGTCCTGAGTTATATGTTTCTACATTGAGATTAAGGAGGGGGGGTCCTCATACACGCAAATGAGCGGTGTAAAATCTTTATCACCGAATATAGTCATCATGTTGTCAAATGAAGGATACTTTTCGATGCCAGCCTTAGCTTTGACATTCCTTGGAAGCTCGGGGAGTGCCAGTCTTTAACAGACCCTTTCTGAGAAACTACCCAACCGAAAAATCTAAAAAAAAGCAGGAAGCGGCCTGTATGCAGTGTCCAGGCCAGAAAATGCTCTCCATATCGACATCTACTCAAATTTTATTAATAATAGTATATTACTATATTGTTTAGGGTAATTGACTGGAAATCCCCCTTATGTTTATCCCGGAGTTGCAAATTTGCATCAATATAGATTATTGTATGGGGGTGGGACTACGTGCAAATGGGATATTTCTGTACTCAAATATACTCACACAAGAAACAAACAAATCCTTTCATACCTGAAGTGCCGAGCTTCCGGTTTCCCGTCTTGTTTCAGAATGGGGACACTACAGGGTACGTCACCACGCCGGTAGCAGCGTCACTTTGTAAGGCTTTTCTTTATTTAGGCGTCCCAATATCACCTTGGGTGTTTCAGCCTTAACTGCCTCTTTCATTAGACACTACGTTGTGCGACGTTTTTTCATGCTGGGCCCAAACGCAGTCAACTCTTCCTCCTTCCAGCGGATCGTGTGCAAGGAAGCAGGCCGCAATAGTTAGGAATGGGGACAGGGACAAAGCTTCTACTCCAGTTCCCTGAAGCCTGTCCTTCACTTAGCTGGTCCCGAAACTTACGTCTCGTAATGTCGGTTCAATGCACTCTAGCCGACCGGGTCCCGAAGGGATTGGTTCCTAATATACGTCACAACTACCACCTTCGCAGGGCTAGGCTCACATCACCCTGTCGACGTCGGCAGGGAGCTGTCAACGGCTCCGAGGATTTCCAGTGTGTCCTGACGTGTACCGGTCATTTGCGGTTCGATCTACACCGAGAGGCTTTTTCAAGACTACTACGCTGGTATGCCAGCTAGGGGATCAGAACTACTTACTCAGACACATCGGGGATGGTACCCTCCGTAGCACGAGCGACCCGCTAAGCTCGCTGACCACAATTACACATATTGCAGTTAACTTTCACATTATTATAGTTAATAATAAATTATTCTAAATTAAAAGCGAACTGGATTTCAAGTGATACCTACGTCAATTTTAACAAATGGGTAATTAATTATTTCAACAACGTAATTCGGTTAAGTGCTTTTCAAATAAAACACAAATTAACACTGGCATAACACTCCATTGACTTCTCACCCTTTCTTGCAACACTTTTAAGTGTGCATGTGGGAAGCAAACTCTAACGAGTTAATTATCTTACTGCCTTCCACTAACAGTGACCGTTGGTAAGAGCAAAATTGCAAACAAAAGCTAAAACCATGGAAGCAAATGTTGAAGGACAACCAATAAGGGAGGGAAAAATCTATGGTGGTTGGAACGCCATTAGCTGCAGTAGACTGAGTAGTGTTCCACTCGTTTATTCTTTTTCCTTAATTAATATCGCATAGCTTGGTGGAGAAACATATAACAAGTTAAAGTTAAAAATTGAAAATCATCCCCTGACTTCCGTTCAGTTAGATGGAAAATACAAGGATTGAGAACCCTACAACGAAATTAAATTTCATATATCCCGGGAAGACGAAAATTGATTCAGTGTGAAGAGCTCATAATCCAGATCCCTCTTGGAATATAAATGAATGCCGCGCTTCCAGCATGGGTATCGTCCTACGAGCATGGCTCAAATTGCAAGAAGAATGGTCGTCCCCAGCTTCCGTGTAGTCCGTGACGACGATTAATGAAAAAGTTCCAACATACAGAAATTCCACTTGAGAAAATATTAGTAGTTAAATGAGGAGAGCTCACTCTGCTTTATTTTCAAGAGGTAAATATTCTCGGCATAGCTCTGCTGGGTTCCATATCCCCAATGACCTCGAGTACATTTTCAGCGAAGTTCAGTAGTAATTTCCCAAACCTCTTAAGGTCTTACAATGTACTCTAAATCTTTTCCTTATCTCCTAATATGGAATTTCCTCGCAAATATACCAAGGATCAAGGGTAAGCGTAAGTAAAACCATTTAATTTAAGATGGCCACATCACGATTAGCATAACGACCTCACGAGCTTATCCTTCAATTTCCTTAAAAGCTTCTAACGACCAACAAATATTTAGCCGTTCCAAGGCTGCAAGTGAGCACTTGCCAGTCAACTATTTTAAGTTTTTATTTCTATTATATTTGACAGTAAGGATTCTTCTGGAACGATTCAAGGTGGTTATTAAAAGCAACATAATTTTCGCTTCTCTCCTCTTTCGCCACCTTTCACATTTGACACAAATGCGTCCTTTTTTCGCCTCCAAGAGAAAGAAAAACAGATAAAAGAAGAATTCCCTGTCATAAGTAATTTAACCAAGGAAAATGGGAGAAAAATATTTTAGCGGGGGAGGATGGAAAAACACAGCAAGCAGAACGAATATTAAGTGAATGAGAAGTGTCTCCCACCCTTAATTTTGTAAAGCGAATACAACACACTGCAAACGTGAGAAGTGAATCGTTGTCACTGTAACGCCTTTGCCGCTGACACTTATTCGTGGTCGATGCTTGCAAAATTCTCACCGAAATACCTTTTCTGTCATGTGGGTTTCCACTTTAGTTGCTTTATAAAGGATACGGAACAATGGCACTTTGCCAGGAATGCAAATTTGTGCATATTTCGATGATGTGGAAAAACGGAAATTTTTGAAGTACAATAGAAAGTATTAAATAGACGACAGGACACTTGACACTTCAAGAGAGTATTTTCGACCCAGGGGTTAGCGCTTCAGGATCCTTTGACATAACGAGACTATTCTGAGATTCAGTTTCAGAAGGGGAGCATGCAACTACGTATCTTCTGGTCTGCGATGACAGTTGAGATTTATCCAATAATAGCAACAGTTGGGAGCGTACAAATTTTAAATTTTGTAATGACAAAATGTTGACTTTGGTGATCAGAACGACTATCCATAGTGACCTGAGACGACCATGAGTTGAAAGCTAACCCAAAAAAAACTCACAAAGATTCATCAAAGCGCCCGTCGACACCTGTTTGGACGCCTCTATGCTGGACAGGCCCGGGATTGTGGGGAGTCCTTTAAGCACTTGCATCCCTCATGTGTCTTTCACGTGGTTTTTGCAAATAAACACAAACACGGGGATTCGCGCACATCTAGCGTAATACCAACACGGGAGCTCCCCCTCAGGGGTCGTCAGCGATCCTTAACGGGTTGTTTAGGATACGGGGAGTGGCGTCCCCGAGACGCCCAAGCAAGTAGTTCTGACCCACTAGCTGGCATAATACCTGCGTCCTAGGTAGTAGCCTTGAGAAAGTTTCTCGGTGAAGTGCGAACTGCTAATGACCGATACACGCCGGGACAGACTGAGAGTCCTCGGAGCCGTCGAAAATCCTTGTCAGCATCAATGGAGTGATGTGAGCCTAGTTCTGCCAAGGTGGTAGTTGTGGCATGTATCAGGAGCTAGCCCCTTCGCGACCCTGGTCGGATAGTGTGCATTGAACCAGCATTAGTAGACCGCGTTGCCCCGAGCGAGCGCTGGTCCGTCCGTGAGTTCCGGGATCAGCTAATCGTAGGTTAAGCCTTACGGAATTAGGGTCGGGGCTTTGTCGCCGAGGGTATACCCGTTCCTGACTATTGCGGCCCACTCCCTTGCGCACGATAGGCTGGTAAAGAACTTAAATGACGAACAAAACCAAATCAAACGAAGAGATAGTCGAAATGCAGAGTGAGCTTGTTATGTTTATTCGCAGCACTAAAATGCGCCCCTCATCCAAGGAAGCTTCTAAACAGCGAGAAAATAAAAATCGGTTGGTTAGTGTGTAGGATACCAATCCGGGCCGCCCCAACCAAATGTTATTGATGTTTGGATTATGGGGACACATCTGCAACCTGT
The DNA here is from genome assembly GCF_905115235.1 of Hermetia illucens. Lineage (NCBI taxonomy): Eukaryota > Metazoa > Arthropoda > Insecta > Diptera > Stratiomyidae > Hermetia > Hermetia illucens. The sequence goes on from NC_051850.1 coordinate 168,220,869, forward strand.
TGGGGACGTGACAAAAGGACAACATGCCATAAATGCGGTCAGTTAGGCCATAAAGCGATGACCTGCAATGAAAAGGAAAGTTGTGTACTATGCAGGGACCATGGCGCAACTGATGAGAACGTTGCGCTCACTGCGGGCTCGGGGCGGTGTCTTGTCTTCAGAGCAGAATTGGAAAGAGCTAGGATGCAGTGAACATGATTCGCATCCTACAAATTCACATGCACCGGAGTGCAACCACTCATGAGTTGCCAGCGCAGTTCGCTGCGGAGACCAAAGCTGATTTAGTGCTCATCAGTGAGCAGTACGAAAACAAGGACCCAGTTTCATCGCACCCTAACATATCAGGTACCGCTGCCATCTGGGCTCGGGACGGCACCCTCCTTAGGGTTCTTACCCAAGGCCAAGCGGACGGCTTTGTCTGCATTCGGTATTCAGGAATAACGGTTATTAGTGTCTATCTTACGTCGAATGAGATGATGCCGGGGTTTCGACGTAGGCTTGATGCTTTGGAGGACGCTATCTTAGCCATATGGGCGGATCTTGGTCGGTGGTGACTTTAATGCTAGGGCACTTGAATGGGGCATTTCTCACACAAACGCTAAAAGGAAACGAATTCTAGAAATGGCGGCGAGAACAGGACTGGCAGTTCTAAACACAGGAACCACCCCAACGTTCCGGCGCCCGGGCTGCGGGGGATGCATTCCAGAAATAACCTTTGAGTTGGAATCACTGGTGTCACTGGTGGACGGGTGGCTAGTTCTGAAAGACTTCTCGACAAGCGACTATCAATACATTGCCTTCGAAGTAGTGGAAGTAGTGGTGGTGTGCCCCACCTCGACGCTCTTTCTGTGGATGGAACGTCGCGAAAGTAAACACCGGGAGGTTTGTCGAAACTCTTGGAACAGGTGGGACCGCGCTGGAGGCTACTCCGAGGGGTGGTGGCGCTGCAGCCGACACTGTCGTAAATTTAGTTATGAACCTGATAACGATGGCCTGCGGAGCCTCCATACCCAGGAAGACACCGAGACGTACCAAACCTTCTACGCATTCGTGAACAGTGGAAATCGCAGAGCTCCGGAAGGAGTGTCGCAGGCACCGCCACTTAACACAACGCTTAAGCGACCGGGAGGAGGCATGTACCATAATGACGGAGTACAAATCAGCCAAAAGGAGACTCCGCAGCCTACTAAACAAGAGCAAAGCTCGCTGCTGGCAGGATCTGATCGACGAGGTGAATGGGGACCGGTAGGAACTCAGTTACAAACTGGTAAGCCGAAAAATCGGGGCTGTGCGGAAACTCTGTTCACTTAATGGCGAGAAAATCTACCGCATTGTAAGGGCACTATTCCCTGCGCACCGCATATGGGATGATGACGTCGGCGCGGAGAGCGCAGAGGACTGTCCACTTTTCTCTATAAAAGAGTTGGAACAGAATGTCCTCTCTATGAAAAGCAAGAAGGCGCCAGGACCCGATGGTATTCCATCAGAGGTATACAAACTAGTACTCCAACACCGGCCAGACCTACTGCTCAGCGCATTCAACACTTGCCTGAACTTTATAGCGAATTTTAGCAGTACGAATTGGATATCCTGGAAGTAAGCTTGTATGTGTCTCGTGTTGAAGTAATATTAGCTGCATCCGCCACTCACGGCCTCGTGTTGTTGGATCTGGTAGCAAACAGAATATTTACTGCAAGATTCCGACCATAGAGAGGGAACCCCTTGCGTAGCAACTTCTTAGAGAGATTGTTTCAATCAGGACCACAATGTGGTTCAAGAAGGACTCGGAAAAATAACAGCGCTATCGTGATGAGTCACTTAAATGCCAAGATGAGTTTTAATAACACTCGGACATGTGAAGAAGATACTCGGCAGTCACAACAACGGTGACAGGTTCGTGACTTTCTGTAAATTGCACGGATTCTTCATGGGGCGCACATTATTCTAGCAAAGAGTATGCCATAAGGTCAGTTGGGCAGCACATTGCAAACAACGCTATGTACAGGAGTTGTTTTCGAAATATGCGTAACAAGATGGGTGCCGAAATTAGCCTCAAACGCGATAATCACTTGGCAATTGCTTGCTTTCACTTGCGTATCGAATCTAATCCCTAGAGAGAGATCCTCAACTCCCAAATTCAACACCGATCACCTTCATTATTTGTCTGCATTCGGCAATACTTTTTCGAACGGAAGGCAAACATTTTGAGCAGCTTGCTGGAGAATATTATTAAGCTACCATCAAAACTGGTCGCTCCTCCAGCGCAAGTTGGGTTGGCGACCAAGTCTCGAAAAGATCAATAAGGTCGTTAATCGTAAGAAACTGCCCATTCCTGTTGGTACTGCTAACAGGGGGAAGGCAATGCGATTGGGATCCAGTACGATAAAAAACATTGGCAAGTACAATATAACGTGCACGAGTCTTTTGGCCAAGGTCCATGAATCTTAACGTTACCGTTGAATTCCTCCACGACCTCCAGACAGGGCAGCATGAAGAGCGTCACACATAATAAGAAGAAACAATATCGATGACAGGATGCGACCCTGGCGGACTCCGGTTTGGACCTCGAAATCCTCCGAGATTTTACCTCGGTACAGCATGTGATATTTTGTGTCATCATATGTCGCTCTGATAATAGGTATTAGTTTCTCCGGAATGCCGCTATCGAAAGCTTTCTCGAAATCGATGAAGAGCAGGTACAGCGAATATCTAAATTCCGCGCACATGGAAGCAGAGGGTCTGCAGTAACTGCAGATGCGGCGATATATAACTCTGCAGGGGAACCGTCAAGACCAGCGGCTTTACTCCGTTTGAGTGCATTGATGGCCGAAATGGTTTTTCTTCTGCTTGGAGTCGACCGTTAACGTCCTTCACAGGACCGTCTAAAGATTTGTGACCACATGGAAGCTCTTTCTTGGTGCGGTATACAGCTCTGAAATCATTACGATCTGCGGCATCTTCCGCTTCCCGGACCAGCGCTACAACAAATTTTTTTTATCGCGGCGTTCCGTATATTAGTTCGAGCATATCACGCTCGCCATCACTCGTAGCGGTCAGCAGAGTATTCAACCCCTTCCTTTTATCAAAGCCAGATAAATGCAGCAGAATCACTCTCGAAACCATTCTACATCAACAACGGTCTAAAACAAGGAATGCCTATCATGCATCCTCTTTAACCTGGCCCTTGAGAAAAGTGATCTGTGATGTCAATGTTAATGGCAGGGGCACCATCCTCTTGTAGCCCACCCAACTATTGACAAAAACTACCCGAGATGGACAGTCTACCTTCATCCAGATCGAGCAGGCGGCAATCGGCGCAAATTGTTGGGCTCCACCTTAATGAAGGCAAGACGAAGTACGTGGTGGCGACGTTTGGGCCAAAAAACAAAGAACCAACACATCAAATTGCACTGGCTAAATGAGAACAATAAAGATGACAAACAATGCCAGCCCTCATGTATTCCTCAGAGACCTGAGTTCTTAGTGAGAAAAAAATGCGAATTCTTAACCATATTCGAGAGAAGAATCCTTCAAATGTTTGTCCTCCCACAGGGGAATGGACGATTTCGCGCCCTCTATAACGATGATTTTTATGGGAATTTTATGAGTGATACCACGACCGTCCGGTTCTGAATAAAATTCGGCTCAATAGTTGGCGATGGGTGGGTCAGTTAATCCGTATTGATGGGGGTGATCCAGGTCAGAAAGTCTACAGAGCAATAGTCTTAATTGAGCTGAGTATACGTTAAGTGTGTTTACATCTAGTCTTGCACAAAGAGCTTTCGTTCAAAACGAACCTTATCTAAATTGGTTTACAGTCTATCTTTTCGTCCGTTCTTTTGTCTATCGGTCAGTCTGTCACACCGATTTTCCAAGAAACAGTAACAGGTATTGATACGACATGGAGACTGGGACAGTGTCCGGCACTTGTGCAAAGTAGGTCGCGGCATCTAGAAGAACACTTAATACCAGATGCAAAGTCGAAAGATCTGGAAGTAGGGAATATTAGTTCCTGTAGTTTCTGACGGTTATAGGCTTTCTTGAGATGCTATGATTAATAGGTATACTATAACCAGCAAAAGGGGCACAATAGTTCTTTAAGGACGCGGTGCGAACTTTCCTTAACAGAATAATAATGATATGACATTTGGTGGAAATGAGAGAATTGTGAATCAAATCGCATGCAGTGAGTGACATTGTCCTGCATTGAGTTTATAGAAGGTCCCAATACAAGTGGAGGGGGGGGGGGGGGGGGGTGGTTACAGTTTTTTACACCGAATATAGTCATGTGGGGTATCAAACGAAAAGTATTGGTTAGTACAAGAAAGGGGAGGGAAAGGCGGCGACTAGAAATTGATAGTTGCTTTCAAGGGCCCGTTCTCTGATCTGGAAAAAATCACAACCTTTCATACTTAAAACGCCGAGCTTCGCCGGTTTGTTTGGAGCTACTTCAAACTTACTTCATCTTTTTCGAAATCTTATATTCTCACAGATACCTCCCATCGCTTGCTTATACTTCAGAATGTTGTTATAGTCTATTTTCCCACGTAGGAGACTGGCTACCAAACTCACTCTAAAAGTGGCTGATTTGATGAACGAGACGAGTTGGTCCACTTTATTTCTCGGTACTTATTCTGCCAACCTTTTTATTACCGTTCATTTCGGAGGCAGTCCAATGCTATTTTTATCTCTTTTTATTTGGTTTTTCCTTTTTATTTTGATCAACAATTAACAATTTTCCTCTCGTAAACTGAAAACACAAGCGAGTAAGCATCTCCGCTCTCATAACCCACCGCACTTTATCGTCGAATACTTTTAGCGGAGAATGGTTCAAGACTTTCACTTAAAAAAGGATTCCAAAAATATTATCCCCTGGAAGCCTTTATTTCCAGTTTGTAGCTTTCAGTCGAATATAGAACGTACTCGAGCTGCTACATAAAAACAATAAAAGTCTTCTGCTTACGGAAAGTACTATGACTTTTATCGATTTTTCTTAAAGTACTCATTTAGCGCATAAGGTGCCAGTGTACGCAGACTAGGAGGAAAGATAGCTGGATCTTTTATCTGGCAGATATTTATTCTCTGATGAGTGCATGCTGTGCAGTATTCACATCTGCCAGCGTTTTGTTCTCATTTAGATTTAGTAATTTTGTACGATAGTCACACCAAGTTCAGATCACCTTCCTCGTTCCCTACTTAGCATAGATTACATGAATATATGATATAACGCACTCGTAGCAGAAACGACTTTATTCAGATGAATCCATTAAGGGCACATCTCATCACCAATGCACCTGCAATCACAAGAACTTATTGTTATTACTTTGGAAATAACCTCCACCCCCGAAGCACATGAATACACTTGGAAGTAGGGAAGCAAAGATTTCAGCCCTGAAAAAGTATGATTTCACCCTGGGGGGGAACATCGTATATTTACATATGTAAGCAAGCGAACAATGCTTGGAAAATTTCGGCTGGAAGATATGCTCTCGATCCGTCGAGTTTCCTGGATAAATGTGTGGAAGTATGCATAACCAAATATCCTGTATTCATATGGTAATCCTAATCTGATTTGAGCGCGAACATAAATATTCATGAGCCACTTCCTCGAGTCTTCAAATTATTGTTTACGTGGGAATCATTTTCATAGTTTGTTGAGGAAAACGCGGTTATCGATGTCAACCAGGATGGCTTTTTATGATTTTAGTACTGTGGAAACAGGAAAACATTATGTCAAAGCGTGAAACGAGAAAAAGTTTGTCAATACTTCCAGCACTTAAGGATATTTTATTATAGTTGAGCCGAAAGATATTCCATTTTTGCTTCTGTACTTTTTCCATGTTATGGTTTTTACTGCTAAAGCTATCTGGAGTTATGTTGGAATCTGAAAGCATTGTTGATGGTCATAATTCGGTGTAAATATGGCTGGATTTCTAGCTCAATGGCAGAATAGATACTATGAAAGGAAAGGGAATTTTTACATTACGAAAATGTGAAAAAATATTAGCATAGAGTTGGAGGATGTTCAAAGCAGTAAATAAGGCTGTCAGTTTCTTTACGTTATTATTTTATCTCCATCCAGACAGTATCTTCGACCACAGTAACTTGATAGTTACTCGTCCTTTCAGATGTGGATGTATGGTTAGCTTATGCTTATGCCCATCCACAGAAGGCTATGAGAAGGATACTAAGAAGCAAAGCCAAGTATGAAAGAAAGACAGCCTTCGGAAACCCCCCCCATAGCGCCTAAGTTTCGGGAACACTGCCTTTCCACGGAAGTGACTAGAACTGTTTCCATCGATGGACCCGTTCAGAAGAAGCTCTATTCTTCAAAGATCCCCACTCATACGAGCAGAAGCCCTTGCGATTGAAAGCGCCTCCCCCAGTAGAAAAGAGTTTGACAACAAACCACTTGAATGATGTAAGATGTTGCAACCAGTCGGGAGTTCCTTTTATCGCAATGGATAACAAGATCATGAAGTTCAGTGAATCATCAAAGAAAGTCGAATATTAATCAGAATATAAGGGCCATGATAAGAGATATCCGATTTTAGTAAAGGAAGACTGAAGATAAAAGTGGAGTGACCACGTCGAGTAAAAAAGTAAGCCCGGCAAAACAAGTGACCCCCATTCATAACACGAGAAAGAGAGGAGAAACCAAGGAAAAGACATCGCGATCGGTTAAACGGATCAACTGGGCAGCAAACCTCCTGGAGCAAAACGACTCTCAAAAAGTGGAGCAGATAAAGAGGACGACTGAAGCACACGTAGCCGTGGTTCGAAAGAAAAGGATGACATGGAAGCCTCGAGAAAGGAAGCATCTTAGAAAAAGACGTCTCGGAAGGGGATATGACCGGAGGTTATCATTATCTTTAAACAAGAGAAAGGGCGATACGTCGACATTCTCAGGAGTACCAATCTAGATAATGTTAACCCATTACGTGTTTGCGATTATATTTAAGTGGAGCGATTTCCATCCGTCGTTACTTTCGGTCACGCTGCTCCCAGGGCAGAGGTGAGGCAGCGTCTGATGAGTTGCCTCTGCCCTGGACGAAACCGTCAGTCAGCTTTTTGTTCTTTTTTGAAAACTTAAGTTTATCTCAAAAAAGAGGAGTCCGTGGACTACAAAAGAGGAAGTAAGTTGCTTCCCAAGTGGTCCGGTCCGTCACTAAGTTGGTGCGGACTCAGGGTTCCCAGCATCCTCAACATATTAGACGGCCCAAAAAGAGAGACCTTATGTTGGAAATCAAGATGTAAGCATGGACTAATTCATCACACAAATTGGAAAATTCTTAGTAGGGGAAGCCAACATAAAGATCGGCAAGTCGGAGATCACTGTAGTTTGCATGTATATAGATGAGATCACCACGAAGAAGGAGGTCCATGGAATCTTGCAAAAGCAATTCGAGCTAATCGGACTGAAAAAGGCAACTATGAAGGTATCCATTGCGAAAGGTTGCACCATTTTGAATGACGCACGTATATGGAACGGATGCTTATATCAGCAAGGACTGTGAAGCTGGCCCGAAGTGTTTACTAAGTAAAGGCAAGGAAGGGGTCGATCATCAGAAGAGCTGTGAACGTGGCCAAAGTTGCTTACTATCCAAAGGGAACGAGGGGGTCAACCATTGGCACAATGAACGCAGCAGCTTGTGTCCGGAATACAGAGAGCCCGCAACGCAAATTGTACATCAAGTTGATACAAATCAACCTCAACCACTGCCACGTAGCGCAGGACCTACCTCACGGTGGTGACATTTAGGTGAAATATCAAACAGGCCAAGGAACGCTAAGCGCTTGTGGAGAGCAAGCCTTCCATGAAATAATGGATCCTCCAGACGATGGATTTGTCAGAGTAAAACTGAAGTAAATCAATATAAATAGCTGCTGTGCTCCATTCAGCTCTGTATTTGATGAGCAGATGCTGAGTGATGATTCCGGACGTGAGAGGACGTTAACCGAAAATCATAGCAGGGGACGCCTTGCTCTTGAATGGGACAACCCCACAACGAATGTAAGAGGAGTGTACTGCCCGTGAATGTCAAAACCTGATACACCGTTAGAGAAAAATGTCTGAGATACATAGTGGGCCTCGCATACGTGAGCGCCGTTTTAGCCAATAGAGTTCCTTGATAAATCAGAGAGGACTATACTGATAGTGACCACCAGACAAGCTTGGAAAAGAGTTCTCAAAGAATGCCAGTTTCCCGGGTGGAAGGTGGAAGGCTTTTTTGTATGCAGCGGGGCGTCGGAGGTGCGAACCCTGAACGCCATTGAGAATTCGCCTCTGCCGCCGCATTGAGCGGCCGTGGAGTCAGCTGACGGCCGATAAGAGGGCTCCGCGCCTATGACTATAGGTAGGTAGACGTGAGTCTTGGACTGCGCCGAATGTTTTCATGGCGATTTGTTCTGGTGGACATTAGCACCCCCATCTTAAGCGCAGACTTCTTACGTCACTATTGGCTGCTGGTGGACCTGCTGAACAAGGACTTGATACACCCCACAACTGCTTCATAGACCTCAAGGAAAAATTCCACTGAAAAAACGACACACTCTTTATTATTTTCGAGGACAGTCGGCAACTACCGCATTCGCGCACTCCTCAGAAAGTACCGCAACATTACTAGCGAAAGTAGTTTCTCTCAGTCGGTTATGCACGATGTGCAGCACCACATCGAAACCACCGGCTCTCCAATTTTTTCAAAGATGCGTCAACTGTTACCCCAGAGGGTATTTGTTACGAAGAAAGAGTTTAACGATTTGATGAAACAAGGCATCTACAGACCCTCCAATAGCTGTTGATCCTCTTCACTTCCTTTGGAGATTATAGGCATCTAAAGGCTTAGATGGTTAACGACCGATACCTCATTCCACTCATCCATGATTTTGCGCACTCACTTACGAACTGCGTATTTTTACAACCTTGGATCTAGCCAAGGCGTATCATCAAATTTCTGATCTCTGTTGCTCTCGAAGACATTCCGAAAATGGTTACCTGCACATCTTTCGGACTTTCCAAGTTCACTAGGGTGACTTTCGGCTCGTGCAACGCTGCACAGACTTTCCGGAGGTTCATCCACCCTGTTTTCGTTTTGTGTATATGGACGATGTTTTGGTCGCTTCTTCGTCCGAATCTAAGCACTTGGGCTATTTTGAGTGCATTTTTCAACGTCTATTTAATGCCTGACAAGTCATAAACTTTGAAAAATGTAGATTACTACAGATTCAGGTAAAATTTCTCGGTCACTTAATAACACGTGACGGTATCCAACGTGATCCAGACAACGTGGAGGGAATTAGCAGCTTTCTCCAACCAACCACGGTGAAAGATCCGCAAAGATTCTTGGACATGTCTAACTTCTATCGTCGTTTCTTGCCAAAAGTCGCTCGTCACCAAACGATCATTAAAGCCTACTTTGTATTCATCGATGCCTCAGGTACAGCGGTAACCTCACAACCGTTGAACTTCACCCTTCTCAACCCAGCTCAACGCAAACACAGTGCCTACGATAGTGAGCTACTCCCCCGTACCTCGCTATAAAATACTTCCATTTCTCTTTTAAAGGCAGGCCGTTTACCATGTCCACCGACCACAAGTCCCTTCCTTTCGCGCTTAGACAAACAAACCGACAAAGCGTCCCCTCGCCAACTTCGGTATTTGAGTTATATCAGCCAATTTATTTCAGATATCTAACAAGTGTCAATGTTGTTGCAGACGCTTTGTCTTGAATCTCGGAGGTGACAGTCACCTCAGCGGTCTATTATACGGCAATCGCCGAGGCACAAAAAGACGACGTGAAGCCTCAGAGCTGAAAGGCAAATTCCAAATATAAATTCGAGGAGTTTCCCATTTTCTACTCAAACTTTTACTTACTCTGTGAGACCTCAGATAAGGGATCCAGGCCATTCATACCGTCCGATTTTCGCAGGGAAAGTTCTACAAAGTTACAGTTATCTAAAATATCAAGGAATCTGAAGTGTCCAAAAAGACCTTTCTACACTCCCACGCCTAACTAACAAAAAGAGTCACTGAAGTACTTCTGCAGAGCTGCGCGAAGGTGCTGGCGTACCTATGTGATTAACTTCCGCTACTTTTTTATTCTGGATAAGTCTGCCCTTGTGTTTGACCATAGTTAATCCAGATAGTGACCTTGATCATTCCTAATATCTACATACTCCCTGTTTTAGGGCTGTAAAGGAGTGCGTATAGTCGCTACAGTATATGTTGGTTTACAAACTTTTACTGTTTTGTGAAAAATTCGGAAATGTACTTATATCAGCACAATAGTTCCAGTTCCGCAGTTTCTCCGCAACAGGGCCGTTGTGATATCGATCAATGTTATCCGTAGGATGAATTGCGTCAGAAGCTCCGTACTTCTTAACAAACTTGGTAATTTTGGCTCGTTTTGCGAAGGAGAATGTGCTTCAAAATAGGAGTAGTATGACCGACCCTTTTATTTCAAAGCCCCAAAGATTCATCAATCCATGTCGGCATCGTGCCTTCCAGATACTCTAATGTGAGACCACAACAAATGAAAGATTTATCGGGGTGCGGGTCAGACAGCCATATAAGCAATGATAAGAAGGGGGAGATGAAAATAGATAGGTCGCAGATTTGGAAAGGGCGTAAGCGTTGATGTACATTCGTCGGAAATTCCATTCATTTTTCCTGGGTTCTAGACAACTTCTGAAAAATTTTTATTGAACCTAATCCATTGTGCTCTTACACGTATCTAAATATCCAACTCAAACTGAAAGGGGAACTTGCTTCTAGATAATGCTCCTTGTTTCGAATATTCAACAACAACTGGGTACCCTGGTATGCAAGAACGCGATCTTCCTCTAAACATATCCGCTCCTATAAGAAACCCACTGTTCACAGAGGATTAAGATTAGTTGGCGAATTTTCCAATATATGAACTGTTCGTCTGGTTGCCGGTCATAGCTGCAATAATATGAAGTGTAACGGTCTTCAGATGATGTGCAGAAAGGGATAAGCTTGAGGGCAACTAAATATATTTTCCAGTTGAAAAGGCAGGTCGAAGGAAGAATTAGGATTCACACAACCAAATTCGGCTTTTGTTTTCAAAGTTTTGTGTAAAACAAAACCTTATTAAAATCGATTCACTGTCTGTCTGTCACACGCACTTTTCTCCAAAACGGCTAAACCGATCCAAACGAAATTTGGTGGACATATGGAAACTATGAAGTCCCACACATACACCGAGTGACATAAATTTAGATGGAGTTTAAAGGGGGGCTCCACATACATGCAAAGGAGGGATTTAAAAAAATTTTTCACCGGATATAGTCGTGTATTAAATGAAAAGTCTCAATTAGTACTCTCCGAATCTGATATTAGTTTTGGAATGAATTGCAAAGTGTGCGAGTAAAGAGTCAAAATGTACACATTTAAAGTGAAATATGACTCATTTTCGTAAACTACCCAAACCAAAAATTCGAAAAAAAATCAGGATGGTGTGCTTGGATGAAATCTACGCCTCAAAATATGTCCCATTCCGATACCTGCTCAAATAAACTTACTAAGCGGATATTACTAACTTTTAGAAATTTACTTAAATTTATTTAATCCTAGGACTAACAAATTTCACACCAGCATAGATGACCATATTGCATGCATGCACATGCCAAATTTCATGGAAATCCGGCCATTAAAGCCAATATTATAGCAGTTCAAACCTAGCAATTTCGTGCTAATTTACTGCTTCTAAAGCCATGCAAATAAGATGCTGACGTCATAAATACAAAATAATTGACATGCGAATGAAATATTAAAATTCCATTCATGAAGAATCTACTTCTCCCCAGCCCTTTTCTGTATCCGGCGTATCACCGTTGTTTTGGCCGGCCTTTTGGTCGCTTACCATTGACTTTGACGTTCAGACCAATCTTGGCAAATAAATTCTCGATAGCGCGAATTGCATGACCATACCATCGAAGACGCCTCTCTCGCAGTTTTTCCACGATTGGTGCAACCTCCTCCTCATTTCAGATGTGATCAAAACGTGTCACGCCACTAATCCAACGCAACATCTTTGTCTCCATTACCGCAAGACGCCGTTCATTGTCTTTTATAGTCGGACAAAACTCAAAATCATAGAGAGCAACAGGACGGGCGATATTGCGGTCAGTTTTAGATTTGAAACGTTTGTTGATACGTGGATAACAAAGGACACCATTTGTGGAACATCACTTCATTCACGTTGCGTTAATGCGTGAAGCAATTTCATTACGCAGTTGACCATTGATTGATTGCATTGACCCGAGGTATTTGAATCGCTCATCTCGAGTCAATGCTATCAGCCAATGGAGAACTGCGTTATGCTCCTCACATAGGGAAACACAAAGCCTTTTATACCTGAAGCGTCAAGCTTCCGGTTTGCCGACTTGTTTTTATTTAATATAATTTATAATAATTAATTTAATTTATTTAATACACTTATTTCAGTATATTATATTTGAATACCCAATAATCCCCCTGCATGATGTGTTGCTTGTAATGCCTTTCCGACAAATAACACAAAATTCCAGCGACGTATCTAAATACCGACATTTTAATTGATTTCGATTTGTGATATCTGGAATTTGCCCGTGTTTAGAAGATTAGTTTATTTACGATGGATTTACAGCTTTCAACAGCATTAAATATTTAATGGCCAATCAGTCCAAAGTGAATAAATAGGGTTAACCGCAAATCAGTGCTGGAATTCTGTTTTGGATAATCATCTAACAGAGATCGCAATTTAATGACATTTTCCAAACTTTTCGATGTTTGCATTAGGACTTCTGAACTCACAGCGACCAATTTAATATCCGGGATAGACGTATCCTGAGCGCACTATGAAACGTAATTTCCAATTCACAATGGAAGAATTATGTATCTCATAAAATTGCATGCGGTGGCATGGCATCTGATTGGATAATTGCTTATTTACTACAGATTCCAATAAAGTTGGAAAGTTTTACTAGTCCCGGAAATATAAAGCGTTAGCATATGTTCCCAGCACACCGCAGATAATAAACTAGCCATAGCTCCAATGTGCATACCAACATGCATGACACAGGATTAGTATCATGGAGCACGTCCGCGACGGTGAAATTCGAAATTTCACAAACGATCTTAAGGGGTTTTTGCTGTTGTTCCATATGACTGCCAGCTCTAAATAGAGAATCCTTCCCACAATTTATGTACTCTCGGTACAACAAGGACACTTAAAGAGTTAGGTTCATATGCTCATATGTTAGTTATGCTTTTCGCGTATTTTAACTTTTTGTATGGCCACTATTCGTAATTACTTCAATTCTGGAAAGTAGTGGTTTATACAGCATCCATGATTTATTTTAAATGGTAGAACTAGTTTATATATATTATATGATAGGTTTCAGCAAATTAAATGGTGTGAACTATCAGATAAGGAATCGCAGGATTTTTCTGTCTGTTTGTATCCTTGTTTGTCTCGCATATGTACTTTTCTTGAAAACAATGTAATGGCTTTTTGACGTACCGGATGGCCAAAATGATTATAATACCACCATCAAAAGGGAAAGCACACCACGGATCACAATCTCAACCCTTGCTACCTTGGCATATTCCTGCCATTTTGACTTAATATACCACTTATTTACAGGCGATCAAATATTCCCATTTTCTCTTCCCAGCATATAAGCAAAGCGCATTTAATTGAACGCTGACATAGGCTTGTATATAGCATTGTGATGTAACATGGGTATTGGAAGTTTCGAGAGATTTGAAGGTGGGTGTGCTTGGGTTATTTTGGGTGAATGTTTCGAAGTAAATGAAATGCATACTTTGGGGACGTAAATTTTTAAAATTATGGAGTCCAGATCAGATATCGAAAATTGGAACCAAGATAATGTCCGTCTTCCACTAAGCCAAGCCTAAAGTGAACATCGGTTCTTGCAACATTAATGATATTTTGGGCTTCTGGTCTTCACTAACTTTGTTGCTAAATGCTTGAATTCACGGCAGGAAGTACATGCTATTTATACTGATTTCTCCAAAGCCCTTGATGCCGTGGAGCGTAACATTCTCCTCTCTAAACTTCCATTACAAGACTTCTCTCCATCAGTCATCTACTGGCTTTCCTCCTATCTCTCATACCGTTCCTGCAAAGTTTCATGGTTACTCATCTCGTCCCTTCTGTCCTTCCGATAATTTAGTCCGTTGGTGTTCGGTCAATAAGCTAACAATGAATATCAACAAATGCCACTGGATGTGCTATTCGCTTAACCAACCCCCCCCCCCCCCCCCCACAAAATCCTACTCTCTTAGTGGACAACGCCCTCACCACTGACCTCATTCCAAGACCTTGGTGTATTCTTCGACGACAAACTTCGTTTCAATTCCCACTTCGTTGACATTATCGATACAGCCAAAATGACAGGTTTTATCCTACGTTCCTCCTCTGACTTTACCCCGATTCAGCCCTCCTTAACACTCTTCAATTCCCTTGTCAGAAACATCCTTGTAGTGTAGTCCCCCTTCCGCTTTCGTGACTGCCACGCTTTTGAAGTTGTACAACGCAAATTCTTCCGGACCCAATTTTACAAAAAGAACCTTCCACGGGTTGATTATCCGTCACGACTCCGCACCGACAATCTCTCCTCCCTACAGCAACGCTGAATCTTCCTTGATATGTGTACTCTTTTCAAACTCTGCAATTGTCTGATGGACTGCTCCACCAATTCGGATATTACTTTCCGTATCCCCTCGTCTTATAACGCACGTAGTGCGGACATTTTTGATGTACCTTTCGCGGAGCTCGAGATTTACTTCCACTCTCCGATCCCGAGGCTATGCCGGTCCTACAATGCCCTGCAGCTTGGGTCCTTTGACGCTATTTCCTTCTCTAGTTTTAAGCGTAAACTAAGCTCCTCCCTCTGAGGACAATATGTAATAAGGAATTTGTTTTCTGTGTATTGTCCTCATTAAATATAATAAATAAATAAATTAAGGTTTTTCCCACAGTAATTTTGCCCTATTGGTGGTAGTATTCTCTTAAGTCCGTATAGTTAGCGCTGCTGCCAGTTAAATTTTGACAGCAAATTCATACATCCAACATAGTTAGGACTAATCGAAATCTAAAAAGCCAGGGTTGAATCCTGTCACCTACTCTGTTTCTTGTTGTTGGAGACGCCCTTCGTGCTGCCTTGCCCGGAATGAGTTCAACGGGCAATGGTTTTTTTTTTCTCAAATACGCTAACTGCGCTGTGGACATTTACTTACTGTTACGCGGAACCTTGGACATTGACCGTAAGGCTCTAGATTTGTAGGGTAAATAGAATCGGATAGAAGATAAACATCAAATGCTCTGACTGGCCATCGCACTCTAGCTGTCTGCAGTAATGGATAAATCACTTAAGGTTTCGTGGTTTTCGATGTTAGAGGTAGATTTGCTTTCAGTGTTTTGTCCTAATCTGAAAATACAGATACCTCAACATCAATATCAAACTGAGGTTGTTCAGCGCAAACGTTTTCTTTATGCCCCAAGTTTTTGTCAGTACTTTGCTCCGCCATTCAATGGTCTACTCTAACTCGACGCAATCGTCAATGAAGAACTAATGGGGTTATGGACCAAGTTCTCGTAAGCAGTTTGATTAAGTTGTAAGTTGCAATAGATTGATCCCATTTTAAGCGACAACTCCATTGCTCCTGTAGAAACTTCAATCTATACGGAAAGAACCCCTTTGTGTCAGCTAAGTTGATGTGTATGTATAAAGCTACCACGTGTCTCTAAGTTTCACTGTTGCACTAGGTCCAAATGATAGGTTATGACAACAAAAACTCAAGGATACCTAGCTTATGACAGTTGAAATAATACCAACCGTAGATTATACCAATATCTACCGTAAAAAACCGATTCAAGTCAGTTGTAAACAACCATCAAACCAGTAACTAGTAACCACAGAAACGAGAAGAGCCCAAACTGACCAGGGAAAACAATGGACGACCAAACTTTTGTGGGGGTGTCGTTAAACGAGGAATCCCTCCACAGTGAACTTACTTCAGGACAGACGTTCTCGCGGGTCAGTTTTTTTTTCAAATTACTTTCTTTTATTAATGAGGCAACCTCAAAGCTGAAGCGGATTCTGGTCAAAGAACGTACGGAAGTACACAGGAAGCGATGAAGAAACGGCAAATCATTTGCTTGAAGTACACTTCCCAGGCAGCATCCAAAATCTAATCTCGGGGCCAACAGGTGCATACAGCCCTCAACCGAGAGACTCGAATCTGGCATGCAAAGTAGTATCACTGGAGCGAGTGAAATGGGCATTTAACTCGTTCCATAGATACAAGTCTGCAGGTCCGGATGGCATCATCCCTGCGCTAGTAACAGAAGGAGTGGACGCCCTGGGTCTACATATTCGGAATGTATATCGTGCATGCCTGGCACACGCTTATATTCCAATTAAATGGCGGGATGTGAAGGTGTTGTTCATTCCCAAACCAGGAAAACCCACCTACACAGACGCAAAAAGCTTTCGACCGATCAGCCTAACGTCCTTTCTGCTAAAAGGACTAGAAAGGCTGGAAGATCGGTTCATAAGGGATACACACATTCCTAAATGGCCACTTCACCATAGGCAACACGCCTACCAGAAAGGCAAATCCACGGAGACAGCACTCCATGAACTTACGGCAAAAATTGAAAAGGTGATGTCCGAAAAAGAATACGCCTTAGGCGCATTCATGGATATCGAAGGTGCCTTCAATTATGCCTCATTTGCGGCAATTTGTGATGCGGCAAGACAGCATGGAATCGAACCGCTGCTAACGAGCTGGATCCTTCACATGTTAGAGTGGAGAAAAATCCACATATCGGTCGGCCAGAAGTCTATTGAAGCAGGATGTCTCAGGGGCTGCCCATAGGGAGGGGTTCTCTCTCCACTGTTATGGCTCTTGGTGATGGATACCCTGCTGTGGCTCCTAGAGGACAAAAAAGTCTTCGCGCAAGCATTTGCGGACGACCTAGCGTAATAATTACCGGCAAGTTTGCGGACACAGTATGTGACCGCTTGAATGCAACTCAGCATGTAATCCACAGCTGGTGCCTCCGCAATGGACTCACGGTGAACGCTAGGAAGACTGGACTAGTTATGTTCACTAACAACGCCAGGTGAGGCAGCTATATGCTACCCACCTTAGCAGGGGCGGAAATCCAGCTGGCACAGACAGTCAAGTACTTAGGAGTACATTTCGACTCCAAGTTAACGTGGAAGCATCATATCCAGGAACAATATTAGAAATCCTGCAGATTGCTCTGGTGCTGTAGGAATGCGATAGGTAAGACCTGGGGACTTTCACCTAAACGGATATATTGGATGTATACATCCATAATAAAACCCATTTTGATGTATGCATGCATGCATGCATCCTCTGGTGGCCAAGACTGAACTTTGCTAACAGCAGGAAGCTGCTAACGCAGATTCAGAGACATGGTTGCCTAAGTATTACTGGAGCAATGAGTACTACGCCGACTGCGGCACTTGAAGCAGTCCTAAATTTACCCCCCATTCACTTGGAGGTGAAACGGAAAGCGGCCAACGACGCATATAGGCTCGATACCATTGGGGCGTGGAAAGGCGGCCAATCCAACGGGCATGCGGAAATTCCTTGAAAAACATCCGACCGATCATATGGTTTCCAGATTCGTCTTTAAAAAGATATACACTGTCATAATCACCGTATGACGACCATATTCCAGGCGGAGATATATGCCATTTCATTGGGAGCAGAAGAATGTCTGCGACAAAAATGGAGGGGTCGCACCATTCGAATCTGTTCCGACAGTCGGGCGGCATTATCAGCACTAAATGGCAACAACATATTAAGCCAGTTGGTGTGGAGTTGTCATCAGGTGCTGCTGAAACTTGGCCGACTGAACGAAACATTCCTGATGTGGGTGCCGGGGCACTCTAACATCGCCGGTAATGAGGAAGCTGATAGACTGGCTCGCCGAGGGTCTGGATCCACAATGGTGGGGCCAGAACCAGCTCTTGGAATCCGACCATCTACTGTCAAGTCTACTCTGAAGGGTGAAATTGCAAGGATTCACGCAACCGAGTGGAGAAATTTGGACTTTTTCCGGCAAGCGAAAATCCTTGTGAAGAAGCCTAGGGCCACTAGAGCGGCATTTTTGTTGCCCCTTAAGAAGTGGGACATGAAAACCCTAGTAGGGCTTTTGACGGGACACTGCCCCTTAAACTACCATATGGAAAAGATTGGGGTAGTGGTTTCGGCTATGTGCAGCCAATGTGAGGAGGAGGAGGAGACTGCCCTGCACTTTTTATGCAGCTACCCTGCAACCTCAGATCTCAGACGAAGACACCTTGGCAAGGTTTTCTTCAATGAAGAATCTGCACACTCTCTGCCTTTTGAGAATGTTCTCAGATTCGCTAAAGCCTGCGAACACCGTAAGTGGGAAGCCATTGAATAGGCAACTTACGGGGATAGTACAATGGCCCTAATAATGGCCTGAGTGCTCGGAGCTGCGGCTCCCCCCAGTTAACTAAACTAATTAACTTTATTAATGAATCTGTCATTTAAAGAAAATTAATTCTAGATTGCGCGCGTTGCTCTATATTAGATATTCTCGCAGAACCCCATAACCCCACCCCATATATTGTGATAGGCTTTATGACTGTAAAAAAGAACTTTTCACTGCAATTTAAACATAGAGCGCTTGCTTAAAAGCCGGTGTAGACTTCTCGCTTTAATGTTCATCTTTTGTTTATTGACTTCAATGTGCCTTTTCCACCTATGCCGTCTGTCCTTAGTACGCTTCTTTGCGGTGCACCAGCAGCGAGTCAGATGGATTAACCTACTGTCAAAAATTTATTTTTGGTCCCAGAGGGCAAACCAAAAAAATCTTCGAGCTTACCTGGCACATTTGCTGAGTTGAGAGAATCATGAAATGCGGAGGAGTGGTAAGAAAAGTAATTTTCTTCGGGCCCAGTATTTTCCTAACCATCCGAAACAAAAGTACATAAAGAAACTACTAAGGCTAAGAAAATGAGAGATAGACTCGCCAGAGTAGGGATTTTCTCTCTGCTGTCCTATATGTTAGGCGGTGAAATCAAAAAAGTCTATTAGTTACACGCGAAAGTGGCCAGACATGTGCAGAATTAACTGGTCCAGTGTAATGTACTACATGAGATCTTACAGCTTACAGCTATAATAAATTAACAAAGCCAGAAGAACCCAGAAGGAATCATTTAAATCTTCACGCTTGAAGCTCAACGAATATCTTTCATCCTTATCGAGAAGCTATCTACTTGCTAGAACATTACCGAGTCCTTAAATTTCTGTCATATGTTAACCAATTTTCAACATAACTTACCCTCTAAATAGATAAAAGCAAAATATGTCTTCCAAGAAATGATGCGTAATAAAAGCTATAACTTAAACTCCAAAAAACCAGATGAGAGATACCCGTTTACATGCAGCTCAAATTCTAAGTATCTTCCTTAAACACATGAGGCCCGTACAGACCTCATTCATACATATTTCATAAGGGGATCACTGGAAACTTTCATACTACACAAAAATGGAGGCACAACTAAAGAGAAAGTCTCATAAGCATTTCCATCCATTTGAAATGTTGAAAAAGGCATCAACATTTTTTTGTTGTTAAAAGTACAGAACTTTTCATTGCGAAAGTTTCCACCATCGTTTCAGTTATTTAAGCAGGTCGGCTTCGAGTCCCATTACGTATGAAAATTCTATGAGGAAACTTTAATAGTTTCAGTTGCTTATTAGAATATCTGCAACGCGAGGGAGCGCACGTTAATTGCGTGTACACTTCAGATAGATAGTAACTTGAAAATCGCAGACATACAGCTATATATGTATGACATGCATGCTCGCAAGTAATAATTTATAAGCGTTAGCAAGTACTTCTCCCAAAGTCAAGTTATAGGCTTGTACTGGGAGTGGGAGTATGTATAGTAAGGACATACATACATATATTCAGGAAAAGATACAATTGTTATGACCGTAGACTGCCAACATAAAGTTTTTATGTCGCATATTCGCAACCATATGTTGCTTTGTGTTTAATGTTTTTCCCGTTTCATTCACGAAAGGTTGGTTGTGGAGTTTCGAGGTGACGTGGAGCATCTCCAAGTGGTCTTCACTACAAGGGTAGGCATGTGCTCGTAAATACGTACGTGTTTTATTTCACCAATTCTAACTCTAACCTACCCCTGTAAGGACAGAGCCGCGTATCTTCAGGATGTACATTTAAAAATGTGTGCATATAAATAAACCTGCTCAGCCTTTCGTTTTCCTTGTCCAAATGCTCATTCTCCCGAATTATTCACAACGGAAATTTCGGGATTCCAGCCTCTTCCACAGCGATTATTTCTGCTTTCTCGATCACGCGACCATTACTATTATATAACACTGGATGCACTGCCATGTGGGTAGGCAATAGGAGCTTTTATGACATACTAAAGGATCAAATCCTGTTTTGTGTTTATGATGTCGCTGTGGTCCTGCAAACTTAATTCTTGTGCAATATTCCACAACATCTAACATGCAAAATGTAAGCAAAACCAAAACAGTGGACATTAAAAACTCCTTTTCGCCTACGTAGCTCGAAGCGCGATCATAAAACGGATGGGTCGAAGATAGCACGCAATGGTTCAAATAATAGCTTCGTTGAATTTCTGAGCGGAAATTATAGCACCATAACCAAATATACCTGATTAGTCATGATTGTTTTACACTTTCGGAGAAAGTTTCCCCTGTTTGACACAACCTGCTCTAAGACAACTAATACATTCTCCGTTAGATTTGTTGAATCACCCATTATTATTATTATTCTGTTAAGGGAAAGTCGCACCGCGTCCTTGAAGAACTATTGTGCCCTTTTACTGGTTACAGTGTACCTGTTGATCATAGTATCTCAAGCAGGCCTGTAACCGTTAGGAACTTTAGTATGTTCCCCATTTCCAGATGTTTCAGCTTTGCATCTGGTATTAAGTGTTCTCCCAGATGTATCGACCAACTTTGCACAAGTGCCGGACACTGTCCCAGGACGTGCATAGAGGTTTCGTCCTCCTCCTCACAAAACCTGCAGGCAGTGTCCGTAGATATCCCTAGCTTCCCTAGGTGGTAGTTCAGCCGACAATGACCAGTGAGAATTTCCACTATGATTCGGAGGTTCTTTTTGGTGAGTTTTAAGCAATCCTTTGTACGCATGGGTTCGTATCCCCCAATAAGCACTCTGGACTGCTACATCCCTGGTAGGCCCGCCCAATATAGTTCCCTCAACCGTTTCTCTTCGTTTCTTAGATTCATAGCCATGAAACCGTTTCCGATTCCACAGAAGGGTTCAGGCCCGTGTAAAGGCATCCCTGCTCCCTTCTTGGCTAGTTCATCCGCTGCCTCATTGCTTTCCAACCCAGCATGGCCTGGAACCCAAAGTATCCAGACCTTGTTGGACGAGCCGAGTGTATTCAGTCTCTCAAGGTATTCCCATACCAGTTTAGAGTTCACCTGGTTGGGGAAGCGCCTTGATCGCTGTTTGGCTATCGGTGAGAATAGCTATGTTCTGCCCCCTGTAGTTCCTTTGCAGATTAAAGAGGCACGTTTGTCTATGGCGTACATTTCCGCCTGGAATATGCTAGTGTACCTGCCCATTGGCTCAAAGTACATTTTCCTTGGACCAATGACACCGGCACCCGCTCCCTCTGCTGTGAGGGATCCGTCAGTGTACCAAGTAATCAGTTGCTGGTTTAAGCCGTATGTCGCAGCCACGCTCTCCCAGTTTGCCTTGTTACTCCAACGTGTTTCAAACTTATTATCGAAGTGAAACTTTGTTGTTATGTTGTCCCTCGGTATCAGTAATTCGGGATACCGCCTAGAAAGGATATCAATCTTCCTTCGATTTGGGCAGCTCCCCGCCTCACTCATACTACCGGCCATTCTGAATATTGATCTCCTTGCCTGCATCTGTATGTGCAGATGGAGAGGGGTTAATCCCAGAAGGACCTCCAGGGGTGCCGTTGGGTATGTCCTCATTACCCCACTGATACACACGCAAGCCAGCCTTTGGAGCTTATGTAATTCCCTGGCTTGTGTGCTGAGTTAGGTTATTTCTGCCCAGATTACCGCCCCATAGGTAATCATTGGCCTTACTATTGCAGTATATATCCAAAGTAGTATCCTCGGGCTGCAACCCCATTTTTTTCCTGCTATGGATCTGCAAGTCATCAGAGCCCTCGTGGCTTTCCGACAAGTGTTTCCGACATGTGTCTTCCAGAGTAATTTTTGGTCTAGCCTGATTCCCAAGTATTTGACCTCTGTTTCTCGTTTCACCTCTATATCATGTAATGCTATGGCTTTCAGGTGATCCAGCTTACGCCTCCTAGTGAATGGTACTATGGTGGTTTTGGTTGGGTTGATCCGCAGTCCCACCTTCCTGCACGAGGCACTAGTAACCCTTAATCCAGTTTGGATTCTATCACATAGGGTATCTTCATATTTGCCCCGACAGATTAGAACAATGTCGTCCGCGTAGCCCTGGACTTGTATTCCAGTATTAGTTAACACGTCCAGGAGTTCATCCACTACCAATCTCCACATCAGCGGCGATAGTACTCCACCCTGTGGACAGCCTTGAGTGGTGGTCATGATAATAGAATTTGTACCTGTTTGTATCTCTATTTGTCTGCTTTCTAGCATTTTGCCCATCCAGAGTGCCAGGGTGTTTCCCACTCTTTTACGGCTCAGGGCATCCTGTATCTCTGAATGCTCCTTCGATATCCAAAAACGCGCACAGTGCAATTTCTTTTGTTTCTATGGCGTCCCGTAGTACCTCTGTCAGCTGATACAGAGCAGTTTCAGTTGACCGTCCTGCCCGGCAAGCGTGTTGACAGTGATGTAGGGGATTACGCTTTAGAACGTTAGTTCTAATATAGTTGTCTATGACCTTCTCCACCGTTTTGAGTACGAACGATGTTAGGCAGATTGGTCTGAAAGATTTAGGGTGAAAAGGATCCTTTTTACCCGCTTTCGGAATAAAGACCACTTTTGCCCGTCTCCATGCCCTTGGTATGTAACCCAGTGCTATGCTCCCCCTTACCACCATCAGAAAAGACTCTAAGATAATTCCTAGGCGTCTCTGGATAAGTGCTGGGAAAATGCCATCTACTCCGGGAGATTTCATTGGTTTGAAACTTGCCACTGCCCATCTTAGCCTAGCTTCTGAGCATACCTCTTTTGCTAGTTTCCAGCTCTCTTTCCTTTCCCTTTTATTCATTGTTGGGGTGTCAGGCAGATTGTTGTCGCCTGCCGCCGAGGGGGAAATGAGTTCTGAGAAGTAGGTGTACCCTGTCTTCCTCATTCTCGGTGAATGTTCCATCTTCCTTTTTCAAGCAGACAGAGGATATTCCCCCGTCTTTGGCTACAGCCTTGTACAGCCTGGTTGCCTCTGTGATCTGTTCAATCCCTTCACAGAATTCCCTAAAGCTGTTCCGTTTCGCTTCCCTGATGGCGTTGCTATACGCAGTCAGTGCATTTTTATACCTCCGCCAGTCCCCGGTTTGTTTTGCCCGGTTAAAGAGTTTTCGTACCTCTGTTCTCATTCTGGCTAGGTTCTTGTTCCACCATGGTACATCCCTTGATGACTTGACTGTCTTGGCCGGACAGCTGGCCTCATATGCGTCAATGACGATTGTGTTAAGGTTTTCCACCACCGTTTCTAATTCCAGTTTGCTCCTGATGTCACCGCCCCCTTGAATCACCCAAAATTGGTGAGCTATATTTCGCCATTCTTGACAATGGTATCAGGGCCTCACCGTCTCCAACTTGAGCAAGATCCAACCGATATTACCGATATTTCGGGACCCATTTGTTCCCTTCATCAGTGCTAACAAGTCCGTCAGACACCAAAGATAGTAAAGGATAAGGTACACGGAAGGTCAATATATGCCGATGATAAGAGTGCGTATAAAAGGAGTAACTTTGTCGGAGATTAAAGAGAGCATAGTTCTCATCCGGAGGAATTACCCTTGGGGCGAAAATAGTTGACCTGTTTGAACATATCTAGGACAAGCACAATGCGTACCAAGTCATGTAGACTATGGTAAGGGCCATTAGAGAGTGAAGGAGTACTAAGGAGGCGCGGGAACCTACTGTCCAACAGTGTCACAAGCTACCTAAGTTGCACCCCCAGTTACCAGAGACGAGTTGCTGAAGATCTGCGGCAGAATAGCCGATCGTAAAATCCCAGACCTGAACGGAGTACCGAATAAGGCATTTAAGCTTGCCGTGAGATCCAGAGCAGACATGTTCGCTGGGTTGTTGAAAACGTGCAAGTTTTTAAACTCTTTTTCTACAATTTCTTTCTTGGATATTGCTGGCAAACTCCTTAAGGAGAATTTGAAATAATTAAAAGCTTGTTTTTTTCCCTTATTCGCTAGTGTTGATATTTTTATTTTTGTAAATACCGATATTTCGGGAACCACTTGTTCCCTTAATCAGTGCTAACAAGTTAGCAGTTTTTTATTATTTCAAATATTTAATCCCTGGAAACACCGCATAATTACACTGAGATCCATAAGGAGAGTAGAGTCCCCAACGCACATTGTAGGTGATGTCGATACTTATAAAAGTCAATCACTAAAAAGCACTAAATCTTTTGAAAAACACATTGATTTAACCATAATTTATTAATAAGCCATATTGGAATTACGATGGCGGTATTTGGGCCAGAGGCCAAGCATTGCGCGACGCTTTGGCCTTGCAGAATGACGTCTTGTAGAAGGACCTGACCGGAAAATCATACCAGGGGATGCGCGCTCCATAAGCAACGGAATCGAAAACCTAGAGAAATTCACCTAAAGTGCTAAGTGGGCGAATCGGCGACGCCAATGGCACTTCAGGTGAACACGTTTTTCGTACCGGCACGTGGTAGAACAATTTGACCAGATATGATCATAGAAGCATGTAACACCAATATATCTAAAAGGCGATTGATTTCCAGTAGGAAACCTAATTACCGCTAAAGCAGCAAAGATACAATGCTGCAGACCACATGATTTCAGGCAAGGTACCTCACCAAGGGCTCGGATAGAAACCTGGTAGACATGACCAAGACGAAACAACCAAGCAATTCAATGGCAGTCATTCGAAGAAGAAAAAAAACTCGTTCAAAAAGCTATGTCAGGATACCAACAGAAACTCTAGGGGATGTGGTAATGAAAAGGTTGCGAAAGCAAGGATAACCTGCCTACTAAAAGAAATTTTTGTCATTTTTTTTTCTCCGACAGCGCAATGGTTGAGGGGGTAAAACATCAGCCTCCCAACCTCGCTGCTCTCCCAGTCGTCATGGGTGGCGTGTGTTCGTCTTGTGTTTGTCTTGCTGCTGCGAGCTTATTGCTTGCACAGCGTTAAATGTGATGATAATAAAACTGAAGCATAATCTGACTGTGTGGATGCCCTATACTCCACCAAGGAATGACAGGGAACACTATAAATATGTGAAATGGTTTATAACAACAAGTTTCATGTTTGAAAGGAGTTTCCAGCAAAGCTTTCAAGCGAACATTCAAACCTGACTCTAACTTGTTTACCAAGGGATTGTAGACCTAAACCTGGGAAATGCCTGCTGAACCAACACTAACAGCTCTACTACCAACCCCTATCTCCACCTCCATGTGGTGACCGCTGGGAGCTCTTTCTTAACGAAAAGCTGCAGACGGAGAAGGATGAAGGCGAGTCTACCGCGCCTAAAAACGGGACAAATTGTACCAACTGGTCCTCCAGGATGGGGGTTGGGTAGGGCTGACAACCCTACACGGAAAACAGCTTGTTACGAAGCCACAACAGGAGCCTCGGACTTTAAAATCCGTTAAAACGACGGACCCGGCAACGAAAAAAGCTGAGTACCATCTATAAGATATTCTTCACTATCTTGCTAGGCCGGATAGCCCCATACGCCCAGAACATTATTGGCCCATACCAAAGAGGCTTTACTCCAGGCAAATCAGCAACAGATCAGATTTTCTCTTTGCTGCAAGCGATGGAAAAACTGTTGGAATATGGACAACATTGCACCATCACTTCATCGACTTTAAAGCCGCCTATGATAGTATAGCCAGGGTAAAACTGTACACGGCCATGGGAGAATTCGGTATCCCGACGAAATTAATAAGACTGACTAGGCTGACCCTGACCAATGTGCGAGGCCAGATAAAAGTAGCAGGATCTCTCTCAAAACCATTCGACATCAACAACGGTCTACGACAAGGGGATGCCCTATCATGCGTCTTCTTTAACCTGACCCTCGAGAAAGTGATCCGTGATGCTGAGGTAAATGCAAGAGGTACGATCCTCTTCAAGTCCACCCAACTACTGGCCTATGCTGACGATATCGACATCATGGGAAAAACTATCCGAGACGTACAAACTGCCTTCATCCAGATCAAGCAGGCGGCGCGAGATCTTGGGCTCCACATCAATGAAGGCAAGACCGAAGACGAATCAACCAACAACATCAAACCGCACTGGTCAAACACGAAGAAGAATAAGGATAGGAGAATGCAACTTTGAGACCGTTGATAATTTCTCTTATCTAGGTTCGAAAATCACAACCGATAACAACTACGATGATGAAATCCGCGCACGGTTGTTGTCAGCCAACAGAGCCTATTTCAGCTTACAAAAACTGTTCCGCTCGAAACGTCTCACCATAGGGTCAAAGCTTTTACTGTACAAGACTATGATCTTGCCAGTCCTCATGTATTCCTCGGAAACTTAGGTTCTTAGCAAGAAAAATTGCAAACCCTTGGCCACACTCGAGAGAAGAATCCTCCGAAGAATTTTTGGCCCCCTATATGAGGATGGACGATTCCGTAGTCTACACAATGACGAAATCTATGAGCGATACCACGACCGTCCGGTTGTGGATAAAATCCGGCTCAATAGGTTACGGTGGACGGGTCACTTAATCCGTATGGATGAGGATGATCCAGTCCGGAAAGTCTACAAGGGCAATATCTATGGTAGAAAAGGAAGACGAAGCAGACCCTGCCTAAGATGGAGCGATGGCGTAGGTCAGGATGCCAGACAGCTTTTAGCGATATCGAATTGGTGGACCTCTGGAGTTCCTTATTAAGGCAGGCCTAGACTGGATACCGGTTGTTGCGCCGTTGATGATGATGATGATTGTAGACATCTCGGTTTTGCCCCGAGGCCCACCAATTCGATATTCGATATCCAATAAAACTGTCAAGTGTTCTAGCGTACGTCAGCCCTCCATATGAGGTAGATTCTACATCAACTTCTTGCAATGTATATTTGAAAGCAGAAATGTTCCCTTCCAGAAAAAGCTGGTATTACTTCCGAGACCAAAAAAAGGAATTTCTTGTTCTTCTTGAAACTGGTGAAATCAGTCGAGAAATATCTCTTGGAGGGGACCCTCTTATATAGGACAGATGGGGGCCTCGGAAAAGACATAGTCACAGTGAAAGAGGGACAAAGGTCCGCACTGGATATGCTGCGGTGGAATTTATTTATTTATATACTTAATTAAAGACAATACACCTAAAGTAAGTTTCTATAGTTACATAACATCTCAGAGGGAGGAGCAAGTAAATGATTTACCTCACGCATAAAACTAAGGAAGGAGGCAGAGACAAAGGACTTAAACTATAGGGCGTTGGTGGACCAGCATAGTCTTGGGATCGGGGAGAGAAAGCAGATGCCGAACTCCGCGTAAGGTAATTCCAAAATGTCCGCACTTCGTTTACTTCGAGAGGAAATGCGGAAAATAATATCTGAACTGAGAGAGTAGTTGCAGAGTTTGAAAAGGGTGCACAAATGGAGGAAGATGAGGCATTGCTAAAGGGAAAGGAGATCGATGATGCGGAGCCATTATGGATAGTTCACAGGAAGGTTCTTTCCCAAAAGGAAGGTCCGGGGAAATTGACGTCGTACAGCCTCTAGAGTGCGACAGTCACGGTTGCGAAAGGGAGACCAGATGTTTCTGACAAGAGAATTAAAAAGTGTTAAGAAGGCTGAATTAAGGTAAAGTTGGAGAAGGAACGTTGGATAAATCGTCAATGAAGTGGGAATTGAAACAAAGTTTGTCATCAAAGGTTACAACCAGGTCTTGAAAGGAGGTCAGAAGCGAAAGGTGTTGTCCCCCAAGAGAGTAGATAAAGGGTGTTGGGGAGGATTTAAGTGAAAAGCACATCCAGTAGTATTTGCTGACATTCAGTGCCAGCTTGTTAACCAAGCACCAACGGACCAAAGAATCGGAGAAGAAGAAACCTCAGCGTACACCAAACACGGCCAGGTGAGGATGAAAGGGAGGTCATTGACAAAAAACACGAATAGTAGGGAGGCCAAGTATAGAGCCTTGGGGAACACCAGAGGAAGGAAAGAAGGAACGGGATAAGTATCCATGAAAAGAAATTCTGCAGGAAGAATATGAGAGGTAGGCGGAAGGCCAAGAGATGATTGAGAGGAGAAGTGGAGTAGGGAGAGTTTTGAGAGGAGAATATTGTGGCCAACGGTATCAAACTGTTTGGCGAAATCGTTGTAAATAGCGTGTATCTCCTGTTGTTAATTGTATTTAACAACAAGGCTGGTGAAGGCTAAAAGTTTTGAAGCAGTAGATCGATGTTTCATGAAACCATGCTGTTCTTTCACAATAAGGTGAGCTTAGTGCACGGTCAGCGCAGACGTATGTTTCGACAATTTTGGAAGAAGACGACAGAAGAGAGATGGGACGGTAATTCACTGCTAGTGAAGAAAGATAGGGATGATAACCACCTCTTTCCAACAATGAGGGTGGTAGTATTCTTCTAAACTTTTGTTGAAGATAATGCAAAGTGGAAGGGAAATGTGTTGTTTATAGTTAACAAGAAAGAGGTTAGGAAACCTATCAGGACTAGATCTGACATTGGTGTCCAGATTACCAATGAGCAACTCAGCTCAGGAAGGCGTGAGGAGCGGAGTGGAGAGAGATTCGTAGCAGTCTGCATCAAGAAGAGGCGTAAAGAGCGCAGTGGTTGAGGAAGTAAAGTAAGAACAGGGAAGGTCACATGATTGTTGCGGGGAGTTGGCACTGAAATCAGCAAAGTTGATGGAAGAAGGGAAAGATTGGGCGGGGTTAGGATAATGGCGAGTGTGGGATCAAAACGGGTTTGCGTTAATGCTGGCGAGAAGGCCCTCGACGCTCGACAAGTACCTCTTATGCGCTATTTTAATCATGGACTTCACACTGGAGCGCATAGCCTTGAAATGGACAAGGTCGAAGCCATTATTTGAACGCCAAAGCTTCTTCCGCAATGTATTTTTCAGGGGGATGTTATTAAGCGTCTCCGTTGTAAACCAAGTTGGGAAAGAAACAAAGACAAGGGTCATAACATTCAACATGATATTATAGAAGGTGCCTGCTTGATCACACGCAGGGTTTGATAACATGTGATCACAGTTGACTGACACTAAACTTGAGTTGAGACCGTCCAACTTGACTTTAGCGAAGTTGACCTAACAGATTACGCTCAGTTTAGGCGTTTGCGCGAGGAAGCTCTGCTTCAAATTCAAATTGGGGTGATAAGCGGCAATTTTAGCATACGGGGATGGGCGAGGAAATAGAAAGAGATAGCGGTCAAGGACATTGGAAAGGAAGAGATCAAGAGTTCGGCCAAAAAATTTTTAGTGGTGTTGGCATTCAGGGCGGAACAAGTGTTCATAAAGGAAGGGAGTAGAAGGAAGAAGAAAGGGAGGGAAGAGAATTTCACAGTAAGAAATTCCGATAAGCTGTCAAATAATTCTTCGTACAAGTAGGAAGGGCTAGCACAGCGTCCGTAGATACAAGGTACTATAAACGGGAGATAGTTAGGCGGGGAGACGCGTAGGGCAACACAATCAGGTAGTAATGTATAACGGATTGTTCCTGGTTATCTTCCTAGAAGATGTTTCTTTTCAGCCATCTAGATGACTTAGTCGTAGTTGTTTTAACGAAGCGAACAGAGCATGTCAAGTTTGACGAGAAGGAGACAATGAGGGAGGTGAAGTCTTGACGGGGAATTGTCCGACTGACTATGGCTGATGAGAAAACAAAAGTGATTTCGATTGGGAACCGTCAAAAACAAGACTATTTGGCTTCATTTGCACATAATTCGTTGGATAAAGTCTCGCTACTCAAGTTAACATGGTAAGTTTACGTGAAAGCACCAACTGTCGCCTGCAATTAATTTACTAATAATAGTAAGATTTCCACAAAACTTCCCTGCATTGCGTCTTATTATGATTTTATGATCGGAATGAGATTAAGACGGTCTGAAATGTATAGTTATTTATTTGATTAAATTTTAGAGTGGAAAGTAGTTTAAGGCCTAGATTGGATTAGACATTGTTTGTCATCAAATAAAGTAATGTGGTATACTTTATTTGATGAAAGAAAATTACATTGTTTTGCATGTTCTCTACTAGAATTCACCATAGAATAATATCACTCATTTGTGGGGGTTCACAGTTCTACAGTGTTTGGTGGATTTGGTGCCAGTAGGTGTAACACTAGATTTGGTGGCAGTAGGTGAACCATATTCGACCAATTTTTACTAGGTGTGAAAAAGCGAAATCAGTCAATCACTGAAGAAATGGGTATTTCTAAGCCGGCTATCAAATACTTAGCGCTGATTGACAATAATCTAAGCATTAGGTTCATTTAAGGTATGCTTACCAAAAGGTCGCCACGCCACGGCGGTACTGGTAAAACCATTGGCGAATATAAGCATTCCGAAACACAGTCGAAGAGTTTTCATACCAGAATATAATACTCGCGGGTCGTATACGTTTGCACACTTACAGAGAATTAAATCAGATTGCTATTGGCATGACTACTTGAAAGGTCGGAGGATCAATAAGTTTATTCATAACACTGAAGAATGCTTAAGAAGGGATTTAAGAAAATCAATCACCATATGACGAAGATACCTTCGGACACTCCCTGGATGCGATAGTATACCTGAAAGTACAGAGCAAGGGATGTTTCACTACTCGATAATGACGGCAATGAATGAAATCCGAAGGCGACGCTGAAGACTCCCGAGCTCACGGAAACAGGTTTTCAGTTGTTTCCGCAATTATAAATATTGAAGAAATTTTGAAAAAGAAAGAAAGCTGAAAACATGGGGGCCTAAGGGTAAGTCCTTCCCACAAAGTACTCTCTGCCAGGTAGCTTAGCGGGACAGGGCTGGAGAGACATACGATTATCATCAACGCGAACAATCGGTATCCGGTCTAGGCCTGCCTTAGTAAGGAACTCTAGACACACCGATTTTGCGCCGAAGTCCACCAATTCGATATCCCTAAAAGCTGTCTGGTGTCGTGACCTACGCCATTGTCCGTCTCAGGCAGGGTCTGCCTCGTCTTTTTTCTACCATAGATATTGCCCTTATAAGCTTCCCGGCTGGATCATACTCATCCATATGGATTAGGTGACCCGCTCACCGTAACCTATTGAGCCGGATTTTGTCCACAACCTGACGGTCATATTATCGCTCATTGATATCGTCGTTATGTAGGCTACGGAATAGTCCATCCTCATGTAGGAGGACAAAAATTCTTCCGAGGATTCTTCTCTCGAACGCGGCCAAGAGTTCGCAATTTTTCTTTCTAACAACCTAAGTCTATGAAGAATACATGAGGACTGGCAGGATCATTCCCTTGTACAGTAAAAGTTTTGACCCTATGGTTAGACGTTTCGAGCGGAACAGTTTTTGTAAGCTGAAATAGGCCCTGTTGGCTGCCAATAACCATGCGCTAATTTCATCGTGGTAGCTGTTATTGGTTGTGATTTTCGACCCTAGATAGGAAAAATTATCAACGGTCTCAAAGTAGTTGTCTCCAATCTTTATTCTTCCCGTTTGACCAGTGCGGTTTAATGTTGTTGTTGGTTGGTTTTCCATGCTGACGCTTCGTTTCGGTTTCGTCGTTGTAAAATCCATCTTCTCCAGGGTTCTCTCCGTGTAAGTCTGCCAACCTTACTCAACCCAAAATCTGGAGGACCACTTGATACACTTTGTCCCGTCCTTAGGCGCGAGAGACTCGCTTTTATTCTTCTCCGTTTGCAGCTTTTCGTTAAGAAAGAGCACCCAACAGTCACCACGTGGAGGTGGAGATGGAGCTTGGCGGTAGAGCTGTTGGTGTTGGTTGAGCAGGCGTTTCCGAGGTTTTATGCTCCATCATGGATACCAACCCACGTTTCGCCCTGGGGCCAATATTACTCTCTAACCGCGGGGTTTAAGCGGTGGAAATTGAATTGACGTGCTGTTCTAAGATTTTTACATCTCTGTAACAGACGGGATGACAAAGGAACATGGAGCTGATTTGTTTTGGAATTCGGCAAAGAAAATTACTTTCGAGGATTCAGTTTGAGGAAGAATCAAGAAGTTGAGTTGAGTTATGGCATAAAAAATTGCTTGACGTATTGATCAAAAGTCTCTGCTATAATTGGTAGCCCGGATGAAATGACAAAGAGAACAGAATTTTGGTTTAGTTCTACTCCGTAATACCTTGTATTACAAGAAGTTGTTGAAATTCTCACAAACTCGTTACTAATATTGCATCTTTCTAACCTGGTGTATGTAATCATCAATGGGTGAACATTTATTAATTTTTCTGTGGAACCACATTCGATCTACTTTCGTCCAATAGTTGGCCATTTGACGATGATCCGAAGTACTACTAAACTCTAGATACTCTCAAAAAAAATTAATTTCACCAACTACAACGACAAGAATATCCATGGAATGGAAAGTATCCGAAAT
This sequence comes from Hermetia illucens, assembly GCF_905115235.1. Lineage (NCBI taxonomy): Eukaryota > Metazoa > Arthropoda > Insecta > Diptera > Stratiomyidae > Hermetia > Hermetia illucens. The sequence goes on from NC_051850.1 coordinate 168,253,704, forward strand.
TGTCCATAAAAAGGCCATAAATTACCATCGGAACTTGCTAGCATACCAAATTGCTAGCCAGCCTGGCGATGGGGTTATCCCTTGTCGCTGCTATACAAAAAAAAATCCCATATCACCGTCTGGTAACTTCGGAAGTCGCAAATGTGAAGCAATAACGACACAAACGAATTTTTACACCCAACCCTTCATGCATACCCGTTTTATTAAAGGTATGGGAAAATAGGTCATTCTTTCAAAAAGCAAGGGATGTTTGTTCGATATTTCAATACAATATAATTCTAATAAAATTGAAATGAAAACTGTTCTTGGTCATGAAAACATACTAAAAGGCTTTTTCGCTTACAATTTCCGAATCTATGATTGGAAAAAACAGCCTGGCGCGATGCCAAAGAATTCAATTACGGAAATTTGATTGAAAAGAAAATCAAATCCTTTATTGCCAACTAGAATTCTGGCACCACGAATATGGGCAAGTAATCAAGCTGGTATGGATTTCCGGTGAAACATTCTCGGTAGAAGCAAAGATACTTACTTTGCCAGGAATTTTCAACCCACAAGGTGAAGAGAAAGTACTCAATTTTCCTTAAAGTTTGAAAGGGAACCTGTTGATGGATATTGGGTTCCGACAAGTTTCGTAGAGTAGAAAGTCAATTTTCTTTATGTATATGGCAAAAGATGTCATTGTAGGAGTCAGCTTATCTTCTCAACTAAAAATAGATAAGATTAATATAAAAATATGGGACAAACGCTCAGTGAATGTTACCTGTCGATCGATTCACCTTCAGATATTGAATACTTCCAATAAAAATTCTATACATCATCGTACCTTGTAGTGCTCAAGGACTACATTGAAATATAGAATTTCCGGAAACATCCTTGAAACAGACATAGAACACATCCGCAGACATATCTCCCCACCCCACAAATGAAGCTGCTTATTGTACAGACACAACAGCACCTATGCAAGGAGAAAGGGGACTTTTCCATTAAGCTGCCTAGCAATTGAATTATATGGCACACGAGCGAATGAAAACTTGGCTAACGCTAAAAATCCATGGGAATCCTGCAATGAATTCAAGGGGGATTAAGGCGATTTCCAGGAATACTCAAGACATCGGTTATCCCGCAAAATATTTGTAATTAACAAGGAAACGACGTCGTGAAGCAAGCAAGCATTTAAAGGCGGTGATAGATGAGGTTCATTTACATAAGTCTTATCTTAGAGCAATGTTCGCTTAAGGATATCTTTTTTGATAATCTTTATGTAATCCAGCCAAGTCAAGAAACATTGAACAAGGAATGAATCTTGCGCGTAACTTGTGTACGTATATATCAAGATACAGTAATAACATGCTCCATTAGACAGAATAAGAGAAAATTATTATTATCCTTAACGTTAATTCCTTTGAAGGAAGTTGCTTTTCCTGCCAACAAATTTTCCTGAATATTTTTATGTAGAATAGATGAAGGCTTGGACTAACTTTAGCTTATATTTCTGTACCCTTTTCCACGCGGTACAAACTACCCAAAACAAGATACGAATGATATATGGAACTAACTGTCTGATAATCACATACGATACTGATAAGCGGTTAGGGCCCATTGCCTGCACGCAAAGTTCATGTGACTATGTAATCCACTAAATTTCTGGGAAAAGTACAATTGGGAAAACTCGTATACCAAATAAACAAGAGCCTGATGGTGGCAAAAGCCGCAATTAGTTCTTAATCCTCAATATCTTTGTTGTCCAGATTTTAGACACATCATCAATATTTCGTTGCATAATCTGCAAATTTTCACCCCATTTCAGTTAAATCGCTTTATTGGATTAAATACTCTTAATCAGTGAATTGGAAAGAAATTTAAAGTTTCCAACTTACATATATATGGAAATAACAGATGAGTAACCAGATAGCATCATGAACGAGGATAACCAATGATGGGAGATACATTGCAAGGGCAATCCAACTCCTTAAGATTTCAGATTTCTTGCCAAAAAAGTTCAAAACTTGGCAATGTGACCGGACTTGATGAACATCGGTTTTAGGTGGGTGCCTTCATTGTGTTCGGGTATAGTTTTTTATAGCAACCCCTAAGAAAGATACAGCCAACTTCCGAATGTCATTTAGAAGTTTTTATGCTGTCGTTTTGGCATGTCATTTTTAGAGATTACGTAAACTTTGGATTTAACTCCTTTTGCCGTAACAAATGGTCATGCTAATATAATGTTGTACGGATGAAGGTCACTCTATTCAATGTTCCGAGCCCATCTCAATGTTTGCTTATTAAAAGATAAGATTGAATTTTCCTCGTAAAGCGCCGGTTGTATTATGATTTTATGTATACATATGCAGTTTGCTGTTTTCGTAGGCCATCCTTGATTTTAGTATGCAAAAGCTATTTAAAATGAGGCTCCATTCGCTATTATGATTTGTCACTGAGCCTCACGTCTCCGGCTGGCATCTTTTGCAATTTACATCCTTAAAATGTATAAATGATCCACTTGATATATAGTTTTAATGGTCGGACCATGTACTATATTTCGGGCTCAATGAACTCCTGGCCGACTTCCCCGCAGCCTCATAACAGTGGTCTCATCATATTGCCAACATCGTCTATGCACGCCATTACATATGCAAAGCTGGCTCTACGGGAGTTCATCGGTGGAATGGATATTATTCAGGTAAAATTTACGTCGCCTCTACATATTTCATCAAAACTGGTGACTTCTTTTGCTCCTGATCTAAATTGTCAGAAGGTTTTCAGCTCATAGTATAGCCGGGTTTAACAAACCTCGGTCCTACCAACAGCGTTACTTATATTATTACCATATCAGTACGTACTAGCTTCACTTAGTTCACAGTTAATTTGGTCCACTTAAATCAAAGACCCAGCCACAGAAAATACTCAATTGAACATGAATTATATGATACCTAGACGTGCAAATATGTTCACGCAGATGTCCGCATCTTAACTTCTCTCCAGAATTACGGGTATTATTAATAATATAGGCCTTGACATAGACCGCGGCAATGAAGAATTTACAAATTTAGGTGAGCTCCGCCATGCTATTAACATAGTATGCCTGTCCCAAGCCCAGGTAAAGGAGGAGGGTTTGAGGCAACGTAGTTTGCACTATTCTCAGTAAAACAAAAATAAAACGCTGAGATCTGGGAAAGAGATAAATAGAGCATAGTTGGAGTTATTCCACTATCCACATATTAAATCCTACCTGATCCCTCTTGGTGACAGGTCCCGCGACAGGCCCACCAAGAAAATGCATGCAATGTCGTTAGAAATAAGATGATCGGACCCAAGCCCCGGAAAATGCTAGGGCGTCCACCTCAGCCGACGTGGCAGGACGAGCCCCGGTCCTGTCGAGAAATGGGCAAGGGTTCTTGACGCATGGACGACGTCAGGACGTAAGCAAGTTAGTCCGGACAAAACAAATATGTGCCTGCACGCTAAATGTTGGTACCCTAACTGGACCGAGGAAATCGCAAGAGCCCTTCGGAAAAGGCGCGTTGATATCTGTGCTCTGCAAGAAATCCAACGGTCTGGTGCCAAAAGCTGCGACATTGAACGCGAACGGGGTAAAAATGGCTATAAACTTCTCTATTATGATAGGCCACACGGTGTTGGCATTGTCATCTCAGAGGGTTTCCGTGATGCCATTCAAGAAGTCGAACGATTTGATGATCTACTGATGAAGCTCACCATTATATCAGGTGATCGCACTATTTACTTCTTTATCGCGTACGCACCACAGACAGGTCGACCTGATGCCGAGAAGGATGCCTTCTGGCAACTTCTCGATGCAAAGACATGCAGTATGCCTGCTGACGACTATATCATCATTGCCGGTGACCTTAATGATCATGTGGGTGAAAAGGCAGATGGTAATAGGTGCTATGGGGAAAGAGGTTCGGAGCGCGCAATGAGGGTGACGAGCGTATAATTGATTTTGCGAACACCCATGACTTTGTACTTATGAATACATGGTTCATCAAACGATTGTCTCATCTTCCTACATTTTATAGTGGGAACAGCTTTGGAATAATGATGTTGAAATGAAGGTCCGTGAAAAGAAACGCCTCTACTCGTACCACAAATTTATCGATGATAAAACACTGGCCAATTGGCAAATTTATAAGAATGCCAACGGGGAAGGAAAGAAAGCAGTCGCTGTCACCCGAGCAGACCATTATAAAAATCTTTATGATAAACTGGACACTCGGGATGGCGAGAGAGATCCGTATCGACTTGCTAAAAGCCGTAACGAACGTATACAGGATATCAAACACTTCTTTTGCATTAATGACAAGAATGGGACTTTGCTTACCAACCGGCGAGCTGCAACGGATAGGTGGCGAGAATACTTCGAGCAGATTTCAAATGAAGAATTTGCTCATCCTTCCACAAACATTGCCGACATTTGGAGCGGTTCCACCTGTCAAGGCAACTGGTGCTCAGAGGTGGCGGTGAGGAAGACGGGGCGGCAACCCTGTCGGCCAACTCAAAACCAACTGGCCGAGGAGAACCTCCATAGAGGTGGCACCGGGAGACGCTGTATTCACTTTGGTTTGCCGGCCGTGATGCAGTAGACGAATGCTCCATTGCCTAATTAGGGCGATCAGACCCGAGTCTGCACGGGGACTCATCTGAAGTGGCAAATTGGTCACGAAAGATTACCAGGGGTATACTGGTACCATGGAAACTGGGAAAGCCCCTGGACTCTCATACTTCGGGTGAACTCCCGTTGTATGTGAGTACAGCTCGGTTATTTGCGGTTGGTCCCCCTAGTGGTAGTTTCATGGTGGTTGTGGTTGTGCTCAAGCCAGAAGAGACCTTCGGGCCTCGACGTGGTGTTGCGTTTCAACACAGGTGCCGTACTCCTTAGTTCGGTAGAGATTTAGGTAATTCTTGCATCCACCAGTATGAATGCTAAGCCATGTACTTGGTATAGACTGGTACCGTTGTTGCTTGTCTCAGCGGGGCTCTGATTGTGGTCACAAAATCAATCCGTGTCTGAAGATGACCGTAGGATTAAGTCTCCACGACAGGTACCTACGTTAAACACCAATGAGCTTAACTGTCAGCGCAACTGAAGTCGAGGAGGCAATAAAACGAATGAAATCGAGGAAAGCCACAGGACCTGACGACACCGCATCTGAGCTCTGGAAAACAAAGAGCTGGGACGCAACACTATGGCTCAGTGAATTCTTTAATCGGGTTATTCAGGAAAAATGAGCACTATCTGACTGGCAAGAAAGTACCACTGTTCCAATATTCAAAAAGAAAGGTAGTGCAGCAGAATGTTCAAATTACCGTCTGATCCGGTTACTTTCTCCTACCATCAAGATTTTTGAACGAAAATAAAGTTCGAAGTATGGCAGGTGTATCAAACCGCGTCGTGTATCTGTTGGTGTTCATCATGGAAGCACCCTCTCTCCACTCCTCTTTGTTCTTTCTATAAACATCGTCAAACGGGACATCCAACGTCCAGCGCCCTACATACTGCTTTATGCAGCTGATGTTTTCCGAGTATCTAACAGCCAATGGAGAACTGCGTTATGAAATTGCTTCACGCATTAACGCAACCTAGTTGAAGTGGCATTCCACAACTGGTGTTCTTTGTGATCGACGTATCAACGAACGTCTCAAATCTAAAATTTACCGCAATGTCGTCCGTCTTGTCGCGGTATATGGTTCTGAGTGTTGGCCGACTATAAAAGACAGTGAACAGCGTTTTTCGGTAATGGAGACGAAGTTGTTGCGTTGGACTAGTGGCGTGAAACCTTTTGATAACATCCGAAATGAGGATATCCGCGATCGTCATGGGGTTGCACCGATCGTCGAGAAATTACGAGAGAGGGGTCTTCGATGGTGTGGTCACATAATTCGTGCTAACGAGAATTAACTTGCCAAGTTTGGTCTGAACATCGAAGTCGACGGTAAACGACCAAAAAGCAGGCCGAAACAACGGTGGGTGAATACGCTGGATGGGGGTTTAAAAGCTGCAATCTAGGTGCAATACCCAGATCAGGCGTTAAATAGAACCAAATGGCGAAACCGATCACGACGAGCCGATCCCGCTTATGGACATGTGTCAGGGTTCCAACATTCTCACCAAATTGCGGATTTCTGTGGGGCAAACAGGTAGACAGTGAACAAATTTTCATTAAATTTTGAGTGCGACAAAACTTTGTGAATTAAATGATTTATTGAGTCTTTAATCTAAACATTCTATTCTAAAACAGAATAACCAATTAAATGTCCTTTTTAAACACAAAATATCGGAAAAGCATGGTTCTCTGAAAACTGCTGGTTTCTGTTGACTTTTAAGCAAACCAACTTTTCAAATCGTTTGAGGGTAGTTTAGAAAATTTTTAGTCTAGCGCCCAAAAAGTCGTAGAAAAGGTGCATTGTTTTGCTCCTGAATCAATAATTTAATACAGCCTACATATCGAACTGTAATTTCTTACCTGATAATATGAGCCCACTATTGCAAAACACAGCTCTGAATGAAGTGTTTAGGTAGTATGCTCCACCACTCCTCTCCTGAAAGGACAAGAAAGTATGTGATTAGTTCCCAGCATAGAATTTTTCATGTAAGTGAAGTGATCAGAAAGAAACGAAAAACAGGTACTCAAAAAAGTACATTTGTTATACCCTCATCTCTCCTTGTAGAAGTTGAGGAGGAGATGGCGAACAATACAACTAACTGAATATTCCTTTTCTCAAGTTTCACTCAAAAGCGGAACAAAAACAGATAATTTCGTCCAAGAGTTCCCCTAGTTTTTCCCGCAAACACACCGAATAATGTCGCCTCCAAAACTGAACACCCACGGCGTCCTCGAATTAACTCCTCAGGTCCAGTTCATCACTTGCCCAACCTCATCAGCCGGTCCGGATCGCGCTCATCCCTCGTTCCGCTGACCCCAGCCTTGAACTTAAAATTCAAATTTGCCACAGTAGAAGCAACAAGTTCCATCAAATTTATATATATTGCTGGATGCAAGCACATTAGTTTTCAGCCAAGGTTTACTGTTATACCTAAATTCAACAATATGTAATCTGGACAAGTTTAGGTGCAAGCAGAGAGGTCAGCGAACATTTTGGAATTGTTCAAATGGAAATTGATTTTTGGATTAGTTTTTTTTAGGATAAGTAAAATTAATCATTTTAAATGCTAAATCGTCATCATCGTCAACGGCGCAACAACCTGGATACTGTCTAGGCCCGTCTTAATAAGGAACTCCAGACATCCTGGTTTCGCGCGGAGTTCCACCAATTCAATATCTCTAAAAGCTGCCTCGCATCCTGACCTACGCTATCGTTCCATCTCTGGCAGGGTCTCTCTAGTCTTCTGTTTTTACCATAGATATTGCCTCTCGGACGGGATCACCTCATCCGTATGGATTAAGTGACTCCATCACCGCAACATATTGAGCCGGATTTTATCCACAACTCCGGTTATTGCGGCATCCATTTCCCTCTTATAGGTGTTGCGGAGGGCTGTATTGTGAATGGCTTCAGTATTCACTCTCACCTGATTGTCAGAGGGGATTGTAAGTGGTACCGTAATTCGAGCCCGGAGCACTTTGCCAACGAGATAGTGGTCCGAGTTCATATTGGTCCCTCTATATGTTCTTACATTCATCAAGGCTGAGAGGTGGCCGCGTTCAATAGGCACGAGGTCAATTTGGTTGAAAGTGCCCCCCACGTATGGACCGCTCTCCGCGCAAACCAGGTACTTCCAACACCTGTTAATTGAATAATCTGCAGCCCTTTATCATTTGTATTTTTATGGAAGCTGTGGGAGTGAACCTATCGCGTGAATACGGGCTCCGTCCCTACTTGGCAGGTAAAATCCCCAAGTATGATTTCTGATCGCTCTACTGCCTCGTAGAAGATATCCTTCTCCGACTCTGCAGTCTCATCTTTAAGAATCTGAACATTAATGAGAGAGTGCATAGTCTTTCGTTTATGTTTATAAAGCCGAGCAGGTTTCTAATTTTTTCGCTAACTAACAGTACACATGGTGTACTGGATGACCGCTATCATATATGATATAGTGACACTTGTCCATAAAGCCGGTCCTTGTCCAACGCATCTCCTGCAACGCTGTTACATCAGCCCTATATTGGGACAGGGTATTGACTAGCTGTTTGGCAGCTTCATCTCTGTACAGGGAGCGCACATTCAATGAGAAAATGCGCAAATCGTTATTCTGTTGTCGTTGCCGGGTTCGTGGTTGTGAAATCCATCCTGTCCGAGCCTCCATCCGTGGTTTCGTAACAAGTTGTTTTCCGCGTAGGATTTTCAGCCCTTTCCAACTCCCAAACTGCAGGACCATCCTTCTCCGTCTGCAGGCTTTCGTTAAGAAAGAGCTCCCAGCGGTCACCGCGTGGAGGTGGAGATAGAGTTTGGTAGTAGAGCTGTTGGTGTTGGTTCAGTAAGCGTTTCCCATGCTCCATCGTGGGTATCAACCAACATTTCGCCCTGGGGCCTATACTACCCTTTGACCTTTTAAATGCTGGATATAAATGAATGTCAGGATGGGAATTATGAATTTGAGAAGATTAGATTGCTGAAGCTAAGGGGTGCTTAAAACGGGAGAGAATCAGGAAATATTAAATATTATTAAGTTGACTCTTTTGTAAAATTGTTCCAGTGCAATGGTAACTGAAATACTGCACATGTCGCAAACCTGCGGACACTATAATTTCCTCAAAAAATATTTGAATTTCGTTCGATACTTCGTTTTTAAGTTCAGATTCCGGTGCGATTCTGCGCATCGAATTGAAAGACACGTAAAAGTCTGACGAACAACATGCGAGGAACAGAAGTGTTAAAGAACCCCTCCCCCATTCTCGAGCCTAACGCATACAGAGGGGTTTAGGTACATGTCAACGAGACACTTTAGAAGGACTACACTCAAGTGTGGGGGGAAAACGCAAAGCCCTCATGATTCACCTAAGTGGCCATTTTACAGTACTATAAGTCGCTACATATCTTTAAACCCGTCGATGACTAATACGTATCTTATTTCGCGGAAGCAATTTGATAATTTGGAAGTAACCATCTCCCCGAAACCCCTAAAATTGACGCTTTTAGTTCCACTGGCCAGATTAATGCTTCCTTTTAAGGTTTTGTGTAAAACGAACCTTATTAAAATCGGTTTATTGTCTGTCTGTCTATTAAACCTTATATCTCAGGAACGGTTACCTCTATTGATACCAAATTTAGAAGAAAAATGGGACGAATTGTCACTCAAATGTACTTACGTAAGCAGCACACAAAACCTTCCATACCTGAAGCGTTCAGCTTCTAGCTTCCCCATTTGTTTTTTAGATGCATATAATACTGATCTATTTATGATTTTGACGCTAAAGAATCAAGAGAAACGACTGGAAAAACTACCCTGGGCGAACTTACCGGGACTGGAACAGTCCACGGTCATCCACGGGGGATCCAAAACCAAGCGCTCGAAGGATTGTTTAAGGCTCACCAAGGAGAGCATCAGAATCACAATAGGAATTCTCACTGGCCATTGCAAGCTAAATTATCACGTATGAAACCGATGGCACTGCCTTCAGATTCTATGAGAAAAGGGACGACTCCCCCATACATATGCCCAGCACGTGTGCAAAGTAGGGTAAGTCTCTTGAGAGATTAATGAAATACGTGGAAGTATTGAAGTATAATTAAAATTCCTATTGGTTATAGGCTTGAGCAACATACTATAGTTAGTACATATAGTTAATACATGTGTGGAGTTGCCAAATCTCCCATCAGGTGCGTCCCTTCGTGCGGATAAGGGAATGCTCGGCGAATGTGTCATGGCCATGCACATGCACGCATTCGGAGATGTGCGTGTGTGGGCATGTTTATGCTCAGGCCGGGTAGGTGGGAAGTAAACGCCCACCCGTGGATAAAAATTGGCTATGGGAAGAATAGCCGGATAGCTCAGTGGTTAGAGCACTGGGTTGTTATACGGAAGGCCGCGGTTCATATCTCGCTGGTGGCAGTAGGATTTGCATCGTGACTTGACGTCGGATACCAGTCGACTCAGCTGTGAATGAGTACCTGAGTCAAATCAGGGTAATAATCTCGGGCGAGCGCAATGCTGACCACATTGCCTCCTACAGTGCTCTGTAGTGTACCGTTACGGTCTTGAATGAAGTGCTCTAACACACTTCAAGGCCCTGATCCAATATGGATTGTTGCGCCAACGATTATTATTATGGGAAGAATACCCAGAAATAAAACCAAACATGGAGGAGCAGAAGAAGAATGAAGTTACGGTGCAGGGCTTCGGAAACCCAGTACCGGCGGTTTTTGGGAGTGAGCAAGCGGGCTCCCGGCCGTCGATATCCAATGACCGCAGTGCCTCAGTAGTGGGAACCTTGGCTACTGCGGCATCTAATGTTACAACTGGCTCCAGTGATGGATCCGTTCAGAAGGAGCTCGATTTTTCGCAGATCCCCTCCCACACGGGCACAAGCCCCTACGATCGCTACCCCCAGTGGGAAGCGTATAGCGGGAGTCTTCGATGAGGAAGAATCACTGACGCCGATTCACCCGAGCGATGTTTCGGGTAATGATCAGTCTGGAGCTGCCTTTACTGCCCTCGGTAAAAAGATTATGGAGCTGTGTGAGTTTATACAGGAGCGCAGGAACATTCACCAAAATATAAGGGCCATGATAAGAGGCAGCCATTTGACGTACGGCAAGGCCCAGGATGAACGAGTAGGGAAGTTGCCGATTGGAGAAGTGAACCAGGCAACTCAGGTAACGCCGGTTCAGAAGACAAAAGGGGAGAAACCGGGGAAGAGGCTGCGCGAGAAGCTGGATGACTCAACAGGCCAGCAAACCCCGAAAAGAAAAAAGGACTCAACTCCCAAAAAGGCGGAGTTCATGAAAAGTACGTCTGAAGCTGCCAGTGAAAATACTGCAGTGGCTACCTCGAGAAAAGTGATCGAACTCTCAAAGGCGGATGCGGAAGCTTGGAGGAAGGTAGAACCGCGGAAAAGGAACTATCGGAGGAAGATTAAACCGGAGGTGATTTTCATTTCCAAACGAGGCGAAGTGTCATAAGCCGACATTCTCAGGAAAGTGAAGGCAGACCCCGAACTCACCAATTTGGGAGACAACGTCAGCCGCATTAGACGGTCGCATAAAGGAGATCTTATGTTGGAACTTAAGAAATCGAAGGATGTAACCACGGACAAATTCTTAAGCCAAATGGGGGAGACTTTAGGGCAGGCAGCCGACATAAGAGCTAGCAGGCCGGAGATCACTATAATCTGCAAAGATATAGATGAAATCACGACGAAGAGGAGGTTCGCGAAGCGTTGGAGAAACAGCTCGATCTTGCCGGACTACAAGAGTCAGTGGTGAAAACGCTAAGGAAAGCCTATGGGGGAACACAAACCGCTATCATCAGCCTACCAGTGGAGAACGCACTCAAACTGTTAGCAGCAAGGAGAGTGAGAATAGGCTGGTTTATGTGTCGCCTTAGGGAACAGGTGGCGTTAAAATGGTGCTTTAGATGCCTTGGCTTTGGTCACATTGCGAAGTCATGCACTAACCCAAATGACAGGTCAAAGCAATGCAGGAGATGCGGAGTGGAAGGCCATATCAGCAAGGACTGCGGAACTGACCCAAATTGTCTACTGTGCAAAGGAAAGGAGGGTGTGAACCATCGGCACATTGCGGGCAGCAGCAGGTGCCCGGAATACAAGAGAGCCCTTAGCACAAATCGCAGATGAGGTTGATACAAATCAACCTCAACCACTGCGAGGCGGCGCAGGATCTACTCGCGCAAAACCATCCGCGAGAAAAACATCGATGTGGCCATACTAAGTGAACCATACCGAAACCGCGGTGGTAGCGTTTGGGTCGAAGACCAAACGGGCCAAGCAGGCTGTGGACTTGTGGAGAACAAGCCTTCTAGGAAATAATGGAGCACCCGGAGGAGGGTTTCATCAGAGTGAAGGTGAAGGGCATCCACATCTGCAGCTGCTATGCTCCACCAAGCGCTACACTCGTCGAGTATGAGCGGATGCTTGCTGCTCTTGTTTTGGATGCAAGGGGACGATGGCCAATCATAATAGGAGGCGATTTCAATGCGTGGGCTCTTGAATGGGGCAGCCGGATAACTAATGTCAGGGGACGTGTTCTCCTCGAAGCATTCGCGGAGCTGGACGTGGTACTGGCGAATGTTGGGTTTTCGTACAATTTCCGGGGAAGGGGCCTGGGGTCTATAGTGGACCTGAGATACGTGAGTGCCACTTTAGCCAGTAGAATCACTTGGCATGTCAGTGAGGACTATACTCACAGCGACCACCAGGCAATCCGCATAGAGATCAAGGGCGGATCGAGCTCGAAAAAGAGTTTTCGCAGAATGCCGGGTGGTATGCTTGGCTGGACAGTGAAAGCTTTCGAGGGGGACACGTTTTCCGCGTTGCTCAAATCCGACATATCCCTGAATGGTACGGCTGGAGAGAAAGCCACCCAGATCACTCGATGTGTGACGGAAGCATGCGGTGCTACTATGCCCAGAAGGCGATTGCTCCACAGTATGCAACCCAACTACTGGTGGAACAACGAAATCGCAAGTTTGCGAGCCGCATGTTTTCGGGCAAGGAGGCTTTGCCAGAGGCTCAGGGAAAAACCCGGTGGTGACGGTCGAGAGGAGGCACACAAGCAATTGCGTGGCCGCCATTCGGAGGAGCAAAAAGAACTGCTTCAAACAGCTGTGCGACCATGCCGACATAAACCCTTGGGGCGAGGCTTACAGAGTGGTGATGAAAAGGCTGCGGAAATCACCCCAGGTGACCTGTCCGCGCCTCCTGAAACAGATTGTTACCACTCTGTTCCCTCACCACGAAAATAGGGGAAGGCAAATTTTTGTCCAGCTAAATGATGGCATAATACCGCCTGCAACTGTGGAGGAGCTGCGGAAAATATGTGGTAGGTTCGGTGACAACAAGGCCCCAGGTTTGGATGGCATCCCCAACCGAGCTTTGAAACTGGCAGTGAAGACTAGGCCCGAACTTTTCGCCAACACCTTCGAGGCGTGCCTAAAAGAAGGAATATTCCCTGCCCAGTGGAAAAAGCAAAAGTTGGTGTCTTATCGTCCTATCTGCCTGTTGGATACAATGGGGAAGATGATGGAAAGAGTCATCTACAACAGACTCCTGCCCATCGTCGAAGCCAGCAATGGTTTGTCGGAACGCCAGTTTGGTTTCCAACGCGCCCACTCTACGGTGGACGCAATTGGCATGGTGGTAAACCTGGCAAAAGGTGCACTGATTTCTGGTGGCTGCTGTGCTGTGGTGGCGTTGGATGTCAAAAACGCATTCAACTCGGCCAACTGGAATAGAATTAAAGGGGCGTTGGCTGACATAGGTGTCCCCGGATACTTAGCGAATTTGGTGGAAAACTACCTCTCAGAGAGGACTCTCTGGTACGGGACGGATGAGGGCCGCAAAATGTACATTGTCACAGCCAGGGTACCACAGGGAACGGTACTTGGTCCCCTGTTGTGGAATATCATGTATAATGGGGTGCTTGCTCTTCCCGTTCCAGAGGAGACTACGATTGTCGGCTTTGCTGATGACCTAGCTGTGGTTGTTGCAGCAAAACACCCAGAAGATGTGGAGGTTTACGCAACAGAAACAGTGAGAGCGGTAAAGTCCTGGCTAGAAAAGGCCGGGCTGACCTTGGCGGACGCGAAAACGGAAGCGGTCTTAATAACGAAACGCAGGAAAAATAACACTGTAAAAGTGGAGGTCGGTGGACATACGGTCGTATCAAAGCCGGCTATCAAATACCTGGGGGTAATAATTGACACCAAATTGAGTTTTAGGGAACACCTAGAGTATGCATGCTCAAAGGCAGCCAGTGCCACCACGGCACTTGCAAAAATGTTGCCAAATATTGGTGGGCCGAAACATTGCCATTACTCGTCGCCTGTGTGGGCAGAGGCGCTTGCAAACTCTCAGAGACGGAAGCAGGTGAATTCGGTTTACCGGTGGATGGCTTTGGGGATTTGCAGTGCTTTTAGAACCACATCAGATGAGGCAGTATTGGTGGTGGCAGGCATGATCCCGGTTGACATTCTGGCCAAAGAAATGAGTGTCCTGTACAATGCAAGACATATGGAGGGGCATGCACAGCGTAGAAGACAGGCAAGGTCAGATGCGCTTGATCTCTGGCAACGCAGATGGGACGAGTCTGCGAAAGGTCAGTGGACGCACAGGCTCATTCCCAACATTAGGGTGTGGCTTGAGCGAAAACATGGGCAGACCAACTACCACATTACCCAGTTTCTCACGGGACACCGTGGTTGCTACAGGCAGTATCTGCACCACTTTGGGTTGGATGATTCTCCGAACTGTCCCAGATGCGATGGCATACCGGAGGATCCAGAGCATGTGATGTTTCACTGCCCATGATTTGCGATGGAGAGAAGGAGCTTAAACCAGGTGCTGGGCAGGAGCGAGACCCCGGAGAGCTTGGTTACTGAGATGCTGGAGTCCGAGGAGAAGTGGCTTGCGGTTGGCTCTGCAATCATCCAAATGCAGGAGGAGTTGCTGAAGGAACAAAGAGGGAGGAAAGCTGCAAATAGGAGGAGGATGAGTGCCTAAGAGCAAACCTACCCCGCGAAGTAATACCTCAATGGTAGTTCCGCGGGACTGGGGCTGGAGAGACTGGGGGAGGTTTTTAGAGGGTGTGAATCCCACACGCGCCCGCTGTAGGTCCGCCGTTCGGGCGGCGGAGCTGCGGCGGACGTGTCTTTCTAAGATTTTCCACCACCGTGTACGCACAAGAAAAAAAAAATAGTTAATACATAAAATACAAGCATTAAAAGGGAGCAATGGTTCTTCTAGGACGCAAGGCAACCTGCCTCGCTAGTATTATTATTAGTGTCCCATTACCTGGAAAATAGAGTCACTATTACAAGCTCCTAATAAGCTGGATTGCCAATTTGTACGAAACTATTACGAGTCAGGCCAGGCCAGTGGGACTGTCAAAGGGATTTCTTCTTCAGTAGGACAACCAACCTGAAAGCACCTTGGGACATATTGACTGCTAGAAAGACGAAGATGGAGAAGATAATATTGTTTGTGTTCTAAAGATATTAAGATTCTGAAAAATTGTTGCGGTCTCAGCTAAAACCATTGGAGTTAGTTGCTATTTGCTATTTTTAGATGTTAAAACTTGTCCTGATAATATATGATATTCGATCATATCGACTTGGTCCTGGCTAGTTAAATTGCGGTTCTTTCAATTCTCTTTGCATCAATATAGTTTGTTGAATGCGGATAATTTTAAGGACAGAGCAGAAAGGAGGGACACCCATACTAAACTAAATAGGAAACACATTACTGACAAAGTCCACTTAATTTTACATCAAATCCAATATTCAAACATTTCGAGGTTACTCATTTGCTAAATGGAAATATGTAAATTATACGTATATGCACTCAGATGAGAGCTCTAATGTTTACAAAGAGATGCCACAGTTAATACCCGAAAAAGTAGCTTAGCAGGCATTTTCAGCGCCATAAATGAAGTTGTTTTTATATATTTAATATACCATTTTCGCGATGCTATTAAATGCCGGCATGACGACAGGTGGTAATCGTTAAATTTGGTGGAAACATGCGAACATCAAAACGCCAGTAATTTGCCCTTTTGGCTACGTTTCAATTATGTTAATGTAGATAGAGCACGTTCCCCATAAAGCCTCCTACTTTGGTAATAAAAAATCTATCTGTCGTATGCAGTGGGTTGTCCCTGTCACCTTCAGATCCACCTGGGCCTCAGAAAACCCGGTTATTCTGTAGACTCCAAATGCTTGAGTGACGACGTCTTGGGCATCATAAACAAGAAATATTCCTTACATTGATTTTAATTTCAATTTTTAATCTGGAAAAAATGGGACGGCAAATTAATGTATTCATGACCTGGAGGCGACTAATTTTCTGTTTGTCAGCAGAAACTGAGAAGGTGATGTCATCGTATTCTGCTGGTAGGAAGGAAATCGATCACTTCGCTTTTCCAAGGTTGCAGGATTTAAGTGAAATTTAAGTTAAGTACGACAAAAAGGATAAGTTTCATTCCCGGTGTTTTCCTTTCAACATTTCTAGTGTTTCTCTGATATTTTTCAAACTGTCATTTCCCCTCAACAAACATCAATTTAGTATGGAATGACTCCTATAAGACTACTGAAGTCGGTGGCTTTTATGGCCAATGGCAATAACTACATCAATTTGAACAAAAACATCCTTGAATTCTCCATGTCGAAAACATGTTCAATTAATTCATCATATGCTCCTAAATGATTTTGGCAATGATTACCACTAATGATTTTATAAGATGAAGAAACGGATACACACTTCACTGAACCGAAAAAACTAGGTACAAAAAGAGGGATACAGCATCTCGAAAACATCAGATACGGATACAGACAACAAGGACATTCTGGGATACAGAACAGATGACATAATGTCAAAGCAGAAGAAGAACATCTTGCTGCCGCTCAAGAACAAAAAGTTGCGAGCGTACAACATTAGAGGTATCTAAGTACGTAAGATAAGCATACCTAAGACAAGGGATAAGTTTCTAACTGAAAAGGATACTCTTGAAACGGATGGAGTAGATCCATTTTTCACTATGCGTATTATAGATATGTAGTCTTCAAACAGTCATTGAATTGTGTGCATAAATTTAGTGGGGTTCTGAAACACCATCAATCATGATATTCAAAAATGTCGTATTATAGGGACCTTAAAAGGGCTTCAAATTTTTAGTGCTGTGTAATCGTTTGGATACCATTCATTCACCATAAAAAATTTTCAACGGTTGTGATGACTCGAGTTCAGTAGGGAGTGAGAAACACCTCCTGGAGTTGACATTTGTCAAGGAACAAGTCACTATCTTCGAAGAGTCTCGAAACGAACTAGATTTTAAAACAGATTTGTGAGAATGATATATTCGGAACCCATTATTAATAAATTAAGTGGTTTTAATAAATTAAGTGAATTAAATATTGAATGAGAAACCAGTTGCTTTTATCCAAAAAGATCTAGGCTAAAATCTGGGAACTTTGTAGAAGGAATAAAATTAATTAAAATGTAAAAAATTTTAATGAGATTTGTATTGTGACTGGATGTCGAATACTAGCCAATTCAGAATGAGTACCTGAGCCAAATTAGAGTAATAATCACGGACGAACATAATGCAGACCACATTGCCTTCCACACTGTGCTGTTCTGAATGGAGTGCTATAATACGCTTCATGGCCCTCATCCAGTTGGGCCCTGATGACAAAAAAGTGAATGCAACCAAGTTCGGTACAGGAAAACTAACTATGTCGGATAACAAATGCTATCTGTAGCCTAAAAGCAAATGAGAGCCACAGCCCGAGAAAAGGGGTAAGAAGCTGTCCAAACGCGGAACTCTAAATCAAGTAAAATAAGGATGACTGATTTCAGAAGCCATTGAGAGTGGCTTGCGGTTTCGAAACCATCTTTGAAAGATTGAGCGACACGAATACCTCGGCATTAAGACCTGTCAGATCAAAAACCCCTAGTAAAACCTTCAACAAAGCACTCGCCACTCTGAAAATGGCCACGGCGTTTGAAGTGTCCTCGAGAAAAAAGCTTACCGCAAAATAGAGTAAAATAATGCAAAGTGCTATTCTCCCTGAAATCTCAAGATATGATCTCTCCACTGGACCTCAGGTCACTGGTAGTTATCTAGTTTCCGCCGCTTACCAACAGGAGCGGTATTCCATTCGCCATTTCCGGGGCAAATTGGCCAAATAATGCATTCAATGATGTGAGATAGTCTCTTTATCCTCATATTTTATCTACCCTTTTAGTCTCCCGTTATATCCTTCTTTATTTCACAATTCCCATCTCATCCTTCATTTAAATACAATACAACACTTAACACTTCAACTAATTAAATTTTCTTATGTTTTAAACGAATCCAACAACTGGTTCCTTTCCCTTAAATTTCATAGTCTAGTTTCACTTAAGCCATTTCAAATTCTATTTTTTATAAACTTGCTCATACTACACATTATTGGGTGCAGGCAGGCGATTGTTCGTGACTGAAAGGAATGACCTGCCGCACATTTCAGCAACAATGTCTGTTGCTGGCGAGGCCCTGGGCTGGGAACGAGATGAGTGGTATCGGGGCCGGCTGATTAAAGGCACAGCTAATGAGCCGGACCGGCAGTCTTCAATTTTTAAGTGAATCCCGCACAGCGAAGTTATGTCTTCAGAGCGATACAAGAAAATCGTGAACTACGGAATCGCAAAAGGCCATATTGTCAGAGAGTTCAATAGGGACCCCAAATGCCTATTGTGCGAAGTACAGGAGGGACAGGATAACCGGCATATTGCCGGAAATGATAAATGTCCGGAATTTAGGAAGGCACTCACTGCAATGAGAAAATGAGGTTTATTCAAATAAATCTGAATCATTGGAGGTTCGCTGAGGATTTAATTGAGCAGACCACGTTCGAATCTACTAAGATGGAAATTGCCATCATAATTGAACCGTATAGAAACCGTCACGGTGGCATATGGGTCACAGATTCGACTGGTGGAGCGGCGATATGGGCTTGTGGTTGACAGGCCATACAATATACTGCAAGTCAGGCAACCAGTGGCTTTGTGTGGGCGAAAATAAATGGTGTATATGTATACAGCTGATACGCCCCACCAAGTTTGTACTTTCTGAATTCGAGGAAATGCTTGATAATCTTGTTCTCGACGCAAGGGGACGAAGTCCAAAGGTGATTGCTGGTGATTTCAATGCTTAGGGCCTAGAGTGGGGTAGCAGGGTATCAAATACTAGGGGGGCAGTTTATTAGATGCTTTTGCGCAAATCGACATAGTTTTGGCTAATGAAGGTGCTCTAAACACTTTCCAGAAAGGGGGTAAGGCTCAGTTGTAGACCTGACCTTTGTCAGTTCTCCGCTGGCACGTGGTATGTCCTGCTACACCAACGAACGCTACACCCATAGCGATCACCAGGCAAGCACCAGACATGTGTCGAGCCACAAGGCAAAGAACTATCATGCCCAGAACCGAAAAAGGGTTCAGGCTGGTCTGTAAAATCTTTGGATGAGTAGACCTTCGTAGAGGTGTGGTTAGATCAACCTTATAAAGCAGGCGCCTCTACGGAAAGAGCCGTCCATCTGGCCGAATGCATCGCCAAAGCATGTGACGCGTCTATGCCTAGGATGTGTTCATTCACCAGTAGAAAACCAAACTACTGCCTGGCTTTCGATCAGCCTGCCACCGAGCCAGAAGAGCGGCTCAGAGGGCGGTAGGTAGAGTCGATCAGGGGCAGAAAGAGCGCACCTGGGAAATAGCCCGCAAAACCCTCAAGCTCGTCATGCAGCGAAGCAACAGAAATGCGTTAAGGAGCTCTGCTCAAAAGCGGACATAAACATGTGGGGGAGTGCTTCTAGAATCGTCATGGGACGATTCAGAGGCCGTTCCTCTCCGCAGATGACGTGCCCCACCCTCTTGCTAAAAAACATCCAAGGGTTATTCCCTCAGCAAGACGAGAGCACCAACGCGTTCCAACCACCTCTGAATGTGGCGGCAATTCCTTCAGTCACCAGAGACGAACTGCTAGAGATCTGCGGTAGAATAGGAGACAATAAAGCACCGGGTCTGGACGGAGTACCGAATAAGGCCCTTAAGCTTGCCGTGAAATCCAGGCCGGACATGTTCGCTGAGTTGTTCGAAGCGTGCATGTCCGAGGGAATATTTCCAGCGATATGGAAGCGGCAGAAGTTGGTGCTTCTGCCTAAGCCTGGTAAACCTCCAGGTGAACCATCCTCATACCGACCCATATGTCTTTTGGACACGGTGGGGAAAATGTTAAAGCGGGTAATCTATAATAGATTACTCCCGGTAGTTGAGAGCCAAAGCGGCCTTTTAGATCGGCAGTATGGGTTCCGAAAAGCCAGATCAACCATTGATGCCATCAAATTGGATACTGGCTTAGCCAAAGATGCAATCCACGGAAAGGGTAGTACCAGCAAATATTGCGTGGTAGTAACCCTGGACGTGAAAAATGCATTCAATTCGGCCAATTGGAATCTAATTCGGAAATCCCTAGCGAAGGATGGTATTCCCGCCTATCTCGCCGGAATTGTCGATAGTTATTTAACTGAAAGGAGGCCCTGGTACGACACTGATGACGGACCGCAGGAGTACGTCATTTCCGCGCGTGTCCCGCAGGGCTCAGTATTGGGCCCACTACTGTGGAACGTCATGTATAATGATGTACTTAATCTTCCCCTTCCACAGTGGTGGGTTACGCTGACGACATTGCACTGGTTGTTGTCGCAAGGCATCTCGAAGATGCTGAATTATACTCAAGCGAAGCAATCAGTGCTGTTAAAAGTTGGCTAAAGAGCTGAGGTCTGACACTGGCGGAGAAAAAAACAGAAGCGGTCCTCATCACAAAGCGCCGGAAGAGAAACTACGCCTGTATAAGAATCGGGAATCATATCATCACTTCCAAGCCGACCATCAAACACTTCGAGGTCGTGATAGACAGGAAGCTCAGTTATAAGCAACACGTGCAGTATGTTTGCGATAGATCGTCCACTGCTAGTATGGCCCTGGCGAGGATGAACGTAGGAGGGCCACGGAATACCTCTAGGTTGCTTATAGACAGGGTGGTGACCTCAATCATGCTCTATGCGGCCCCAGTTTGAAGGGAGGCATTGCGGATGTCAGTTAACACTAACAAACTGAGTGCAGTCTACAGGAGGACAGCCCTGAGGGTATGCTCTGCCTTTAGGATTGTCTGACTGATGGAGCATTCGTCATCTCTGGAATGATGCCGATTGACATCTTGGCAGATGAGGTGGCGAATGTATACAATGAAAAGCCAACCTCTCCCTTAACGCAGACGAAGAACGCTGAGAAGGAGAGATCCATAAATAGATGGGAAGAGCGGTGGGATTAATTATAATCTCACTCAGTTTCTCACGGGGCATAGAGGATATCACCAATACCTGCACAGGTTTAAATTGGATACCTTACCCTACTGGCCAAATTGTGATGGAGTCTCAGAGGACCTAGAGCATCTATTCTTCCACTGTCCGAGATTTGTGCAAGAAAGGAGGAATCTAGAAGAGACTCTAGGAGAGGTGCTGGTACCAGAAAATCTGGTGCCGAAAATGGTAGCCCATCAAGAAAATTGGAATGCGGTCAACTCCATGATAGCATCTATCCAAACCACACTGCGAAAGGCAGAGGAGAGGAGAAAAATGAGGTCACGTGCGCCGCGTATAGAAGGAAGGTGACTAAGCTAGAATGAGCTGACTCCGCCCCGTCATGTAATATCTTATGGTGGTTCCGCAGGACAGGGAGGGAGTCGAGGGTAGTTTTAGTGGGTAAAAATCCCACACGCTGGCGTGTTCAGACCAGTGTCTTTTGAAGATTTCCAGCTCCTCAAAAAAAAAGACAAACGAACAGACAGACATCGACTCGATTCTAATAAGGTTCTGTTTCACAGAAAACCTTAAAAATGTAATCTAGAATGTAGGCATTGCATTGTAATTTTTGTTGATAGTCAATGAAAAGTTAATTAGTATTAGCATAATTGCTTGTAATATCAATCTGGGTTCGGAATTTAAGAGCTAATTAAGGGCCATCTAATAAATTATAACGAACAAAAGAATACAGATGAAGTGGGCGCGATAATGTACCAAAAGCTTGCATAGAATAACATTTCTGCTTACGTACACACCCAAAGTCTACAGTTTACATAATGGAATTACAAAACTCTTCCTTCTAGAAACTACCATCTTCTGGCTCCAACTTATTTATTTTTGGAAACAATCAGGACTAAATGAATGGAGTTACCTGAAAGGGTTCTTTTAAGTATTGTGAGCTACGGTATTATTGCGATGAAATAAAATAGAAGAGAAACTATTCTTCCCCAGGAAAAGAAACAGAATAAAAGGGTTAGTATTCCATCTAGCAGCGATCTTCTGACCAGTTCCTGGGGGAAAATGTAGCTGAAACTTTTGTCCTGATGAAATAAGTTGACGTCATATGGAGCTCTACCTGAAAGTTTCTTAACTTAAACCGCCTTTTGGTTTCCAAGTCATAGACGTAATACAAAACCTCTTCTCCTATTACAATTCCTTAGAAGGCAGTAAACCCCCAACTTATACAAATACCGCTCTCAAGTTTCAATTATAATTTCGAGGAACCTTTCTGTTGATTTACTTCTGCCTGAAAGAGCTTCCTTGAATAGAGATTTGCTCCATTTCTGAAGTTTCATATGAAATGTTGCCAGGGGTAGTTGAAGTTACTTCGAAATATGGAGTCTATTTGTAGTGGAAAAGTATACTCAAGATTATTATGCATAAATATAGCATTTAATTAGGAGTTTAACCTCCAACCGTAAGTTATAAATTATGGATGGGAAGCTATCTAAATATGTGTACATATATGTGGATATTCAATGCAGCATCCAACCGATGACATTTTGCTTACGTTGATGTATTTCAAATTGATTGCTTTGAGATATTAGTCCTCGTCGGAATCATAACATCGTAATTCGGTGTGGGCATCAGCTTCAACAGAGCAGCTATTTCCCCCAATTGAATTAAACTGTTTATATCTTAATCTACATGTCCATAACCAATGGATGCAATCTAATATCTGCCTTTAGTAATACCTACGAACAGATATAACAATATTATGGTTTACTGAAATGTTTATCCAGGATATCAATAGCCTGTATTATTCTACTTTTAGTATCCTAATAACATTCAAGGGAAATTAATATAAGCAACCCTAAAAATAATATATGCAAGGGTCTAGGTACAGTCATCCCTTACAGGAAGAGACCATTGAAGGAACATTGATTATTTGTCAATTGGAAAAATTAAAAAAAGCTTCTGATCTCAACTAGACTTAGTTATTAATATTTAATTCGCTTCGAGTCTCTGCCGGTGTTCATTAAGGAAGCGCTCTCTCACCACTCATCTGTCTATCACACGAGACATCCAACGTCCAGTGCTTTATACACTGCTTTGTGAAGAAGATATTTTCCTAGCCTCCAATAGCAAAAATAATCTCGAGAAATTTGCCCAAAAAAGGAATGATCGCCTCATGCAATACCGCCTCAGAATGAATCTGAACAAAACTAAATTAAGGACCAATCCCCATGAAACAGGCGCAATCATTGTCAACGACCTGCCTAGAATTGAGCGATTTGAATATCTTGAGTCAATGCGATCAGCCAACAGAGAACTACGCTGTGAAATTGCTTCACGTATTAGCACAACCTGGATGAAGTGGCGTTCCTCAACTGGTGTTCTTTTTGATCGACGTATCAACGAACGTCACAAATCTAAAATTTACCGCAATGTCATCCTTTCTGCCGCTCTCTATGGTTCTGAGTGTTGGCCGACTATAAAAGACAATAAACGGCGTCTTGCGGTAATGGAGACGAAGATTTTGTATTGGGCTTGTGGTGTGACACTCCCCCTCGGACACCACCTTGTCGTGGTGGGGGAGCCTGTAGTAGTTTACTACTACACTAAGGGTGTCCAAAAATATGAATATGGAAACCATGGATATAAACTCTCCAAGTGGTAGGAAGTCACAGACTTCGAATCCACCCGCGACCATGAGCAATCATGTCGCGGCCGAGGCGCGGATTTTGGAGGCCTCACCACATTCATACTCGCCTATAGATCAATCTGTAGAAGGCATACTTTGCGACTCAGTGGAAAGTTTGCATTTAGTGCCTACGGCGAAGTTAGCCAGAAAGGAAAGTACGGAAACTCTCAAATTGGGAGAAACTGGAAATCCGACTACGGCCGGCCCGTCCGCGGTACTACAGCCCAAATCTACCCGGAAGCGGAAAAGGAAGGCCCGGCAGAAAGGAACTTCGGCCACTAAGGAGGGGGGACTACAGGCTGAATCCTGCCTGTCAGAACCTTCTCCTTCATCCTTATCGGGAAGAGCGGAAGAACGAGAAGCTGGTGACGTGGACGCTACTGGTTTAACGCCAGTATGTGGAAATGGATCCAAGCGGTCCGGACACCGTGAACCTGGAAAGGCCCTACCGGCAGAAGAGAGCACTGCGAAGGAAGATGAAGCACCTTGGGAATGAGGACATGGTCGTGGCTGTACCACTAGGCGCGGTAACGCCCAGAGAAATCGGACGCAAGGAAGCGGAATCTCCGGCGGAAGGTGGGGCTAAACTGGAAACCCCGGTAAAATCCACACTGGATGCACCAGACCCTTCTGTCAGTGGTAATGCGCGCAAGAAGCGTAAGACCAACACATCTGCTGTGGCAAACGCTTTATGGTGCTCCGCACTAGGGCTTATATCCACGCGTCTCGCGGGGATTAGGACCGGTGTGCCGGGAGGTGATCAAATCAGCGAGAGAGATCTCAATGAAGCTGGTCCCTCTCACAGGAATACGAACACGAAGACGGGAAGGAAGAGGGCGTATGCGCAAGCTGCGGCCTCTGTTCTGGCTGCTGCCGTGGGAGTTTCCTCCAAGGATGGCAAAATGTCAGAGGGACAATTTACCATCCTCCAGGAATGCCTGTGGAAGAAAATGATGGAGCCTGGAACGAAGCCATGATTTAACGATCAAGGTTTTCGTGATGGGCTTCTCCATTTGGAGGTCGCTGATGAGGCTGCTTTAAAGTGGCTCCAGCAAGTAATCCCCACTTTGAGTTCCGGCGGTGGGCCCAAGTTCACTATTGTGAACACTGAGCTACGCAGGACAGAACATCTCGGATGTTGGCTATCGGGCCCTCGAAGGGAGGCAGAGGACATCATCCGCTTGCTGGGTGAACACAATCCGGGCATGGACTTTGGACACTGGAGGGTAAAGTTCATGAATGCCAGGAAGGACCAATCTACAAACGTGGAGGGCTTCAACTTGGTATTCGAACTGGACCAACAGAGTCTGAATGTGCTCAGGGAAAGTCACCATATGGTGCTCCACTTTTTCCTATATAGACTGAAATTCAGTCATATCAGGACACTGTAGGGTATCATCTCCATTCTGAGAGCGAAGAACAATGATGGTCTTCGACTCACACAACATAGAGCAAATTGCAGCATCTTCGGTGCGCTCTCCCACAATGGAGACGTGCGCGGAGGATAGTGCATACAGGGGCGGAACCCCCGTATGGGGGCTCGCACTAAGGAAGGGACTACGGAGTGAATCCTACCTGCTAGTAACTTCTCCTGCACCTTCCAAGGAACAGGCCAGGGCCAGGAAAGCCAGAGACGTGAACGGAACTGATTTGATGCCAGTTCGAGTGATTGAATCTATGCAACCCGGACACCGCAAACCAATTAAGGTGCTAAGTGGAAAACAGATGAATGCTTTGCGGGATGAGATGAGATCTTTCGTGGATGAGAGCATGGGAATTGCGGTACTTCCAAGTACGGCTTTTCTCAGAGAAATCAATCACGAGGGGATCGAGCCTCTGGTGGTACGGTGTGGGGGAAACTCCGTCATACACGGACTGCTGCATACGCTTCTAACGGTTTTCCATAAGACAATAGACTAAGTTTATGTCGAAAAACATAAAGATTGGTCAAATCAACCTGCAGCATGCCTAAGCTCCCTCCTACCTGTTGGCAGCGAGAATGACAAAGCTACAGGATTTCCCCTATATCTTTTTGGTGCAAGAACCGTGGGTTCGATTTAACAGAATCTGTGGCACTGGATCAGTAAAGGGGGCTAGGATTTTCTACGACGAAAGATCCATAAGACCGAGAGCTTGCGTCCTGATGTCAAGACGGTTAGAGGCAACTATGCTGAGACAATATTGTTCCCAGGACTTAGCTACGGTCATCATACAATACCAGATAAATGGCGAGAGGAAAAACATCATAGTTGCCTCCGCTTATTTACCCTATGATTCTTTGTATCCTCCACCGACGCAAGAACTTAGGGATCTGGTGGCGTATGCAGAATCAAGTGGTCTCGAATTCTTAATAGGTTGCGATGCGAATGCTCAACATATTTGTTGGCACAGTAGCAAATGCAATCCAAGAGGAGAGAAGCTATTTGATTTCATCACTTCAGCTGGTCTTATGACTGCAAACGTAGGGTGCGCCCCTACGTTCGTGGGACCGAGAAGAAGCGAAGTAATTGACCTAACAATCTGTACCCCAAAATTGTTAGAGTTGATTACACACTGGCGAGTGCTAGACGAGGTCTCACTGTCAGATCACCGATATCTAGAATTCAATCTGACTATTGCGGGCGAACAGTCTGCAGTACAAACACGGAACCCTAGGAAAACGGATTGGGCAAAGTTCAATGAACTTTTTGGCAATAAAGTACAGTTCCCTAGGCGACTAAGGACTCCTTTGGTGCTGGAAGATGAATTGAAAACTCTGAACGGCACACTTTTAGAGTGCTATGAAGAGGCTTGTCCTATTTCCCGAGGCCAAAGCGGTAAAACGGTTTCTTGGTGGAACCGAGAACTGCAAAAACTCAGGAAATCAACCAGGCGACTTCTAAATCGTGCTTGCAAAAGTAACAAGAACGAAGACTGGTTAAATTTCAGGAACTCACAACGTGAATATAAGAGGCTCGTGAGGTGCTCGAAACGAGACTCCTTTAGGGCGTACTGTTAGGAACTGGAAGGCGAAAGGGAGACGTCAAGGCTGTGCAGAGTCCTCAAAAGGGATGAGTCGGCCAAGTTGGATTCTCTTAGAAAACCCGACGGTACTTTCACGAGCTCCAGACTGGACTCAGTACAGACCCTCCTGGAAGTACACCACCCGGGAGAACGGGTGAGAGAAGTGGTAGGGGGAGAGTTGACGGTTCTTGCAACCCCTTCAACACGCAAGTGTTGCAAGGGGAACTGGAACACTGCGAAAGCGGTTGTTACCCATGAAAAGGTGAGAGCTGCCATACTGTCCTTTGAACATTTCAAAGCACCTGGCATGGATGGCATCTATCCGGCAATGCTAAATGAGGGTATGGAGCATTTAGAGCGACCTCTAAGAAATATTTTTCGAGGATGTCTTGCTCTGGGCTACGTGCCTTCTTCTTGGCAACAGGTTAAAGTAGTTTTCATACCGAAACCTGGGAAAGATGACTATTCTAATCCAAAGAACTTCAGACAAATCAGCTTGACTTCATTCTTGCTGAAAGGTTTGGAGAGACTGGTGGAGCGTCACATTCGTGGAAACGCGCTTAGGTCACACTCACTTAGTGAAAACCAACATGCTTACCAACGTGGAAAGTTCTGTGAGTCTGCTCTTCATTCTTTGGTCACAAAGATAGAGGATGCAACTTTGAATGGTGAGTACGCGATGGGGGTGTTCGTGGACATTGAAGGGGCTTTTGACTGTGCGCCTTTTCAAAAATTTTGTGATGCCGCCAGAGCGTATGGTGTTGATGATGCTTTAATTAAGTGGATCCATGCTATGCTAACGCAAAGATTGCTGTGCGCTGAGGTAGGGGTCGATCGCTGCCTGACTACGGAGGCAACGAAGGGCTGCCCCCAAGGAGGTGTGCTTTCGCCGCTTCTGTGGAGTATGCTGATCGCGCTATGCGAACTGCAAAATTTGCCAATACACGCTCAAGCTTATGCTGATGACGTGGCTGTACTTGCTGTTGATCGGGATAGTCCCTGAACTCTCATACTTTAAGAGAATTCCTGTTGTATGTGCGTGCAGGTCGGCCCCCTAGTAGGAGCTTCATGGGGGTTATGGTTGCGTTCAAGCGAACAGAGACCTTCTGATCTCAGCGTTGTGTTGCGTTTCAACACGGGTACCGTACTCCTTAGTTCGGTTGAGGTTTTGGTAGGTCTTGCATTTACCAGTATGAATGCTGGGCCATGCACTTGGTATAGACTGGTACTGTTGTTGCTTGTCACAGCGGGGCTCTGATTGTGGTCACAAAATCAATCCGTGTCTTAAGAAGACCGTGGGATTAAGTCCACGAGGCAGGTACTCACGTAAAAACCCCTAGGACTCACATCCGAAATGAGGATATTCGTGACGATGTGGGGTTTCACCGACCGACAAAAAATTGCTAGAGAGAGGCCTCTTCGATGGTATTGTTACGTAATTCGCGCCAACGAGAATTCACTTGCCAAGGTTGTTCTGAACATTAAAGTCGATGATAAGGGACCAAAAGGCCGGCGAATCAACGGCATTTTGATATGTTGGATAGGGATTTGAAAGTCTGTCGATTGAATCCAGATCAGGCTTTTGATAGAACCAAATGGCGAAGCCGATAACTACGAGCCGATCTTGTTTGTGAGCGGGACAAAGCCTGAAGAAAAAGAAGAAGATTGAATACTGTACTTCTAACTAGCATTCACTTGATGATGTATTGGGCCAGTGACGATTTGCACTTATGCCGTGTTTGTGAATGTACGTACTATATGTCTGTAAGGGAACTATTAGTAGCTCGAATCGAATTGTGGTCCGCTGCCACCTGGGTATCTGATCATTTCCTTCTGCCCTGCTCGAAACCGTCGAAATCCTAGTTTTCAAGAATTGAATCTTTTGTCCTAAACGAGGTGCTCATAAACCCAACAAGTGGTAGAAAGATTCTTTCCAATTAGTGCGGTCTGAAATGAAGCGACTCTCTCAACTCTCAAACAAAATAGACGTGTGTGGCTATATATCCAACCTGCGAGGTCTGCTCCAGGATTTTTCAAAATTCCGCGCCTTCGCTTTAACATTAATAGCTGGTTCGGAGCTCATTATTTAGCGGGAACCTTCCTGAATAATTTCCATTCTGTTTGGCTACTCTTACCTTCTTCAAATTGATTGTTCCAATCTTCGTTTGACGATAAGATAGCAGAGGAGTTTGACATATCATTTAGGTCATGTCAGAAGATTTTAGCTCAACAATTGAAGATGAGAAGGGTTGCAGCCAAGTTCATTCCACGACAGATGACAAAGGATAAGAAAGCGCTTCGCCTGGAGGTTTGTTAGAAGCTCTTGGAAATGGTCAATGCTACTGGAAACTTCTTGAAAACTCTCATTACTTGTAACGAGTCTTGAGTTGATGGCTAGGACGCGGAAACCTAGATGCAGTCACCCCAGTGGAAGTCAAAAAATTCACCAAGGCCAAAAAAGCTCTCCAGGTAAGATCAACCGTTAAATTGATGCTCACTGTTCGATTCGAAGGGTATTATTCATCATGAATGAATCACTATCGACACATCCAAACCTTGAGAACTTTTCGTCAAAACATTTGTCGGAAGCGGCCAGAATTGTGGGCAATAGGCGAGTGGTTTTCCATCACAATAACGAGCCTCGTCTTACCGTGCTCCTCCTTCTCGACTTTTTTGCCAACAACTCGATGAGAAGCCTTCTCCGATCCTTTCAATTCTCCTTACCTGCCTCCGTTTAACTTCTCAAACTCAAGTACCCAATGAAGGGAGAACGGTTCCAGATGACAGAGGAAGGAAAAACGCTGCAACAGGTGAACAGCATCCATGAAACAATGCTTTCCAGATGCATGGAACAGTGTAGGGAGTATATTGAATGAGATAAATTAAAAAAATTATATAGTAAATATTTGTAATAAAGAGTTATTGAAAAAATCCAAAGCCTTTCTGATCAGAGCTCGTCTACCAAAGGAATGACAAAAGTTGGTAGCATCAACCTGTTACCTGAGATATAGCACGTCAGCTACGCCTTCGCGTCTCACAATATTTTCCCGTTCCTTCCAGGATTTTCTGAGAAGCCTAGATTGTTTCTCTATTATTCTGTACCATTCCTTCTATGGTGAATCACCTCTGGCTCGCCCTAGAGTGATCTACGGCCCACGTCAACAGACATGTAGTCAGCACTCTCCTCCAGAATCGATGGTATGATCTGTAGTAAGACGTACTGGTAACACAAGTAGGAAGTGACACCGGCAGTTGCCATTCTCATTATAAAATGATCGAAACAAAGAGACAGTCTTATCGATAAAATAGGGATTAAAACTGCAAAGGACACACCTTGCATTTACTAGAGCCAGAAGAAGGACAACCGCTGCACTCGGTGAAATCAGAGCCAGAAAGAAACAAACATGTCTCCTGAGAAAAGAAACTAACATTGTATTATTCAAGACGATAATAAAGCCCGGGACTTTTGCCTGATTTGAGGTGCTCATACATATTTGGATTTCCCCATGTTATTTGGGTGCAATGCTGGTCAAATGTGCAGATAAAGGAATGGCATATGGTAATACACTCATCACTATCAGGAGCATAATAAAAACAAGATATTGAGCTTCTGGGAGGAACTAAATAAAGTATAGTTGGAGCTACTCTACAATGCAAAGTCTTACTTAATCTTCCCTGGTAGTAGGTCCCACGACAGGTCAACCAAGAAAACGCATTGAAAGTCGTTACAAAAAGACAAAATGTCCATTGAATGGAGCCAGCCCGGTAAGTAACAATTTATCTACCGTATTACTTGGCTTTGGACTCACAATGCCAAATTAAGGACCATGCGAAGAAATTCGTTTGCTAGAGGTTTACTGTGGATAAAACGCAGACTATCTGTCAAATTTATAAGAGTGCCAACTAGGAAACAAAAGGCGACAGGACGCGGCGGGACGGTGACATAAATCCACTTCGACTCGATAGCAACGATACCAACGTGCAAAGGATATCGCACACTTCAGTTGTGTTAATGGAAAGAACAGTATTTTGCTTACAGGAACACTTCGAGTAGATTTCAATGGATTAACTTGCTAAGCCATAGCTTCCGCGAACATAATCACCAATTAGATCAATCATCAGCGCTACAGAAGTTGAAAAGCCAATGAAAAGAATCATATCAGAGTGGCGGACTGGACTATTTCAGTTTCTGCTCCACTGACCTCTCTCTTCTGGGGTAAAACGCAAATTTAAAAAATAGGCGATATGCGGTTTCGTCCCGGGCAGGGGATATAGGCTGAGGGGTCTTCGAGGCGGGAAAATGGTCCGAAATTGGCGGATTTTTTCTAAAACTTTAAACGCTTTAAACGCCCCTCTCCGTTAATATTGAGAATTTCGCGAAAAGGAGCTTAATTCGTGATCACTTGTATAGAGGAGAGTTAGACCTTTCAAATGGTATATAGGTGGAGGGTCCACCATCAAAAGGATCTCCTCCGTCATAACATTAAAAAAAAATAAGATCAGCCTTGGCCAGCTTAGACGTGAATTTACTAGGCGGTTTCAAAATGGATATAGTTCATACCCATAGCATGTTAAGAATTATTTATACGGGGACAAACAACACCCTGCAATCACTTCGGTCAGGCTGCTCCCAGGGCAAAGGCAGAAGCAGCGTCTGATGAGTTGCCTCCGTCTTATTGATTACTCTGATTTCATTCTTTACATTGGTTTTTCAATTTCGGTAGCGCTGTGGATCCTCTTCCCCATTACCTTAAAAAAATATATATCGTCCTCGGCTCGCTTAGGCCCGAACTTTCTAGGTGGTTTTTAACGTGAATATAATACAAACCCATGACGTGTTATTAATTATATATAAAGGAGCAGGCAACACCCAGTAACTACTTCGGCCACACTGCTCCCAGTGCAGAGGCAGCCTGTGAACAATCTGGTATTGTGTTAGATCCGTGACGCAATACTCTAAGATGAAGTCCACAATGAGAACATCCGCAATCGATATGGGGTTACACGAATTGTGGAAAAATTCCAAGACATATATTTCCGATAGTAATCCGCGCCACGAAAAGTTACTAGCTTAGATGGGTCTAAAGCTTAAAAACCAATGGAGCACGACTCAAAGGCCGACCAAAACAGCGATGGCTTGATGTGGTAGTCGCTTATTTAAGAGCCTCTGGAATCCACTCGGGCAAGGAAGATTTGAACTGCAACCTCGCGTTTCAACCGCTTAGTGCTCCAATCGCTAAGCCATCCAGACGCTATCAAAAATGTACTAGTTACAGTAAACACCACTAGAAATAATGCAATTTTATGAGACTCAGATTCAACTAGCCTTGTCTTGGTAGAAAAGGGTCTTCCTAGATCGGTTTTCTTTCCACGGTAAAACTATGGCCATGCACCCAATTATGAAGAAAATTAAACAAAACGCAACACGAAATTGACATCGTGACGATCCACCTCCAAGCGAAGGAGCAACCCTGAACTCATCTGTAGAGAGCCTGGATCTAGACTCAATTGGGACCTAGCCCTAAATGGACGAGCCGAAGCAGGTCCCCTCTGTTAGCACTCATGACCACAGGCTACAATTGGTGCCGCCAGTTGAGGCCAAAGTCATGCCCACGGGTAAGCATCTGTCCTCGGACATCAAACAGCCTACGAGCAAACCGCCTCCGGGCAAACCACTGCCTCCCGGCTAAGCCAAGGTTGAGGTTAAAAAGACATTCCGAGGCACCTGTGGCTAATAGCAAATCGAAGCGGCATCGGTCCTCTGACAATCCCAACTGGAGAGTTCTCGCTCAACAGTGGCTGTGTTCGTTTGCAATCGGAGTCTTGCATAGCGACACCAATCCCTCCGATTACAATACACAGCAGTGTGAACAACTTAGAAAGAAACCGCTCCTAACGGTAGGGACTGCATCTTCACAAGGCGTTAAGTTTCGATTTGAGTCGATAGTTATATACTGTGAAATGTCATAGTTAAACTTTGCCGACGAAAAGACGAAAGAGTACCTCAGACAGTACTGAGTACTGCTCCTTCCTCAACGATATGAGGCAGTATGTGCAAATAACCCTGAAAAGGGTATGAACTGAATCTTGAAAAGATTCTGGAACAAACGGGCTCCCGGCTTTACTGCAAGCTTGGGATCATCATGTTACAGGTGTCGTCTCCTGAATCCTTCAAAGGGTCGTGCAGCACAGGACATCTTCATCTGAAGCATAGATGAGGTGGCATATTTTTCAAATATATTTGCAGTATGGTCGCCTCTTTAACTTCACTTATCAGTCGTCGGATCAATAGCTGCAAGACGTTTACATTCATGCATGTACCACATACAAAAACCATGGATTGTTGGTGGGGAAGTCAGGAGCTAAACTTCCGACATGCTGACTTGATGTATACTAATGGAAGTAATAGACTCTGCTCCTGTATGGTGCTTTGAAAAGACTTCCAGATTAACTTCTTCAACGGCCTATGTGATACTTTGAACTAACTACAAAAAGTCAATAGGGAGATTATTTCTCGTTTCACACAGACTAAGTTCCCAGTGGAACATTTATCGGAGCTAATTAATATGCCAAAAGGAAAGGCGTGGGAGTAATAGTGGGATGTGTTGTTAACGCGCGCTGTACAGGTATGCTGGGGAAATTCTAACATTGACATGAAAGGAACCGAACTGCACATCCTTAATTTCGATAATGAACCCACTTTCTTTAGCATGGTCAAGTGAGTACCTTCGACATCACGGAGGCATCCCTTGATATTGCGATTCTTTTCGGAGCGAGAGTGAAAAGTATCAAACAATGTCACGCTCTCGGATTTCAGGCGAATCGATATAGAAATCACTCCATTTCAGAATCCGCGGAAGATTGAAGGGATGACGTATGAAATAAAATTAAGCACCCGAGTTATGTTGAGAAGACAATCCTGGTGATCACAACCTGCCTGAAAGAAAAAATATCCCAAGGAAGGGACATCAGGTTTGAACTTAGATTTGGCAAAACAGAAGAGAATGGCAAGCGTGCTCCTCAACAGAGTTCTAAGGTCGGGTTCAGCCGTTGGTGGAATTCGGTACAAAAAGCCTCAGAACGCTCTAAAGACGAGCATAAGGTCGGTTAAACGATTATTATGGAGACGCTTTTGTGAAAAGGCTAACTTTCTCAAGACAACTTCAAAGCTGAAGCTGATCCTTGCCAAAGGATATAGCCAGCAGCATATACGTTTGAAAGGCGGGACGCACACACAGATCAACACATATAAATCGATGAATGGGAAAACCATTTGCTTGAAGTGCGCTTCCAATCTAAAATCTCAACCCTCAATCAAGTGACGTGATGTGAATGTGATATTTATTCCCAAACCATGGAACATGCGCGCCAAAGGCTTCCTACCGATCAGGCGAACTTCCTTTCCACTGAGGGGACTCAAAACAGTAATAGTTCAGTTCGTAAGGAATCCATACATTCCTAGGTGGCCACATCACTGCAGGTAATACACCTACCCAAAAGACAGATCCACGGAGGCAAAACCTCCATAAGCTCCGGGTAATACCTAAAAAGGCGATGTCCGAGAAAGAATACGCCTTAAACGCATTTATGGTCATCGAAAGTGTCTTCAATTATGTCTCATTCATGGAATGGATCCGCCGTTAATCGGTTGGTTTCTTCACATGCTGGAGTGAAGAAAAGTACGCAGACCGGTCGGACAGAAGTCTATATTGGCAGGATATCTTAAGGACTGCCCACAGGGAGGGGTTCTCTCCCCTCTGTAGTGGCTTCTGGTATTCGATACCTTACATGCCTCCTGGAAGAAACAAAGGTCTTTGCACAAGCATTTGTAGACGATCTAGCCTTAATACTTACCGGCAAGTTTGCGCAAACAATGTATGACCGATTAAATGTAACTTTGCATATCATCGACAGATGATGCTTTCTTAACGGCTCTCGGTGAACGCAAAGAAGACTGGACTAGGGGTGTACACTAAAAACGTTAGGTAAAGAAACTATACACTATCTGCCTTATCAGTGACGGAACTCCAGCACATACAAACAGTCAAGTATTTAGGAATACATCTCGACTCGAAGCTAACGTGGATATGGTATCCAGAAACAATATAAGAAATCCTACAGACTGCTCTGATAGTGTAAGACTACTATGGGTAAGAGCTATGGACCTTCACCACATCGGATCCACTGGATATACACATCCCTGATACCAACCATTTAATATAGACGTGCATTGTCTGGTGGCCCAGACTCAACTTTGCCTACGGCAGGAAGCTGGCGCAGATTCAAATCCAGAGGCTCGGTTGCTTAAGTATTACTGGAGCACTACGCCTACTACGACACTCGAACCCATCCTAAAGCTACCCCCCATTCACTTGGAGGTAAAGTAGAAGGCAGCTAACGAGGTATATAAATTCGACATCTTTGAAACGTAGAAAAGCGAACAACCACATTGTCATGCGTTCCTCGAGAAATTTCTTGGCAAAAATCAGGTGGTTTTGATACCTGCCGAATTCATGGTTTCCAAATTTGTCTTTGAAAATACATACTCCGTCGCAATCACCGTAAGAGAAGAATGAAAGACAAATAGCCACGAGTCCTTTGGGGTTGCAGACTCAATAAATCGCCCTACGGGTCAGTTATGAAAGGCTGATCAAGCGCATGGTTGTTCTCGGGACCCTACAGAAAAATGATGACCATACTCAAGGCAGAGATATGTGCAGCAGAAGAACTCTTGCGTCAAAAATGGCTGGGCCACACCATTCGAAATAGTACCAATAGTCGGGCAATAAACAGCAAAACATACATATGAAATCGGTTGGTGTGGAGTTTCCACCAGCTGTTGAAACTTGGCCGGCTAAACGAACGATTTCTAATGTGGGTGGCAGGGCGTACATTCGGTAGCAATAAAGCTGTCAAACTGGCTCAACAAGGATGTGGATTCCCAGAAGTGGACTCAGAGCCAGCTTTTGTCATCCGGGCATCCACTGTAAGGTCTGTCTGTCAAGCGAAAACCTAGGGTCACTAGAGCGCCATTTTTATTTTCCCTTAAGGAAACACCGACGGAATCTCCTCGTGGTGCCCCCCCCCCCCCCCGCCTTGAAATTCAATGCGCATCAAAGTGGGGCTCTTTGGATATTATCAAATTGAACTTTAAATTTTTAAACTTACCCCCGGAAGAGGAAGAGCTGATGAGTGTATGGAGGAGGAAGAAGATTTTCTTTCCCTAACGACGTTGAGGAATTGCAGTAGGCATCGCTTCAAGTTATTGGCATGCCAAACTGGAACTATTTTAATAGCATAGCAGTGGCCTTCAATTCTGAGCCCTACCCCCAGTGGGTGTATGCAGGGTATGGAGGGAGAAGCTAGAGATCATTTCTACACAATTGCGTTGGAAATTTTGGCAGTTAAAAAATGATGGCGCCACATTTTATTTGCCAATCCAACCTTTGCATTAAGGAGCGGGAAGGTCACTTGTCTTTAGTTTTATTTTTATTTATCCCTCACCCTTCCTTATAGAAAGTTACGATGCCTCAAAAAGGAGCTATTTTTACCACAATTTTTGCAGTTCTGGTATGGGGATGTACCATCCATTACCAATTGTGAACAGCAATTTTCCGCCCTAAAAGCTATGATGATGATTGAAACTTGAAGCTTCAAAGAACCTGGAAACCATGATCTGCTCACAAATCTTCTATTGTAAATTATTGAAGGAAATGTAAGTCGATTTTTATCGATTCATCCAACAAAGGAGAAAAATAACTCCAATTTCACCCAATCCATTCGAACCCAGTAGCCAACTGTGAATCTTACCTAAGGCTTTCAATCGACAAATCAGTGAGAAACTTCCAGGACATTGCACCAAGTAGTTACACGCCATGTGGAGCAGTAAAGTAGTTCCTAGCAAGGACTGATGAGTATCAGCACAAAGATATAGGATATCAGCGTCCAGTTTTGACTGGACCAAAGAAAGTTCTCCATTGTCTACAGACGGTAAGTTTTTCACACTAGACCGGCAAAGTAGATTTAGAAAAAAAGCAAAAGCTTGAAAGATACTTTCCTCATAAGAAATTGAAGAGAAAGAATTGAACTGATTGAAAGTTCGAAGATTTATTCAATATTGCATTGTCAAATAGATAAAAATGTATGGGAAAGGAGGTACTCGCTAAGGGAAGAATATCGTAATGGTTAGACTTCCAAAGACGAAATAGCGAACTGTATTCAAGAATATAATGATGCAATGTGTGAAGGATGTTTGAGTATTGTCCTGTTGTCAGGAAAGTCGAATGACACATGTAATATATAAATTGTGATTGTCAGCAGTTACGAACAGACATAAAAGGATCGAGATACAAAATTGAGCTGATGATTCCACTTTCATGTTCAGTTCAAATTAATTCCCATATAATGCAAAGTAATAAAATGTTCGCATGAATTCATGGAACATTCCACGGAATCGCGAATCATATCTGTTACATTATTTCATCCATTCATCCTAAATCGATTCAGCATTTTATCACCCTAAAACGACTGACGCTGTCTTGTTAATTTGAAGCGGCACAACCTGCAAGATGACGTGCTCCTTAGCTTCATTTTAATGGCTGCAAGAAGTTTGGAACCTCGCAAATCCCTGTACCTAGAATACACATAAATCACAAACTTCAGCACCGATTGTGCAAAAATGTACATCATGGCAGCTACAGTACTTTTCTCGGTATGTCCTCGAGGTTATGTTAAATGGTTCTTACAAGCTCTGATGATACAGCATTAAGTTGTCGCAGGTTGGCACGTAAAGTGACATAAATAAGAAAAATAACATGAAGCACTTAGCATGCATTTAATGCTTCCTGTAAATCACCTCACTAATTAGAAGCTTGGATGATCCATGTTGGCAGTTTTTATGGCCCATTTTGGGACATAAAAATTATAGGGAGCTGCTATTCTGGGCTACCAAATAATTAAGTGTAATTAGTTTACTGACAGTTTGCTTCAATTTAATTCAATTATATTTTAATTGCTTAATCTACGCTCCGTTGGGAAGATATCTGTTTCTATGGTTTCGTAGACTATTTTTTCAATTCGAATTTATTTGTATTTTTCTAGCTAGCTTCTCTAAATATAACCGCTAAAAGTGCAAAATTTGCTCCTACTACACAAAATATTAATTACTGCGTTAGTATCCATCGAACCCTGAATAGTTCTTACGTTAGTGAATGCTATTGTTCTCAAGTTGGCCCTTTGTTAAGCTGCGATTGGAGAAACCTCAACTGCAAACTTCATCACCCATACCATATCAATGTTCTCCTAACTTCGCAAGTGCAAATCCTACTCCATCCTAAGGATAAAATCGCCAAGCGTCCGCGTAGCTCCTGGTCATCTCCACTACTTCATCGTATAGCGCACGAAAAGAACATTGGAGATCAGCATTCAAAGGCAAAATAAACATTTCTCCCCCATAAAACATCAAATACACTATCCTGCGAGGCCTCGATTCCAGTCTCCCAGCCACGGAAATAGCTGAAGAGCTGAGGGCGTAAGGAGCGTTCAGCGTTACCAGCGTTAAATCCGTCGTCATGACCTTGGGCAAAAGCGGTGAATATTCAGCTGGATCACTGACTAGTCAAGCTTGACGCGACGTTCTCCGAAGTGCATATCAAAAATATCAATGCCATTGAGCATACCATAGTTCGCTTCGAACAAATTAAGGACAAACAGGTATTGCAATGCAAGAACTGCCAGCGGGCGGTTATGCGGCAACCAGCTGCCACTTAACTTACCGCTGCGTCAAGTTTAACCAGATTCGCGGTCCGGACGAATGCTCCGAAACAATGGAGCAGGCGCCAAAGTGCGTTAACCGCGAGAGCAACAACCACCTTGTAAACTACCGAAACTGTCCAAGCTTCATTAGGGTCGTGGCGAGGAAAATTTCTCAAAAACGAATGTCTCCATTCTTCCATTCAAACCACTCGAGCCTGGATCCATCCTATTACCAACCTGGCTTTTACATGTACGTCCGTGTCCTTCGCAGGCGCCGTACGAAGTGGCACTACATCACCCGCCCAGTCACACCCAATAGGCCCCATTAATGTATCCAATCCCAATTTCCTTAAATTCACCTGGAAATCACCAGAATTCCTTCAGATGTTCAAGGCGAACACACAGACACGAGTTCAAGCTATTCCTTGACGAACATAAGCCCCACATAGTACGCTCCTGCGAAACCAAGTTGAAACCTTAGCTATCTCAACATCAACCTCCATATTGACCGCCTACAATCCAATCCTCTCTCCATTGACGGTGGTACAGCCATCCTAATCGCCGAGAAATTCTTGTCCTACCAATACT
The DNA here is from genome assembly GCF_905115235.1 of Hermetia illucens. Lineage (NCBI taxonomy): Eukaryota > Metazoa > Arthropoda > Insecta > Diptera > Stratiomyidae > Hermetia > Hermetia illucens. Next base: position 168,292,748 of record NC_051850.1, read on the forward strand.
TCCCAACCGCCAACAGTTTCAAATCACTCGAAGTTACTCTCATTTGATTTGAAACCTAATCATACTCCATCTTCATTGCTGCCGTCTACTGTCCTGACCAGTCCCTCGATACCCACGATTTCTAACGAATTCAATCCTTTGCGCTTCCGAACTAAGAGCATAAGGTAAAGAATGGTACCGGATAACAGGTGGAGATATCAACGCCAGGCACCAGCCTTGGTTTGATGCAGGATCGAACCAGAATGAGGATCTCCACCGTTTCCAAACAAATGCCCATCCAAGCATAAACTTGTCCCAATTCAGCTCAGTCCTTTCCACCTTCTGTAAAGGTTATTATCACTAGTACATGGATCATTTCATCATTAGCATTAATATTACTGTTAATCTCCATCGTACAATATATCCTTTCCTTGAAACCGTCTCCTGCATTAGCGATCACGATACTGTAATCCTCCATATTAAACTTCCTGAAATGGCCATCCCCCCCACCCTACCTTCAGTTCCGGATTATCAGAAGGCGAACTGGAAGCTCATTACCTGGATCCTTAAGTCCGGACTTGATCCACTATTACTCCCATCCAACAGCTTGATATCTAACAACACCATCGATCGAACAGTTTGCCAGCTACCCCGACCTCATTTCTCTCCCCAATGATCTCATTGACGATTTCAAATTCAAAAAGATCCTTCCGCCGAGACTATTTAGAAGTAGATATTCTCCGTAGTCCTCTCACCTCAGCGAAGGATTCCGTAAACTTGACAATCTGTCAATGAATTTTACCCTTATGTACCGACTCTCTACAAACGCCTCTCCAGCATCGAATTGAACCTCGGCACGTTCAGGGAAATCAGAAAAACTTGCCCCTGCCTGAGCAAAACAACCTAACGAACCCCAATCCTACCCCAAATCATTTTCATTACTTGAAAAGACTAACATCCTAGCAAAGCACTTCCTGCAAGCACACCTTTGCAAATTGCACATCCGGGACCAGATTTTGAAAACCGAACGAGTCAATTTCCCGACTTCAATCGATCCTATCTTTTAACCGCACCCAAACTACACAAAACCTCACCTCTATCACCCGGATCGCCGGGAGAACCATTAATTTTGTCACGCTGAACATAGTCACGGCGTCGATCGTGGCGTCGAAAAACAAGAAATCGGTGGGAACTGACAAAATCCCATCCAAAGTCCTAAAAAAATGTGTTCCAAACATTTCCACCTTCCCTCCCTCAATTATCAACCACTGCCTCCTCAACGCCCATTTTCCCACTGATTAGAAGAGTGCTCGTATAATTCCCATCCAAAAAATGGAAACCCTCCTTAATCCCGATAGGTACATGCCTGTCCCCTTCCTTTCGTCCTGTTCCAAGATCGGACCATTATCGATGGGCACTGTGACTCCAATTGAATACTTTCCGACTTCCAGTTCGCAAACAACCACACCCTTTATCCTCATTCATATGTCCAGCAACCAGAAGAATATGGACATCTCCAGATGGACGAACTAGATACAATCCGATCGATCATATGCTTATTCAGGATTCTTGCATTCTCGACGTTGGCAATTAGAGGAGCAAAGTGTGATTCTGGTCACTATCTAGTGGAAGCCTCCTATCGATGCTGAATACCTACACTGCTAAGAAAACCGCCTCTGTAAAAGGCTCAACATTGATAGACTCCGAAGTGGGCCAGTGGTTCAGGCGTATGTATCGACTCTGTGAAATAAATGAATAAAGGATTAATGCTGCATTGAAGACCCTTCAGCTCCCCCCACGACTTCCCGAGACGGTCGCACTCCTCCTCTACTGTGTTGCGTCAAGTGCCCTTGGGGATGTGTGGTTGGACCAGGACACTATACAGAGTACACCCTCGGGAAGGGCCCTTCATATCACGGAGTGTATGGCAAAGGCATCCGACTCATCGATGCCGAGACGTTACAATTTTCCCAGTAGAACGCCCAACTGCTGGTGGAATGTCAATTTTTCAGATCGGACCAGACGAACGGTTCAGAGAGCAATGGGTTGGATTAACCAGGAGTTGAAACAGCGAACTTATAAGGAATACAGCGAAGCAACAGGGACTGTTTCAAACAACTCTGCGCAGAGGTGGATATAGATCCGTGGGGAAGTGCTTGCAGGGTTGTTATGGGGAGATTTAGAGATCAGGCTGCTCAGCAAATGTCCCGATCTCCTACTGAAAATCGTTCAGACTTTGTTCCCTCAGGAGAGTACAATTGGTTAAAGGCTACAGACATCTTTAGATGTGGCTGCAATATCCCCCGTAATGAAGAAAGAACTACTGGAGATTTGCAGTAGACTGGGAGATACCATAGCGCCTGGCCTCCACGGCATACTAAACAAAGCCCTTAAGCTGACCGTTAAGTCGAATCCAGACATATTTGTAGAGTTGTTTGAAGCATGTTTGGCGGATAACATCTTTCCTGAGACATGGTTAGTGTTGTTGCCTAAACCTGGTAAGTCTCCAGGTAAACTATCTTCCCACAGACCTATCTGTCTATGGGACACTATAATGCAAATGTTGGAGAGCATAATCTACAACAGATTGCTCGTGGCGGCAAAGATACTGAGTGGCTTATCAGACTGACAGTTCGGCTTCCGTACGACCAGGTCAACTGTCGACGACATCAAACTGGTTACTGGCTTAGCTGAAAATGCGATGCACGGAAGGGGTGGCACTAGCAGATATTGTGGTGTGATTACCGTTGACGTGTAAAATGCGTTCAACTCTGTCAACTGAAACCTTATAAGAAGATCATTTGTAGCGAACGGCCATAATACCCAGTTACTTAACTGTGCTAATCGACAACTATTTAACAATTAAAAGGCTCTGCTACGGCACAAGCAATGGAATCAAAGAATACATTGTCTCCGCGTATGCTCCACAGGGCTCTGTAATGAGAAAATGAAGCTTATTCAAATAAACTTCTATCCAGGGTTGCTCAAGATTTACCTGAGCAGGCCGCGTTTGAATCTGAGATGGAAATCACCATCATGAGTGAACCGGTGGCATGTGGGTCATAGATTCGACTGGTGGAGCGGCGAAATCTGCTTGAGGTCGGCAAACCATGCAATGTACTGCAAGTCAGGCAGCAAGTGGCTTTGTATGGGCAAAAATAAGTGGTGTATATGTATAAAGCTGCTACGCCCCACCAAGTTTGACACTGTCTGAATTCGAGGAAATGGTTGATAATCTAGTTCTCGACGCAAAGGGACGAAGTCCAAAGGCGATTGCAGGTGATTTCAATGCTTGGACTCTTGAGTGGGGTAGCAGAGAATCAAATACAAGAGGACGCAGTTTATTAGACGCTTGTGCATAGTGGGATATAATTCTGGCCAACGAAAGTTATGCAAACGCTTTAGGCTCGGTTGTAGACCTTACCTTGGCTGGCGCGTGATATTTCTTGGCGCATCGGCGAACGCTACACCCACATAGATCACCAGCCAATCTTCTTTGAGGTATGTGCCGAGCCACAGGGCAAAGTTCAATCATGTCGGAAACCGAGTAAAATTTCAGGCTGGTTTGCAAAATGATGAGCAGACCTTGACAGAGGTGTGGTTAAATCAACCTGATAAAGCAGACGCCTCTACGGAAAGAGCCGTCCATGTGGTCAAATGGATCGCCAAAGTATGTGACACGTCCGTGCCTAGGAGATGTCCATTCCCTACTAGAAGACCAAATCACTGGTGGAATGGTGAACTGGCAATCAGTCAACCACGAGCCAGAAGAGCGGTTCAGAAGGCGATAGGTAGAGAGAGACTGAGCCTATAAGACAGCTCGCATAACCCTCAGGCTCGCCATCCAACAAAGTAGGAGGAAATGTTTTAAGAAGCTCTGCTCAGAAGCGAACGTAAACCCGTACGGTTGTGCTTATAGAATCGTGATGGGACGATTCAGAGACCACAGATCACGGGGTTATTCCAGAAGGTTATTCCCCCAGCAAGAGGACAACACATCCCAGCGACCTCTGAACGTGACGGCAATTCCGTCAGTACCAGCAAATATTACGTGGTAGTAACCCTGGACGTGACAAATTCATTCAATTCGGCCAATTGGATCTATTACGGAAATCCCTAGCGAAAGTTGCTATTCCCCCTTATGTCGCTGCTTTGTCGACATTTGTTTAGCCAAAAGGAGGCTCTGGTATGACACGGATGACAGACCCCATGAGTGTTCCCACGGCTGTCCCATAGGGCTCCGTATTGGGCCCGCTACCGTTTAACATCATGTAAAACGATGTACTTAATCTTCCCCTTCCGTACAGAAGGATTATGCTGATGACATCCCGCTGGTTTTTTTCCAAAGCATCTCGAAGATGTTGAGGCGATGCAATCAGTGCTTTTAAAAGTTAGCTAGAGAACTCTGGTCGGACACTTGCGGAGGCAAAAACAGAAGCGGTCCTCATGACCAAGTGCCGGAAGAGAAATAGCGCCTATATTAGAATCGGAAATCATATCATCACATCGTCGATGACATCGTCAGTCGACCATCAAATACTTGAGAGTGGTGATAGCTCAGTTATAGGCATCACGTGCAGTATGTTTGCGACAAATTATCCACTGCAAGTATGGCCCTGGCAAGGATGATGCTGAACGCGGAAGGGCCACGTTATACCTCTAGGTTGCTTATAGCCAGGGTGGTGACCGCAATCATGCTCTATGCGACCCCTGTTGGGGGGGACATTGCGGATGTTAGGTAATGCTAACAAACTGAGCGGAGTCTAGAGGAGGACGGCGAAGAGGGCATGCTCTGCCTTCAGGACTGTCTCAGATGATGCAGCATTCGTCATTCCTGGAATGATGCCGATTAACATCTTTTTTTTTTTTTTTTGGGGGGTAGGGTAGGTGAATGCATTTACGCACACAGTGTTGGACTCCCGATTCGGTACGTCGTCGGACTACCAACTAAACACCTCCCCATCGTCAGAGAGCTAGCCTGGAACTGTTTGTCACATTACTTCGGGCCAGCCCCCGAACTCTCCCGCATTGCGGAGCCTTCACATCAGGGAATTCCTTTCACCAACGGGAGGGGAGAGGAGGAAGGGAACTGTCAGTTCAAGGAACCCCCTGCCATCCGGCTCCTCCACCGGTCCAGTTCTATCTTCTTAGCAACGAGAAGGGCCCGAACGTAATGGGCAACACGGTTCCAGCTATCAGCAGTCCTCAGCATCTCTTCCACCATGTTGTCTGGAGAGAGATCCCCTGTGTTTAAATAGAGCTGCTGACGAACCCCATCCCACCTTCCACAAGAAAAAAAAAGTGTGGTGGGCATCGTCCACAACTCCATTGCAAAACACACAATCCGGAGAACGCGCCTTTCCAATCTTGTGCAGGTAAGACTGAAAATTTCCATGCCCACTTAAAAATTGGGTAAGGAAATAGTCAGTCTCACCATGCTTCCGATTCAGCCACGCACCTAAGTTGCCGATGAGCCGCGCAGTCCATCTGCCTCTAGTTTCATTTTGCCAAGAGAGCTGCCACTCGTCTCGAGTATGTTGCCTTTCTTCGCGAGCAACCACCTCCCTTGGCTCATCTCCCTTGCGCTTGTATATGGCCTGACGCTCCCTAGCAAGAAGGGCAATGGGGATAACTCCCGCGATCACCATCACGGCCGGTTCAGAGACTGTGCGGTACGCAGACGCCACCCGTAAAGCTCCCCGTCTCTGTACTTGCGCGAGGCGTCTACGATATACCTCCTTGTTAAGAGCGCCAGCCCATACCTCTGCGCCGTAGAGCAGGGCAGACTGCGTTGAGCTCATCAGGAGACGTCGCCTACTAGACGTAGGACCCCCAATGTTTGCCATTAGCCAACTTAACGCCGAAACTCCAGCCGCAGCCTTGTTCGCTGCTGCTCGGATTTGCTCAGAAAAGCTCATCTTTGAGTCAAGAGTCAACCCGAGGTACTTTACCGTCGATTTTGACTCGATTATCGACTCGCCGAACGATATGGGACGCAGGGTCGGAATTCTCTTCTTAGTCAGGATGACTACTTCGGTTTTTTCCAGTGCAAGGTTGAAACCATGAGTAGTCATCCATGCGTACATTATCTGCGTAGCCGACCAGGCACGACTCTTCTGGCATGTCCAATTTAAGCAGACTGTCATAGGTAGCGTTCCAGAGGTCCGGCCCTAGCATGGATCCCTGTGCTACCCCCGATGTGACCTCCATCCACCTTTGACCCTCTAGTGTTTCATAGAGCAGGGAGCGGTTCCTCAGATAATCCCTCAAAATCCGTAAGAGATAGTTCGGCACGTTGAAGGTATTGTCTAGTGTGCCTAGAATGTGTTTCCATCTTACGGAATTGAAGGCGTTTCTGACGTCAAGCGTTACGAGGAGCACCACCCGTCGAGTTCGGCGGCTATGTGCCTCTGCTCGTCGAACGGCGTCCACGACCTGCATGACAGCATCAATTGTCGATCTTCCTGCCCTAAAACCAAACTGCCGGGAGATAAATCTCCGGCAGCGCGTATCGCTTCAGCGAGTCTACTTCTGATGAGCTTTTCGAGCACTTTCCCAGCAGTATCAAGCATACATAGTGGGCGGTATGAAGACGGCAGTTCGGGATCGCCTTTCCCTTTACGGATCAGCGCAAGCCTCGCAACTTTCCAACGAGCAGGGAAAATGCCCTCTTTCAGGCAAGCGTTGAATGCGCCGAGCAGTAGGTCTGGCCGGTTTTGGAATACCAGTTTGTACACCTCTGCTGGAATACCATCGGGTACTGGCGCCTTCTTGTTTTTCATAGAGAGAACTGCCTGTTCCAACTCTTTTACAGAGAAAAGTGGAGAGTCCTCTGCGCTCTCCACGGAGGATACCATCAATACCTGCACAGATTTAAACTGGAGACCTCACCCGACTGTCCAAATAGCGATGGAGTCCCAAGGGATCCAGAGTATATATTCTTCCACTATCCGAAATTTGTTGAAGAAAGGAGGAGTCTAGAGAAGACTGTAAATGATAGCAACTCAAAGAGATTGATTCGATAGAAGAAAATTGATCAAGCTAAAGTGAGCTGACTCCACCCATGATGTAATAGCTTACAGTGGTTCCAAAATCAAGAAAGTGCTTATTGTTATAGCAATTCTCAAAACGGAATTATCGAACAATTAGCTATTAAAAGTAAAGCCTTCCACTAGTCATTTAATTAAAATTGACTCCCACACTAACTTTTATTTTTTGATATTGATTTTCTGCTTCTCCTTTGCGTTGCTTTTGGCGATTATGATTCTGATTTATGATTATGGTGGCCTCTGAATTTTATGGCCTCTGTAAAGTTTAATTTCGTTTAGTTATACCAATTATGAGTTTGTATCATAGTTCAGAGAATTAGTAGAATTAGTATCTTAATCCTTAAAATGTCTGAATTGTGAATTATTCAAGGGGCACATTGTGGTGTTTCGTTCTCTCACAATCAATTGGGGAATAAACTCATTCAACTGAAACCTTAAGGGTGCCAAAAAAAGAAAATGCCCTTTGAGACGTAGGTGAGAGCTTTCAAATAACGTGATATGCTCATGATGCGTACAAGATGTCATTGACTTCCGCACACAATATCCGGTTGGCCTAATTTAAGACGTCTTATACTGGAATTTTACGCTCCTAGAAATAGTCATAAAAGACCTTCTTGATGGACAACATTCCATTTCATCTATTCACCTTGGCGGATCCTTGCTACACAATTCACTTCCGAAAGTGAAAATGGCTTGAAATGGAATTATTTCTTGGAAATTATATTTTTGGAAATGTTTCTAAGAATCATTTGTATGTCCTCTCTTTCAGAGTTATTGCCACACTGAATCAGTTCATAAAAAGATTAGCGAACCCTCCGAATGTATCCCACTTGTTAGCTTTAATTTCCGGCCATTATTGTCCCCATTAAGAAGCACCAACAATATGTCCTTTCCCATCACTTTCCACGCACTGAAACAGTGTTTAATCCAAATACAACAATGCACACCCCCAGGAACCAAAAAATAAAATATATTGAAGACCATAAAAGGAGGAATGAAGGAAAACAAAAAATGTCCTTTGCCCTGTCATCAAGTCAAAATTTCATCATTGGGGGTCAACATTAAGGAGTACACAACATCGAAAAGGATGTCTGACCTCCATCACTACTAAATTTAACTTGATACTTGTGTCATAGACGATGGTCTAATATTGGTTCAATGTCATTTATTCCGCCCCAAGTCCTTCTCCCTCGATAAACGGTTGGTAGGCTGGCAGTTTCCCCCAACTCAAACAAAACGCCCTGGACACGCTATATGAGTTGTTTGTTCCAAAGGTTCCGATTACTTTCACACTGATTATGATGATGATGGTGATGATGATGATGGTGGCGACGACCGTGGAAGCAATAATTGAGAGTCGCGCAGCCAGAAACCCAAATGATCATGCATGTTGTAAGGGAAAAATCCCAACGAACGTTGGAGCACCGACAAACGATTTTTTTCCATTTTTGCCCGCATACCGAATTCATTTTATTTACTAGGATTTCTCCCTGGGAATTCAATAAATTCCTGTAAATGCGATAACGATGCGGTTTGCGTCCATTAAATTGCAGCTGGAATTCCTGGAAAAGGGCACTCTTGTTTCGAAATCCTATTTTATTTATAATATTTACCCTCGGCTTCTGTTGTATCAAAGCTTCCCTGTCTATGGGTTTGAACCATATTTTGGGTATTATGAAAATTCCACCATTTTTGGGTTGGGCAGGATTATCTAAGAGTCTATGTTTCCAAAGTTTAAGAGGATTATTTTCCTAGCGCAGGGAAGCGCTCCTTTCGCAAATGTTTCCATGAATAATATAATGAGAGAAAAAATAATTTTACCCCCATCAAAACGGAAAAGTGCTGATCTCCGGGATTTTCGTTTAGAATTGTCCGGAATTTATGTACCTCAAAGTGCATTTAGTTGTTCAGTAAAGATTGCAAAAAAATTCTCCGACTGCAGCTATAAAACGGAGAGGTTACAAGTACCTCCAGACTTGCCTGAATATAATTGCAATGGCTTTTATCGTGGATGCACGAGCGGGAATCATTTATAGCCGTTTTCGCAACCCCTATCCTCTTCCAATTTGCTGATTTTTAACTCATGCACCCACAATAATATTGAAATTCAGTAAATTGCTAGGAATGCATAACATTTCATAAACTCTGTGTAGTTTGAATTCAAGAGCTAAGCTGAAGCAGGGCTGGGTAGTATTGCCAAAGGATTGAGGTAAGGCAGCTTCCAAGCACGGGGTGAATTCACCTGGAAGTTTTCACCTGAAATTTAGGAAGAGGTAAAAGTGGAATTATTCATGAATATAAAATGTTTCATGTTTCAGTAATTGAAAATTTAATTTAATTTATTGTTGTTTATCCAATTGACCCGGAAAATTTGCACGTGTGGTATTTGTTTTGTGCAAGTACATCCACTTCATTATGAGTTGTAGCGTATGCAAATTTGATTTTGTTTGTTGGAGATTCAAATACATAAGTTACAAAACGGTGTCAAACAGTACACTGCAGGATAAACTGATGCGGAATATAGCTCCCTTGAGAACAATATATCGGACGTCAGGAAGGAGACAGGCATCAGTAGCACAGGTGCTAAATGGTACCTGCATTATCTGAAAAAAGACTTGAAACCAGAAGAGGCCCTTAAGAAGGTTCAGGAGAGACCGAAGCTATCTTTATTGATGCCGAGAAAGCGGGGAACAGCAGAGATTAATGAAGGTAGGAATCAGGAAGCCCCGCAGGACCTATGCTAGTGCGGCCAAGCATTCTCGACTGGCCGTACTAACAAAAATGTTTCCCGAGCAAATACTCAAACTGAGCAGGAAACCTTGTCGTCAAGCATATGTACAAGGGATGAACGGCCCAGCTTGTGTTCACTGGACTGCGCGGCCGAGGACACAACAGAGCCAATTAGCACTAAAGTCCCTAAGTTACCAGACTGGGAAGGAACTGAACTGTCGACATATGCGGGGGATGATACACCATGAGCACACATGGTGACGGTGTTTCTTCCTAAACCCGCAGCATTAGAGACGAAGATCTCTCATTCTGAATAGCATCTCCATACACGACCATGGGGAGCTTTCAGAATCAAGGTAGAGCGTAAGGATAAACTCCTCACGATCGGGGTGAATGATCGATCCCTTGAGGCGATCAAACGTTGGAGTTGCCACATCAACTATATATTTGGCATCATTCCTGCGCCCATGCACAGGGAAAAACTGAGGAAAGACTTTACAGAGGAGGCATCGGGTGGAAAATTTACCATAGAGGCGGAAACTACTGGATCAATCAGGGAAGTAGACCTGCTGCCCAATGAAGAGCAGAAGGGATGACCTAGACCTAGATTTTCTAGAGCTTAGGGTGTACAGAGACGTGCGGTAAAGCGCCATGTCCGAGGAAGAGAGTGATACTCCGATAGTTGAGACCTCCACTAAAGGGTCAATAGCCAGCACCAAGATAGCCCAAATTAACATCCACCATGCGAAAACTGCATCTGCTGTAATTATAAGAGCAAGTTCCAAGGAAGACATTGCAATAGTGTTGGCTCAGGACCCATGGGTGTACTGGAGGCAGATTCTACAGGGAGGAACCATGCAAGTAATTTGGGACTCCTCTTATGAAAAACCAAGAGCTTGCATCATTCTTGAACGTACTTTAAAACATATATGTCTTTCAGTGTTTTTCACCGGGAAATTGTGGCTATTTAAATCTCATGTTCGACAGGGGGCACTGGAAAGGCAGTCGTTGCATCGGGCTACCTGCCAGGAGACGAAATCCGAATCCCACCGCCTAGTGAACTATAGTGAGAGGGGGCCTCACTACTTGTCCTTTGGCTGCGATGCCGACGTACTTCACGAAGTCTGGGGAGGTAGCGACGCCAATCGAAGAGGTGAGTACCTTTTTGAATTTATTCTTAGCAAAAATTTAGAAATATATAACACGCCAGCGTTTGGGACCAGTACTAGAGAGGAGGTACTTGACGTAATTCCAGGGAATACTCTGATGAGCGGCCTGGTCGGTAATTGACAGGTATAAAATAAGCGTTCTATGTCGGACCACAGAATAATCAGATTCGACATTGAGGGAAATTCTGAAATAAAAAGAATAATAAGGAATTCCAGGAGAACGGATTGGGATACCTATGTAGCACACCTGAACAACAGCATGGCTCACCTTCAAAGTGGCGGTGATATCGGGAGCGAAATGGAATTGGAAACAGTGGTGGAAGGCCTGAACAAAGTCGTCATTGACGCATATGAGGCCAACTGTCCGGTTAAGACAGTTAAGTGATCAAGGAACTTGCCCTGGTGGAACAAGAACCTAACCAGAAGGAGAGCAGAGATACTTTTCAACCGGGCAAAATAAACCGAAGACTGGCCAAGGTACAAAACTGCAATCCCCCCCCCCCCTGTCAGATAAATGTTAGATTAATTGAAAACGTAGTTCGTGCTCAGAATGGAGGAGAAGGTCATAGACAACTATAATAGAACTAACGTTGTAATATGTAATCCCTTACATCAGTGTCAACACGCTTGCGGGGCAGAACGGTCAATCGAAACTGCTCTGTATTAGCTGGTGGATATATTACGGGATGCCATAGAAACAAAAGTCCGTTTTTGGATAACGAAGGAGCGTTTGCATACAGAGATAGAAGATAGTAGTAGGCAAACAGAAGTACCCACGGGTACAAATTCTGTTCTCATAAATACTATTCGAGGTTCTCCTCCAAGTGGGGTATCACTAACATTAATGTAGAGCATGGTAGTTGATGAACTTCTAGGAGAACGAACGAACATTGGAAGGCAGGTCCCGGATTACGCTTGTGATATTATTTCAAACCGTAGTGGCAAATATGAAGTGACAGAATTCAAACCAGACTGCGAATCACTGATAATTGGTGCAGAAACGCAGGCCTGCGCATAAACCAACCAATTCATTAGGAAGTGCAATGTTGATAAGCTAAGAGCCATTAGATCATATGTCATAGAGAGAAAGCGAGTAACTGAGATCAAATATTTGGGAATCACACTAGACCAAGAATTACTCTGGAGAACACATGTTGGCAACATATGTTGGAAAGGCACAAGGTCTCTGATGACTTGCAGGGAAAAAATGGGAATGCACCCAGAAAATGCCGCACTGGATATTCACTTCAATAATAAGACCAATGATTATTTATGGGGCGGTAATCTGGGCAGAATGATCTGAACTCAGCATATAAGCGAGGGTGCAGTGTATCAGTGTGGCAATGAGGACATTCCCAACGGCATCCCTGGATGTCCTTCCGGGATTGATTCGTCTCCATCTGCACGCACAAGCCCAGGCAAGAAATGCGATGTTCAGAATGGCCGGGAGCATGAGTGACCCGGGGAACTGCATAAATCGGAGCAACATTGATATTCTTATTGGTTGGAATATGGGGATCCTAAGTTCACTTCCACATGATGTTGGACTGAGCCAAATGGAGAGCAACTTACTCCCACGTTTTTTAGTCCACGGACCCCTCGTTTGGGGCATAGCACTTAAGCATTCAAAAAACAAGGACTAACGGTTTCGTCCAGGACTGAGGCAACTCTTCAGACGCTGCCCCACTTCTGCTCTGGGAGCAGGTCTCCATTTGGTCCGGTACAACATTATGTGCATGTAAATATAGGATCCCCCATATCCCAAACAATAACCTAGCTTTAGCCTAGCTAAGGCTCAAACTATTGGCGGTTTAACTTAAATATAATACACTACATTGTCGTGTTTTTTGCGATTATATAAAGGAGCGTTTTTTACACCTGTTGCCACTATCGGCCACGCTGTTCCCAGGGCAGAGGTGAGGCAGCGTCTGAAAAGTTGCCTTTGCCCTCGGTGAAACCGTTAGTCCTTGTTTTTTATTGACATTCTTTCTAGGCGGCTGATCCCGAATTGCTGGTACCAAAGGATAAGATGACAACGGGGTTCCACTTCGATACGTTTGTAACATGTTGAAACAACAGGGCAAACTGAGAAAGCATGACATTGACATACAGCTTAAACCAGCAGCTGGTATATTGTCGGACCCCTTACCGCGGAGGGAGCAGACACTGGGGTCATTGGTCTAAGAAAAACGCACTTTGAACTAATGAGTAAGTATACTGGCATATTTCAGGCGGATATGCACGCCATAGACAAATGGGCCTCCTTCAACCTCAAAAGGAACTGTAGGGGCCAAAATATTGCTATTCTAATAGACAGCCGAGCGGCTATTAAGTCACATAGGACTTCCCAGGTAAATTCCAAACTGGTATTCGAATGTCTTATCAGACTGAACACGCTTGGCTTGCTGAATAAAATCTCGATACTCTGCTTTACAGGCCACATTGTATTGGAAGGCAATGAGGTGGCGGACGGGCTGACCAGGAAAAGAGCAGCCATACCGCTGTAGGGGCCTGAGCAATTATGTTGGAGTTGGAAATGAGTTCCTGAGCTGAGGAAACGTGCTGGCCAGGAGAGGAGCGGCCACATCGCTATACGGATTTGAATCATTCTGTGGAGTTAGAAACGGGTTAATAGCCACTACATAGAAAAGTGAAGAGAAACAGCGGAGGAAACTTTACTGCACGAACTTACCAGAAATGGAACAATCCAGATTGCTCATGAGGGGATGCGAAGGCAAGTGCTCGAAAAATTGCTTAAACCCCATCAAGAAAAGCATCATATCATGGCGGGAATACTCACAGCTCACTGCAGGCTAAACTATTATCTGCGGAAGCTAATGATATCTGAGGACACGGTTTGTATTTTTTTTGGAGAGAATAATAGAACCTCCACACATGTTCTAGAAAAATTTTCAGCACTTATGCAAAGTGGGGTCAGGACCAATTGAGTTTCGACAGATTGTCAAGATCACAAAGCAACGCGAAAAGCAATACTATGAGAAACTTTCTTCTGAGTGTACATAACAAAAGAGATGCTGGCATCGTTTCAGCAGGGAAATCCGGTCAAAAATAACAAATCTAAATCCTAACCAGGCAAAATTTGCGCCTTATCTTCCTCCATCCACTGATAGGAATGTTATCACCGTCGATCTCAATTGACTAATCTATTTCTTGGATATCAACCAAAATGTCCTCCTAGCATAGGATCTGAATGCCGTGCTGTATCCCTTGCGCCCCATTAACTCCCCAAAGGGTCGCTGCCTCGAAGAACAGCAACTCGAAATTCCACCTCCTCAACAGTGGTAAACCTACTTTCTACAAACCCCTAGCTTGACCGAACCATATCGGCTCCACCTCTGACACAATCGTCTCAAATTCAATATCGTTCAACTGGCTCTGGGACGAGAAGAAATCTTAAATACCCATCATCGACTAATCCTCATCCAAAGCAGCAAAGCCAGCCAAATCAAAGCGTCTATAATCGGACACTCTCCCTTCATTCATATGCTCAAATACCTTGAGAATAAAGTAGAATTCCCAACGGCTCCTTCCCCGAGGCGATGTCTTGGCCTCACTAGACCACCCGAGTTCATATCGTCTTTGCTCTATCTAACGAGCATCCGCCTCCTTCAGAAAACCCCTACTGGCGGCGAGAGTAATTCTGAATGTCAAAGTCTTCAACCCTCCTCTCTACTCTGTCATTAAAAGATAAACTACGTCGCATCTCACATATTAACCGCTGTTTTAAATAAATTCCATACAATTATAGAAAACACTGTTCCTGATAGAAACTTCCATCTTTTCAAAGACTTTACCGTTTTAAATCCATACAGGAAAGAAGTTTTATGTGACAGAACCGATCTTGAATTCTGCCAATGCCTTGGCCCAATGAGCTGGGGCTTAAGAATACACTCAAAGTCTTTCCTGCTTGTCGTGATAGCGTGCTAAAAGGGATAGAAATTTGTAGGCCTGTAAATTTTGAAACTTTATTGCTATCGAAACGTCAACAACGCCTCGGATAGGGAATGACTTCTTGACAACGTCTTTTGGCAATCGAAAACGGACTATGATTGGTTTTTGGAATGTAAGAACGCTGCTGCGCGCTTTATCCAACTTACGCGGGAATTCTAGTCTAGGAAACTGGACATTCTGGCCCTAGGCGAAGTAACTCACCATCTTACATCTAAGATACTTTAGAGAGAACTCCTCTCCTCCAAGCAGCAATCAGCTCTTATTCTCTGCAAAGCTTAGTGGTAGGAGGGACGAATCTGGTACCCGGTAGCTTCTGACGGTTACCGCAAGGGGCGCTCTGTTGACCTAAGAGCCAGCGTCTCACAGACTTCTAATTGCAAGATTTCTGTCCAGGTTAAAGAGCATCACAATATTCTCGGCACCGTACGACCAAGCAGATTGACCACTTGGCGATCAACAACAGATTTAGGAGTTGCCTCCTGCATGAGTGTAACAAGAGAGGCGCCGACATCGGTCTCGACAGGGATCACCATCTGATGGTCGCTCACATTCGCTTACCTGTTGTGTCCGCCACTTCCTGCAGGTTTAGCAAGCAGCGACTTCCCCAAGTTTAACATCAACCGCTGTCGCTCGAAAGTGGAAGAGCTATTTTGCTGATTGGACCGCAGATATACTGAGAAACTCGTCTGGGATATCAGCATTGGGTTGCCATTGAAAATGCACATTTTTCGGTTGCTACACAAGTCATCGGCCACGTCATAAGATCTGGTTGGTCTGGTTCTATTGACCGCTGCGACTAGTGCTGGGTACGGAAATCTTCGGAATCCAATTGGAGGGATTGCTGCATGCTTCCAGCCATGGCATAGATAATAGCTAAATTAATCCTGTAACGCATCAAAGAACCTCTCGAATATATGGTCGAAAAAGAGCAGTCTGGTTTCCGCTCCGGATCTTCCTAAGTTGGCTCTACGGATAATTTTGAAATTGGACACGGATATTCGCTTTATCTGCTCTTGATCGATTCCGAGAAAGCTTTCGATGCCATGAACAGGAACTGTATCTGACGTGGTCTATACAGGAAGAGCATTTCGAAAAAGCTAATTGATTCTCAGAATTATATATGATGCCGTAAAACATCAACCGCTGCATTGAAGTAAAATCTCGAAGGATTGTGAGAAGCAAAACGGAATCCGTCAGGGCCGCATCTTGTCACCGATATTATTTTTTCTTGTTATCGGCGACGTTCTTCTTCCTGCTTCATCCGGAGGTGTGGAGGAGGCCACGACATCTTTCCTCAAATACCTCCACTACCCTGATAACATTTTTCTGCTCTCTCGGACCTTATACTATTTCAAACGAAAAACTTGGTCGCACACACAGGCGTGGCGCCCGAACGCGATGTGGTGGGAAAACGAAAGTGGTACGAATTAACACATTAAGGAGGGGTGGCATTTGCATAGCCGGTGTTCCCAGATGGGAATAATAGAAAAAAAGGGTGTCCGGGGAACTTCTGGGGGAGTTGAAGAACATTTCATGTAACCGCGAGCGGTGGCGCGTAGGTGTAATTGACACGAAGGGGTAAATAGCAGCTATATAAATTCAGGAATAGAACTAGTACCGCCTATTTGATGAAAGGAGCTAAAGACCGAAAAATCCTGTATAACTAAGATATGTATCTAGAGTTAATTCAAAGTAAAATGAATCGAAGGGTAGGGTGAAGCCTTACGGAAAGCGAGAATTCTTTGAACCACATGTCGGAGTTTTTTCTTCAGGAATGGATCTAGCTCCATTTATTGTCTCGTAAATTAAAGGAAAGTGGTATCAAATGTTGAGAAACAACCCGAAGTATCTACGCACTAGCGCCGAAATGTGAGCCTCTAGGGAAGGAAAGGAACATCCTAGTAGCTACTAAGCAGAAAGCAGAAACTGTCAATGGAGTATCTTAAATGTAGTTGGCTCACAATAGTATGTATAGGGGAGACCAGGGCAATTCGTGACACCGCGAAAAATTCGAAAAAGGTGCCACAGAAACCCATGTAAAACTAAAAATCTCAAAAAAATTCCTGTAGTTGGCTCTAGTGGCATTCTAGGTTGGAGCAAAATTTGACGGGCGCATCTGCCATTGTAAGTTGCTGTTCGCTTATGTTTTCAAAGCTGATAACAGCAGGCTTCATTTTTTGGCTGACTAAGAAACCAACTCCGAAGTAGTGACCATTCCCCCGGAAACCGGTCCCTGTTCAACGCATCTCTTGCAATGCTGTTACATCAGCCCCATATTCGGAGAGGGTATCGGCTAGCTGGTTGGCAGCTCTATCTCTGTACAGGGAGCGCACATTCCATGAGAAAATGCCCAAATCGTTATTCCGTTTTCGTTGCCGGGTTCGCCGTTGTGTTATCCGTCCAGTCCGAAGCTCCTGTTGTGGCTTGGTAACAAGTTTTTTACCGTGTAAGGTTATCAGCCCTGCCCAACCCCCAACCTGGAGGACCAGTTGATACAATTTGTCCCGTTTTTAAGCGCGGGAGACTTGCCTTCATCCTTCTCCGTCTGTAGCTTTTAGTTAAAAAAGAGCTTAAAAAAGAGAGATAGGGTTTGGTAGTAGAGCTGTTGATGTTGGTTCAGCAGGCGTTTCCCAGGTTTTATACTCCATCGTGGGTACCAATCCACGTTTCGCCCTGGGACCTATGCTACCCTTTAACCACAGGAAATTCGAAAATTGGCCTCCGAGTATGCGAGACAACTGAATTTGTACATACCAAATTCTTGGACGGAGCAAGAAATTGCCATAGAAGATTGATTCTCCCATTTTTTGAAACGGCACCATAATTTGTCTATGCGTAAGCCCCAAGTCTAGTCCGACCCTCCGCTTTTAATAGAGTGAGTGTCCAAAATCTACAAATGACGTACAAGCGAATAGACTACGATCCATCTTCAATATGAACGAAACTGGTCTTACTACCATACACACTCCCTGCAGAATTGTAAGCCGCAAAAGTTTTAAGCAGATTGGACGGATCACCTCGGCAGAAAGAGGAACTCTAGTGATAAAGGCGTTGGTTGTATCAGCACATGGAAGCTATGTGCCACCATTTTTCGTATTCCCACGAGTAAATTTCAAACCTCATTTTTTGTCGAACGCACCCATTGGGAGCGCTGGAAACGCAAACAAAAGTGGCTGGATGATTGCTTCTGATTTTTTGTTGTTTTTGAGACATTGTCGAGACCAGTCTCAGGCTTCAGCAACAAATCCAGTGCTTTTCATTTTGGACAATCAGCAATCTCATAAACTACAGCCATTGGACAAATTGTACAATCATCATTATTGTGACGTTGTTAAGAAATCCTGTAAAGACGATGACAGTATATAATATTCCTTCGATTGTCACCTCTGCGTTACCCTTGGTTGCAACAAATTCAAGCATACCATCTAGATTTAGAGCGGCAGGAATCTTTCCCCTGAATCGAGATATTTTTGGCGAAATTGATTTCTCGCCCAGCTATGCCACTAATAGAACATGAACTGAAGTAGATTGACCACGGTCAAGGGCGTCAACTGAAAGCAATGTGTCAAATACCTCAGGGTCGAACTTGATCGATGATGACATTCCTCTCGCCCTCCAATTCATTCGATCGTTTCCAAAAGCAAGTAAAAGATAGGTTTGCGGACGATATCGGGGTAACAATAGTGGCACAACGCTTTGACGAGATCGAAATCTATGCAAATGAAGCGATATGGGAGATCAATTCCTGGTTGAAAAAGTCCGGTCTATCACTTGCTGAACATAAAACGGAACTAGTGCTAATCAGCAAAAGAAGGAAAGACACGACCGTGAAAATTAAAGTTGGTGAAAAAACAATTTACTCACAAGAGTCGCTTAAATATTTGGGAGTAATGATTGACAAAAGGCTCAACTTTAAAAAACACATTGAGTGCGCTGAACTAAAGCATCTTCCATCGCTTTGACGATCTCGAGGATACAACCGAACATTGGTGGACCAAGACAAAGTCGACGTCGTCTTATTTCAAGGGTAGTTAGTTCCGTGCTACTCTACGCAGCTCCAGTTTGGGCAACCGTTCTGGAAAACAAATCAAACTGCGGAAAACTAGGAATGGCGTATCGACTAAGTGCACTCCGGGTATGCAGTGCTTATCGAACGACATCAGGAGAAGTAGCATATGTACTGGCAGGGACAATCCCCATAGACATCTTGGCGGATGAAGGCCGGCGTCTCTACGACAATATGTATGCAATCGGTGAGTCTATTGTACTTCGACGGCAACTAGCACGGCGAGAATCCATCGCAAAATGGCAAAAGAGATGGAACGAGGCACAAACTGGCCGTTGGACCTACCGTATCATTCCACACATTCGAAGATGGATGGAAAGGGATCACGGGGAACTAAGCTACGAGCTAACACAGTTTTCAAGTGGACATGGAGGTTATCGGGCTTATCTTTATCGATTTGGACACGACGAGCCACCATGGTGCCCAAGATGTGGTAACGTTGCTGAGAATGCGGAGCATGTTGTGTTTGAGTGCCCAAGGTTTACAGCACACCGAACTAGGCTGGAGGCGATCGCAGACAGGCGCTTAGCACCTGGAAATATAGTGGTGTTTATGTAGGAATCAACGGAGGCTTGGAATCAAGTGGTAATTGAGCTGAAAATGATTCATGAACAGCTAACTGCGAAGGAAGCAAGAAAGGGAGCGAACAATAATGCGCCGCAGTTAAGAACTGATCCAGCCCCACGATGCAATGCTTATCGCAGTCCCGTGGGGAGAGTGGAGGAAGAAGGAGGTGGTTTTAGTGAGTAGAAGTCTCACATAACTGTATGGCAGAAGCCAGCAGTAGGTTTTGAACCTTTCCACCTTCCAACGATGAAAAAAAAAAAAAAGACAGACAGATAGACAGTAAACCGATTTTAATAATAAGGTTTTGTGTTTACACAAAACCTTAAAAATATCTTGGATAAATATCATAGAAAATCCACACAAAAATTTTTCGTCTAAAGTTCGAGGGTTGAACCATTAAAAAGAAATAGCAACCGTTTTTAAGGTTTTGTGTAAAACAAAACCTTATTAAAATCGATTCAATGTCTGTCTGTCTGTCACACGCATTTTTCTCCAAAACGGCTAAACCGATCCGAACGAAATTTGGTGGACAGATGGGAACTATGAAATCCCACGCATACAGTGAGTGGCATAAATTTAGGTGGAGTTTAAAGGGGGGCTCCCCATACATGCAAAGGGGGGATTCAAAAATTTTTTTCACTGGATATAGTTGTGTAGGGTATCAAATGAAAGGTCTCGATTTGTACTTTCCGAAACTGACATTAGTTTTGGCATAAATTGCAAAGTGCGTGAGTAAGGAGCCAAAATGTACGCACTTGAAGTGAGACAGGACTCATTTTCGGAAACTACCCAACTTAAAAATCCGAAAAAAATCAGGGTGGGGCGCCTAGATGAAATCTAGGCCTCAAAATATGTCCCATTCCGATATCTGCTCAAATACACTTAATATAAATAGTATATTACTACTTTTTAGAAATTTACTGGAAAACCCCCTTAGATTCATCCTAGGTCTTCTGAATTTTGTACCAGCATAGGGGACAATATTTCGTATATATGTGCTAAATTTCATGGAAATCAGGCGATTAACGCCAAAGTTATAGGAGTTCAAACTTAGCAATTTCGCCGAGTTTACTGCTTCCAAAGCCATGCAAATCAGATGCTGACGTCATAATTACCAGGAATAATTGACATTCGCGTGGAATATTAAAGTCACATTTATGAAGAATCTATTTATCTGCAGCCCTTCGAGAGATGTCCCATTCCGGTTTCTGCTCAAAAAATTTACTAATAGTATATTATCAACTTTTAGAAATTGACTAAAAGACTCCCCTTAAGTTCATCCTAAGTGTACTAAATTTTGCACCGACATAGAGGACAGCCGTGCATACACATGCCAAGTTTCATGAAAATCCAACTATTAGTGGGAAAGTTTTAGCAGTTCAAACTTATCCTGTTCGTGCTAATTAACAGCATTCTAAGCCATACAAATAAGATGCTGACGTCATAATTAACGACAATAATTGAAATTCCAGTGAAATATTAAAATTCCATTCAAGAAGAATCTAATTCTCCCTAGCTCTTTTTAAGGTTTTGTTTGTAAAACAAAACCTTATTAAAATCGGTTTACTGTCTGTCTGTCTGTCCGTCTGTTTGTCTGCCTGTCTGTCTGTCTATCTGTCTGTCTGCCTGTCCGTCAGACGCATTTTTCTCGGAGACGGTTACAGTGATTGACACAAAATTTGGTAGAAAGGTGGGAACTGTGAACGCTCACGCATATAGTGAGTTACATTCTCTTACGACGAATTTAAGGGGGGGTCCCCATACATGCAAAAGGAGGGTGTAAATTTTTTTTTCATCAAATATAGTCATGTGGGGTATCAAATTAAAGGTCTCGGTTAGTACTTTTTGAAGTTCGAAGTTTTGACATTTGTTGAAAAGGTGCGGAGTGCGGGGGGTTGAAAGTGGTCATTTTTTTAACGAACCCATTCTCAGGAACTACCCAACTGAAAAATCTGGAAAAAATCAGGATCCTGCCACTATATGGTGCCTAGGCTCCGAAATACCTTCCATATCGATACCTGTTCAAATAAAGCTAATAATAGTATATTACTATAATTTTTAGTAATTGACAGGGAAATCCCCCTTAAGTTCACCCTAGAATCACAAAATTTTGCAGCAATGTATAGATCATGATCCTGCCAAATTTGGTGAAAATCGCACTATTACTAACAAAGTTATACTAGGTCAAATCTGTGCTCCTCTGCAAATTCAAGACTATGAAAGTGGCTATTTTCATATAATATATGCATATTTTACGTGCTACATACTAATGGCCCAAATGCACACCCAAATCTCTTTATAAAAGAAATATACAAAACCTTTCATACCTGAAGCGTCTAGCTTCCGGTTTCCCGACTTGTTGTATATATATAACAGTCTAATCAGGAAAAAATCTCTTACTCGAATTATTCTAAACAATCTTATGTAGAATGGTAACTGAAGAATACAATACATACAATACTGTGACGTTCAAGGACCTTAAAATCAAGAACTTTACTTTTAAATGTTAGCAGATTCTCCCCCTTTAAGATAACTCCAAGGTCTTGTTACGATTATTTGGATTCCCATTACAGCCATAACGATGAATGACTAAACAAGTTTTCACTATTCAAGCACCCGCTTATCACTAAGACGTGCTAAATTTCCAGTGTTGGGTTCGGGAGATAACAAGATAGTATCCGAAGTATACCATCCCTTGGAAGTGAAGTTGCACCCTCACTACATCCACTTTGTGGGAACGTGCTTCAAAGAGCAGTTGCCAAAGTTACTGACAAATAACTTGCCTAGCAAAAGAAAACTTCCCAGAAAACAGTGACACGAGCAAGTTTATTTATTAGCCTATTAGCATCTTTCCATTCAACGGTTTCTATGTGAAAATGACGAGATGAAGTTCAAAACTCTCCTAAGAAAACTTCTCCCCTTTTAAATCATTATTCTGACTCTTGATTTTTAGATAACTTCCATTACCATCTGTTTTTCTTAGAAAGTTTTCGTCAACTTGGGAATCGTCGTTGTAAATTCATTAAATGCTAATCAAGAAAGTTGCAGAAATCTAAATAGACAAAAATAATTTCGGGTTCATTTTAAACTTTGATTCGAAGGTAGTCAATATTTGGATACTTGACGGTGACACCATCTGGCACGAGCAATATAATAATATACTGGTCAATTGATTTCAAAAAGATTAAGTTGTGCAGAACTCCGAAATTGGCATTTGATTTCCATAAATGCCAAAATTTGTAATTATTGATGAATTTCGCGGAAAATATTGGGACAAACACTTCGAAACTATAAATGGCGTCAAACGAAATTGCAAATAACAAAGTTAGCAAGGACACGTGACATTATACATGAAATTATATCACAGGTGATTCGACATCAATAACAAAATCAAAGTAATGAAACGAAAAGATTGTTTTTTTGGAATAGGGACAACTTTTACAAACTGTGAGCGCTGAGGAAGGGAGTAACTGGCTCCCGAAATATCGATATCTACAAATAAATACAAAAGGGTTGTCCCCAGTCAAGAGACAATCTTTCGTTTCATTGAAGCCCAGGACAACCAAGAAGTTCAACCACGAAATCAAAGTAGTTTCTATCAAAATGCTTCCAAACACATCCGGAAAATTTGCAGGGTTATTTAAAAGTATGAGTTTCACTTCTAGGTGAAGTCGAGTTTTGACAAAGATACAGTGTTTTTCCAACTGAATGAAAGTTTCCACTATACAAGACTGAGAAACAAAGCAACGATAAAAGTAAAAACATTTAGAAAGGAGGTAACTGCAGTACAGTTCCGAGGTCTACCTACCATTTATGGCTACCGTAAACCAAAACTAGCCGCGATTCTGTTAGTCTGTAGCTTTTTTGTCCTTTCCACTATTCTCTAAATCAATTCCTCAATCACATCTTGGCTTAACATTAATAAAGATTAGTTTATTTTCAACTACTTATTTTAAATTGTTATTTTATGCCTGCATGCAATTGAGTGCATTTTGCCTAGCGAATCGATGCCTGCAACGGGAGAGCATTTGGATAAATCATGTTACGAACCTGTGGGCAGTAATATTGGCATTCCTATTTGTTTCGCATGCGAGTGATGAACTGCTAAAATCCGACCTACAGTTGGTGTGAAACAAGGAGAAACCTTTTTAAGGTTTTGTGTGAAACAAAACCTTATTAGAATCGATTCGATGTCTGTCTGTCCGTCTGTCTGTCTGTCTGTCTGTCTGTCTGTCTGTCTGTCCGTCTGTCTGTCTGTCTGTCTGTCTGTCTGTCACAGCCGATTTATTCGGAAACGGCTGAACCGATTGTCACGAAAATTGGTGGGAGTATGTGATCTGCCGTTCCCTTTACATGTAGCAACTGCCGCCATTTTGTGTTAAGTTTAAGGGGGGCTCCCCATACATGTGAAAGGACGGTGCAAAATTTTTTTTCATAAAATGTGGCCATGTGGGGTATCAAATGAAAGGTCTCAATTAGTACTTTTCGAAACTGGTTCAATATTTAATATTGGGTGAAACATAGGAGAGTGAGGGCTCAAAATATGACCCCCAAAAAGTGTAACAGGTCTCGTTCTCAGAACCTATCCAACCGAAAAATCTGAAAAAAATCTCAAAAGTGCATCTCTACGAAATCTAGGCCTCAAAATATATACGGTTCCGATATCTGCACAAATAAAGTTAATAATAGTATATTTCCACATTTTAGAAATTTACCCGGCACCCCCCTTATGTTCGTCCCAGAAGTACAAAATTTGGCACGGGTATAATGAAGAATATAATGCACAATTTGGTCAAGTTTGAGGAAAATCCAACCATTATTAACAAAGTTATAGGAGGTAAAACTTTACAATTTTTTGTGAATTTCGTGCACTCTACAACCTGATGACGTCATCATCACATATCAATTCGTCAATACCATACGAAGTAAGTTCCTATGAATTGGGTTGAAAAGAATTATTTTGTTTTAGTTCTTTAATCATTTGTATATGAATATCAATTATTCCAACGAGACATGTGTGTATGTAGGTATATATGATAGTATATGCGTGCTAATGAACTTTGCGGGTAGAGCCTAATTCAGATAGATATAAGAAGTAAATCGGAAATATGGGTACGATCAATTTATATACGTGCCTATAAGTGTACAGTATTCGGAAATAGGCAGTTTGTTTGTTTAGGGTGAGCGTAACATCTACGGCTGTAATATGTACGTATGTCTCGTAGTTTTGTAGCTGTATACGGATAGAAAAATGTGTGTTGAAATTTCTTAGATAAGATGAACACAAAACCTTTATACCCGAAGCACGAGCTTCCGGTATTCCGACTTGTTAAGGTTTTGTGTGAAACAAAACCTTATTAGAATGGTGACGGTGTCTGTCTGTCCGTCTGTCCGTCTGTCTGTCTGTCTGTCTGTCTGTCTGTCTGTCTGTCTGTCTGTCACACCCGATTTATTCGGAAACGGCTATACCGATTGTCACGAAAATTGGTGAGAGTATGTAATCTGGTGATCCCTTTACATGCAGTAAGTGGCGCCATCTTGCATTAAGTTTAAGGGGGGGCTCTCCGTACATGTGAATGGAGGGTGCAAATTTTTTTTTCTCAGAATGTAGCCAAGTAGGGTATCAAATGAAAGGTCTCAATTAGTACTTTTCGAATCTGGTTCAATATTTGATATTAGATGAAACATAGGGGAGTCAGGGTTGAAAATATGACCCACAAAAAGTGTAACAGGTCTCGTTCTCAGAACCTATCCAACCGAAAAATCTGGAAAAAATCACAGTGGTGCATCTCTACGAAATCTAGGCCTCAAAATATATCCGGTTCCGATATCTGCACAAATAAAGTTAATAATAGTATATTTCCACATTTTAGAAATTTACCCGGCACCCCGCCTTATGTTCATCCCAGAAATACAAAATTTGGCATGAGTGTAACGAAGAATATAATGCACAGTTTGATCAAGTTTGAAGAAAATCCAACTATTATTAACAAAGTTATTGGGGGTGAAACTTTACAATTTTTTGTGAATTTCGTGCACTCTACAACCCGCATGACGTCATCATCACATATCAATTCGTCAATACCACAACGAAATGAATTTTTATGAATTGGGTCGCAGACAATTATTTTGTTTTAGTTTTTTAGTTATTTGTCAACCAGACATGTGTATATGTAGGTATATAATATATGTGTGCTAATGAACTTTGCGGCTAGTGCCTAATTCAGATAGATATAAGACGTAAATCGGAAATATGGGTACGATAAATTTAGATATGTGCATATATGTGTACAGCAGGTAATATAAGTTTGTTTGTTTAAGGTGAGCATGATATCTATGGCTCTAATATGTACGTATGTCTCGTAGTTTGGAAAAATATGAAGGATTATGTTGGATTTGTAGCTATATATGGACAGAGAAATGTGCGTCTCTTACATAACACAAAACCTTTATACCCGAAGCGCGTGCTTCCGGTATTCCGACTTGTTTTTTTTTATTTTTGAGCCATTAGCTGATGAAGAGAGAAAGTGGATGGCTGGTACTGGATTGGTACGTCGAAGTCGTGTTTGAATCCATGTGAAGTAGTTTTTTTTGTAGAATAAAACCTTATTAAAAGTGGTTCTATTCGTCCGTCTGCCTGTCTGCCCTTCTGTTTGTCTTCTATCTGTCATATGCAGTTTTCCCTGAAATGGTTTTATCCATTCAGGCGAAATTTGGCGGCACCTCCCCCATAATAGTGCAGAATTATATTTTTGAGAAACTGGATGGGAATCTTATTAAATCCATCCTAAAATTTTCTTAGAATCGTAATGTAGAAATACAGGCTATATTTACTGAGAAATCGGGATGAATTTAAGGCGGGTTGGTCAGCAAAATTCGAAAACAAAGTAACCTACCAATATAACCTTCACTTACTTGGAGAAAAAACATTTTGAACTCCTACGCCCCTTCCTTAAACAGAATTGGACAAAATCATGACGTCGTATTACGACACCACCTACAATCCCCTCAGACAATCAGATGAGACTGAGTACCGAAGCCATTGACAGCACAGTCCTCCGCAATACCTATAAGGGTGAAATGGATGCCGCAGTCAACAGAGATCCTGAAGATGAAGCATCAACAAATGATCTTCACAACCACGTCAAGAACATTATCATTAATACGGCTACAAACATACTTGGCCCCAGACGCAAGAAAAGTCAGAACGGCTGGTTTAACGATGAATGTAAGCTAGCAACGGAACGGAAGAATGCCGCATACCGAGTAATGTTGCATTCTCAAAGAAAGCGGACACGCGCGGAGACTTATCACGAACTCTGTCGAGCGGAGAAGCACCTTCACAGACAGAAAAAGGAAGCCTAGGAGAACCAACAAGTCTGCGAACTCGAAAAGTATAGGGAGCAACCGCATCAGGCGCGGAAGTTTTACCAACAAGTCAGCAGGATCAAGCCTTATACACCTCGATGCTCATCCTCCCGAGGCAAAGAGGGAAATCTGATATCCGACAGAATGGGCATAATAGAGCGATGGGTTGAGTATTTTGATGAACAACCAACAACCAAAATATCGCCGAGTTGGAGGTCCCGCCAACTGAAGACGACGGACAAATACTGCCACCACCAAGCATAGAAGAAACAATCCACGCAAATCATCGGCTTAAAAGCCATAAGTCGCCAGGAGCTGATGAAATTACAGCCGAATTGGTTGAATATGGAGGCGACCAATTACACCAAGTGGTTCATCAACTGATGCTCGAGGTGTGGGACAGCGAGTCAATGCCTGACAACTGGCAACGGGGCATTATCTGTCCCATACATAAAAAGAGAGATATCACACAGTGCAGCAATTATAGAGCTATCTATCTTGCTAGGCCGGATAGCCCCATACGCCCAGAAAATCATTAGCCCATACCAAAGGGGCTTCACTCCAGGCAAATAGGCAAATAGATCAGATTTTCTGTCTGCGACAAGCGATGAAAATATGCTGGAATATGGACATCAGTTGCACCATCTCTTCATCGACTTTAAAGACACCTATGACAGCATATCCAGGGTAAAACTGTACACGGCCATGAGAGAATTCGGTATCCCGGCTAAATTGATAAGACGGACTAATGCGCGAGGCCTGATAAAAGCCTAAAACTTGGTGTTGCTACAAATTCCCCAAAAATCAACTGATGTTCCCTTTTCGTGTCGTTATATTTGTCTTTTAGATACAATGGAGAAGATGTTGGAAAGGGTGAGATACAACTGGTTACATCCGTTCGTCGAGCTAGCAGGTTGTCTATAAGAGTTGCAATAAGGGTTTCGGTGAACGCGTTGTTCAGTCGATGCAATAGCAGCGATCGTGGACCTGGCTCGGAAGGTATCGACCGCTGGTAAGTGCTGCGCGATAGTGACGCTGGAAGTCAGGAATGCATTTAACTGGGCCAACTGGGCCCGGATTTAAGGCATCCTGGCTAAACTGAGTGTTGCTGCTTATGTAGCTGGGATATTCGGGAGTTACCTCTCGGAGAGACTTCTTTAGCACGAGACGGATCACGAGCCGAAAGAATATATTGTGATAGCAGGTGTTTCCCGTATAGGAGTCCCTGTTGTAGAACATAATGTATAACGGATTGCTTGGCTTTCGCATGTCCAAGGAGGCAACATTGATTTGTTTCGTAGGCGAGCTGGCGGTGGTTATAGATGCGAAACGCCCCGGTGACGAGCACGTTTATGAAAGTAAAACCATTGATGCCATCAAACGATGATTACAAATGGTTCAAGTGGGCCTGGTGGACGATAACATCAGAAGGCAGTCCTTATTACCACCCGCAAGAAAAACAATACTGGCAGATATCTGGAAAAAATACTATGCGCGAGAAAAGGCAGCAGGGCTGACGCCTAATATTGGAGAACCAAAATGTAGTCGCCGGCTCAGGGCTGGTGGGATTCATCCTGCTATACGCGGCTCCTGTCTGGATGTGAGCACTCGACAACACGTTGAACCAGCGAAGGGTGAGTTCAATATACCGGTCAATTACGATGACGGTGTTCAGCGCATATAGGAGCAGTGAGCTAGTGTGTGTCATCGCGAGA
The DNA here is from genome assembly GCF_905115235.1 of Hermetia illucens. Classification (NCBI taxonomy): domain Eukaryota; kingdom Metazoa; phylum Arthropoda; class Insecta; order Diptera; family Stratiomyidae; genus Hermetia; species Hermetia illucens. The sequence goes on from NC_051850.1 coordinate 168,321,363, forward strand.
GTGATTCTTTTGGATTTCTACCAGAGACGGCGAACGAATTTACCCTATGTCACTGCAGGCTTCCAAAAGCCACTAGGAGGGAGCTGTACAGAAGATAGCAACAACGCTGGGATAATTCCAAAAAAGACCGGTTGATCCATACACTGATCTCATGTATTCGAGATGGGCCCAGCAAAAACATGAAGAATAGAATGACCACCTAACACAGTGCCTCACGGGCGCGGTGAATACAGAAAGTACTTTCATCGCTTCAGATCCCGAATGCGCCACTACCCCCGAGAACTCGGAGCATGTCCCAGGTTCGCAATTGAAGGAGGGAGATTAAATGACATCCTCAACGTAGTTATCGGAACCCATAATCTCCTGGAAGTGATACTTAAGTCGGAAGCAAATTGGATCCTAGTGAACACAGCAATGGCTGCCATACAGGAAGAGATGCAGGTAATAGATTGACCCCGGAAGGCGCGTCAGACGCTTGACTTAATCTAAACAAGTACTGGTAGTTTTGACGAAGTTTTTTAGTTTCTAATTTCATTTTTAAATAATAGAGCTGAATTGGTGAAAAACCAGAATTTGAGGAGTGAAGGAGCTCTTCTGGATTTCTTAAATTTAATTGCTAATAAATTATTTTAAAAAAAGTAAAATGTTTTAATTGAATTAAATATATTCTTAATTAAAAAATATGACTCTAACTAGTGACCAGGATTATTCACCAGCATTTGCAGGGAAAGCGGCGTTAAAAGGTGGACCGGTGCAAGTTCGGCTCGAGACAGGCATAATTCAGTTAGTGGTCAATCGATAGCAGCGCAGAATTGGGGGGAAACGTGATTTCGCCGCAGTTTCCCAGTGCGTGGGTTTGCGTGTGCATTGGAGAAGTTGCACTGAATGCTTGCATCGATCCATTGCCGATAGCAGCGGTGGACTCCCATAGGTTATTTGTGAATGGAGAAGTACTACAGGAGCACTTGAATGCTGAGATACGCAGCTGAAGCGATTTCAAATGTCACTTCGCCCACAGAAGGTCGATCGCACGTCTAGCGAAAGAAAACATCAGGAAGGACAAGACTCGATGACAAAGTAGCCGCAACAAGAAAATCAGACGGCCTGCAATTCAATTTTCCTGCTGGGTGGAGACAAAGTCGGTGTGGAGCTCCTAATGTCCTTGTGGCTTGAGCGATTACCGGGGGCACGCAAGTGTATGATGGCCTGCGGTCGGAGAATCTCTTGAGGTGTTGCCCGCAACTATGTATAGGATACACATGGTGCACGCGGACCCCGTGGTCAAGGAGATGTCTCGCGAATCCGCCGAGATGGCGGAACTTTGGAAACAGTTGGCCGCGCTTGGGAACAATGTGGCTGAACTGACGGCGGCGGTGAGTGCTTTGTGTTTGAGAAAGAGCTCTTGAACTTGCTTAACGGCCGCCTCGAATAATGGACGTTTGGGTAGACGCGAGCCGCGTTTCACTTCGAAGTCCGGGGAGTGGTGATACCACCACAGATTTGGGGATCAAGCGACTAAAGGTACCATCGCTTGAAATTTTAAGGGGCTCCAGAAAATGAGTTCGCTGGGGTTGCGGCGAAGTCTACACGAAATGCGTCGCTTTATACTATACGACCCCGTAGTGCAATTATCAGGTAGACACAGTCGCAGAAGTCTCAGTCCTCCCCGTCTCTAGACTCAACAAACTATTTCCCCACGCGCCTATCGGAATTTACAGGCAAGGAGACATGACTTTTGGTTTGAGTAGGACCTTTCCATGGCGCTTCATTTTGGGTGATATCAGTGGTCCCATATTAGGCACACACTTCGTCTGTCACTAGGGGCTACTAGTAGATATGCAGCATAGGTCCCTGATAAACGCTCCCTGATAAACCACTCTTTGGCTGTCAGGAAAAATTACAACCTTTTCTAACAACAACACTCTCTTTATCATTTCTGGGGATGTTGCAGGATCACATCAACACTATTAATTCCCCAATGTTATCGAAGGTGCATATTCCACCACCCCAGAAGCTCACCGTTGCGCGAAAAGACTTTGAGCAACTGCTTAAACAGGATATATGCAGACTTTCCAACAGCAATTGATTTTCTCCACTTGTCCCCAAGGTCAATGGTGAATGGCGACCTTTTTAGATTATAAACACCTGAATGCTTAGACGATTCCAGACCGGTATCCAATGCAATCATCGAAGACTTTGCACATTATTTGGTAAACTTTCATGTTTTCTCAACCTTAGATCTCGCCAAGGTCTACCGCCAAACCCCTGTAGCTCTCCAAGATATTTGCACACCTTTTGAACTCTTCGAATTCACACGGATGATTTTTGGCATGTGCAATGCGGCGCAAACCTTCCAGAGATTCATACACTCTGGTCTATGAAACTCGGACTTCTGTTTCGTCTGCTTGGATGATGTTCTGCTCGCTTATTCACCGAGTCTGAGCATTTGACACATCTCGAGCGCATTTTTCAACGTCTCCTTGAAGATGATCTAATTCTCAGCGTTGATAAATGTAAGTTTCTCTAACATCAGATGAAGTTTCTAGGCCATTCCATCACCTCTAACGGCATTCAACCCAACCGAGGCAAAGAGCAAGCGATCCCGAGTTTTCCACTGCCAAAGACCGTTAAAGACCTTAGAAGGTTCTTGGGCATGGGAACCTTCTACCATCGTTTTCCGCCCAAAGCCGGTCACCAATAGGCTTTACTTGGATACCGTGCAAACGTTTGAATCCACCAAGCAGCAGCTGCTAGACGCTACTCTTTTGGCATTCCCTCAGCAAAATGCACCTCTGGTTGTGTTCGATGCCTCAGACACAGCAGTAGGCGCTGACCTTAACCAAAGGATGAATCAAAACTGGCAACCTTTGGGTTTCTTCTCAAAACAGGTGAATCCTGCTCAACGCGCTCTTGCATGGTGGCCGTTCACCTTTTTCACGGACCAACTTCAACCCCAACTTCGGCAATTAGCCTACATCACCCAGTTCGCATCAGCCATTTAATATGTGTCTGCTAAGGACAACTTAGACGCTGCGCTTTGTCCTAAATCTCCTTGATCAACATCCCAGCCGCTGTAGATTTTTCGGCAATCGTTTTACCCAGAAGGATGACGCAGTTCTTCAGAGCCTACAATCGGACTCCAAATAGAAATTCAAGGAGTTCCCTATCTTCGGCTCACGTTCCTCTATCTCGTCAACTCTTCTACACTTAGTTATTTAGTTAATTAGGTCCCTGGTTTGTCCTCCAGAAGGGTTTCAAGCTGGTAACAACCAAGTACCTAATCAATCACATGACCAATTCTGGAGTTATAGTCCTCTATCACTGATCCTAGGAAAGAGAGAAACATTCCAAGACTTTATTACATATTTTCAATTCAAGTCCATTTCTGACCCGAAAAATAAATTAGTACCCAAGGCTACACACCACCCACAAGTTCCACACACATTTATTGCCTTTGTCGTAACAGCATCGTTTCACCACCCCGACTTATGTATATATACTTTGGTGACATTGACTTGATTTCTTGCAGGACACTGTACTGTCCTGTCATACCTCATATAGCATTCAGCAAGGAGTAATTCCATTCACTATATATAGTGAGGTGCACATTGAAGTGAATGAAGGAGGTGACCAAGGGTAGTTCCGAATGGTAAAAGTTCAATGTAGCCTTGGATTTTAAGATCACTGAACTCGGAACCACGATAGCTGGTTGACTACGACTAAACTAATAAAACTGAAGTAATGCTCTTTTACGGAGCGACAATAATGTATGTCCTTTATCTACCCACCTACACTATTTTCTTCATGATTTTATTTTATTACTCCTCATAATATTATTCATGGAATTATGTCCTGTCACTAAAATACAGTGGATGAGTAGAAGGACAAGCATATGCCGCTGACAAATCGGTATTTGAACCCATGGCATGAAGTGGAGGTTAATGTTAACCCAGCAATCCTTTTTTGATAAGTTTTGAAACGTTTTGCTTCTTAATTCCACTCACTTCTTGACATACATAAGTCAGCCTAGAAAGTCCGTCTACAAGCAGATTATTACATATGTCCTTTTTAATATCTCGTATCTGTCATTTCAGCAGACTTCAAGAATTATACAAGAAGGAACCAGAGAGCCAGAAAAACAGGCAAGCGTTGGTGGGACGTCAAGTCTGTATAATATTTATTCGTGCTGTATTTTGAATCCTTTTATTGCACATAGTTCAGTTATTCTAACATCCATGAAGACGAACATTTTTCAAGTTGCATCTTAACTTGCGCATCCAACCTCACCAAGAATCCTTATACGATTATTTCTCAGAAATACATTCAAAATGTGTGATTTAATGTTTCAAAAATCCTTTATCCCTCCACCATGCTACAGTTTAAATTTGTTGGTATAGAACTGAAAACGTACTCACATTCGTTGAAGTCTGCAAGGATCCTTCATTATCCAATTCCTGCTTGGTAGTCTGTGAAAAACATGGAGCACTCACTGACTTTATTGCTCCATACATACATGCAACCCATATGGAAGGAATGGATGGGAACCGTAAATTCAAGCGAATGGCTCTTGAAAACTGAATAACTTTCCTTCGAATGTAGAAAATCAGGACATCAAGACCGGTTGAAATAGCTTGCCCAGCTTAGCACCTCATAATTTCGAATTATCCACAATATTTCAAGCTTGTTAAGGGATTGGAAATATGAAATGCTACGCGTGCTACAATTTACCCACAGGAAGCTGTGGAGAAAGTTATCAAAGCATGATAAATGGACCCAGGAACACATTCAACGTTATCCTTAAGAAATCAATATTTACATTTTTGGTAAGAATCAGTTGAAATATCAAAAACGCCTTAGGATACGAATCTGAATAAAACGACCACATCCGGCAATATCTGCTGCCACAAATATCCTTTGTAGTCTTCCCCCTCAGAAGTCCGCTCCTAACTATTTGTATCAAGCGGTGAATTCCGTTCAGCTTCAAATTTAATCTCGCAAGCACTCCTTTTTTGCCTAAAGATATTTTCAAATAATTTACTAAAATGAAACCGCGCAAGGTGAAGTATTGGAAGTTAATAGGAAAACTGTGTTGAATCTGACCTAAATCCGATTTGAAAATACTTCCTGGAAAACTGAAACCAGAACGCTTTTCAGCGATTCAATTTGAAAAGGAGATAGAAATTTAAATTCCGTTCTAAACCAACTAGACTTTGAGAGTGAATACAGAGAGCAGGGGGCGAGGGGAAGGGACGACCACAGAAAACAGACAGTTTCCAAATTTTCAGTCGTGCAGAAAAGTGAAAAGTATCTAGGATGTTTCAGTTGCATTGCAGAGCAACATCATTCCTGGTTGAAAGCATTTGCACACAAAAATCAAAGGAGCATAAAATTCCAATTCAACAGAATAATTACACAAAACCCTAAGAAATTTCGAAGCTGATATATTACTTGATGGCACAAGAGATGTGCTTACAAAAGTAAATTAGAAATTGCCTGATGGGAAGATTTGAAAAGCTGTAGATAGCATGCTCTTTGTGTAATTCTACAACAGGAGCTAGACACCGAAGCCTTCTGGAATTATTGCCCAGAATAGATAAATTTCTACGATAAATCTAAATAACAAGCAAGATCCATTGCAAGGAAGATTTTAACTAATATAGAGGGAATCAGAAACAAAGAACCATTTTCGGTTTTCGAAATCATACTCGGATGAAGACTTATCTTATCTGAATGAATTAATCAAAAGAGGACGAACACCATCTATGAATGCATTCTGTAGGTAAGTAAGGTGGGGTAAGTACAAATATTCTTAAACTGAGACTTATGGAATCCTTGAAAAGAGATGAGAGGGGCTAGAATGTTTTATTTCAGTGGGAATGACTAACTGACCGAATGTAAAAACAATCTACGAGGACGATCCGATAAGTACTTAGTCTATAAAAGAAAACCGAAAATTTTTGAAAAGTGGTGATTTATTTCTCAACTTTGCCCCCTCCTACCTCGATAGATTTGACCCCGCAATGCTCCAACTTCTTTAACTCCTCTCTTTAACTCGGCTGAAAAATAGGCTTTCTCGAGTTCTACAAAATAGGCCTCCCTGGCGGTGACGACCTGCTCATTCGATTCAAATTTCTTCCCGGCGAGTAATTTTTTAAAGTTTGGAAACCAAAAGAAATCGCATGAGGCCTGATCTAAAGGACACGGTGGATGGGGAAGCAGTTCTTAGCCCAATTCGACCAATGTTGACGTGGCGGCGGTCAAGGTGGAATAGCGCTTCGCTAAATTGGGTCATTTTTTCTGCAATTCGGCAACGAATCGGCCCAATGATTCGCCATAGTAGAGCTCTCTGAACCTTTTGCCTTTATACCGATTATTCATTCAGATCGCACCTTGTAAATCCCAGAAAAAAATGGCCATCACCTTTCCGGCCGGTTGGGCAGTCTTCGGCTTCTTCGGAGCACATTCGCCGGGTGAAGCCTACTGTTTCCACTGTCCCTTGCCCTGTGACATACCAGTGGATCCATGTTTCGTCGACCGCCATGAAACGATGCAGAAACTAGTAAAGACCACGGCTTCGCGACAGGAGCGGAGTCTCATTCGTCTTTTTCTGAATTAATTTGCTCAAATAATGCATTCCATCATGTGCAATTACCCTAATTTTCGCCACAGATTGCACATTATTTAATGCATTCGGGCGAATTGATCTTGACAGAGGGGAATGATTTGCCGTATCCCTAGGCGCATGCGAATGTTGCTGCAACATGAACTCTTGGAGTTCAATCGAATTCAAGGCGAGCGTAGCGGCGTGGGGACCGGTTGGTGAGTGCACAGCTGTTCAACGGCCGGTGGGATTTAAAAATTTCATTGTTTGTGCTGGAACCATGTAGAGTGGAGTTGGAAGTGATTTTTGGTCTCAAGAATTTCGGCTTCAGACATAAAGTAAGGTAAGTTTGCTTTTCAAAATTGAAGAATGCATTCCATCCTCGTAATAAGTGAATCCCAGTGGATTTCTTTATAAGACGAGAATTGAAAAATGCTGGGATTAAGAAAGGAATTTGACGAGAAAAGGGATGGATGTCGTGGAGGCGTAGTCTGAAGGTCAGGGAATTATTTTGATGAGATAGCGATGCCTAATTTTGATGTGTTAACGACGTTAATCAAGTTTTGGTAAATTTGTGCATGGGCGTGAGTCAGCAGGATAAAAAGCCACAGAAACTATAGTCTGCCAAGAGGGCGCAATTAGCGAACGGCAAAACGTTTGTCAAAGAGGAGCGTACATTGCTGCAGTGTAAATTTCCTCAGTTTCTCGCGGAAGCAATCGTGTAGTCATTCCGTGCTGAAGTTTTAGTTTCGAGCTACGGGAGACTTTCCCCACTGAGTGTGCAACGTCGATAGAAGATCGCATTGGGTAGCCTGCAAGAATTTCTGTTCGGAATGTGTGCTAGAAATTTTCCGAACGAATTTTTTGGGCGGACCCCTGAAAAGAAAGCTAGGAAAAGAAAAACAAAAGTCTTTCGGTATATTTTTTTTGCCTTAAATTCAGTAGTATTTCTGTTTACATATATTTTCTTCCTTCTTTTTGGGTCAAGCGATTTCCTTATTAAACAGAGAGAAACAAAACAATAGATGCACGACACGCCAAGCTCTGAGTGTAAAAAAACCGTGTAAGTTTTTACTTTGATTTCATTTTTCTTTTTTTTTTGTTTAAATAAAAAAAAATTTGTAATATAGGATACAATTTGAACTACATTTTTTTGATTTGAGGACTTTCTCTCTTTCACTTCCTCCATGACCCCGCAAAGCCTTATTCGGGACATCCTCTAAATAATGACCTGAGGCTGTTACTGATGAGAGGGAACCTCAGGGACCACACACCTCAGTAACCATCTGAGGCAGAAGAAGCAATGATCGGGACTGCGATCCGTCATGGATCTTCCCTCTCGATCGAGGCATTCGGGCCCAAAGACTTACGGTTCCACGTGCGCGATTGAGCCGTGTTTTTTTATTTTCCAGGTTTAGCTCGCATTCTAGTTTTTTTTCATTAGGCCGTCGTGAATTCCTTTGTTTGTTATTAGATCCGGTACGGACCCACGCATCGGTATAGGCACATTAATTTTGTGCTAATGGTATGTGAGTGATCAAAGCGCTCAAAAGACCCCCTCAAGAACGTGTGACTGAGCACTTTGATGGAGCTTCAGTCTTTGCGGGCGGACCTTCAAGGTCAATTTCGCCAACTTTTTTCGGTTTCTGGGATAGCTTTTCCCTCTAGATCGTCATCGGCCACTGGGACACCAGGGCGTGGTTCATAAAAAACCGACGTGCGAGCGCGTTGCAGCTCGTTTAACCAATTTTTTACGATCGCCATCGCAGGAGTAGTAGCACCGTACACGGAATCTAAGCGCCCTTTGATTTTGCTGCCTGATTTCCCTCCCGGAAACATGAATCGAATCACCGACCGGCATTGCTCTGATTCAGCTGCAATTTTGACAGTGGGCATCTACGAGAATGTGCTACACAATAGTGAATTTTCCTTTCGATAGTGGCGCGAACGGGCAGTAAGGCTAAATGCTTATCGGACCTTCCTTGTATTTGCCTCATTAGGTTCGGATGTGTTTTGCCACTGCCAATTTTATCAGATTTTTTCCCTTCCCTCTGTTTGGCGGCTACATCTGCCTCCCCAGATGTTCCTCCAGCCTCGTAGCCCTGAGTCTTTTCATTTGGCCTCCTAGGGCATATCGCAAACATGACAAGATATTAGGTAGATCCCACTTTTTTCCGGGTATCTTTCGTGCTCTTGACTGAGCCTTCCGTGATCTGGTTTCTGGCACTGCCAGCAGGCGATGACCATTCTCCTTATTCCTTCGTTTTCTTTTTCGTTTTGAACACTATTCTATTTTCGGTTTAGAGTATATTCAACCACATAGACTCTAAGTCCACTTAACTTAGCTGTTTCTAGGAAGGATCGTCAAATTATTCTGTGGCTGGAAGGGAGAACATTCCACTTATCACGAAGTGGAATGGTACCTTTTTCTCTGGGAAACAAAAGTATGTTGGTTTCCTATAAACGTCAAATTCTAGTGAATTCAGATTGTTGATAGTTGGGAGAACAAGGAAGGGACTTTAAATAATAAAAACTCGTTGTTTCTTTTTCGTTGGTGTGAATACTTATTCTTGCGAATACCGATATTTCGGGAACCACTTGTTCCCTTCATCAGTGCTAACAAGTTAACAAGTGGTTCCCGAAATATCGGAGTTTGCAAGAATAAATATTCACACCAACGAAAAAGAAACAACAAGTTTTTATTATTTCAAATAATTAATCGTTGGAAACACCGCATAATTTCACTCAGAAGGAAGGGATGCTGTTCATCCTTCTCTCCCCCATAGTGAACTTTATCATCTTATGCACCGAGTTTAGTCATTGCAAGGTGAATTCTGGCTCGTATTTGTTGACAATTGCGAAGTTATCGTCGCATATCATATCCATCTCCATGGTAGCTTCCGGTCTCCACCCATCGTTTGTTCGGGGACTGGAACGGGTACAAAGAATGGCCATTTTCAGGAAAGTTTGCAGTATATGTCAAGTTGTATACGATGCGACAGCATAACTTCCTTTTTCCAAAACTTAATAAAGAGGAGGAGAAAATAACAATCTTATCCAATGCCTAAAACTACTTAAAGAAGAGAACTTAAACGGACCAAGCTGTTGTGCGTTGTAAATTAGGCAAAGCCTAGGAATCGGGGAATGGAAGTAGACTTCGAGCTCTGCCGAAGAGGTAGTCCACATGGAGGAAATTTTTCTGAAAGAAAAGGGACCGGGTGAATTTACGTTGGACATTTTGAAGTGTAAGACCACCACAGTTACGGGCAGGTGACCAGATCACCGAGAAGTACTCAAAGGTATACGCCACGAGAGGAATTGAAGGAAGCTATGGAGCGTTGGATTGAATCAAAATCAGAGGAGGAGCGAAGTATAAAGCCTGACAATTTTGCTGCTCGATTGCTGACTTTAAGGCAATGGGTATCGAAGCGGAGTGTATTGCAGAAAGTGACTCCGCGGTCTTGAATGGAATTTAGATATGATAAGGTTTATCCGTTAAGACAGTAGGAGGAGGAAGTCGGTGAGAATTTGAGCCAGTAGCACATAGAGTTACACTTTCTGACGTTTAGCGTTAAACCGTTAGCAGAGCATCAACGCACCAGAGTATCTAGATTAGATCAAAGGGAAACACAGTCCATAGGCGACCATATAGCGGTTGCTAATAAAAAATAAAGATAACAAAGGACCCAGCATAGATCCCTGCGAGACGCCAATGGAGGGGAGAGGAGTGGGATATCTAGTCGTCAAAAGAGTCGTGGCAGGAGGTTGTAAAGGTAAAAGGCAAGCCATAAAACAAGTATGATGGGAGCGCTTAGAGATGAGAGTTTGTACAGAAGTAATTTGTGGTTTACAGTGTCGACGGTTTTAGCAAAGTCAGTGTAAATGCACTTCTTGCCATAAATTCATACAACAAAGCTGGTAAAATCGAGAGTGTTGCGGCAGTGGACCTACGCTTAACAAAGCCGTGTTGCTCTTCCACTATGCGGCGACCAAAGTGCACGGACAGCCAGTCGCTGGCATATCTTTCCAGGATTTTGGAACAGGAGGAGACAAGGCAAATGGGAAGATAATTCTCGGCAAACGCCCGATCGCCACTTTTGTGAATAGGGATGATGAGAGCCTCTTTCCACAAGCCGGGAAAATGATTCTTTTCGAGCCTTTTGTTGAAAATAAGAGATAAGGGAAGGGAAATGGACTGACCAGTTTTAAGCAAAAAGAGGTTTGGAAGATCATCGTAACTAGGTCCGCCAAGTTTGAAGGATGGACAGCTGATCAGCTGGACCAGGGACGCGAGATGAGTGCGATCAATTTCGTTTTTGTTGCCTGGCATTGGAATAGGAAGTAGAAAGAATCAATATTTAAGATGATTCCACCCGACTGCTACCCTGTTTCCGATTTAGGATGAATTGCATGCCCGGCTATGGAAAAATTTGAAGAGGGGAGTACCTAAAAGGAGAGCAGCATGACCAGGAAACAGCAAGAAACTGCCAGTGATCCTTTTTGTTATCGTAGGCTGCGCCACTTAACCCCGATTTTGCTAATTTGTGAAATAATCTTCCGGCCATCAAAACTTTCAGTTTCATGTCTGTGGAAAGTTGAAATATGTAACGATAAAAGACGATATAGGGGAGAGATTTTATCATAGTTTTCAGGAGCTAGGAGGTATTAGTTCTAAGAAGAAGTTATGTTGACTTCGGTAATGCGGACATGTTCGCATGGTTATTCCATGCTTGAATGCAAGGTTTTGATAATGCCTGATGCCTGTTGGTATATTACACCACTGCAAAAAAAGGGGATGGTCGAACGTCTCAAGCACGGAACCACACATTCTGCAGTTTGAATGATGTATTCGGAATTTGGACTTAGTAATTCGTATCTACCGCTGGACGTTTTCCAAATCGGTTTTCGTCCACGCATGCATATACCAGTGAAAGGATAGTGGATATATTCAATGCGGTTATTTTATTCTTCCCCGAGAGATTTCAGCACCAGCTTTACACCTCACAGGAAATTCCACTACAGAGCATCCTTCAGATCACCAACTCGAAAACCTCCTCCCTAGGTACTTGTAGAAGTCTGTCTTGGTCATAACTTCGATGTGGAGGTCACCAATGTTCTGATCGGCATGCGGCTCGTGATTACCTTTGTGGATGGTTTAGATTCGACACTTGTCTAATCCAAACTCCATCCGAATATCACGGTTGAACATTTATATTATTCGCAACAGACTTCTAAGTTGGTCGTCAGTATCAACATACAACTTGATGTCATCTAAGTACATCAAGGGTGTCAGTTCCCACTTAGCACGTAGGTTATATTTTATTGCAAAACCATGCCCTCTAGCATAATTCAGTAGCAATGAAAGGGGGTTCAGTGCCATATAAAACCAAAGGGGACTCAACGAATCCACTTAGAAGATGCTCTCCGCATATGGACGGGCTCTGAGGTATTGGCAACCTCAGGTGAACGCACTAATAAGGTGGTGTGCTACCCTTCCACGAATTTTATTTGTTTGGGATCAATGCGATGCAGACGTAGGACATCAATTAACCAGGTATGTGGAACACTGTTGAAAGACTTGGCATAATCGATGTAGCAACTAAAGAGGTTTCTTTGGCCTCTAGTTACTTGTCCTGCAACTCTGCAACCCCTTGACCTAACTTGGCGGCTCTTCTGCTACTCGCGCAGAATGTTTTTGACCGCAAAGTGCGCATTGACCTTTCGACTAATAATGGGCGTTATGAATTTGTATAGGGTTGGTAAGCAAGTAATCGGTCTTGTATCCGCGGCGTCTTTTACCGCTTCAGCCATGTACACGGATTGCAGAAAACGCTGGACGAATGTCTGGTACAATAAGGGGCGGTAAGATGTTGAACTCGCTCCGCCGTTATTCCGTAGTAGGAGCCTATGCGATGATAGTAAAGTGGTCGCCACAGATTGTGGCAAAACAGCTGAAGCTGGCGGAGCAGGGTAGTTGTTAGTGGTCGCTGGTGGTCGTGCGCCTAGACGTCGAACGGCCCAACGATTAACGGTTTCGACGCCGTGCTGTCCATTACGGGAGCTGACCCACTCACCAAGTCAGACGACTCCCGCCGATTATCTGTATCAGACCTCAAATTTCTCCTCCTTATTTTTGGGTATGCATTTTCTGCCTAATTGCCAGATGTGGTGATAACTATTTCTGCGTTTATTCTTTTGTTTTTAAATCATTTTATTTTTTTATTTTTTTTTGGTTTTGAATGACTTCTAGATTTACAGGCGGACCTTCAGGGTCGATGTTTCCAGGACTTTCTTTTTAGGTTGTTGTGATAGCTCTCCTCTCTTGGTTGTCTCCGACCACGCAAGATGGTTGGATGACCGCCACAATCCATGTAGTCATTACAGCTTGCATTAGAGCGTCCAGTGTCACTGCGGCCTTAGCATGGTTGATGCCAAACATTGGAGGTCCGTGCTGCACTCGTACCCTGGTTACAGCTGAAGTTCTGTCTATTGTACTACTGCAAACCACACAAAATATCAAAAAATCGTGTGTGACTTTCAGAAGGACTGCATTCTGAGGGTAATGTGGCTTTGGAGTCGTCCCAGATGGTATGACTTAGCTGGAATGATGCCAGTCGATATTCGGGCAGATGTGATGATTTCCATCTGCGATGGGCCGGTTTTCCCTCTGGTCGGCACGTGAAAAATGCGAAAGGAAGTGATCGTTGAACAAGTTGCAACAACGATGGAAATGAGCGAAAACGGCACTGGTCATGTCAGATACCGCAAATACTCCGTACCGTTTTAACCTGGGTTTCTCACCTAACATTCCTAACTGGGAAAATATCCCAGAGGATCCGGAGCACATTGTCTTTCATTGTCTTAGATTGACAGAAGGAGAAAAGGGTCAGGGGGAGACGTTGGGAAGGATGAAACCTAATTGCGGAAATGCTTACAAGCTAGTGGATATGGAATGTATTTAATTACATTGACGAAGAAGGTGGTGTTGGAAATACAATCGAAGCTAAAGAGAGAGGTAGCTAGAGCATTGCTCAACCCGAGTATCTGAGTTTTTGGATCTATCTTTTGACCGCATAAACCGGAAGAATTATTTTAGTCTGCACTACCCACTCATTGGAATTAACAAACGAAACATTTTTCTGATAAAATACCAAAACTTGTAGCGCGAAAATTCATTATGCCGATGATTTTCGAGCCTACCCCAGAAAGGTGACGAAAAATTAATTGAAAATGAAGGACTCCCAAAAGTTGGGACTATACTTGCCAATAGAGTTCGATGACTTTGAAATGGTTGAATGCAACGTAACTTGACATCCTCATGAAGGTGTCACAGAGGATTTTTGACTAAAATGACTTTGATCAATTTATTTTCCCATAGAAAAAATGTTAATTTTCATAATGTATTTGATTACTAAAATTCGCTGAGTTCTAAATTAATTTCGGAACATCTTGGAAAATTTCTTAAGCTGTTTTCTGCAACCCTCATAGATTATTTTGTTTTGAGATATGACAACCATCCGGCCTGAACGCTTCTTAAAATTCATGATTCAATTAGATACGCTGATCCTAATTTGAAAAATCCATCACTTCCCTTTCACACTCAAGTTTTCTCTCAGATACTCAGTTGCTACTTTGAGGATGCTACTAGTCAATTGCAAGACGTATTAGCGCCTCCTCCAAAGACCGAGCTAGCTTCATAAATGACCACAAATTTGCTATAAATAGATAATAGCATATATCAGTATGCGGCCTTGTTGAGTAGTCAAAGCCAATATTTATTAATTACGTTATTTTATGCTTGCTTTTTCCAATCTCTTGGAATACCTAACAATTTTTGATAACGTGAGTTTTTGCTTCCCCACACCCACATAGCTTTTATGAGCTCATAATTATAAGGGTGCTTGTCACTGCTTCATTTGGCGCTCGTGGAAGGTATTTATTAAGAACTTTGGATCCTTAGAAATGAGATGAAACCTTGTCTATATATCAAAAGCTATTCAGATTTTCAAGTAAACAGTTTTTCGACTGGATACTATTTTATTGAAGGGAGTCACGTAACTGAGCTTATATGTAAGTTTACACCTGAAGCCGGTACCAAAAGCCGAGTGCATTTTTACAGGATCGGGATACCTTCAAACCACTATTCTCGGCCTCATTTTTAAACCGGCAAAACTGGAAGAATTATTTGCTCAATATTATTCAAAAATATGGAAATTCGTGTAAGCTCAAAGTGAAATTAAATTCTGAAAATAAACGCAAATTGGGATGTTTTCTCCCAGTCGTCGGAAATGTTACGCGTCTGTATATTCAGCTGATGGTTGCTGTGCAGCCTTCCAGTTTGTCTTACTCTTCAAGATTCTGATTCGGTGATCTCGTATATGCCTTCAAACTTATATACATACATAGCTCCCATATGCAACTCATAAAGATCACCCACGGCCAATCCCATGCAAGTCCAATAAATTACGCTGTAATGATTTTAATCAAAACGCATCCGTGGAACAATAACAAGCCAACAACAACATTAACTTTTAGTTTGCAAACATTAATTATCAGAAAATATGTGAGGACCGGGTAAAGGCCACAATGGATTGGTATCAGTAAATAATAATGAAAAAACATCAATCACGTTGCATACCCCATGCTAGCTTGACCAACCTGAACCACAGAATGGCCTTTTATCAGTTTTTTGACAAATTAGCACCAATGCAAATGCCGGCAGATAAGCAACGTTTAACGAATATGTAATAGTGTAATTACTAGAGAGATCAAAAGGTTAATTACTTGTTGGTGTTGAAGTGATGAATGGCTGCAGCGTCGTAGTTTCAGTCCCCTTGTCTCCGTTCTGAGAAATACTCCTTCGCTGGCACTAGAATCACTATAAACTCTACAGCACTGTTTCAGTAATACAATTTCTTTATTATACTGAACAATATAAACCACACTCAACTATGCGAGTGAAAACCGTTTTAATTTGAATTACATCCCCGAAACCTACGTTCCATATAACCGACGAAAAATTAATTAATCTTTCAACTATCTACATCCTTTCGACCCGCACTCAATGCATTTTACTCAAGACAGAATTTGGTGAGAAAGACATTGAAATTTTCACTGCACTTATCCTAAATTCACTCTACGACACACTTTCTCCCTAAGAAAGAAAGGACATAAAATATGGACGCGAATCCGCGTCAACAATTGCTTAAAAACTAACAATATTGCGAAGCAGACATAATATTTTTGTGCACATACAAAAGGACTAAGCCGCTGCTATAATTGAGTGGAAACACTAGCCTTCACAGAAAAACATTCCGGATTTTCCGACAGTCCGATTTTCCCTAAAGGATCCCAAGAATTCAGAGTCCATCCACACTTGTTGATGGCCCAGAATCAACTGAATTCTAAACGGCAGAATTTGAATTGTACTTTTCCTAACGATGCAAGTCTTCCTTGGTCTGGGGGTGTCGGCATATCCTTCCTTTCAGCATTCAATTCGTTTCAAATCTTTGCACTTTACTCAACCTCAACCCCCACGGCAGACCACCCCTAAAAGTGGGCAACATTCAGATACGCAAACTCCAATCTCGGAAATGAAAGATTTCTCTCACAATCCACATGAATAGTGAATTTTCCCCATTTCGATGTAATCCTCTGAGCTTGCTAATATTCAGTATGGAAATCGCTCCGGCAAGCCGGTGCCACGTGATCCAGACTAGCAACAACTAGCGGCGAACGCGAAAACTTACCCCTGGAACTGCGCGAAAATCTCATGTGAGTGAAAGCATACGACCGATGTGGAATCTATTTCCGGAAAATAATGTGGGGTAATTTCCCAGATTCACTATTGTGTGCGGTTGAGACAATTCTTGAATGAAACTTTGCACAGTTGAATTCTGTGCATTCAGGTCATACGCCACCGTTTCATTCATTGCAGATTTCAGAAAAAAAACAGATTGACCCCATTTTCCGGAATTGTGTCACTGAAGGGGTGATCAAAGGTCTAGGATTCAATAAGAAAAATTCATCCATGTGTGGTCGATTGAAATTTCTTTCAAGGACCATGAATAGGTTGCATATGGGACTTTTGCAACAGATGCTCGAATCCTTAGTGGAAGCTGTGGGATGGGGGTAGCATGTTGGGGCAGACCAGACTGAAAGCAAATTTTAAACGTAACCTTGAAAAGGTGGAGTTGTTGGTATACGATGCGTCGTTCTAAGTGGAGTAACTTTTTTCATAAGTTTCAAGGTAAAAACTTGTCATTCAGTGCCTGGGATGTCAGCTATACCTTATAGTGTGTATGGCATATTATAGGAAAGGGTATATTATGATATGCTTGAAAAATATAAGATATTGCCTTTGGAATTTGTCCTGAAAACAAAAAAAACCGTTGGACGGTTAATCTGGTTAGTTGAGTATATTCTCTATCCCCAGCTAGAATATTTTATGGACAAAATTGACCCACCAACTTTGCGAAATGTCTGTAAGGAATGATTGCAACAAATAAATGATGTTATGACCTTCCTTGCGAAATGTGGCCGGAATGTATGGCCGAGGTCCCTTTTCCGAGTCTTCGCAGCAGAGCGAGAGGTTTGAGCCGAAGATGGGCAACTCCCGAAATTTGTATTTGGGGTTGGACTTGAGGCTCTGAAGTGCTGCGTCATCCTCCTGCGCCTTGGCAATAGCCGAGAAATCGAGTGAAGCGGGGATGTTAACCTCGGAGACACGAGACAAAGCGTCAGCAACTATGTTGTCCTTGCCGGACACGTGCTGGATGTCTGACGTAAACTGGCTGATGAAGCTCAGGTATCGAAGCTGACGAGGAGACGCTTTGTCGGGCTTTTGTTTCAAAGCATACGTGAGAGGCTTATGGTCCGTGAACACTGTGAACGGCCTGCCTTCTAGGGAGAAACGGAAGTATTTGATGGACAGGTATGCGGCGAGCAGTTCGCGATCGTAGGTACTGTAGTTCTGTTGAGCGGGATTCAACTGTTTCGTGAAGAAGCTCAACGGCTGCCAAACTTGATCCACCTTTTGGTGAAGGGCAGCACCTACTGCGATATCAAAGGCATCAACAAAAACGGCTAGGGGTGCATCTTGCTGAGGAAATGCCAAAAGTGTAGCGTCAGCCAGTTGCTGTCGGGATTTATTGAACGCGCGGACAGCCTCTTCAGACCACACAATCTCTCGTGTGTCTTTTGTTTTGGGGCCAGACAAGTACGCGTTCAAAACGGACTGGTGATGGGCGGCCTTGGGCAGGAAACGACGGTAAAAGTTTAGCATGCCCAAGAACCTCCTCAACTCCCTCACTGTTTTTGGACGCGGGAAGCTTGTGATTGCTTGCACCTTGTCTGGGTCGGGCTGTATTCCTTCAGAGGAGATGGAGTGGCCGAGGAATCTCACCTGTTGTTGAAGGAATTTGCATTTCTCAACGTTTAGGACTAAACCGGCCTCAAGGAGACGTTGAAAAATGCACTCGAGATGGGCTAAGTGCTCAGACTCAGTGGAAGAAGCGACCAAAACATCATCCAAATAGACGAAACAGAAATCGAGGTTTCGCAGGACTGAGTGAATGAACCTTTGAAAGGTTTGCGCCGCATTGCACAATCCGAAAGTCATTCGGGTGAACTCGAAGAGTCCAAAGGGTGTGCATATTGCCGTCTTTGGAATGTCTTCAGGAGCTACTGGGATTTGGTGGTATGCCTTGGCTAAGTCCAAGGTCGAAAAGATGCGGCAATTCGCGAGGTGATGCGCAAAGTCGTGGATGAGTGGAATCGGATATCGGTCGGGAACAGTCTGTGCGTTTAGCCTTCTGTAATCCCCACAGGGACGCCATTCGCCATTTGGCTTAGGGACCATATGTAAAGGGGAAGACCAACAGCTGTTTGAGGGCCTGCAGATACCCTGTTGAACAAGTTGTTCAAATTCTTTCCGCGCGATAGCCAGTTTCTGGGGTGGTAGAGGACGCACCTTCGAGAAAATCGGGGAACCAGTAGTATTTATGTGGTGCTGCACATTGTGCTTCACTGGTTTCGAGAGACTACACTCGGTAGTAATCTGGCTGAACTTTTGGAGGAGTGTCCGAACACGAGAGTCGGTGATGTCTTCCAAAAGAACGGAAAGGTTATTGTCAGCGTGAGATACCATTTGGCCCGACGAATTAAGGTTGGTTGTGGGGTCTATAAGGGACTTATTTTGCAAGTCCACCAGCAACCCATAGTGACACAAGAAGTCTGCGCCTAATATGGGGAAGCTGACATCCGCCAGGATGAAACGCCACGATAACGTCCTACGCAAGCCAAAAATCACGTCCACTTGCCTGTACCCGTATGTACTGATGCGGGAGGAATTTGCTGCCGCCAGTTTGAGGGGTTGTGGATAAAGTTTATGATGTCGGGGTACGTAGTTGCGCCTGCTAAGGGGGTCGAAAATAGTTAGGCGACGTGGCGCTGCGCTCTGGGTGGCCGTCGTCAAGACCCCCCCCGGACCTAGTTTTTTGCGGTAGACGCGAATTTACAAGGTAGCGTACATCTTGTCGCTTTATCACCGAATCTCAGATGGTACCAGCAAATACCTTTGTCCGCAGGCTGTCTTGACGACCTGCTACCCGAACGCCCTTTTCGTGTGGCAGACCGTGAGCGAGCTCGCGATCTGGCACTCGAACGCTGAGCGTCCAACGTAGCCCGCATCTCGGCCACGCTGGCCGTTAAAGCCGCTATCTCGCGCCGTAAGTCGCTCACCTCATCCGACTGTGGTTGAACGGCCGCTATGGTTGGGCGAACGTACACCTCCTGTACCTGGTCGGCCGTCGCTGCTAGTTCCTCCAAGGAACCGGAGACGCAGGCTAGAATCGCCTGGGTGCCCTCCGGGAGCCGACGCAGCCTGAGCGACCTGATCAGATCGTCGCCGATCTTGCTCCCACCCAATTGCCTCATTTCGCGAAGCAATTGGCTGGGAGTTCGATCACCCAACGTTAAACCCGCCAGCAAGTGGTCTAATTTTGCCGACTCGCTTGCCGACAGGCGCCTGATCAACTCGCTCTTGAGCTGCGAGTACGATGCCGACTTCACTACGTCGGACACCAGAAGAATGGATTCCTCGTCCAGGCCGACCACCGCGTAGTTGAAGCGGGTCGCGTCCGATGTGATGCCGGACATTTGGAACTGCGCTTCCAAATGCACGAACCACAGCTCGGGGTTCCGCCGCCAAAACGGAGGAACGCGTACGGCGAGGGCGGTCACTTGTGGGTCCGATGGGCCTGCGCGTCTTTGCTGTCAAACGACATCTTGTTTAACGAAAAGTACGAGTTGTAATGCAGACGCGGTGAATTTTACTCCGACACGGCAGGCCGCACCCACAAATGCACGCACGAACAGAGAAAATTACGACCGAAGCGGACGCTCTCCAGCGCAGACCAAAAACACCACTAAGGAAATGGAGAACCCGCGATGCGAAACACCTAACGCCGTCTCTTGCAGCGATTTTCGATTATTATTATCACAATTTTTAAATTTTAATAATATAATTAACAATTAGTGCAAATATTTCAAAGAAAGTTTATTCGAAGTCAGCTCGTAGCGCTTCGATGGGAATTTGTATGCTTCCCTATTCACACAATTTTCCAACTTGATATCCTCGAGGATGATGATGGTGGAAACACCATACTTGAGGCCGTTGCTGCGGTGGCGATGTCTGTGGCGGCGGCGCTTATGCGGGCTCTAGTGTCGGGGTCACCACTTTAACACGTTGACAACTTGCGATCTTTTTCTCCTGCAAGTTATTTATTGAATATTTCAAATTGAAATATTAAGATCCAAAATGATTCAAAGATGTGAACCGAAGATGTTCTCAAACACTTAAGATTTCGATTAGTGTAATTTAGTTAGAGTTCGTATCTTTATAATTTCCTATCATCAATATTTAACACTTCTTCTCCTTAAAGTATTTTATTCTTTTACGTATTTTGAATCTCGAAATTTCAATTTAAACTTTAACTTAATATGACTTCAGAACAAAGATCAGTGTTCGCCGCCGCGGTTGGGAACAGAAGAGACCGGCTTATTTCCATGCGGTCCTTACTGTCCCAACCAACGGCATTTTTCCACCGCTAATTCTCCACTCCCCTGGTGCGTTCCGAAAATGAGTGAGTGGAGAGTTCCGCGCCATCTACCCGTCCGCATCCGCAACATCCGAAATAAGTTTCAAATGCTGCAGATCCTGCCGCGCCACAAACTAAAGGAGAAGAGTCTATAATACTATCTGTCACTAAACTACTGTCATACGACTCGATTTCATCCTTTGAAATGGAAGGGATGAGTACAATAGCGCAAAATGATTCCAAACATCTGAATGTACTTCCACTTCCAGACCTAAAGCATCCAAAGCTCACAAGTTAGAAGTAAGAAATTTCAAGGAATAACAAGGAAGAATTATTGACAACAAATTACTCACAAAGTTATCAGAGTGAATAAAAGGAATCAATAGCGATGATTGGCGTCTTCTAACGTGTTATTGTTTCCAGTCCTCCAATGTGACTGCTGACCATTAGCGCCAAAATTCCTAATAAAGATGTTCCAACATTTTCTATCGATCTAGTAGATTTTGATTTACTTCCACCTGATTCCTGTCTGTTATTAATGATTTAAATCAATTATTCAAAAAGTGCTGATTAGCTACCAAACCAACACCAACAGCTCTACTAGCAAACACTATCCGCACCTCCAAGAGGTGAACCCTCTGAGCTCTGAGCTCTTCCTTAATGAACGCAACGAAAATGGATATTTTCCCCCGTGCACTCCCTGCACAGAATATGAACTGACAAACAGTTAAGCGACCCCCTGTCCCAATATAGGGCTGATGTCATAGCGTTACAAGAGATGTGCTAAACATGCGAGAGGGTGATGTCAACGACGTGGTAGCAGACCAGAATATGGGGAGCTACACCGACCAAAGAGCAAAACCATGCTCTTCAAGCAGCTCTACATAGAAGCTCTGGCTCTGATTCTTACTGTGGGGCATACCAGACAGTTATGCCATCGATTAAGGGAAAGCGTCCTCCATGAATTTCCTGTCCAAGTCCCTGCACGCGACAATAAACGGCAGAGGTGAGGCAGCGTCTGCCCTGGATGAAATAGCAAGTCTTAAATTTTGCATCTAGAGTGCTTGCCCAAGAACGAGGGTTCCGTAGGCAACCACCGCGAAAGCATATTGCTTTCCAACTGGTCCGGTCCGCCATTAAGTGGATGGCGGAGTTAGGAATTCCTCAATTCCTAAAGAAAATTTTATTTTAGTCTTGGCCGGCTTTGGAAGGAAATGCCAGCTTGGTACCACTTTGGTCACGCTGCTCCCAGGGCAGAGGTGAGGCAGCGTGTTGCCTCTGCCCTGGACGAAACCGCAAGTCTTAAATCAACGTCTTATTCCTTCATAATACTAACAATGGCCTGCCGAGCGTTCAAATCAACCCATGCAGGCTTCCTGTTGATGGTCCGAGATCAGGTTCTTTTCGACATCATTGCCCATCGCATAAGCAGGCTTGAGCCGATCAATAGATACTAAAGTAGCTTTAACTTTAAACAACTTATCCGTTCTACTGATCACCCAATATGGGCCCTGGTATGAATGTTAAGGTATTTTCTTTGGACCATCGTTACGGATGAAGACATGGCTAGGTCTGATCAGGTCGCCAGGTGTTTAAACATATTGACCCCCATTGACTGCACGTAACTTTTTTAAACGCCGCCTCAAATTGCTGGCAAAATTAGACGTATATACCTACATGTTGTTGAATTGTAAGTCGAAAAATTTAGCTGGGAGGCGTAATGGCTGTCCATACACCATGCGCCAAGTCTTCTTTCCAAGCTGTGGGAATGCCTAGTAGCACGACAGGCAATGCTTCCGTCCAGCGGTTATTGTCACATCTTATAGCTGCTTTGAGCTGACTTTGAAAAGGCTCAACCATGCCATTAGTTGCCAGATGGTATAATGGGGGTTGCCGCGGTCAGGTTGCTGAGTTATTGAAACAACCTCGATTGAAATTGTCTTCATAAATCGGTGGGGAACAAACTTACCTGTGACAATTACAGAAGGATTTCATTGTTATGCAAGTCCCATAAGATCCTGAGGAAAATCATCGAAGGTAGGTTGGAGCCATATACAGACAAATTAATTGGTAAGTACTAATCTAGCTTTCGAAAAGGACGATCCACGATGGACCAAATTTTCACGATCAAACGACTACTGGGAAAGCGTTATGAGTTCAATATCGATGTGCATCATCTCTTCAAATGTATGATAGCATCAAACGAGAAGCACTAAATCGTGTCATGCGCAGATTCTGTCTACCAGAAAAACTGATACGAATGGCGAACTGCCGATGGCTAAGACCCGCGAACGGTAGAAGGACTCAGTGGACGAGGCCAGCAAAAATTTTTTGGATTTTTCCAATTGGAGGACGCGTTCGAAAGACCGAGATAGCTAGAGAAAGAGTATCCTGGAAGCCAAGGGCCGATTTGGTCTGTCACAATATTGAAGAAGAAAAAGGCTCCCCGCTTAGATGGCATGACTTGACGATAGCAGCAAGAATCATAATCAATTGCTCAACAACCGGTATCTGGTCTAGGCCTGCCTTAAAAAGGAACTGCAGACATCCTGGTTTTGCACCGAGGTCTATCAATTCGATATCCTTAAAAGCTGCCTTGCGTTCCGGCCTACGCCATCGGTCAGGGTCTGCTTGTCTTTTTTTTAGCAGGGTCTCCTTGTCTTCTTTTCTATCATAGATATTTCCCTTATTGATGCTTGTTACGTTGCCGCTCATAGATTTCGTCGTTACATAGGCTACGGAATCGTGCATGCCTCTACAGGGGGCCAAACATTCTTCGGAGGATTCTTCACTCGGTATGAATTACCAGTTTTTCTCTCTAAGAACCCAGGTTTCCGATGAATGTATAAGGACTGGCAAGATCATTGTGTTGTACAGTAAAAGCGTTGATCTTATGGTTGATCTTCGTTTCAAGCGAAAAAGTTTGTGTAAGCTGAAATACGTCCTGTTGACTGCCAAAAGCCGTGCGCATATTTCATCGCCATAGCTGGTATCGATTGTGTTTTTCGACCCTACATAGGAGAAATTAAAAACGCTCTGAAAATTGTAGTCTCTTACCTTTATTGTTCTTATTTGACCAGTACTATTTGACGTTGCTGCCACTTTCGTTTTTGGTGCAGACGATACCAACTACAGAAAGGAAAAGCGGTCTACCAAGTTTGGATTTCGGAAAGCGAAATCACTGATCGATGCCACCAAATTGGGGAGAAATACGGCTAGATCGGCTATTGGAGGAGATAAATGTTGTGCGATGGTTACCGTCGACAAAAAACGCCTTAAGTCGGCGACATGGAAATAAATCATTGAGGCGCTTACCAGGATGGGTATCGGGACGTACCTAATACGTATTGTTGTCAGGTTTCTGATAGAAGGGTCACTTTGCTGAAACTCAAATGCAGGCCCTAAAAAATATCGACCAACCGAAGAACAGCCCTCGCCCCTTGTCGTGGAATATATTGTATAACGTAGTGCTAACGTCACGTGTTCCAGGCAGGATCACCCCCATTGGATTTCCAGATGACATTAGAATTATACTCGTAGCAAGTCTTGTTGACGATTCAAAATATACGCCAACGAAGCAATTTGGCCTATAAACTCGTGGTAGAAAAATGTGATTGATGGGTCACCCAATCCATGTGGGTGAGGATGATCCAGCCCAGAAAGTCTATAAGAGCTATATGGTAAAAAAAGAAGACGTGGATGACTCTGCCTGAGATGGAGCGATGGCGTAGGCCAGGACGCCAGACAGCTTTTATGGATATTGATTTGGTGGACCTCGGCACAAAACAGGGATGTCTGAAGTTCCATACTAAGGCAGGCCTAGACCGGACATTGGTTATTGCGCCATTATTGATGATGAATCACAGAAAGTCCAGAAAGCCGCAATGATGGCTTTCGAAAAATAAGCTCAAGACTCAAATGACATTCTGAATATAGTTCTGGTAGTGCCCGTAGAAACAGTCCAAAAGTGGTTTGCTGAATCATTGACGACGTGCTTAAAAGAAGTCGGGATACCGGAAGCTGGGCACTTCGGATAAAAGGTTTTGTGTTCGTATTATGTGAGGAACTCCCTGCGCATGGTTTTCTATTGGTATATAGCTTGCCAACTCGGCGATAGCCAACACATTTCGAAGAGGAGAATTTCAATGGATGGTAGACCTCACCTTCGTCAGTGATACTCTAATCAGATATTTGCAGTGACGTGTCAGCGCGAGGTACACACATAGCATTATCAGGCCATCATCTTCTAAACCTCGCAAATGAATATTATGAAGGCATTAAAAAGAATAATGATGAACTGGGTAACCAAGAAATTTGACGCAGAAATGTTCAAGGAGGTACTTCTGAAAGATACATTGCTATCGGGAAGCGCGCAAGAAAAAGTTTCACAGGTCGTGGAAAAATTGCAGCGGGTATGTGATGTCTGTATACTTCGGCGTTACAGTTTCCGAATACGAATTCCCAATATCTGGTGGAATTCAGAAATTTAGAAATCCCGGAAAAAGTGCCTCAAAGCTAGGAGAGGGGCTACCTTGAGTTCAAGGAACGAGTAGATATCACGAAAAACAAATCCGAACATTTCAAGGGTATGTACTGAAGCTGACTCTGACCCACGGGGGATGATGATGTCATTACTAAAAGGCAAGCGTTCCCCACGGATTACTTGTCCCGAGTTGTAGCAAAATATAGAGAACACTCTGTTCCTAGCAGATGAAAACTGTATGAGTCTTCCTTCAATACATGTAAATCCCGACGATGTTCCGGTAGTGATAAATGAGGAGCTTCAAGACGCAGCGAAAATATTCACTGAAAAGAAGACCCCAGGACGGGATGGGATTTCTAATATTGCCCTGAAAGTAGCCACCAGGATAGGGGAGAATTACCCTAGCAGCAGGAGCTACAAAAACTCATACTCATTCCGAAGGTAGGTAAACCATTGGGTGACCCCTCCTCATATAGACTGACATGTCTGGTCAACACCATTGGCAAGCTGTTTGAGCGAGTAATATACAACAGACTGCTCGCTGTTACGGAAAAGGACGAACAATTCGGATTTCGCAGGGCAAAATCAACTGTCGACGCAACATGGTGGCTCGGCTCAGGCTGCAATACAAGATGGCAAATACAGCGAAATATATTGTGCGTGTTGTAGTTGAGTTTCTCCCTGGGAAAATACTTCACTGCGACTCGGATTAAAATATTCCCGACAACTTGGGGGGTGCCTTGGGGTTTTGTCCTAGCAGCGTTACTGTGGCTAATTATGTATGATGGAATGTTGACGTTACTTCCGGACAACGTGATAACCATTAGCTTTGCCGATGATATCGAAATAACACTAGTTGCAAAGCATCAAGGCAAGATCGAGATCTACGCAAATGAAGCAATATGGGAGACAACTCCTGGTTGAGAAATTCCAGCTATTCACTTGCTGAACATAAAAAAGAAGTAGTTCTCTTCATCTCTTTCAATGGAAAAAAGAACCCAACCGTAAAAATCAAAGTTGGCGAACAAACAATTTACTCCCAATCATCGCTAAAATACTTGGGAGTAATGATTGACAGAAGGCTCAACTTCAAAAACCGTCGCAGCAACAATCTCGAGGATACTGTAAACATTGGCGGGCCGAGACAAAGTCAACGTCTTCTACTTTGAAGGGTAGTCAGCTCCATGCTACTCTACGCACCTCCATTTTGGGCAAATTTTCTGGATAACAAAGTAAACTGCAGAAAACTGGGAATGGCACATCGGAAATCAGGAGAAGCAGCATATGTACTAGCAGGGATGCTCCCCATAGACATCCTGGCGAATGAAGGCCGGCGGCTCTACAGCGAAACGTATGGAGCTGAGAAGTCTAACGTATTTCGATGGCATCTGGCACAGTAGGAATCTACCGAAGAGTGACAAAAGAGATGGGAGGAGTCACAAACTGGTCGTTGGATCACATCATCCCAGATATTCGGAGATGGTTTGAACGAAGCCACGGTAAATTAAGCTACGTGTTAATGCAGTTCTTAAGTGGGCATGGAGATTATCGTCACCATGTTGCCCAAGATGTAGTAACGTGGCTGAGAATGCGGAGCATGTCATATTTGATTGTCCCAGGTTTACCGCGAACTGAACAAGAATGGACAGGCGCTTAACACCCGAAAATATTGTGGAGTTCGTGCTAGCATCAGCGGATACTTGGAATCAGGTTGTAAAAGAACTGCAAGCTATTCACCAACAGCCTAGGAAAGGGAAGAAAGGGAGAGAACCACGATGAGCCGCAGTTAGAAGCTGATCCAGGCCCGTGACTATTGGAAGAGTTCCTTGAGAAGAGTGGAATGAGTCCTTCTCAATGGTGGTGGTTTTAGTGAGTACAAGTTTGCAGTCGACATCGGAGTAACTACCGTGGCATAAAGTATTAAGGAGATAGAGGTTCTCATAAAGAAGGTAATTTTTGAAATCAGATCTTGGCTAGAAAACGTTGGTCTGGCGTTTGCGTACCATAAAAACGAGGTAGTTCTGATCACCAAACGAAGGAAACAAACGTCGATAAAGGTCAGGATTGGTGAACACAACATACACTCTTCAAGCTGCACCTTGAGAGTTTAGCAACAAATTAAAGCAAGAAGCAAGTAGGAGCAAAATCCCATTTCCATACCGATTAAGTGCATTCCGAATGACATGCGGTTGCCGTACAACGTCAGACGAAGCTGCAGATAGTAAGCATAATTGCCACCGGCATTTTGCAGAGCGAGGGTCGGCGCCACTGCGACCCAACATACGCTATTGACGAATCCTGTACCTATCGTCAGCAATTAGCACGTCGTCTATTTTGGGGTGCCAGAAAAAATTGAGGTGATTCACCTAAAGGACGCTAGATTCACAGAATCACCCCAGATAGATCAAAGTGAGTTAAACAAAATCACGGTGAAATTAACCAATTTCTAAGGGGACACGGAGGGTTTCGTTCATACCTTTATCACTTCCATCGTGATGACTCTTTATACTGTCCGATTTAAGGAGATGGTTCCGGAGGATGTTGTTTTTAACGGTTCGAGATTTTCCGCGCACATGGTAGAGATGGAAATTATGGTCGGGCCATGGTTGTCACCCGAGAATATACTGGACCACTTCTGAAATAACTTAAGAGAAGGTGGAAAAATTAACGTAGGTGGTTCACGATATACTGAGGGCAGAGGAGCTTTGAACGACAGTGGCAAAAAGCCACACAAGCCGCAGTTCTTAGCTTCTCTTACCCCACGACATAATACCGAAATAGCAACCTCCGGAATAAGCCAAGGAGAAGAAGGTGGTTTTAGTCATTAAAAGTTTCAGATAGCCGTATGTCAGGAGCTAACAGTAGATTTTGAACCATTCCACCTTCCAACGACCAAAAAATGACAAGATAAGGTTTTCTTTCCCCCCAAGATGTAACACCTACCTTAAGGTTGCCCACATCTGGGTAATCCTTTCTATTACTTCCCCAATCTCTTCTTGGTCACGAGACCATCTAGATCCCTTATTCAGAGGGTAGACGTCAGTCCTAGACTGTAATTTACTGTTTTTTTCATTAGAATGCCCTAAACTGGTTCCCTGAAAGTATTCTTCTTGTCAGTCTTCGTCGCCAGTTCGCCAAGAATAGAACCAATTCGAGCCGGCCAGATAGATTTGTAGTGTATCCCACCGTGTTTTGGTTTGGTGTTGTAGTGAATTTCTAGAAGAACTTCTACGAGATATCCCCCTTGGTTCAGCTTGGTGAAAAGAGCATCTGGCCATGGTTTCTCTTTTCCTTTTTTGCGCTAATATTGACGACGAAGTTAACCTTGACATTGTTACATTTTGCGCTATTGTTGCTACATTTTCGCTTTTTCGATGTTGCTACCATCTCGCGGAATCTTCCTTGCTGCGTTATTGGCGGTAGATTTGCTCCATTCTTATATCTCATCTCCTTTTACTAGTTGCCTGCTTCTGGTTCACTTTTCCCTCCTCCTTTCGGCTGCGCTGATGTGTGGTAAGGTCCAGGAGTCCCTCTATCTTCATTTTGCCATTTTGGACATCCATAAGGATGTTTCGTAGGACGATGGTAGCAGCCTTCATTTTCCTTAAGACCCACTCGCATTTCTTGAGTCGTTTTTCTTCTTAAGTAGTTTGTCTTTTGGGTGATGTCCATCTCTCCAGTGACATGACTTACATTTCCGACCGGTGGGCGTGTTTGTCAATCTTTTTTCCCAACAATGGAGAGTCTAGCAGCTCGGAGCTTGCCGTGTTTCCTAGTGGCTCTTCCTCCGATCTTGAGCTCGCGTGGGTTGACCCAAATCGTTATGGAAGTGTGTGTTCAGACCCGTGATCAGGCGCTAGTCCGGTGTCCTTATTAGCTAAACCTGTACTGCCAACTTAATGGTGTCATACCTTTGAACCTGCTGTTACCCCTGCAAACAGTATTATCGAGACGGAGGAGCAGGTACAAGAAGCCACAGCTGTCAGCTCATATGCAACCTACTCCGAATCGGTTTCCAAATGATAAGTCCATGTCATGGCGGATCTTTGTCTTTGCCGCTCACGTTAGCTCACCGCTACGCTGATTGATGGTTTCCTGGGGCTACTGACTGGAAGGTCTAAGTGGAATTAGATTGAAAATAAACTAGGATAGTTAGTATCCAGCAACTTTGCCCTGCCTGCCGTTTGGTCCCACATAAGCCCGTGGTTTTATTGATTCTTTATTTTATTTTTTCCTGTAGAACTAAGAAAATCATTTCAGGATTGGTAAGTCCTCCGACCTCTTTTATTTTGGAGGTTTTATGTAGTGTTGGACATTTGGCGCTGGTCTCATTTGTCTAGAAGAGAAACTGAAATTAATTTCCTCATTTGATAGTGGTACACACTTCATCTGTTCTCTCCTGATATCATGATTATCCCACGATTAAACCTACTCTGGTTCCCCTGATTATGTTGAAATGAAAGACTCCATTATGCTCGCATTCAAAAAATTGCCGGCATATTGGGAATATTGAATTAAGTAGATACGTACATAATCGGATTCCCGCATTGGACACCCGCAGTGTCTTCCAGATGTATTGTAGACAATACAGGCATCAGAATTCATCAGTTCCTAATGTATAACGTATACATGTCACGATATATGCCCATATTTTAGCCTGTGAGTCCTGTTGCTTCCATTTACTTTGTCCAATCTATCATGTTCATCCAATTTCGCTCAGCAGCTTAATACCTTTGTGAGCTTTGTTATGACTGTATCAAATGGACTGAAATCGTTGTGTTCGCATTTGGACTTCACTTCTTTTGGGAGCTCCTCATCGGATGCTTGTTGTAAATATAGAATATCCTGAGGCTTGTAACAAACACACGTACATATGTCATAAAAAATCGAAGAAAACCATACTCAACTCTACCAAAAAGGACTCGAGACACATCTCCTGCGGCCGGACCACTGTCACTGAAGTGAAATGTTGATCCTTTCATATACATCCACCCATACGTATATCTTTGTTCTCGGCTGGAGAATCGATTTCGAACTATCCTACTTTTATAACGGAATGATTAAAGAGGTCTGCCAGAACCCCATTAATTCTCCGCATCTTTGTCGTCTGTGGGTGAATGCGTCTATGTTTATGGTCTGTCAGTGATGAAATGTTAAGCGAGTTATGGGCTAGTGGGTATCAACATGAATATTGAATTTTAAAATTATTGAGGTAAACATATCCCCACGATGGGATAGATTAAATATTGTTTATAGCCATGGAAAGCCGCATGAGTAGATAATTCTTTAGGGACATGAGTTATGAGAGGCCATTTTCCGTCCTTTTAACGCCTACAGGGGCAATGCCGATGAATCAATATGAATTGTGTGTCAACATATTTCAAGAAAAATTGCAGAAAGGACATTTAAGGTGCAATATGATTTAAGGGACGGTTTACCCTCAAACATAACGACTGTCATTTTTGACTGCAATATTGCTATTTTCCAGCCCCTAAAACAAGCAAATTACCGTAAATCTAATTCAAAATCGTGTCCTACCTGAATTCAAATTGAACTTTACTACCTCTTGCAAGTTTTCAAACTCAGATACTTCTAAAAACAACATTTTACTCCTGCTTCCATCTTCGCCGAACATATGGAATACAAAAGAAGTTATTTCCGAAAAGTGTGACGAGGAAACTTAAGATGGACTAATGGAAGCGTATTCGCAACTTCCCCAGACTTTAACACTACAAAGAAGAACAGAAACATTAAATAAAAGTGTGAAGCCATGACACTAGACAATGTCCTTCTAATCCTCCTTGAATCCTGTTCTCAACGTAATCGCAAAGTATCGATCTAAATCTGTTCAAAGAATTCTGTTCGCATACAAATTAACGGAGCTTTTGAGAGAATTTTTCCAATGCCAGTAAGCACCACGTGGGAATCGTATCAGTTTATCAGGGTTTAGTCAATTGGATTTCAATTTCGGAATCCTTGCATGTCGTACCCATTAATATTTTTGGAATCTTTTGCAAGAAGTTTACTTTAGATGGGAAGATAGCGAATCTTGAGAATATTGAAAAACAGATGAACTTCTGCCATTTGGAACGGATAGAGATGTTAAACCAATCTAAATGTTGAAATCAGAGCCACGATTGAAAGAGAGTCTGAGCGTTTAAGTGTTTGAGAAGTACTCGCTCCGGCTTAACTTCTGTTTAAAAATGGCGGTGAACACTTCAGCCAAATTTTCGTCCTTGCATGATATATGATACAATGAGAGATTGATTTTGAATGTCAGGGGTCATTCCTTGCACCCTCCTCGGTGATGAAAGCAGAAGAGTATTGTGGTGGAATTTGGGGGTTTCCCCGACCACCATGCTGAGTGGAAGGGTCAATACTCTGCCCGAGGAGCAGAATAGCTACCGGGTTGGCTTAACAGATTGGAAAGAGCAACTCATTAACGACTGGGTAATTGCAGGACAGACAACTAGAGGCCAAACAACTAAGAGATTTTGTTGGCCTCCTATTGCTATAGCGACTACGCCACGGTCCAAGGATAGCGTTCGACATACCTGACTTATCAATTTCCAGCCTCTGTATCATCGCATTTATCCCAAGCCAATAAAGTTTCTGGCGACAATCAAGGCAGAGTTGCATACCATCCTGCCAGTGTGTTCATCTGGAGGCACCAACACCTCAGAACTCAAGCTTCTTATTTGATGTTGTCACCATGTATTTCGTCTTGCCTTCATCAAGGTTTAGCCCAAGACTTCATGCCGGTTGGTCAATATGGATGAAGGTTAATTGGGCATCTCATGTTGTTCTTCCTATAAAGTCAGGTTAAAGGTTAGTAGTTGGATTGACTTGAAGAGGATCTGTGTGACCTGTGTAGAGTAGCTGTAGCTTCTGAGCGCTCAGGCTGTATTCGACTCCTCTGTCTAACGAAATATCGCGGATTCGTTAATGTATCTAACGATTTGCGCTAGTTGATACGATGCTATCAGTTGCAAATAGAGAACATCGGCTCCAAAGATATGATGTCTGATGCGTCCATAGGCAGGGAATTCACATAGGTAATGCTCCATGGATTCCGCTTCCTCAGGTATACGTATCCTCTTCAATAATTCCTATTCTGAATATATACCCAGCGAATGCATTATGACCAGATAGAATGCCTACAACACTTCAGCAAGTCCTCCTTCTTTTCGACCAGATACACTTTGACGTATGCATTTTCGGTCCTGACAGGAAAAGTTTGGTTTTTCTAACAGCATTTAGACTCTACCACCTGTCACTGTTGGAAGCTTATTCCTTGTTTTTTAAGAAAGCCTAAGCCAATGCTCCTGATTCTCCAATTGCTGGTTCCGATCCTTGCATGAGGGAGATTGAACCATCTTTTGCTAAAGAATCCGAGATTTCATTCCTCTCTACGCCACAGTGACCAGGTACCCAGGTACCCCACCGTATTGAATCTAGAGATAGAGTTCAAACAGTTTCCGCATTCCTAAACCATTTTCGAGGTGATCAAAGGACTACTCAACGCCTTCAATGCGGTTTGGCTATCACTGCAGATTGCGATGCGCCTGCCCTTCGCTCGTCAATCATCCAGTTTGCCGCCCTTAAGATTCGGCTTGAAAAACCGTACCATATTGTCCTAAAAGAAAATACCATTTCCCGTTTTGATTCAAGAGATAGACTCCGGCTCTAGAGCCCTGTTCTCTTTTTGAGCCATTGGTGTATTTCCGTATATCCCGCAACACATTCTTTTGAGTTCTTAGTTCCTTCTTCAGGATAACTTCATATCTTTTGCCAAACAGAAGTATGGGTGGGGACCCGAAAATCGGAAGAGACTGTAAGAACTAGATTCAGTACTCCCAATTACTCTTCAAATGCTTTGTGCCCCCACCCCCATAGATCCGCTCGAATTAGTCTATGAGCGGCTCTCATTGTAGTGCTTTGAATAAATATACAAGGGCTGCAAATTGAGTAATGCATTTATAGCTGCGCCGGAAATCGTGCTCATGACACCGGTGATATCCAGACACAGAGTTCTTTGCATTGCGGCTAGTTTGCATGGAAAATTGTTTGTCTCATCTTTACCCACCTAATAATAGCGGCATGTTGAGGTAAAGGTCCACCTACACAACCTATAAGCTGTGAGAGCACGTTTTATCTTTATCTCTACATGTTTGTTCCAAAAAAGCTTCTTGTCTAGAATAACTCCCAGATATTTCACTTCTTCTTAGAGTTGAAGGGTTATACCCCTCATCTCTGGAAGGCAAATGCTGCTTTTTATAAATAATAAAATTTCATACCTAAAGACCTAACTGTCAATCAAATGAACGGTGCGTCGTATATTTCTACACATTCTATACACCTCCTTAAGGGTAGCTACCGCTGTCAGGGAGCAATCAACACCCACTTCAGCACACAATAATCTCTGCGTTAGCATAGCGTAAATCCACTTCATTAAAGACTTGCGTTTTCATCCAGGGACACAAATACGTCTTGTAAAATGTTTAGGTCTAAGCCAGCCGAGGCTAAAATAAAACTTTGTTCAAGAATTTAGGCACTTCTAACTCCGCCATGTATATCCGGATAGCTGAGTGGTTAGAGCGCAAGGCTGTCTTACGGAAGGTCGCGGTTCAAATCTCACTGGTGGCAGTGGAATTTGTATCGTGATTTGACGTCGGGTATCAGTCGACTCAGCTGTGAATGAGTACCTGAGTCAAATCAGGGTAGTAATCTCGGGCGAGCGCAATGCTGACCACATTGTCTCCTAGTGTACCGTTACGGTCTTGAATGAAGTGCTCGAACACACTTCAAGGCCCTGATCCAACATGGATTGTTGCGCCAACGATTATTATTATTAACTCCGCCATCCACTTAATGGCGGACCGGAACAGTTGGAAAGCAGCATGCTTTAACGGTTGTGGTAAACGGAACCCTCATCCTTAGACAAGCACTCAAGATGCAAAATTTAAGACTTGCCCTGGACGAAACCGCAAGTCCACCTCCACGTGGTGATCGCTGGGAGTTCCTTTTTAATGAAAAACTGCAGATTGTGAACGATGAAGGCGAGTCCACCGCGTACAAAAAGGGAACAAATCCTACTAACTGGTGATCCAGATTGGGGGTTGGGTAATGCTGAAAACCAGGCAATGACAACAGAATAACGATTTATGCATTTTATCATGGAACATGTTCTCCCTGCACAGACCAAACGCTGCTCAGCAGCTAGCCGATACCCTGTCCAAATATAGGGCTGATTTAACAGCATTACAGCAGATGCATTGGACAGGGACGGGTTTCCTGAAGAAGAGCCGCTACACCATATATTATTAGTGGCCATCCAGTAAACCATGGTTTGCGCGGAAAGCAATCCATAAACATACGTGGGCCTCTCCCGATGGGACTACTATCAACCAAACTGACCACGTGCTGATCGAACGTCGCCACCTCTCAGCCTTGATGAATGTCAGAACATATAGGAGGGGCCAATATAGACATGGATCACTACCTCGTTGGCATGGTGCTCCGAGCTCGAATTACAACACCACCTCAAATCCCTTCTGACAGTTAGGTGAGACTGAATACTGACGCAATTCCCAACACTGCTCTCCGTAACACCTATAGGGCGGGGAGGGTGCAATAACCGCAGCTAACAGATGCCCCTGCCTCATACATGAAAAGGGGTTTTCACGCAGTGCAGCAATTATAGATCACGTTGCTGGGTACCATATATTATATATTCTCTGCTGTCTTGCTAGGTCGGATAGCTTCATATGCCTAGAATATCATTGGTCCATACCAAAGAGGCTTCACTCCAGACAAATCAGCAACAGATCAGATTTTCTCTCTGCGGGGAGCGCTCGAGAAACTGCTGCAATATGGCCATGAGTTGCACCATTTTTTCATTGACTTCAAAGCCGCCTATGATAGCATAACCAGGGTAAAACTGTACACGGCCATGAGAGAATTCAGTATCCCGACGAAATTAATAAGACCGACTAGGCTGACCCTGACCAATGTGCGAGGCCAGATAAAAGCAGCAGTATCACTCTCAAGACCATTCGACATTAACAACGGTCTACGACAAGGGGATGTCCTATCATGCGTCTTCTTTAACCTGACCTGAAGAAAGCGATTCGTGATTCTGAGGTAAATGCGAGAGACGCCATCCTCTTCAAGTGCACCCATCTACTGGCCCGAGCTGACGATGTCGACATTATGGGAAGAACACCTAGAGATGTACAATCTACCTTCATCCAGATTGAGCAGGTAGTACGAGATCTCGGGCTGCACATTAATGAAGGCAAGGCGAAGTACGTGGTGACAACGTCAAAACCAAAAACCAAAGAACAGACAATATCGAATCGCACTGGTCAAACCAAACCAATAAAGATAGATGCAATCCGCGCACGGTTGTTGGCAACCAACAGCCTATTTCAGCTTACAAAAACTGTTTCGCTCCAAACCTCCCACCATAGAATCAAAGCTCTTATTGTACAAGACCATGATTTTACCAGTCCTTATGTATTCCTCTGAGACCTGAGCAGAAAAACTGCGAACTTTTGGCCGCGTTCGAGAGAAGAATCCTACCAGAGATTTTTGCCCTACATGAGGATGGACAATTGACAACAATGTTAGCGGTATCATGACCGTCTGGTTGTGATTAAAATCCGGCTCAATAGGTTACGGTGGGCGGGTCACCTAATCCGTATGGATGAGGATGATCCAGCCCGGAAAGTCTATAAGGCAATATCTACAATATCTTTTGCGGATATCGAATTAGTGGACTTCGGCTTGAAACCGGGATGTCTGGAGTTCCTTACTAAGCAAGTGTAGACCGGGTACCTGTTGTTGCGCCATTGGTGATGATGGTGATGATGACTAGGGAATGGTGGAAGCGGATCGATGAATAGAAAGGGTTGATGGTTCTATTGACCATTGCGGGTGATAGCACGCGTGATGCGCTTGAACTCCTATACTCGAGAGAATTTTCCATTGCGCTGATCCGGGAAGCGGATGATGCCACAGAACGCAATAATACCAGAAGTGTATAATCTATCAGGGAAAACTTGCATGTGGTCACAAATGTTTCTATGGTCCTGTGAAGGACATCAAAGGTCGACTTTTCACCCACGATGGCGAGCAACTGAAAAGGTGGAAGGAACACTTCACCACGGTTCTTAGCCGTATTACATCCAGTGAGGTTCCTCCTCTTGTGGATGAAATGTCTATTCACGGTAACATGCGGATACGGACTGTTTTTTCAAGCAGAATGGAGATCATTTCGGTCATCAATGCACACAAACGGAGAAAAGCCGCTGGGCTTGATGATTTTACTTGGGAATGCAAGACCTTTCTCAAACGGTGAAAGAAGGGGATGATCGTTAAGATTCCAAAAGGACTATTTTGAGAATGACAATTGGGGCGGTATCTGCGTGCTGTGTGCTTAAATAATCCTGGAACGCATCAAACAACATTTCGAAAGCTTAATCGACAGGCAACCTGCTGGTTTTAGCTCCAGATCCTCTAATATTGATCACATCAGCACTCTATGAATCAATTTGGAATGGTGTACGGAGTTTAGATCTTCACTCCACCGGCTCGTCATCGATTTGGAGAAAGCTTTCGATAGTGGGAACAGGGAGTGTATCTGGCGCACCCTAAGCAGAGGGGAGAGGTGAGTCCGCCAGGGTTGCATCCTGTCGCGATATTATTTCTCCTTGTTATCGGTTACGTTCTTCACGTCGATTTGTTCGGAGAACGTGGAGGAGTTCAATGGGCGATGACACCTTTCCTTAAACACCCCAATTACACTCATGACATCTGTTTGCTTTCTTACGGGGTCATGGACTTTGGCCACATGGCTTTGGATTTAGAAAGAAAAGCAAGTATAGTTGGACTTAAGATAAAAACCAAAAAAATCAAGGTTCTCAGTCTGACGGGTCATTGCACTCTCTCTATCTGCATTAATGGGTAGAGCATTTGAATATCTAGGAAACGTGATTTGTGCTGACAGCATCACAGAGCTGGATGTTGCCCGACGAATTAAAGATACTAGTCCGCTTTCAATGCCTTGTTCTAAATCTGGAAATTTAATTATCTCAACACCAAAATCAAGTTGAGACCGTTAAGTACAAGTGTTCTTTCTGTGTTGCTATATGGGAGTAGGACATGTAAAGTGAGCCCTACTGTTATTCAAAACCTCCAAGCCTTCGTGAAAACTTGTGTGGTATTATCGGCGCACGCTGATCTGACATTATCTCAAACCAAGAACTTGGTCGGCCCACAGGTCTGGCACTCATACGTATTATGATCGAAGGGCGGAAGTAGTAGTGAATAGGTCCTAAATTGCTATGCCATGCAGTGGAATCCAAGATGACCGACGAGTAGGTCTCCCCAAGCACACTTGGTGGAGAACAGTAAAGGAGGAGTTCAGGCATTTCGGAAAGTCGTGGGGAGGGAGCTGAAGGGCATTTCAAGTAACCGTGAACGATTCGGCGTTCTTATGGTTTACGCGCTATTCCCCACCAAGGGGTAAACACTTATCATGCGTCACTGACGTTGTAACCTCTGTGATCAAGTAGGCAAGCTAAATATCCATTCTACTCTCATATCATTTAAATGTGCTGACCAATTGACAATACTCCGGATCTCGGCTGAGATCCTTCAGAACTTTTCAAAGTGGCTTTCGTCATAATATGTAGTCCGCCTACAGTTAAGTCCTTGGGGGTTTAATGTGAGCACCTGCCTTGCGACTTAATCCCATGGTCTTCTTAAGACATGGATTGATTTTGTCACCACAATCAGAGCCCCGCTGAGACAAGCAACAACGGTACCAGTCTACACCAAGTGCATGGCTTAGCATTCATACTGGTGGATGCAAGACATACCTAAATCTCTACCGAACTAAGTAGTACGGTACCCGTGTTGAAACGCAACACCACGCCGGGGCCCGAACAACCCTCATGAAACTCCCACTAGGGGGCCAACCGCAAACAACGGAGCTGTTCTCACATACTACAGGAGTTCACCCGAAGTATGAGAGTCCAGGGGCTATCCCGGTTCCAGTGGTACCAGTATACCCCTGGTAAGGTTTCGTGACCAATTTGCCACTTCAGATGAGTCCCCGTGCAGGCTCGGGTCTGATCGCCCTGATTAGGCCTTTGGAGAATTCGCCTACTGCATCACGGCCGGCAAGCCAAAGTGAGTACAGTGTCTCCCGGTGCCACCAGGATTGCCGCCCCGTGTTCCTCACCGCCACCTCTAAGCACCAATAATCCGCCTACAAGTACATAACCTTAAAGAGAAACCTTTTCTTTGATCATCAAAGAATGAAATGGTGTAGATTCTCAAACGGTTTCTTATTGCCGGATGGCAAAATCTTTCTGATGTCCTTTGATATTTTCCGCACATTTATCAAGGTAAATTCATCTTATGTCCTCTCAAAGGTTCCTTCAACTGTTTGGGGACATTAAAATTGAAAAAAAATATATATTCCAGCTTTATTTTAAGCGCATGTAACGTTTTGCATAAAGCTTTTCCCTTCAAACACAGGAACGAAAAAAGAAGAATTATGGAGCGAAAGATCCTCTAGGCACATCCTTTTCATGTGGGATAACTTTTCTTTTGTTCTCTCCTTTGTGGCAACGTGCAGACGAGTACGAACTCACATAAAATCTGTGCCTACGTTATAAGGAAAGTGCTGAACTGTATCTGAAACTAAGAAAACTAACAGGAAATTTAATTTTGAAAATATCCTTTGGAAACGTTATCCTTTCCCTGCAAGTGCTATATTTACCGTGGACGTTTTTAATAAGTTTCCATTTTTCGTGACCAGCTGCAGAGTCAGAATACGTTTAAGATTTGCTGTAACCATTTGGGTTAGCAGAATAAAAGTGATACAATATTAGAAGGACACGAAGTGCAAGTGCTTCCTTCGCAGCAATGGATTCCTTGTGCTGTGGGTCTGGCACTGGACTGGTATGGTACGGTGTAACGAAATATTGCTGAATGTGGTTCTGGTGAGCAGATAACGTTCAGGTGCACTGAAAAGAATAAACGTTTGGAAATGAATTATGGCTCTTGGGCACTTCAGATAATTTATCTTTGATTACATATCAGAAATGAGCTTTTTGCATGGGAAAAGTAGCAAAAGAGTAATGGGAATTCCCTCTAGCCTGCACCTGAGTGAAGTGAATGTAGACTGAACTCTTTTATTTTCCGCAAGAATGGTCAAGGAGTAAAAAGAACATACGCCTTTCATTGTTAAATATTATTCATTCTGCCTGAGATATTTATTCATGAGACGACCAACCAAAAGCTGCTTCCATGGAACTAAAAAAATTAATTGTGGACAGTCCGTTTGCACACGTACAAAGGACACGCTATCCAAATACCGCCTATTACCCAATTTTCATACATGATTTGGTGAAGGTTCCCTATAAACCGTGGGCGCCAATTTAGAATTGTCAGTCTGGAACATGATGAAGGAACATTACCATGTCATAAACAATCAAACATAGTCAAGCCTGAATATTAATGTTTGCGTCCTTTTTTCCTCCATAATCTCCTTAATATTTACACTTGTAAGAATAGCTGCAAGTACATTGGGTTACGAAAAATCTGCTGGGCGTTCACAGCATGCCTCGGGGCACCATGGATCCTGAATGAAATATTATTTTTGGTACTCATATTTCTTCACCACCCTTGCCTCAACCATCCACGGAATTCCCACTGCGAACCTGGAAGGCGGTTATGCCTTGCCTGTCGGTTGTAAAACATTTTCGTTTATCAAACATAAGAGCAGCTATCACAACTGCATTAACAATTTTAATTACTACGTCGTTTACAATGCACTGCTAAAGTAGGTAAACTTTTATGAGAAAATTCACTTAGTCTGCAGGAGATATTACGTCAGATGAATTTTCCCATCTTAAATGGAAGAGGTTTCCCGTCGATACTATAAATATTTGAACCCGCACAATTTGGTGTGAAAAATTAATTGGGTCGTTCAAGTTTTACGTTGAGCCTTTTAATTTAGGCGGAATTTCATGTAACCAATGGTTTGAAGGGTGGAATCGACTTTAATGAAGGATGATTCCACCCAGTCCTTCGGTTCTTCGTCTGATGAGGAGGTAGCTAAGAGTATAGCACCTAACACCTATTCAGTCCTGACGAGAGGGGGTTCGAAGCGGTGGACGGACTTCCCCCAGGCGCGGATTTGTTTTGGGTACCCGGAATGGAAAGTCCCCGGGAAAAAAAGGAACATAGGATGCCCGCATAAATTTTATCCGTCTTTTTGCTTATTTTCTACCCCAGGGTCTAGTTTTTTCCCTGGAGGGTAAAAACTAACTTACTTTATTTATTTTTTCTATTTATTTTTATTTATTAAACGGACAATAAACGAAAAAAAAAATCCAAATACCTATTGCTCCCAGAGGGAGGAAAAAGTAAAGATCCTAGTTTACACTCAAAACTAAAGTGCGAAAAGGAGCCCCCCAACCTATAGTACATTATAACTCTGACATAGGCTCGGAATCGGGGATTGGAGAAAGGCTTCGAGCTCTGCGCTCATCGAAAAAGTTAGCGTTACGCGTGTTGTATGACGCATTACGAAGAACGATATCAGCAGAGGCGGAGTAGTCCGTTAGGCCGGTAGAGTTCGAAGAAGGTGCAAAAATCGAGGAAGATTCTACGTTCTTCCAGGTGAGACGAATGGTACGGAGGCAGGCGTGGTAGTCACCCCCGTGTTGAAGAAGATCGAGCCGGTGAATTGGCGCTGTATTTTTTCTAGGGCAGGACAATCACAATTACGGAAGGGGGACCAAATCACGGAACAATACTCAAGGATACTTCTCACGAGGGAGTTAAATAGTATTATGGAGGGTTGGACCGAGGTGGAATCAGTACAGGAACTCAGTATGAAACCTGAAATTTTGGAAGCACGGTTGGTGATATGGAAGTAGTGGCTGTCAAAACGGAGATCATCATCGAAGGTTACACCCAGGTTGAGGATAGAGTTTAGATAGGATATAGAGAAACCACCAAGAGAGTAGGAAGAAGGGGTGGGAGAGGTTTAAAGCGAGAAGCACATTGAGTGACATTTGTTGACATTAAGAGCCAACTTATTAACTGTTCATCAATGGACCAAAGTATCCAGATTTGCCTGTAGGGAAGCGCAATCCATTGGGGACGAATATCTATGGTAGAAAAAGAAGACGAAGCAGGTCCTGCTGAGATGGAGCGATGATGTAGGCCCGGACGCCAGACAGCTTTTAGGGGTATCGAATTGGTCAGTCTTTTACTGAGGCAGGTTTAAATCGGACACTGGTTTTTGCGTCATTGATAATGATTTCTGTGTATAGCAATGTTGATGGCGTCGGTAGCTACAATTATGTCTTCGTCGATTTCTTTATCTGACAAGTTTCGGCTTATAACGAGTTTTTTCAAGTTCAGATCAAGCAGTAAGCCTGATTTGAATTTATTTCAGTCTGTGTGAGCGAAGGACCTTATCGTTAGGACTCGCTTTTGCAGTTGAGAAGGCAAGGAAAGTAGGAGTTCAACTGCAAAATGGTCGGACATGGCCGGTGATGTTTTACAGGATTTCACCTGAAAACTTTCATCAGTCGGCAGAAAGTTGTCAAGGATAGATTTGGTTCTTTCCGGAGTATCCGGGAAAATCATCTCAATATTGGCGAGCAAAAAAGGGTCCTGGATTCATTTTACCAGGGTTTCTCCATTTATATTGACTGGCTTGTTGTGCCACGAGGTATGCCTCCAGTTGAAATCGCCCTCGAGAAAAAGGGTACTTTGACTTTAACTGGAGATTGCCCAAGACTTGCAAGTCATGACCAAGTTGCTTAGTTTTAGAATTTCATTTGATGTAGACGGAAACCACCAGGATCCGTATACCATCGGTAGTTTTAACTATTGCCGCGACTTCGTCAAAAACATAGTCGTTTCGCACTAGGAGGGCAATGCCTGAATTGTTATCGTTCCGATTAATGTTATGTTCGGTGATGTTTGAATCGGAGCAAATTGACGATGATTGTTGCAGTTGCAGCAGTGTGGATCTTCCATCGTAGGATGCCTAGAGCATCCCCCTCGCGGATGGCTCTTAGCGTATTTAACACATCTGTACACTATCAAGCAATTTTAAGTGATATTCCTGAAGTTTTTGCAGTTGTAACATTGCATGGCCTTTTCCAAGGTAATCTTTTGATGAAGGATGTACCTCATAAAAAAACCAGATTGCGATTTGATAGAGAGCGAGAGATTCTCCCTGTGGGGAGCCTTATTTGGTTTGATCATAAAATTTGTAACCGAGGGAACTTTCAAAAGTGGGTACTCTGAAGTAAGTTCGGCCATAATTTTTTCAGGGTCAGTTTCGCTGTGGAAACCGCGGATAACTAAGGACACACTAAGGCCTTGCTCTTGAATGAGCGAAAAAATATTGGCCTGATCCCCTGTGAACTCTGCAAAAGTGAGGGCTTTATCACCCCTCTTGTGTTTTAACGTTGCTTTCAGGTCCTTGCTTTTAGTGATTTCAGTTGCTGCGTGACATTATCATTATCTGCCGTAATTGGAGATATTTTCTCCATTGTGGGTTTTAAGACACTAGCAGAGGAGGCACTGACATTTGGCACTTGGGGAGCACTTACACTTTTAGCACTCACCTGGTGCTTTTTGGCCTTTTCCCCCGACAGACGAAGTTGAAAGAGTCTGCTTGTTGCTCTTCGTCAACGACCTTAAGGCACTTTTTTTCTCCTTCGGATCCCTGCTTTCGCTCATTTGCGGGCTCCTCCCGC
Organism: Hermetia illucens; assembly: GCF_905115235.1. Taxonomy (NCBI): domain Eukaryota; kingdom Metazoa; phylum Arthropoda; class Insecta; order Diptera; family Stratiomyidae; genus Hermetia; species Hermetia illucens. The sequence continues at coordinate 168,364,347 of NC_051850.1, forward strand.
GTTGGACGGAATGAAGAAATCGCTGCATAACGTTGCTCACGTAGAGGAGGATAGTTAGCTAGTACTTTGATTGGCATGGTCACGGCAGCAGCATGCTGTCCCGCGTCCATAGCAGGAAATACTGTCACCTGCATAGATCGCAGCGATTTCACTGTGTCTCTAAGTTCGCTAATAGTTCTCGTCGGCATCCCGATTTGAGTACGCTGACTTTCATTTTGCCGCAGCACATCATCATGCTTAGCTCGCATTTCGTCGAGCTCGATGGCCTCCGTAGGCATTTATTACTGCTTTTCGAAGTCATTGTCATCGGATGACATGAGTAAATCCGACCCCACGTCATCCTCGAAAACATCGTTAATACACTGGGCACCGTTAGTGGTTTTGCGGCACTTAGGGCCGCTTTTCTCCATATTCATCACCTGGAATTGCGAAAATCTTTTTTTAAAGGGTTTTCCTAAGCTTATGAAGGAAAAGGAAAGGTTATTTTGAAAATTGGTCGGCACAGAGTGCCTTAAACTTTGTTATAAGGCTCGGTCACACCCCGAAGGCAATACAAATCTCTGCTCTTAAAGCTAGCAGTTGATAGCGGCGTTGAAAATTTTCCCTGGGTAGGCACGGGTTCAGGTTGGTGATACTCTCTTTGAGCCTCAAAAAAAGCATCTGCTATCCACGTATCCGCATGAGCAATCAAACTGACCACTTTGCGATCAGCAGTAGACTTAGTAGTTGTCTTCTGAGTGGAAAAAACTAGAGACGCGCTGGTAGGGATGACCATCTGGCAGGGAAGAGCTACAATCCACCATTGGACGGTTGTATGGCCCAGCTGTCACTCGACATTGGGGAGCTATCTTGCGGATTAAACGGCAGATACACTGTGTAACCCACATGAGAAAGCCGATCAGCATTAAGACGTCATCAAAAACGCTCTTTTTTTCGGGTTCCGCGCAGGCCTTTCGCCACGTACCTGAATAAAATCTAGCCGACTACGGAACCGTGGAAGCGGATCGATGAACGGAGAGGGTTGAAGGCTCCATTGACCATTGGGTGAACCGCTCAAACTCCAATACCGAGCAAAATCCCAAGAAGTTCGGCGTAGTATGCGCTGTGATAAGAGAGAATTTGCTACTGCGCTGGTCACGGAAGCGAAAGATACTGTAGATCGCAACGGTTTCAGAACTGTATACCGCATCACGAAAGGGCTTGCATGCGATTGTAAATCTTTTGATGGTCCTGTCAAGGATGATCGTTGGGATTCCAAAAAGGGCACTGGTTTTGAGTGTGACAATTGAATGGGTATCTGCGTGGTACTTGTTACCGCAAAGAAAGTAGCTAAAAATAATGCTTGAACATCTGGAAGGGTTGGTCGACAGAGGGCAAGCTGGTTTCCACCCTGGATCTTCTTGCATTGATCGCATGTACACCCTAGGTATTATCTTCAAACAGTGCCTAGAATTTAGATCCTTCTACATCTGTTTCGAGAAAGCTTTCGACAGCATGAATTGGCGATTTATCTGTCATGCTCTACCCAAGAGGGAGATCCCAGAGAAACTAATAGCTGTAATCTGAGGAAAAAACAAGTCGGAATACCGGAAGCTCGCGCTTCGGGTATAAAGGTTTTGTGTTATGTAAGAGACGCACATTTCTCTGTCCGTATATAGCTACAAATCCAACATAATCCTTCATATTTTTCCAAACTACGAGACATACGTACATATTAGAGCCATAGATATCATGCTCACCCTAAACAAACAAACTGCCTATTACCTGCTGTACACATATATGCACGTATCTAAATTTATCGTACCCATATTTCCGATTTACGTCTTATATCTATCTGAATTAGGCACTAGCCGCAAAGTTCATTAGCACGCATATATTATATACCTACATACACACATGTCTGGTTGACAAATAACTAAAAAACTAAAACAAAATAATTGTCTGCGACCCAATTCATAAAAATTCATTTCGTTGTGGTATTGACGAATTGATATGTAATGATGACGTCAGGCGGGTTGTAGAGTGCACGAAATTCACAAAAAATTGTAAAGTTTCACCCCCAATAACTTTGTTAATAATAGTTGGATTTTCTTCAAACTTGACCAAACTGTGCACTATATTCTTCGTTACACTCATGCCAAATTTTGTATTTCTGGGATGAACATAAGGGGGGTGCCGGGTAAATTTCTAAAATGTGGAAATATACTATTATTAACTTTATTTGTGCAGATAGCGGAACCGGATATATTTTGGGGCCTAGATTTCGTAGAGATGCACCACTGTGATTTTTTCCAGATTTTTCGGTTGGATAGGTTCTGAGAACGAGACCTGTTACACTTTTTGTGGGTCATATTTTCAACTCTGACTCCCCTATGTTTCATCTAATATCAAATATTGAACCAGATTCGAAAAGTACTAATTGAGACCTTTCATTTGATACCCTACTTGGCTACATTCTGTGAAAAAAAAATTTGCACCCTCCATTCACATGTACGGAGAGCCCCCCCTTAAACTTAACGCAAGATGGCGCCACTTACTGCATGTAAAGGGATCACCAGATTACATACTCTCACCAATTTTCGTGACAATCGGTCTAGCCGTTTCCGAATAAATCGGGTGTGACAGACAGACAGACAGACAGACAGACAGACAGACAGACAGACGGACAGACGGACAGACAGACACCGTCACCATTCTAATAAGGTTTTGTTTCACACAAAACCTTAAAAATGAGTCATTGGGATGAAGGCGCCAAGGCTGCATCATGTCTCCGATATTGTTTTCTAATTTTATCGGTGGCGTTCTTAATGCAGTCTTGTCGGTCGTACGTGAAGGGGTTCAATGGATGCTGCCTTGTCGAAAATTTGGAAACGTAGCGATCACAACACCTAGTTCAAGTTGAGATTTTGCTTTGCTAATGTGCTTTCTGTGTTGCCATGTTACCCGAAAGTTCCAGGAATTCGTAAGCACCTTTCTGTGAACCTGGTCGGCGCACAGGCCTGTCACCCATGGCCGACGTATTCAGAAGGCATAAGTAGCAGTGGATAAGTCCAGCATTAAGGAGGGCGATAGTTATATTGCTGACAATACAATGCAGTGGAACCCACTCTCCCAAGATAGCCGACGTTTGGGTCCCCTCAAGAGCATTTGGCGCAGAAGAGCGTCCGGGAGAATTGAAGCGCATTTAAGCATACCGCGAGTGATGGCATTTGTTGATACGCTGTATCTCAGTAGAGATATAGATTGTATAGATTTTGCAATTTGAATGTTGATGAAACTATGAAAGGGCGTAAGAGTAGAAGTCGGGAGAATACTACACGTCGGGGAAGTTGTCAAGTTCTTTTATTGGTGAGGCAATATCTAACTGACATGTCATGCAGAAAGGTGCCTTCCCAATAATATATTTGACCTTCTACAATGATGAAGATGAATTCTTATTCAACATCGCTAAAAAGTATTCTGAAAAAAAAATGAAAAACACGTGGAAACAACTACAATAAAATATGAATGGTCCTCCGTAATTGGCCAGGTGTAATTATACTGACCTGATTGGGCTGCCCTTTTTGGGTCTTTTGAGTGCCTTCTTAACATATACTGGGAAAATATTCCCAGTTAATAAAATTTAAATAATTATCTCCTTAACCGTCAAAATTTGTAAATTAGCAGAGTCCTGAACATCTGTTCCTTAATTCAGCTTTATTATTTACGCAACCCCATGACCTTGCACATTTTAATTTTTTCGTTAAAACTTTCTAGCTGGCACGTTCCATTTCTTGGCTTTTTTGTTTATGATTTGAATGTGTTATCCTGGGAAGTTGAGAATGTACAGAGTTGCTCCGAAAACAGAACTTGCACGAAAAGGATAATACAATTAATTTTTCTTACGTCGGAGGTACAGAATTTTAGTAGGTCTCATCTGAGCAGCGTGAGTTAATTTTGAAATCCAACAAAAAAGTTAAAGCTTAATCTATGTTGAATTCAGGCAAAGTCATTAGAAAAATGCAGAATTTTAAGGAGTTTAACAGTTGGTGACGTTTATATTACGCTATTTTATTATTGGCCTTATGGAGCTCACAGGGACAATAGGTAATTGCCGGAAATAAGAGCATTACGGAACCCCAAGTTATGGACAAGTCAAGCACTAGAATTTTCCGCAGAAAACTAATTGACATTATCTATAGCTTACGGAGTCAACAGGATAACAGACAGTGTCAAAAGCGTTGTGTTTGAGTCAAAATACCTGACTCCTGGCGCTTTCCAATTACCTGTCTTTTCAAGGGCTGTTTCTACGTCGACTTCAATTACGTGAGGCATGGTCATTGCGGGAGTACCTCGCATGAACACATAAGGTGTGGGAGCCACGTTTCTAAATTGCAACGGCTAGGTTCGCTCCAAAGGCTCACGACCTGAGTCAGCGAGACTTTTTTATTGAATCCCCGTTGGTTTTGGAAGCACAAGGTGTTGTCTGTCCTTTGTTGAAAGCTCTTTTGATACCTGCGGATGCGATTGGAGAATGTCACAAGTTTCGGCTTCAGCACCTCGATGATTTCTTGGATTGGACATCATTAGACAGCTGGTAGTTTCCAATGGCGTTCGCAACGCATCTGTGAACTGCTGGTGATAGATTTCCAAGAAGTTCTTGCATGAAACGGCCAATCTCCTTTCTCAACTTTTCGACTCTTTTGTTGAGTCGAAACACCTAGAACGGTAAATACTTCCAGCGCGTACCTCTCTTATTCGCTCCAAGATCTTGATTATGGAGACGAATAACCGTGACAGTTGCAACGTAGATTAGACTATGAACTTCTTTTGCAGTGATTTCGCTAGCGAAACGATAAGCCAAAATCCTGTCAACGCAGCAACGATGTTGATAGTTGCCGAAGTAAACTTCAGTTTTGGGATCCTTGGCCTAGCGTCTAGGAGAATCTCAGACCTCATTGTACATTGGGTCGACATCGACAGTCAATAAGCTTCTCCTAATTACTGGGTTTATGAAGTTCAGTCCGCTTTGCAAAAGATTCCACATCAAACTCAAGTGAAACTTCGTGGAAAATTTGTTATCTAGTTGATAGCGCAACGCGATTACCTTTCACTATCAGCCGGTTGTGATGGACGACCTTCTGCTCCGGAATATGGCTTAAATCATAAAGTCGGTGTCTGTGCCCTGATGGATTTCACTCCAAATCCGTAACACAGTAATAGGCGCGGCGGATAAATTCGTTGAGCTGATTCGTCCAAACCATACGACGCCTAGGTCTCCCGTCCCTAGTGGTTGACGGCATAGTCGACAATACCTTCAAAAAGGGAAATGAAATTATCCTTTTTTTAAGTTTCTTCTCTAAACAATTCTTGAAATTCAATGCCCGAAAGTTGAGTGGAGAATTCAAAAAGTTACTAACTTTTTTATTTACTATTATCTACTACTTCTTTTTTGATACCAAAGGATTGTGGTTAAGGAGACAGGCCCCTAGTTGACGTGGATATCTAGAGTGTTTTTATAGGCTACTGTCTCTCATACATGCATTACTTCTAAGGCTTTTCATTGGTTAAATATAAAAGATAATTGAACTGTTAGCTAGGTAAATGGGATTTGGTTGCTATTTAAAATAACCATATACATCGGCCGTTACTATATTGCTTGAGGCAAGATTACCCGTTAACGCTCGGTGAACATGTCCCTAAGATTCTCCGTTTGACGTAATTTCCTACCAACGCTCCGGTCGTCGATCCTCGGGTGACAGGTAGGTTACATATGGTGAGGATTCTTCACCCTTTCTTGTTTTCTTCTTAGCTAGCCACAAGAGAACTCCTATAAGAATGAAACCTAACAACAACCCTCCCCCTGCGCTCCCATGTGGAATATATTGCTTCAACATCTCTACCTTTCATCCCCAACCTCCTATTTCATACCTGGCTCTATACCTGCCTCTTTGAAGTTAGAAAATCTGAAATTCATCGCTTTAAAATTAAAACGCGGGACTACTACAGATATCGGTCCAATTCTCAGGAATGCTACGAAATACCTCCATAATATCAAACGAAACAACATCCAGCTTGCAGAGGTCACTCTCAAATATCGTTACCGACACCGTGATCTCCAAGTGGATGCCGTTGTAAATGTCTATCATTTACTTCTATCCGGTCCTTGAAGATCACCCCTGTTTTGGATGAAACGTCAGCGTTAAACGTATTCTGATCCATTCCTTTAGAGAACACCAGCCTGGCAACCGACGACTTCCTCTTATTATCTCCTTGTTATACAACGGACCAGTGCGCGTTACCCTGGCTCCATAGAGTTGAGATACAACCTCCACTGTCTCTTCCTCGAAGAAAAGTTTATTCTTACTGGGTCCTACAAATAATACTCGGAAAGGACCCATCACCCGAAGATCCCAGAACTTATTCTCTTTGTAGGAAGTGACAATGATTGCAACGTGTTTGAATTTCTCTTGACAAACCAATGGAATTTTACAATGGATACTAACCAACCCGTCCCTTATTCCTGCGACCATTAGATGGGCTTCGATCATTCTGTCCGGGTTTTCTAACTATGGCATAGTATTGCCATAGTTATTAATTTTCAAAAAGTTGACTGGCAATTTCGACCAGGGTAGAGGCAATTCATCAGCTGCTGCTTCACCTCTGCCCTTAGAGCAACATGACCGAAAGCAGCGACAGATGGTAATCGCTCCATTTATATATAATCGCTAACCCGACATGAGTGCAAATTATATTGAAGTGAAATCGGTCGTAAGTTTAGACCTAAACCAGGCCAAAGTGAATTTTTTGTTTAGAATGCTGGGAGTCTTGGGTGCGCATCCACTTGATGACAGATCGGGCCACTTGGGAAGCAATTTACTCCCTGACTCGTGGTTCACGAATTCCTCTTTTTTGGACTAAACACCTAAGTTTACCAAAAAGTTGACTGACGGTTTCGTCCTTATTGACTTTGTTCACATGTTCCGCCAACTCCTTTGTGGGTCGAAGGTCTCGAAATGGCTTATGCTTCGCTTCAACCTCCCCTAAAAAACTTTTAACATTCGTAGAAAATATCATAATTTCCTACGGAAGAATAGATCCCCCTTGTTGTTCCATTACTTTACTGATTTGCCCTTGGTTTGTCACATTAAGTGTCAGAGCAGCAATCTTTGCTTGATGGCGCTTCATTGGTTTTAACTCGTCACGAATGACTACATCCTACTCAAATACTCGAAGGATCCTGTTGTGCCTAATCCGGCGAAATATTTGGCCCTAACCTCAGAAGCCCTCTGGCGACTAAGGCTAGTCCGAACAGAGCCCGTCGGACTCGTTGAACTCTGTACAATTTAGTTAATTCTCTGATAATATCGCCAGTTACCACCTCAACTGCAGATTTCGAATTATTACTATAGCACCGTGAAGAACGTGCTGATGAACAGCCCGATGAAAGGTATGCCTGGCAACTGTTTTCAACCTCGCCTGCCGCACAACTGCCTGAGGGGCCGGACACACTTGAAGTACACTGACCATTTTTCAACTTAAGGGACTGTGGCCACTTTCTTTTATGGCTACCAGATCTCCTTGAGCTATCGGCCGGGCTTTTCCATTAGTATCGGTTTTGTAAGTACCCCAAATTGTCATTCTCAAACTTTTCCCAGAAATGACTTTGAAGCACCCTAAATATGGAGCCACCGTTTTGCAGGTGACAGATTCTCGCGCAAACCGTCGCCAATCGGGGGAGCTAATAAGCTTCTTTGAATCAGAAAATGGGCGGGAGTCTACACCTGTAAGACACGACTGTTGTCCACCAAAGGATACAGCGGTTTGCTTTTGAGTATTGCCACCGGAGTACAAAGGGCGGTACAAAAATCTTCACAAAATACTAAACTAGATGTAGAGGGCATTTGTTTGATATATCGTTTCAAACTGTCTATAGTGGCATCAAATAACCCTCCGTAGTGACTGGCTCTAGAGGGGGTGGGACACCATATAATCTGCCTCTGGCTCATGGGCCCTACACATTCCTGCTCACCTTTCGCCATGCTTCCTGGATCACTTTCGAGGTTCCCACTAAATTTTTGCCGTTGTCGGAACGAATCGTTCTAGGTTGACCACTCCTACACATGCATCGTTCGAAAGCCGGCAAACATGCTTCCGTCGTAAGGTCGAAACACATCCCCAGATGTACGGCCTTAGTGGCTATACATACAAACATAGCTACGTCCACCTTCATAGTTTTATAGTGTCTGTAGATTTGAAACTTTGACATGAAATGGTCCGCAGAGATCCGTTCCAATGTTCTCAAACACTTCTGACGGCCTCACCCTTTCCGGAGGGAGATCGGCCTTCTTCAGCAGCACAACCTCCCATCTGATTCTGACGCATTTGACACATTGCCGGTGCTAGTCTTTGATTTTCTGCTGTAATGCGAGGATGTAATATTTTTCCCGTATTATGGTCATTGTGGGGCCGACTCCACAGTGTTGATTCCGCTCGTGCACTTGCCTTATTATCAAATCAGTCAAGTGTGACTTCGCGAAAGTACGCCTGCATGCCACCTATTTCCAACCACCAGAGCTACACAACGTTATTTATAAGTGAAAATCCTCATAATCAACGCATAGTTATCATTCATGACGTTTCTTCCCATCCTTGCGGCTTCCAAAAACCTTTCCTTTCATTTCTCGTCCATAACACGAAATCAAAGTGACGGTAATATTAATTTATGTTATTGCACATGCCATATATGATGGGAAATTAATGTTAGTTTTTGTCCATCCTTCCACAGTGGTCACCAGAAACTGAGAAGGAAAACACCACCGCAATCAGGACTATCGCCACTGGGTTGCATGATTCACTGGACTTTCCCTCTCGAAATTGCTAGATAAAAAATCAGCATTAAGAGTAAATTTAAGACAGGCGAAGTGTTTCGAACGTGATCGACATGCCGAATTCCCTCTTAGGCAATTGAAAAAAAAAAATCTACAACAATATACCATCTTTCGACTGAGATCCGGACTGTCTGTTCGCCTTTATTAGAACGGATAATCCTCGTCCTCGGGTAATTCCCTTTGCCAGCTTAATACCTAAGCATTACCTGAACATTGTTATGATGTTGAATCCAATGCCCGCCATATACACTCCCTGTTCCGATAAAAATATATGTGCACAATTCTCACGCAATGCCTTTGCAATCGACTGCTACATCTGCGATATTTCCTCTATATCGGGTCCTAGAAGTAGAAAACGGAAGAAAACTTCATCTGGAAAATTCTTCGAGGGAATTTATTGGTGCGGTATATAAAAAAATTCTAAGAATGCGTATAAGTGCTGTGGCGAAGTTCCATCAGGAAAATAGGCCAGATTACACTTAGCCAGAAAAGCTTTTCCAACCCTGTTGGGGCTGTGCTGGGATCCCTTGAAATGGGGTTTAGAAATGGGCTCGCAAGGCTCCAATGCTTTCAATGTTATCGAAACTATCGCCCACTTTATCACCACGTACATATGTGTTTATAAATGTATATGCTCCCCCCCACATCCAATTAGTTCTATTGCTTGCATAGGGTCAATTGACTATCTTCAGTTCTCAGGAATTCTTTTCTTCCAACCCCACAAACAATGCGCCCATTAGATTGGAAAATGCTAACCTCTCGTTTGGAAATACTAAGTTAAATTCCCGACCTTTATCTCTTCCATTGTCATTTAACAATTTTATAATAAATTGTGCACGAGTACCAACAAATTTCCTAACAGAAATCAAGATTACTTAAACTTTCTTTCTCGAAAAACGGAGCCTTTTTCCGAGTAGCTACCAGATCAGCCTAGCAAGATTGTGGAAAAGATATTGTATTTAATTTTTATGTTAATCGATAAATGCTTCGATATCGTATCGAAAGTTATTCCGTAAAGAGAAATCAATTCAGTGACGTCTGAATGGCTCCCGAACTCATTTGAATAAGATGTGTTAGACGTTGATTGAATCAATGAATCTGATTTAAAAAATTCAAAGATTTTATTTCCAATATGCTTTAAGGAGTTGGAAATCCGACGAATTGGAATTTCAAGGAATTCTTGGCTATAAACGGCACTCCGTTCTCGCTAAATTAATCGAAATTTAAGACAACAAAAGCAAGAGCTTTTCATTCCGTTTTCTGACGTAAAGAACACGAATTGATTGATATTAATCAGGAATGAAGGAGAAGATTAGAGATTGGCGGGTGCCAGACGAAGTCTCACCCTCATACCTCCATTATTTAGAATTTAATCTGACTATTGCAGGTGAGTAGACTGTAATAAAAAGACGGAATCCTAGGAAAAAGGACTAGACAAGGTTCAATAAACCTTTTAGGAATGAGCACTTCCCTAGGCCACTAAGGATGTCTTCGGCTATAAAAAATTAACTGGAAACTCTGAATCGCACACTTTGAGAGACCTTGTTCTACTACCCGAAGCAGCACGAAAATGTTGCGAGCGAGAGCTGATATACAGTTCATTAAACACTTCAAAGCAACTATCATGTAAAGCATATATCGAGATATGCTAAAGGAGGGTATAGAGTACCTTTTTCTTTGAGAAGGCGGAAATCATCAAAAGACACTGGCCTGGAGACGCCAGAATGTGGGATTCTTACCCACTAAAACCCTCCCCAAAGCGCATGGAACCACCATGCAGTATTATATCACGGGGATCTACGTGGCGTACGTAACCGCGCTTTTCTATTCTTCTCTGCCTTTCGCAGTTTGCTCTGGATAGATACGACCATGGAGTTGATCGCATCCCAGTCTCCTGACATGCTAACATTCTTCGCACCAGATTCGCAGGGATGAACCTGTGTGTCCATCGACCCTTTCCCGAGCGTTCCCAACGCTCATGCCATCTATTTAGAGATCTCTCCATTTCGGCGTTCTTCGTCTGCGATAAAGGAGAGATAGACTTCGCATTATATATATTCGTCATCTCATCTGCCAAGATGTCAATGAGCATCATTCCAGAGATGACGAATGCTACTTCATCTAAGACAGTCGACAGACAAGCTCACCCTTAGGGTTATTCTTCAGTAGACTGCACTCAGTTTGTTAGCATTAAATGTGACCTACAATGCCTCTTCCCAAACTGGAGCTGCATAGAGCAGGATCGAACACACTACTCTAGCTATAAGCAACCTGGAAGCAGGCCCTCCTATTTTCAGCATCATCCTTATGCTAAGCTCCCCGTCTATCATCACTCTCAAGTATTTGATGGCAGGCTTAGAAGTGATGATATGATTCCCAATTTGAATACGGGCAAAATTTCTTTTCCGGCGCTTCGTAATGAGGACCGCTTCCGTTTTTTCCTCCGCAAGCGTAAGACCAGAACTCTCTAGCCAAGCCTTAACAGCACTCATCGCTTCGCATGAGTATAATTCAGCATCTTTGAATTGTTTTGCGACCACGACCAACGCTATATCGTCGGCGTAGCCCACCACCGTGGCTTCCTCCGGAAGAGGAAGATTAAGTACATCGTTGCACATGATGTTCCACAGCAGTGGCCCCGGTACAGAGCCCTGTGGGACACCCGCGGGGACAACGTACTCCTGGGGTCATACCAAATCCTCCGTTCTTGTAAATTGCTGTTGACAATAGCTGCGAGATAAGCGGGAATAACAATCTTCGCCAGATTTCCCGTATTAGGTTCCTATTGGTCGAATTGAATGCATTTCTCATATCTAGGGTCAATACTATGCAATATTTGCTAGTACTACCCTTTCCGCGGATTGCATCTTCGGACAAGCCAGTAACCATTTTGATGGCATCAATGGTTGATCTGGCTTTACGGAACCCATACTGCCGATCTGAGAGACCTCCCTGGCTCTCAATGACTGGGAGTAATCTATTATTGATTACTGGCTCTAGCATTTTGCCCACAGTGTCCAAAATACAAATAGGTCTGTAGGAGGTTGGCTCACCTGGAGGTTTCCCAGCCTTAGGCAGTAGCACCAAATTCTGTCGTTTCCATAATGCAGGAAATATCACCTAGGACATGCACGCTTTAAACAACTCTGCGAACATGTCCGGTCTGGATTTCACGGCAAGCAAAAGGGCCCTATTCGGAACGTCATTCAGACCCGGAGCTTTGCTATCTCCTATCCTAGCGCAGATCTCCAGCAGCTCGTCACTGGTGACTGGCGGTATTGCCGTGTCGTTCAGAGGTCGCTGGAAGCTGTCTATGCCCTCATCTTGCTGTGGGAATAACCCTTGGATAATTTTTAACAAAAATGAAGGGCACCTGATCTGCGGAGATGATCGGCCTCTGAATCGCCCCATCGCGATTCTATAGGCGCTCCCCCACGGCTTAAGAACAGAGCTCCTTAAAGCTTTCCCTCTTGCTCCGTTGGATAGCAAGCTTAAGGGTTTTTCGGGTTTCCTTATAGGCGCGCTCGTTTTGCCCTTGGTCGATTATGCCTACCGCTCTCTGAGCCCCTCTTCTGGCTCGGTGGCAGGCTGATCGAAGACCGTCAGTTCATCATTCCTCCAGTAGTTTGGTCTTCTACGGGGGAATGAGCACCTCCTAGGCATGGACGCGTTACATGTTTGAGCCAGATGGACGGCTTTTTCCGTAGAGGCGCCTGCTTTATCAAGTTGATCTAACCACACCTCTATGAAGGTCTGCTCATCCAAAGATTTCGCAGACCAGTCTAAAATCTTTTTCGGTTTCGGGCTTGATAGCTGTTTGGCCTGAGGCTCGACACATGTCTCAAAGAAAATCCCCTTTTGATCGCTGGAGGTGTAGCGTTCGCTGACGCACCAGGACATACCACGCGCCAGCGAAGAGCTGGCAAAGGTCAGGTCTACAACTGAGCCTTACCCCCCTTTCTGGAAGGTGTTTACAGTACCTTCGTAAGCCAAAACTATGTCCATCTGCGCGAAAGCTTCTATTATGCTGCGCGTCCTAGGATTTGATTCTCTGCTACCCCACTCTAGGGCCCAAACGTTGAAATCACCAGCAATCCCCTTTGGACTTCGTCCCCTTGCGTCAAGAACAAGATTATCAAGCATTTGCTCGAATTCAGACAGTGTCAAACTTGGTTGGGCGTAGCAGCTGTATACATATACCCCACTTATTTTCGTCCACCCAAAGCCACTAGCTGCCTGACTTGTATACATTGTATGGCCTGTCTACCACAAGCCCATATCGGCGCTCCACTAGTCGAATCTGTGACCCATATGCCAGCATGACGGTTTCTATTTGATTCACTTATGATGGCAATTTCCATCTCAGATTCGAACGTGGTCTGCTCAGGTAAATCCTCAGCGACCCTGCAATGATTCAGGTTTATTTGAGTAAACCTCATTTTCTCTTTGCAGTGAGCGCCTTCCTAAATTCCGGACATTTACCACTTCCTTCAATATACCGGTTATCCTGTCCCTGTTTTACTTCGCACAGTAGGCATTTGAAGTCCCTATTGCACTCTCTGGCAATATGGCCTTTCTCCCCACACCTTCTACATCGATCGGATGGATCAATACTGCTGGTGCATGGCTTCGCGAAGTGCCCTAACATGAGGCATTTAAAGCACCACTTTAGTGAAGTTTGTTCTCTTAAACGGCAGGCAACCCATTCAATCCGAACCCTTCCGGTAGCTAACAACATCTGCGCTGCCTCCGCTGGTACTCGTATTGTGGCCATTTGAGTACCAACATAGACTTGTCGTAAACCCACAACAGACTGTTCGGTAAGTTCTTTCAACTTGAATTGCTCCTTCAGAACAGTACAAATTTCTCCTTTCGATGTCACTTCATCGAGATCCTTACATTGTATATAGATCTCATGCTTTTGGGCATGCTCTGCGGCATTCTCCCCAAGTGAGCTTTTCACTTGAGTGCGAGAGTCATCAGTTTTACCACCGCTAGATCTTTTCAGCTCGAACATGAGATCCCCTTTCTGGGTTCTTCGGATTCTGTTCACATTTCCGCTCAGATCTTTTAGGTCGGGATCAGCTTTGACCTTTTCGAGTATCTCCGCGTAGGACAGATTGCCCTTACTGGAGATAACAATCGCATCTGGACGAGTTCGCACTTTTGCTTTTCGTTTCGTTATTTTGTTCGCAACTTTAGTCCATCCATCGTTTTCGTTCGTCTTGGGCTTCGCAACGCTGGTCGAGTTTCCTAGATTCGCTGTACGCTTTCCTCCTTCTGAGCTGTTGGTGTTGGTTTTCAGAATGTCCTGTCTGCCTTTTATTCTCTTAGGCGCCTGCTGATTATTATTTTTTTCACGTACTCGTTTATTTCGCCGGGATTCGCTGGTAGTACGGTTAGGCGTCACTTGGGTCGCTTGTGATGCTGTTGGCACAGCGGGGTTCGGCGTATCCTTATTATTCTTTTCGTCCATTTGTGATCTATTATAGAGAACTCTAATAGCCCTCACCATATTCTTTATGGCTTGGTGCACGTTGTGCTTGTCCTTGATAAACTCGGACAGCTCAATTATTTTTGCCCCAAGCTGGGGTAATTCTTCCGGATCGGGACTCTGCTCCCTATAACTCCCGGTAGGGTTACTCCTTTTACATGGTCCTTCACTTTTGGCGTCTATTGACCTTGCCTGTAGGTAGGGTAGGTAGGTATCAGTGGCCACTCCGAGGAGCCCAATTAGCGCTTTGGTGCGCCGTTTTGATGCCACAAACTCCTAAGACCGTGACTGTTGTTATAGGAACAGGGAAGCGGAGTCCAGCCGGCTCGGATCTTCAGAGCCAGCCCGTAGCATTCACGAAGGAAAGCAGCTCTCCGACCCTGTAACTAGAAATCTCACTGAGGTCCCCAAAGAATGGTTTACCCAGCGTCCGCAGCCTGACTCGAGCCAGAGCCGGGCAATCGCAGAGAAAGTGCATGAGGGTTTCCCTTCCTTCTCCGCAGCTTCGGCAATGCGAGTTGTAGGGTAAGCCGAGCCTAGCGGCATGGTCCCCTATGGGCCAGTGCCCCGTGCAGATCGCCGTAATCTTGAATGCATTTGCACGCGTCTGGCACAGGAGCTCTCGTGGTCGGGCTATGTTATAAGCGGGCCAAATTCTCCTTGATTTGGCGCAGCTTGTAAGCCTTCGCCATCTCAGGCCCGCGGCTGCGAGGTAGTGCGAGTAGACTCGGCCCCCGACAGCCGCCAGCGGAACACCGACTGTGTTCCCCGAGGGACTGCCAAGAGCAGAGCCTTGCCTGGCCAATCCGTCAGCCCGCTCATTCCCTTCTATGTTCCTATGCCCGGGAACCCAGAGGAGAGTTATCTTGAGCGTACCGCCCAGATGGTTGAGCGTGTCTCTGCACTGCCCCACCAACCGGGAAGATGTCGTCGTTGAGTACAAGGCCTTGATGGCCGCTTGACTGTCGGTCAGAATGGCTATGTTACGCTTGGGGCTCGAATCACGCTCCAGCCATCGACAGACTTCCAATATCGCCAGTACTTCCGCCTGGAATACACTGGTGAAACCTGGGAGACCATACGACTTGGACACACCGTGTGTATTCGAGAAAACCCCCGCGCCGACTCCATGGGCCATCTTTGATCCGTCCGTAAAGAATACCGTGTCATAGTCTTGCAACACGCCGCCGGTCTTCCACCTTGCCCTGGTTGGAAGGTCCACAGCAAAGTTTCTCGTGAAGTTCAGTTTGCGTGTGACATAGTCCGTGGGGGATGCCCAGATTTCTCGAGGTATTTCATCTAGAATGTTGCTGTGGCCGTAGGACTTCGCTGCCCAGCATCCGGACTCACGTAGTCTGACGGCACTGCACGCTGCAACATATTTGATGTGGAGGTCAAGGGGGAGGAGATGCAGGAGTACATTGAGAGCATCTGCCGGGCAAGACTGCAGAGCCCTCGTAGCACCCGCACACGCGGTTCTTTGAATCCTATTAAGCTTCGTTCTATTGTAATTCTTCTTCAAAGCCTGCCACCATACAATAGATCCGTACGTCAGGATCGGACGCACTACAGCGGTGTACATCCAGAGAACCATCCTCGGCCGGAGACCCCATTTCTTCGCAAAGGTTCTCTTACAGGCATAGAAGGCTATACAGGCCTTCTTAACCCTCAGTTCTATGTTCAACCTCCAATTTAGCTTAGGATCCAGGATTACACCCAGATACTTCACATTAGAGGAAAGAACCAATCTTTGTTCATTCAGCCGTGGTAGATGGAATTCAGGTATCCTTGTCTTGGTGGTGAATAGCATCAGTTGCGTTTTGGTTGGGTTTATGCTGAGTCCGCATCTTGCGGCCCACAGGCACACCTTTCGCAACGCTCCTTCCATGATGTCGCTCATAATGGACGGAAACATCCCAGATACTAGTATCACCAAGTCGTCGGCATACGCCACCACCTTCACCCCGCTGCTGTCCAATGTACGTAAAATTTTGTCCATTACTATTAACCAGAGCACCGGTGAGATAGCACCACCCTGGGGCGTGCCTCTGTTCACAGCTCTGGTCAAGTGGTTGCCTCCCAGATCGGATTGGATTATCCTGGTACTCAGCATGGATATAATCCAATGCGTGAGATACCCCTCCAATCCAACACCGGTCAAGGCTTCCTTGATGGCGTTGGTACTGACGTTGTTGAAGGCTCCTTCTATATCCAAGAAGGCAGCAAGGGTATACTGCTTGTACTGCAGCGACCGCTCAACCGTGCCAATTACCTCGTGGAGGGCGGTTTCTGTGGATTTTCCTTTGAGGTAGGCATGCTGGGACTTAGAGAAAGGCGTTCTCTCCATAATCATCCTTAAGTGAATGTCCAGGACGCGTTCTAGGGTCTTCAGCACGAAAGAGGTCAGGCTGATTGGCCGAAAGTCCTTCGCGGACTCATGACCTCGCCTGCCCGCTTTCGGTATGAAAACCACCCGTGTGCGCCTCCAGGACTGCGGTACGTATCCTAAAGTGATGCAGCTCCGGTAAATCTCAACAAGCCACGGCACAACCCTTTCCTGCTGCTTCTGTAGCATGACTGGCATTATGCCATCTGGGCCCGGAGATTTGTATGCGGAGAAGCTGTTTATAGCCCAGCCGATCCTATCCCCGGTAATTACCGATTTGATAGTCTCGCACAGCTGGGGTTGCCGCAAACCCTCCAAGCGAGATTCTGACTCACAGTCCTCCTCGCTGGAGGGAAAGTGCGTTTGCACCAGCAGCTCCAAGGTTTCACTAGAAGATTCCGTCCAGGAGCCTTCCGACTTTTTAAGGAAGGATGGACTCTTATGTTCCTTGGACAGAATCTTATTGAGCCTCGCGGATTCACTAGTGCTTTCAATGTTCTGACAATAGTCTAGCCAAGACCGCCTCTTGGCGGTCCTGATGGCCGACTTGTACTTCTTTAGGCAGTCCTTGTATGGCTGCCAGTATTTTTGCCTGTAGCAGATGTTGAAGATTTCTCTGGTCAACTTCCTGAGACTAGAGAGATCTTCGTTCCACCACGGTGGCAGGGTCTTTTTGCTGTACTTAGCAGGGCACGAGACTTTGAAGGCGGTATCAAAGGCCTTCTCCAGAGCCCCGACCTTTGACTCCAGACCAATTTGCGCACCGGAGAGTTTGTTCTTAATTACCTGACCAAACTTTCTCCAGTCGATCCTCCTGGGGTCTCTAAAGGGCTTGGAGACCTCTGCGGCGAGATCTAGACTGAAGAGTATCCAACTGTGGTCAGAGAAGGATCTCTGGTCAGACACTCTCCAGTTCTCCACCCTAAGAATCCCGTTGTCGGTTATTAGAGTGATATCAAGGACCTCCTCCCAACCGTCACAGTTCTCCGAGCAGGGGAAATGAAAGGTTGGTGTACTGCCCCTATTACACACCGATAGATTTGAAGTAATAATAAAATCAAAGAGTGACTCACCTCTTTCGTTGATTTCAGAGCTGCCCCAAAGCGTATGCCTGGCATTTGCGTCGCAGCCTATCAGCAGGTTGGCTTTCTTTGGTGTTATGGTGTTCGTCAGATGTTGTAGTTCTTCTGGCGGAGCTGATCGGTCGTGAGCCATGTACGCCGAGGAAATATACACGTTCTCTGCCCCCACCTGCTCCAGCTTGACCACAACTAGGTCACTGGAACTCAGGTCCGGGCACAGAAAAGCGTGCAGACTCTTCCTCGCAAGAATACATGCTCTAGGTTTAGCCTGATCAGCGTCTCCTGTGCTGTGGAATAAATTAAAATATTTGCTTTGGAGCCCTTTTATGGTTCGGTCGCTTCCGACCCAGGGCTCCTGTATTAATGCGATGTCGATGTCTTCCTCTAAGAGGAAGACGAGCAGATTAGCCGAGGCACACTTCGAGTGCTGCAGATTTATCTGCGTTACCCTCAGCATGATCTGCTTGCGTGGGGGGTTCGTCAGCCCCCGTCGGACCGTCGATCGTCATCTCCTCCAACAGCTCGTTGGCGGCGTCGATTGGGTCAAGGTCGTCGTCCGGTTTTGCAGAGCGGAACACTTTTACTTTGGCATTCCTGACTCCGAACCACACTTTGTAATCGGCCTTTTTCAGTGCCTCCAGGCACTCCTCGTTTATGCGGAGTAGTACGGGCTGGCTGTTTATCTGAGGTTCCTCCTCCTTTATAACAACCCAGTCGTCCATGGGAATCCCGGGGTTGTGATGGTGCAGGAAATGGACCAGCTTGTCCTTCTCCATGCGGATCTTCGGCAACCAAATGCGAGCGACCGGTCTCCTGGGAATCTCGTCGTAAGGGATAGTCTTGAGCTTAACGCCCTCCCAAGCGTCGCTGATCTTAGCGACGCACGAGCCGAGAAAGTCCTTGGAGAACTGGTCCATGCAAGCTATTACGTGGAACCCACGGACCACATGAGATGAATCAAAGTGGGGAGTGAGTCCCGGGTGTTTGCCTCCGGTTTCCACAAGATGTTCATAGACCATGCCCGACAGCCTAGCCTCAACACTGGTCCACACCTCCAGCGTTAGTTTGCCGCTAGCAGAATTGCCATCCGCCAGCGCCACCCATAAGTGACTCCTGGCCACATCGCTGAAGGTCTTCACAGTACGTGGCCCGCCGGCTGACGGTTGCTGTAGAATTTCCTTCATATGCTGCTTGGCGTCTGCGCTCTTGCCCACTCTGCTCCGCTTTTTATCTTGTTCGACCTCGTCTTGAGATCGGTTGCGTTTTAGAGCCATGGGCTTCGCCTTCTGCTCGTCAGCCCGGCGTTTGCTGTTGTATTCATCAACAGTCGCCTGGTATTTAGCGAGGTCTTTTTCATCCCGCTCGTCGACAGTACCGGCCTCCTTATTCTTGGCAATCTTGCCGAGAATATGCATGGCCTTCTGGTACTGACTCTTGAGCAGGACACCCGTGGACCTTCGCTTCTTAGCCGGTTTCCGGCGATTCTTGTCGGTTTTCGCTTTCGAGGGATCCCCCGACGCTGAGGGCTTCGGGTCAGGAGTACTATGTCTGGTACTCGCTACACCCAGCCTGACGGCAGTGGGTTCCAGGCTAGAAGCCACTAGTCCGTCTGACGCCTCGCTCCGGGAGGTCCCTGCGGTTGGTTTCAGCATAACGGTGCTACGGCTGGCACCGAGTGTATTGCTCTCGACGGCCACTGTCTCCTGGCTGGAGGCCAGCAGCTCGTCCTCCGATGATGCGCCTGGCATCATCGCCTCCTCTTCTATCGTCGTTTTGGTCTTTTTATTAATTGAGTCCATGTCTTGGTCCCACGAGTAGTCCGGGAAGAATGTCCACCCTGGCTGGCCCGGCCACCAGGGTAAGGGTCTTATTTGAAACTGAATACATGCTCTAGGTTTAGCCTGATCAGCGTCTCCTGTGCTGTGGAATAAATTAAAATATTTGCTTTGGTGCCCAAGGTATTTAGAGTTCGCATACTAAAGACCAAGCTGCCCATTGGCCACGCAGCCCTCGGCGTATGCTGTTCCACCTTGGCTTGGGGTCCTATTAGCACCTTCTCCGGTGCAGGGAGGACGATCCCCGGGCTGTTGCTTCAGTCCATCCCCCCACCAGATCTACTTGCCCCTAATACATGACCAGCAGACAAGCAGATCCTCGTCAGTTGGATGAGCCTACTCCCAGCCCGGCCCTACACACTCTTGGCCCGCCCGAAGACGGTTTCCAGCGGCCACCACGCGGAGGTCGTGTGAGGACTTGCCTAATTATGCAACTTTAACCTAAAGCATAATCAGACCTTGCCTGTACTTTATCCTTTATCGTCTTTGGCATTGGAGGTGATCTCAAAGTTGATGAGCTTCTTTTGAATGGATCCCTTCCTTGTTCCTGGAACATCTCCTGCTGTCGAGCATCTTGAACATGTGCGGTGGGTGTTGTCATGGTTTTTGCCGTCCAAAAATCTGTCTTCAGTTCATCTTTGTTTGCTCTTGTTATTGGTGTTCTCGGTAAGGTCGTACTTCCCTTGAACACCTCTTTCTCCAGATCCAAATGACTTGTAGCATTACATGCCAAGGTGGCCAAGTTGTACACCACCGAGGCACTGCGGTCGAAGGATATCGACGACCGGGAGCCCCCTTGGCTACTCCCAAAAGCCGCCGGTACTGGGGTTCCGAGCCCCTGCACCGTAAATTTTCTCCTTCTCTCGTCTTCCATGGTGGTTTTATGTTCTGGGTATCCTTCCCATAGCCATTTTGATCCGCGCACCAGAGATGAGCAAACACTAGCCCATGCACAGTCAGAAAAGAAAAGTGGATGAACACATACTTGCACATCAATAGGTATGCCCCAATCAGCCAGCTGGGGTCGCGCCTGATGGGAGATCTGGCCACTCCTCACAGGGGGTATAGAGCAACTGGAAGTATGGTTGCCACTTACTCTCAACCATACCTAAGCGTCATCGTTCACGGTTACCAGAAATGCGTTTCAGTTCACCCTCATGGTGGTGCCCCCTCGAGCACCTCCTTGTCGTGGTGGGGGAACCTGCTGTAGTTTACTACTACACTAATGGTGCACGAACATGAATATAAAAGCTAAAGATTATGACTCTCCAAGTGGTAAGAAACCACAGTACACAACCGCGGTACTACAACCCAAATCTACTCGTAAACAAAAGAAGAAAGCTCCGCAGAAGAGAACCTCAGCCACTAAAGAGGGGGGATTACAGGCTGAATTTTTCTATGAAAATGGAGTCAAGCGGTGCAGACACCGATAACCTAGGATGGCTCCAAGCCGGTGGCAGAAGAAGGTCCTGTGGAAGAAGGTGAAGCAGCCTTGTGCTACACCACTAGATGCGGTAATATTCAAAGAAATCGGATGCAAGGAAAAGCAATTTTCGGCTTTGGAGACAAAGTGGTAACCCCGGTGAGACCCCTCTCTGGGGGCACCGGACTCCTCTATCAGCGGCAATGCCCGCAATAAAGGTAAGACTAACGCATCTATAGTGGGCAACGCCTCAGGGGGATTAGGACGGGTGTACCGGAAGGTGATCAAATCAGCGAAAGAGATCTCAACGAAGCTAGTCCCTCTAGGGGGGCCGGAAGAAAGAAGATATTGGATGTTTGGTGGAAGTTGACTTGATCGATAGAACTAAAAGAAGGAATCCACACTGAACATATAAAAACTTTATTCAGTATTGTATTCAGTATTTATTGTACAACACGTCCGCTCGTGCCAAGCGTTGATGATCAAGTGAGTGGTGTGATGCATCAATGGAGGGAAGTTGGCCATGCATCTCTATAATGCCATGCAGTCGGTAGTGGATCCTCACATTACTCCCTCCTGAGTGACATTGTCACTTGGAAGTTTTGGTAGGTATGCTCGTCGAATTCGTACTGGTGCTGGATTGACTGGCTTCTAACGAAATCTGGTGCTGAGGTTCCCGGACGACGATGGAGACGTCGGTATTCAATGAACTGGTTCGGTGGGTGACGCTGGCTGAGCTGTCGATTTGCTAAGCGGCTCAGTTATATTGTTTGATATGGTTGGAACATCGGCGAGACGCGTCGGTGGTATTATATTTCCGCTATTGGTATCCCGCTCATCAGGTACTTGAGAACGGAACTAAAGAACATCGGGACAGCTTAACGCTGGCTTGAGCTTCTCTGTGGAGACGTTACAACTCCTTCCGTTGACGTCAATCATGTAGAACACACTAGATATGCGGTGAATTACACAGCGGGGTCCGGTGTATGGTTGCGAAAGTGACTTGTCCACTGAGGCACTCGCATGGAAACATGAGAGCACGCTTTGAGACCTTTCGTGGACGAAGATGGTACGAGCGTTGCGATGAACCACGGGTGTTGGTTGAATTTCTCGCATCTTTTGACGAAATTGGTCAATAAACAACTTTGCATCGCTGTCGGTGTTATTGTTGACGAACAATTCTCTGGGAAGTCGGAGAGTGGTTCCAAAAAGGAGTTCAGCGCAGCTAGCGGTAAGTCCTCTTTGAACGAATTTAGCAGGCCCAAAAGGACAGTGGGCAAGATTCCAATCCTATTGGCGTTGTCCTCGTGACACATAGTAGCTGCCTTTAGGGACCTATGGAAACGTTCGACTAATCCGTTGATGCCGCATGGTACGAAAAGTACGTGTATGTTTTCATCCCAGGAGTTTCGGAAGCAACGAGAAGAACGGGGATTCGAATTGAGTTCCCTAACCAGACGTGACGATGCTAGAAGCTCCATAGCGGCAAATCCATGCAGCATAAAAGGCATCGGCGATAGACTCAGCACTTTGATCTAGCAAAGGGACTGCTTCGGGTCAGCGGAAAAATCTGTCCACCATTTTCAAGCAATAACGATAACCACGTGAAGGCATCAATCATCATCATCATCAACGGCGCAACAACTGGATCCAGTCTAGGCCTGCCTTAATAAGGAACTCCAGACATCCCGGTTTTGCGCCGAGGTCCACCAATTCGATATCCCTAAAAGCTGTCTGGCGTCCTGGCCTATGCCATGGCTCCATCTTAGGCAGGGTCTGCTTCGTCTTCTTTTTCTACCATAGATATTGCCCTTATAGACTATCCGAGTGGGATCATCCTCATCCATACGGATTAAGTGACCCGCTCAGCCTAACCCATCGAGCCGAATTTTATCCACAACCGGACGGTCATGGTATCGCTCATAGATTTCGTCATTGTGTAGGCTACGGAATCGGGGGAATAGGCGGAATAGGGGGCCAAAAATTCTTCGGAGGATTCTTCTCTCGAACGCGGCCAAGAGTTCGCAATTTTTCTTGCTAAAAACCCAAGTTTCCGGGGAATACATGAGGACTGGCAAGATCATAGTCTTACAGTAAGAGCTTTGACCCTATGGTGAGACGTTTCGAGCGGAACACTTTTTGTAAGCTGAAATAGGCTCTGTTGGCTGACAACAACCGTGTGCGTAGCTGCTATCGGTTGTGATTTTCGACCCTAGATGGAAGAAATTGTCAACGGTCTCAAAATTGTATTCTCCTATCTTTATACTTCCCGTTTGATCAGTGAATCAGTGGTCCGACGTTAGCGATGTGGACCTGTTGAAACGGTTTATCAGGCGTGAGAAATGGTTGGAACTTGTTCTTCGTGTGCCTGCCAGTCTTGGATCTCTGGTAGGGAAGGCATGTTCCAACGTAACAACGCACGTCTTTCTGCATGCTTGGTCAAACGAATTTTTTACTAATGGCCCGAAGCGTAGCGCGGACACTGAGATGTGAGCGCTGATGCGAAAGGCCTGATGTAACTCGTAAAAATGTGGCAGTATAACTTGCTGCTGTTACCGTTACTGAACGGCTGCAACCGAAGGGAACTAGAGTTGTCGTGCAACAGCGTACGAAGCTTTATGTCGGCTTGCTGTTCGCTGGCTAACTCGTCAGTGCTAATTAGCGTTGGCAGACTTATAGCTTAAACCCGGGAAAGTTAATCAGAAACAATGTTGGCTTCGCCTTTAATATAACGAACATCCGTGGAAAATTGCGAAATATAGTTAAAGTGGTGAGTTGACGTGGCGATGCCTTGTCCGCCTTCTGCGAAAAGGCGAAGATAATCGGCTTGTGGTCCTTTCTGATTTCGAACTGAGAACCTTCTAGCAGATATCTAAAATGACGAACGCTGCTGTAGATTGCGAGCAATTCGTGGTCGTACACGCTGTATTTCAGCTCCGTGGAGGTGAGTTTCCTTTGGGAAAAAGTGATAGGTTGCCATCGGTGATCACTCTGCAATTGCTCAAGCACTGCGCCTGATGCAACATCGAATTTGTCGGTGTCAGAGCCATTAGTTGGCCCGGTTGATAACGAACCAGCAATGTGGCTTCAGCTAGGCTGTCTCTACACTTTTCAAAAGCGGCTTCGGCTTCTGAAGTCCATACGATAGGTCTTTTAGGGACTTTCTAAGAATAGCGCAGATATTCCAGTAGAGGCACAAATCTCCGATAGAAGTTGAGGGTATCGAGTAATCGACGAAGATGTTTGACGGTGTCAGGTTTCCTAAACTGTCGTATCGTCTCTACACGCGATTCTAGAGGTAAGATGAAGTATTTATTAGTCGTATGACCTAAGTACTCAACGCGTTCTACACCGAACGTGCATTTGGCGACGTTAACCACAATTCCGTATTTAGAAAGTCGATCGAAAACAATTCTGAGATGTTGCAGATGTTGTTGCGGGGACTCAGATGCCACCAGGATATCTTCTACGTACCAGGAGCAATAGTCAAGACCTCTAAGGACTTCATCCATGAAACGCTGGTAGGACTGAGCAGCATTGCGCAATCCGGATAGCATTACCATAAATTTGTGGGAGTCTGGGAGGGCGCTCTGTAACAGGAGGAACGGTGGTAAGGATATGTTGAACGACACCTTGTTCTAGTTGCTCTTTCGGAATCGAAGGATTAGTTATGACGAGATACTGCTTCAGCAAGCTATGATAATCAGAATCGCAGATTACCAAGGAAACAACGTTCTGCACGATTGAACTGATCCAGTCGACTGATGACAAAAGTGTGGCAGGATCCATTATGCGTCTATTTTTCACGTCCACTATAATGCCGAAATGGCTTAGGAAATCGGCTCCGATAATGGGTTCTGATACGTCAGTCGCGCAAAAAAATCCCAAGAGAAGGATCGTCGTAACCCAAAGGATACTGTCAAGCGTTTCAAACAGACGCACATCCCAGGGAGGCGTCATCTCACCGGTGCTCTGGTTAATAGTAATGGACGAAATTTTACGAACATTGGACATTGGACAGCAGCGGGTTGAAGGTGGTGGCCTATGCCGACGACTTGGTGATATTAGTGTCAGCGATGTTTCCGTCCATTATGGGCGACATCATGGAAGGAGCGTTGCGAAAGGTGTGCCTGTGAACCGCAAGATGCGGACTCGGCATAAACCCAACCAACTGATGCTATTCACCACCAAGATAAGGACACCTGAATTCCACCTACCACGGCTGAATAAACAAAGATTGGCTCTTTCCTCTAATGTAAAGTATCTGATTGTGATATTGGATCCAAAGCTAAATTAAAGATTGAACATAGAACTGAGGGCTAAGAAGGCTTATATAGCCTTGTACGCCTGCAACAGAACCTTTCCAAAGAAATGGGGTCTCCGACCAAGGATGGTTCTCTGTATCTACACTGATGTAGTGAGTCCTATCCTAACGTAGGGCTCTATTGTATGATGGCAGGATTTGAGCAAAAAATATAATAGGATCAAGCTTAATAGGATTCAAAGAACCGAGCTGCTCCACCCTGGAACTACTGGGGCCCATTGTCTCTATGACATAGGTATCGAGAATGGTAAAGAATTCGCATGCAACAGAAATATGGCAGTCTCGTCGATTTGCTTCTCTTACCGATACGGAAGAGAACTTAGGGTCCACTAGGCATGTCGACATTCCACCAGATAGGATCATGTTCCTTTAGCTATTGAAAAAGGACCCAACTGGTTTTTGGAATGGGCATACACTTCTCGATAATAGCTTCGATGGCCGCCAGGACACTTAGTTTTCAACTTGCACGAGAGTTCTAGCGTTGTAAGTTGAACATTTTGGGGCTAAATGAGGTTAGATGGTTGGTTACACTTGGGGGGCGCAGGATCAGGAAGACCACAATTTCTGAAACGCCACGCTCCAATGGGGAGTTGCAATAGAGAAAAGAAAGGCTTTTTATTAGCATCACAATGAACTCGTAGAGGGCTTCCTAAGGGTAACATTGAAGCAGCAATGCGTGATCCAAATGTCAAGGCAGATGTAACGATAATGGTAAGAAATTTGTGAATTTCTCAAGGTTACATCGCCATGTCATTGACAGCACATCCTTCGAAGCCAGAATCTCCACACAAAGTCAATTAGATTGCAATCAGTTATTTTTTTTGGGGGGGGGGGGAGTGCTAAGACATCGGCCACCTCCTGAAGAGGTGCCACGAGATTTGGATAACGATGGAAGCATGGAAGCCGGTTGATGAACATAAGGGTTTGAAGGCTTCATTTTTCTGACCTGTTGGCAGAAGCAGGAGAGACCACTCGACG
Organism: Hermetia illucens; assembly: GCF_905115235.1. Taxonomy (NCBI): domain Eukaryota; kingdom Metazoa; phylum Arthropoda; class Insecta; order Diptera; family Stratiomyidae; genus Hermetia; species Hermetia illucens. The sequence continues at coordinate 168,390,739 of NC_051850.1, forward strand.
ATAACGTGACGTGCAAATGCTCCTGGGCAGAAATGGACTTTATATAAAGGCGTTGTCTTTCTCACACCAGGGTATCAATTGGGATCATCCTTGCTTTCACGCGGGCCACTTCATAGGATCATCATCATCATCAACGGCGCAACAACCGGTATTCGGTCTAGGCCTGCCTTAATAAGGAACTCCGGACATCCCGGTTTTGCCAATTCGATATCCCGAAAAGCTGTCTGACGTCCTGGCCTAGGCCATCGCTCCATCTTAGGCAGGGTCTGCCTCGTCTTCTTTTCCTACCATAGATATTGCCCTTATAGACTTTCCGGGCTGGATCATCCTCATCCATACGGATTAAGTGACCCGCCCACCGTAACCTATCGAGCCGGATTTTATCCACAACCGGACGGTTATAGGATATTGTCAGATAAGCGCATTGCGTTCAGATTGCTTCGGCCCGCCTAGTTTAATTAGAGCCTCTTGTATTTTGCCACATCTCACGAAATTGAAAGCATACTGCAAGCCGTGTTATTATTGCTCAGTATTCATCCTCTTCGGGTGTGGCTTTTGTTATGTTAGCCACCAGATTAACTGCATCCGTCATGGATCACGTCTTTCGAAATCCGAATTGAGTTTCAGAAAGACCACCTTCTTTTTCGGCAATCGGAACTGATTTGTTGTATATTATCCATTCGAATAATTTACCAGTATTATTTAGGAGACATGTTGACCTGTAAAACGAAGGTGCACTCAAAGGTTTGTTTAGCTTGAAAATAAGTCTTGGAATCTGTCCATTCTATGGAAAATGCTCCTTCATTAAAGCATACGGTAAATAACTCCTCAAATATACTGGGGATTTCATCCAGGTTAGGAAATTTATTTTCTGATATTTTTCAGGACTTCCTCTTCATTTACTACTTGGAACTTTGTTGCAATCTATCTGGACAATGAGAAAGTCTCTGGTACTCATAGGGACGAAAAAAATCATCACTTTCTCGTGTAGCAAGTTAAAGCATCGGTTGAGATTTTCATCGCTACTGTGTTGTAGGCGCCACCCTAGTAGTCCAAGCTAGTCTCCTTCCACGTCTCCTCATTAAACCTGTTTACAATCGTGAAGGATGGAAGCCGGGACCAATTTATTTTTATACATCGCTTGATTTAAAATGGTCTGATAATTGCTATGTGTGTAATTTTCACTAACCCCTGCCGCTGGACGTCCTTAGCTAAATATGACATCTGTCACTGACCCCACTTCCCTCCTTCGAAAAGTGTTGACCGGTACAGTGTTCGCAAGAAAAAGATTCAGACGATAAAAAGCATCAAGTAATACACGTCTTCTTGCGTTCCATTTTTGACTGTCCTATTCTTCAACCCAAGCCGTAAAATCCCTCCTTCCCCCCCCCCCCCCTCTTAAAAGCCCCTTATGGTCGTTTGCATCCGTTGCTGCAGTCAAATTTTCGGTTTTCGACTTTTTTATTTTTCAGATTTAGGGACCTCTTTCTACTCCGAAACGAGGACAACAGAAGGCTCAATGTTGTCACTACATTGAGAGAGAGAGCTACTAAGTGAAAGTGGTTCGTTTTCATTTGTACGGTGACAGCAGGCCTAGTTCCGGCGATAGGGGTTTTTCCCCCACACTGCCGTTTAAGGGTTGCTTAGGGTCAATAATTCTTAAACTCGAGTTTCTTCGGAGTCACCACCTTATTACCCGCCGTAATCATCACCATGGTTTGGCCCAAAATACATCAGCTTATTCTATCTCATGGGAATAGTTTGTTACTTTTTATAACCTTGTCAAAATTAGGCGATTATCACGATTATAACAACAAACTTTTTCGGAAACGTATCCTTGACCCAATTTCCCGTTCAATAAATCCATCAAAATTATACACTCCCTCTCCATAGTATTCTCCAACAATAAATCGTTATACAAACAATCATATCCTTGCTCAAATGTCCCCAACCTCCAGCCGTATATCATTCCTTTTATTGTCCTGATAGCAGGAATAATCCTCCCAAATCTAGCGATAAGCTCCTTGTGTCATGTTTCTGGCCTTTTCATTTTTCATTTTGGGCGAATCTTGGCCGTAAGGCATTAACACAGCCACGGAGATGATTTAAGCCCATTATTTTCTTGGAAAGCAATAATTGCAATTCCCTTGTTCTATATTTTCAACGATGACTGCTAATCTGTCTATGGAATTTTAAGGACCCACTGGGTGTAATTTATATAATTGCTTACCGCTTGTGCCTTCTGGCTCCTCATGCTACGTTTGAATTGGAAAGTATTTATGCATGATAAGTGATTTCAAAATGTAATTTCGCAAATAAGAGACGGTCTGTCATTAATTTAATGTGTATTTTTAGATTTTTCAACATGTAAAAACGCTCACTTCTCGTTTTTGTGATTACATAACTTTAAGGATTCTAATACGACCCTCTAATTTAATTGAAATAAGTGGAACCTTTAAGCGGTCCACCAATTCCTTTTCCATTTTTTTTTTTACCTGACGATCTCCCCCCCTTCCTCGCAACTACTACACTGTAATTGGTTGGATAGACCGAATTTGACGGATTGGTCTCTGATAGGCAATCGCCTCATGCAAACTATTGTATTTCTACACCTGTTTAGGGGCCTTGGGTTCCAAAAGCCCACGTGATCTGGTTTTGCTGTAACGGCGCTAGATCTTCCTTGACACATTGGTGAGCATTCGCTATTTGGGGATTTTGATGAAGCCTGATCCACGTGGAGGAGGTGCAATAGTAAATTATCTCCTCACAGAATCTACAGATAGTGTTCGTAGATATCCCTCGCTCTCGCAGGTAACAGGTGGCAGTGAGCATTGCCACTATGATTCGGAGGCTGTTCCTAGTGACCTTTAGAAAATTTTGCGAGCGCCCTGTCCCATTCCTCTTCATTTTTCAACTCCATAACTACGAACCCATTTTCGACTTCACGGAATGACCCTGGCCCGTATAGTGTCGCTGGTGCTTTCCTGTTCAGCTCGTCCGCTGCTTCATTTCTTTCTAACCAAATGTGGGCTGGAACCCAGAGTATCCAGGCCTTATTGAGGAGCCCGAGCGTATTCGGTTTCTCAAGGAATTCCCATACCAGTTTGGAATTTACCTGGTAGGACCTAAGTGCCTTAATAGCCGCTTGGCTGTGGATTAGAATAGCAAAGATCTGCTCCCTATAGTCATTTTCGACGTTTAAGGAGGCTTATCTGTCTATGATGGACATTTTCGCTTGCAAAATGCTGGTATGCTTACCAAACGCTCAAAGTGTCTTCCTTGGACTAATGACCCCGGCGCCGTATCAGTGTACCAGGTAATCAGTTGATTGTTTAAGCCGTATTTCAATGTCACGTTCTCCCAGTTTGCCCCTTTGCTCCAACGCGTTTCAAGCTGCATATCAAAGTTGAACTTCGTTGTCATATTATCCTTTGGCAACAGTAATTCGGGATGCCCTTCTTTGGAGTCACCAGTCCTTGTGGATTTCTGACATATGTTTTCAACATGTGTTTTCCTGAGTAGTTTTTGGGTCAAATGTGCTTCCTTAGTAGTTTACCTCAGTTATTCGTTTCACTTCCATGCCATGTAATATTGTTGGTTGGTTATGTTTTGACCTTGGCTGGATTTATGTGCAACGCCGCCATCCTGCACCAGTTTCTAGTGATTCGCAGTCTGGTTTGCATTTTGCCTCGTAGGGTACCCTCATATAGCGTACTTCTTTCGCTAGTCTCTTTCCTCTTTCTTTCTGTTGTTAGGGTATCAGACAGGTCAAGCAAAAGAATCACGGGAAATGAGTTGTGAGAAGCATATGTATCCTGATCTCCTCATTGTTAGTAAATGTTACACCTTCCTTCTTCAGGTAGAGACAAGACATTGCCTTGTCTTTGGCTGTAGCTTTATGTAGTCTGGATGCTTCTGTGATTTGTTCTATTTCTTCACTGAATTCCCTGAAGTTCTTCCGTTTTGCTTCCCTGATCGCGTTGCTATACGCGTCAGTACCCTCTTGTACAACTGCCAGTCCCCGGTTTGCTTCACCCGGTTGAAAAGTTTTCGCACTTGCTTTCTCATTCTCGCTAGGTTCCTGCTCCGCCACGTCTTTCTCCTTAGTTCTATGTTTGATCCAAGTATCGATGTTTGTCCATTTAGCTTTGCCTGGGTCGATTCATGCCGAATCTGCATTTTGCAGTATAGAGACACACATTCTCCACCGCTCTGTTCATAATCTCAATCATAATAGAAGAAACGATCTCTGACACGATCTTGTCCAGTATCTGTAGAAGTTCGTTCATTACTGACACCATCCTGCTTGTGAATCTGGTCAAGTCCCTACTTCCTAAATCAGTTTTTATTTTTTATTTTTTAGGAACTGGACAGGTCTAGAACAAGTGGATGCGGACCTAGGACTCCCAAATTCCTAAAAAAAAGTGTCTAGTCTACCTCCGGCCAAGCTTTGATCTGAATTGTGAGCGGATTTACGTTGAATATAATTCGCATCCTTGTCGTGTTTTGTGAATTATGAATGGGTGCGTATAACATCTGCGAGCCGCATCGGTCACGCTGCTCCCACGGCCGAGGTGAGACAGCGTCTGATGAGTTGCCTCTGCCCTGGTACGAAACAGTGGCCGCCTTCGTCGCTCTTTTACTCCTAAATCAGATTCAACTACTCTGGCTGTTAGTATAGATAATATCTATTATGTAAGACGCTTCTCCAATCCTATTCTGGTTAGAGCCTCCCTCTTGAATCTCATTTCGCCTTGGTGATGTTCACACTATTGTACTGTTTACAGTTGGCATGAACATCTCCAAAGTGTGATTGCTTTCAATTTTCCTGTTTGTAGCCTGTCGAGGGTTATCGAAAGATTAGCGGATACGTTACCGTCACTCAAGAAAGGACAGCCGACGGAAATACCTTCAAAAATCGGTGATTGCTCGACTGCGGAATCAGCAGAATCAGAAGAACCTTGTATCCCGAACAATGAACAAAAGGGAAAATTACGTACAAATAACAATTATTTTCAAGCAAGTAAATACGTCCTACGTCGATATCCTTCAAAATGTAAAAATGAATCAGGCGTTCACGAATTTGGATTATAGGGTGAGTCAACTGGAGAACCAACATGGTAGTTTGAAAAAGAAAGGAAGTTACCTCATTTAGGCTTACCCAGAGATCCATGATGCATGTTGTGCAAGCAGAAAATGGCTGTAAATGATCGGCACGTAGCAGGTGATTGCAGGGGTCCGTCATATAGGAGATAACTGAATAGGACAGGTAAATGAGATTGACGCAAAACGATCCCTACCATTGCGAGACTTGAATAAATTACGGATAAGGGACATGTCTGGCAACGTATTGTAGTGTAACTACCTAACAATGAATGTACACGTACTTATTACCTGGCGTGCTGAGAGTTGGAAAAGGACGACCTCTCGATAGATGTCCTTAAACGAATGTTCAGGTTTTCGATACAAAAGAGATTATGCTGTTTAGTTGAAACCCCTTCGCGGATTTATGGCCACATCTGGTCGTTTCAGCGTGAAAATCACGCGCTGCTCAACTGGTAAAGGCCACAAACCAATTATTTCTTCAAAGAAAAGAAATTGACTGACGGTTTCTTGCAGCGATGCAACTCATCAGAAGCTGCCTCACCTCTGCCCTGGGAGCAGCGTAACTAAAAGTGGCGGCAGGTGGTAATCGCTCCATTTATATATAATCGCAAACACGACATGAGTGCGAATTATATTAAAGTTGAATTCGTCCTAAATTCAAACCTAGACCAGGCCGAAGAGAATTTTTTGTAAAGGATGCTGGGAGTCCTGATCCACTTGATGACGGACCGGACCACTTGAGATCCCAAGTGTCCTGGGTGTAAAGAATGGACAAGGTCGCTGATCTTTTCGACGGACGAACTGAGAAACTCCCTGGAGAACTGGTCCTTCCAAGTAACAATGTAGTACTTACGAATGTAAGTAATAATATAGTACTTACGAACATAATAATGTAGTACTTACCCCCCTCCCCAAAGGTCAATACTTCCGTGACCCGCTGGGCGAACGGCAGACAGCTAAAACACCACTGTGTCACTATGGAAAGTCTCTTTTTTGACGTCAAGAGGTTGCTTAACAAAGAATAGAATGGTTTGTAATGACTTTGTTGGATTTGCGAACCCAAGGAGAAGCGAGCTATCTCAATAAATTAAAAGTGGTAAAAAGTGAAGTTGGCCAAGGTCCGCCCGCAATGACGACACGTATTTGCATGCATCTGTGGCAGTCTAGGCTAGCGAAATTGAAAACAAACAAGCGAATATGACGCGAACCTAATGGAAAACGGCTCGACTGCACATGGTGGCTTAAAATTCAAACCCCGAGTAACGCGATCAAGAGAGGAGATCCACGAAGGATCACGTCCTCAATGAAATGTTTTCCGCCTTCAGTTCACCAGGCACGACCCTGGGATTTGACCCAGCTTTAACATCCTCAGGCTATGAAACAATGCCTCTATGTTAATGTGAGTTTCGCCGGTTTAATAGGAGAAGAAAAAGAGGGAGACCTCAAATGAAAAGAAAAACCTAGTTCGACTTCATCTTAATTTGATCCAACAGCTGGAGACGAAATAGTTGAACTACACGATTCACGAAAAGATTGAAATATTGAAAAAAAAGAAGTCTTTGAAAACAATGCAGAATTAAAATAATAAAATATACAATTATTTATTGTATATGTAAAAACTCGCGCAAATTATTAAACAAGGATAAAAAAGAAAGGAAACTACTGAAAACTCAATGGCCCGACCCCCGGGGCTCCAGAATTTGATGATATAATTGAAGATTCGTTTGTGTATCACTTAATTAAATTAATAAAATAAATGGATCTTCTATTTACTTAATGTGTTAAAAAAATCTTTGGATTAGTCGGTATCCTAGGTCACGGGTTTGCCGCTTCGCAGGATATATTCCAATGGTTGACAATGAACTGGAATGCTGACGATGAGACAATGATGACCAGGCCACAGAATGAGATGCTTGTTTCTTCGATTAAAATGTTATATCTGTGAGAGATTGGACAGAATTCGTTTGTAAGCATCGAGATATCCAACTTTCCTAGCTTCCCTTGTTTATGAAGAGCATGGATCCACGCTAAGTGTGTGAAGCGTACCGCAGAGCTCATAATCAGAATACAAAATTTCGGTATTTTTTGACGTTTCCGTCACTAACAGAAACCAATAAATTGGGGTCCCAAGGTAAGTGGAGTTACAATCCAAGAAGCGATGCACTTCAGAAAGACTTTCACAGTGTTCCTTCTTCTTAACCTCAATTTTCAGTAAATCTCAATCAAATTCTAGTCCGCTTCTATAACATTAAAACCACCGCCCTAAGCTCCAATCGCTGTGGTTCGACTGAGAACCAAAACGCAAGACTCCTACAACATGACTCCCACAAACCAAAGGAACACTTCGAAACCTAGATCGAAAGACAAAAACTGAAAGTCAACACAAGACATTGAATCAGAACAAAGATGCACTTCTAACATTCCAACTACACTTTCTGCAAACAACCGAAAGCCTAAAAGCTCGACCAGCGACCAACAAATAATGAACTCTTCATTCAATATCAGCTGGGATGACAACGAAAGCTGCGTGTTTTCGAAAGAATTGACTGCTTGTTTTGCATCACGCCGTTCTTCATCGAATAAGTTTTGCCAAACGGGGATAATCTCCGCAATATCGCAGCTTTTGCATTTGCACGCTCATTATTTCGCCTTAGCCACAACCAAATGCTGGAAGTGCATTTAATAGTACATAACATAATCAAATCTATAGCCTGGTAAAAACAACAACAAAAACGGTTAATGATTGTTTTGAAATATTGTAAAATTTGATTGTTATTACTGAAGAAATTGCAGTTTCGAGGAGTTCGAATAAAGTGCCAGAGGAAAAATAGAAATGATAATTTGTAAATTATTATTTTGAAATGAGGCAATTTCGAAATTGGAATTAAGAAATTGGAAGGGGGATAATGGAGGTGGTGAAGAAAACTAAGTAGTAAAAAGGAAAAATTCCACATAATAGGAGATGAAATGATGCGCATTTCTCAAAGCTGCAGTCACTAAAGTTTTCCGCTGTCAATTCTCTTTCGCTAGTCATATCAACACCCTTTAGATCATTTGAAAACCAGATCTCTGCTCTATCTGCACTTTATCGATTTTGAAAATGCTTTTGACAGCATCACAGAGAGTATACCCAGTCTCCTCTATGTAAAAGGGACATTCCAGAGCTGATATTAGGCGAATATGTTTGGGCGCAAAATGACAATGTAACATTATGTTGCTCATACAATTCTTTTGTATTATGGATGAAGTTGCTCATGCTGCCTTGTTTCGAGGACGTGGTGGATTTTAATGAACTATGATATTTTTCACTAAACACCTCGACTACGATGTTGGTTGCTCTCAACAGCAAAGAGATTTTGGCCAAATGGCTCTGAATCCAGCAAAGGAGGCAAACAAATTCGGCCGGAACCTAAACACCAACAAAGTCAAATTCTCTGTCTGACAGTTCATGGCAGCCTTCCCATCTACATCAGCGGGTAGCAACGTCCTGGGGGGAAAGTTCCGTGTAGGTATAGACCCAAGAACTTCTTCAAACATGGATTGATTTGGACACCACAATTAGCGTCCCGCCGTGCCTAGCACATCGATATTAGTTTATAGTGAGTACAGGCTCAGCAGTCATACTAACTAATTCGACCCCTATCTAATACCTCTACCGCAACTAAGTGGTACAGCGCTCGAGTTGTACAGCACTTCTCTACGCTTGAGCCTGATATAGGCACAAAAATGACCACTATGAAACCACCACAAGATTTCTTCTGAAGGTGACAATATGGTTTTTCTGCTTTGTCCAAAATCCAGAAATCTTGATACCTCAATATCAATATCAAAATGTGGTTGATCCACCCCATTTTTTCCTCCGCGCCATTACATAGGAGCAGCACTTGCAAAATGACCTTTACGGCTACTCGAAAACTTCAAGCTTTCGTTAACACCCCCCTCCGCTGTATTATCGATATACACTATTCCATTGGGATCGTATCAGACCCACTCCTATCAATACTCAAGTCCTACGCACGGAGGCATCCTTAGTGATGTTTACTTACAAAAATGATAGCGTAGTCAATGCTCATGTGGAACTTGGCCTACGACGCCATCAGGTTTTTCAACTCCAACATCTCCCTGATGTCCACTTCAGATAAACAAGCCATTAACGTTCTTAAAAAGAAATTAACCGTGAAAGAAATTTCTAACCCACATCTAAAATAAACAATAAAGTACTCCCATCTTTAACCTAAGGCTATTGTGAAAACCGTCGACCTCTTTCATTCCTTTCAAAACATTCAGCTTATTTTGTTTAGTCTCAACCTGTCGCCGTCATATTTTTAGCAGTTTGGTCCTTTGAGGGCAGACTTCTTATTATAGTAACAGTAAACAAGGTATTCCAGGCATATTTTCACCATTCAAAGCACAAATATATCAACTAAGCTAGCTAAAAGCAAAGCAATGATAGAAAGCGCTCCAAAAAAAAAGTCCCTAAAAAGGACAAAGTTTAGCAATAATACTTTCATCATGTCACCCCTAGTTAGGCATCTTTTAACGTATTAGGCTGGAATTGGGACTCTCATCATTTCACAAGAGGCGAAAATAGGTTGTGCTATTTTTAAACTGCTCCTTGCGTTCATGACCTTCACAGGGATCAAATGGAATTGAACGAAATTTGCCAGCCGACTTGTAAGTTGATGTTGATTTTATTTAAGAAGCAAAGAACTCGAGCAAGATGCCTCCTTAATGAGCCAGCAGGACCTCCTACAATTTGCAGTTTAAGCTGTATTTTGTCGGCAGAGATAATGTTTGCTCATATTTATGGTACCGTTGAAATAGGAGGCAGGAATTAGGAGTGGGATGGACATTATGAGAGCTTCCTTTGCCTGAGTGCAAATTCTTAAGAAGTCCTTATATCGTTAATTGGTATCGCAACTTCTAAAATTTCACTCTGTGAATTATTCTGTGTAGATGAATATGGTATTTATAGATATCTAGTCTATGAATATAATTCTTACGAAATGTGATATGTTTTAATGTTTAGTGAAATTTTAAACATGGATCGCAAAGAAGAGTAGGCGGAAATGAATAATTTACCCATATTAGCCCCCACTTCTTGCAACATTTTCCTAAAAGAGCTCAAAATTATCAGCCCCGTCACTTCTAAGGAGATTATTTCGTTTAGAACAAATGTAGCCCACGGAGGAGCTTTTCTGATACAATTTTATAAAAATATCCTTGAAAGGAAATTAAATCCATCAGAGTCCTCGATTCCTGCAACTGAGAAGAGATTTTCAAAGGTTAAAGGTGCATCACGGGTTCGATTTCTCACAATGTTACGCTACAACATTAACATTCCAAACGCAGCACCGCAGGAAATGGAGTTTTTGAAGGATGCTCAGAAAGTTACTTCGAAGTCCAAATTTACACCAATTCGGTTTTGGGAAAATGCGATTGATTTCCGACTCACAAGCAACTATGGCTTCGCATAGTTGAGAGCACAACCCATATAGCCGTATTCAGCCAATTCTCCCCTTTTACCAGGTGATCATGAATTCCGCCCCTTTTCCTCGAATTCTCAATATTTAAGGAGATATCGATGTTTAAAGTTTTTCAAAAATTCTTGTCATTTTTCGCCAGTTTTCACCAATTTTCGACACCACAACCCAGATGACAATATCAAGCCAACTCTCTCCTCTTATCAGGTGATCACGAATTCCGCTCCTTTTTCTCAAATTCTCAATATTTACGAAAATATCGGCGTTTAAAGTTCTCCAAAAGATCTTTTCATTTTTCGCCAATTTCCCCAATTTTGACCACTTTTCGGCCCCATAACCGATCTGCCAATATCCAGCCAAATCTCGGCATCCAGCCGAAAGCGGAGTTAAAATATTGAAAAATTTTTTTTCATTTTTCCCAGTTTTTGCCAATTTTTAACCCCACAACCCATATATCAATACCCAGCCAAATCGCCCCTCTTACCAGGTGATTACGAAATTCGCTCCTTTTCCTCAAATTCTCAATACTTACAGAGACTGGTAAGGACAATGTTGTTGCAGACTCTTTCTTTCGAATTTCGGAGGTCAAAGTCCCCACCTCAGTCGATTATACGGCAATCGTCGAGACACAAAAAGACTATGCAGAGCTTCATGGCCTGAAGCTAAATTCCAAATATAAATTCAAGGAGTTTCCTATTTTCGGCTCAAACTCTTACTTACTCTTCGGGACCTCAAATATGAGACCCAGGCCATTCATTCCGGTTGATATTCGTAGGGAAGTATTCCACGCGATTCACGATCTTGCGCACCCAAACACCAACACGACGAATTGATTAGTCATTGAAAAATGTTTCTGGCCGTCCATGAACAAGGGCGTAAATTCTTGGGCCAGACAGTGCATCGCGTGCCAAAAGTGCAGACCTTCAAACAGAAGTAGATGTGTTCCCTTGGTCAACCAAGCGCTTTCACACCATCCATCTCGACATCATCGGCCTTTTCCGAGAATTGCACGGATTCAAGCGCCTCACAATCATCGACAGGTTTATTCGGGGGCCTGAAACAATACCCCTGTTTGACATTACGGCGGAATCATGTGCCGAGGTCCTTTGTCGAGAATGGATTCCGTGCTTTGGTGTTTCAGCCGTCATCATCACGGACCAGGGAATGCAATTCGGATCTACTTTTTTTGGGGAGTTAGGAAAGCTCCTTGGCTTTAAACGGCTTGGAATTACTGCATGCCATCCATAGTCCAATGGTATGCTGGAACGCTGGAACAGAATACTAAAGGTCGCGCAACGATCCGCCGTAGTCGCGGTCCTTGCCTCTCGTCCTCCTCGGCCTTCGTACAGCCCAGCGAGAAAGAGTTCGCGGCTTGCGCATTGGAGATGGTTTCGGGGAGAATCTGCACCTCCCCGCCGATTCGGTTCTGGATATCAGAACAGGGTTAAACGAATCGAGAATGCGCCGTCTGCTTAGGGACCCGATTTCCAAGATGTGACTGACTCCACCGTCCAGACAAGCAACATTGGAAGCCAACACCATCCCGGTCTCGAGACGTGTGACTTGACACTTATCAAGTTGAGTGCTTCTCGGAAGCCGGTATAAATACAATGCTTTTTAAAGGATTTTCCCATTTTTCCCCAGTTTTGACCAATTTTTGACTCCACAACCCATATACTCGAATTCAGCCAATTCTTCCATCTCAGCAGGTGATCAATTTCACTCCTTTTCCTCGAATTCTCTATATTTACGAAGATATCGACGTTTAAAGTTTTCTAAAAGATTTTTCCAGTTTTCCCCAGTTTTGGCCGATTTTGGACGCCACAACCCATATGCCTATATTTAGCCAATTCTCCCCGCTTACCAAGTGGTCACGAATTTCACTCCTTTTGCTCCAATTCTTGATATTTAAGGAGATATTGGCGTTTAAAATTTTTTAAAAGATTTTTCCATTTTTCCCCATTTTTGCCAATTTTTGACATATACCCGTATTCAGAGATTTCTCCCCTCTTACCAGGTGATCACGAATTTCGCTCCCTTTTCCTCGAATTCCCAATATTTAAAGAGATATCGACGTTGAAAATTTTTCTAAAGATTTTTCCATTTTTCCAAAGTTTTGGCCAATTTTCAACCCCACAAACCAAATACCCTTATTCAGCCTTTTCTCCCCTCTTACCAGGTGATCACGAATTTTGCTCCTTTTCCTCGAATTCTCAATATTTAAGGAGATAGCGACATTTTAAGTTTTTTAAACGATTTTTCCATTTTGCGCAGTTTTGGACAATTTTCGACCCCACAACCCATGCCCCCGTGCATCCTATTCTCCCCTCTTAACAGATGATCGCGAATTTCGCTCCTTTTCCTCGAATTCTCAATATTTAGGGAGATATCGACGTTTAAAGTTTTCTAAAATCCAATTTTCGAACCCATAACTCAAATACCGATATTCACCCATTTCTCGCCAATCACCAGGTGATCGGGAATTTAATTCGTTTTCATTGAATTGACAATATTTAAAGATGTTTCAAGTTTTTCAAAAGATTTTTCCGTTTTTCCCCAGTTTTTGGGCAATTTTTGACGCCACAAACCATATACCCATATATTCAGCCAATTCTCCCCTCTTACCAGATGGATTCCGCTCCTTTTCCTCAATATTCGACGTTTAAAGTTCTTTATATTTTTTTTCCATTGTTCAATCGTTTTTGCCAATTTTCGACCCCACATCCCATATGCCCCTACTCAGCCAATTCTGCCCTCTTACCAGGTGATCACGAATTTGAGTCATTTTCCTCGAATTCTCAATATTTAAGGGGATATCGACGTTTAAAGTTTTCTAAAGGATTTTTTCATCTTTCCCCAGTTTTGGGCAGTTTTTGACCCCATAACCCATGTACCTATATTTAGCCAATTCTCCCCTCTTGTCAGGTGATCACGAATTTCGCTCCTTTTCCGCGAATTCTCAATACTGAAGGAGATATGAACGTTTAAAATTTCCCAAAAATATTTCTCCATTTTTTCCCAGTTTTGGCCAATTTTTGGCGCCACAACCCAGGTACTCGTTCGCCAATTCTCCCCTCTTATCAGGTGATCATGAATTGCACTCCTTTCCCTAGAATTGTCAATATTTAGGAAGATATCGACGTTTCAAGTTTGCTAAACGATTTCTCCATTTTTCCCCAGTTTTGGCCAGTTTTTGACCCCACAGCCCATGTACCCGTATTCAGCCAATTCTCCCCTCTTACCATGTGATCACGAATTTCGCTGCTTTTCCTCGAATTCTCAATATTTACGGAGGTATTGCCGTTTATAGTTTTTTAAAATATTTTTACATTTTTCCCCAGTTTTGACAAATTGTCGACCCCACAACCCATGTACCAATGTTCAGCAAATTCTCCCCTCAGATGATTACGAATTCCACTCCTCTTCCTCAAATTCTAAATATTTACGGAGATATCGTCGTTTAAAATTTTTCAAAAGATTTTTCCCGAGTTTTGACCAATTTTCGACAACACAAACCATTTACCCGTATTCAACCAATTCTCCCCTCTTATCAGGTGATCGCGATTTTCGGAGATACGGGCATTTAAAGTTGTTCAAAAGATTTTCTGATTTTTCCCCAGGTTTTGCAAATTTTCGACCCATAAACCGGTATTCGGCCAAATCTCCGCTCTTAACAGGCGATCACGGATTGCGCTCCTTTTCTAGGATTCTGAATATTTACGGAGATCTCGGCGATTGGACTTTTTCAAAGGAATTTTCCATATTTCCGATGTTTTGGCCAATTTTTGACCCCACAACCCATATACCAGTATCCAGCCAATTATCCCCGCTTAACTCTTGACCGTCGAGATCGATGTTCGGTCCATTAGTTTGGGATATCGTGCTAGGGGTGCTTGGTGAATGTGTTTCTTCAGAAGTGGAATAGGGTTTTTTCCCTGGTCAGAAGGAAATAAATTTCTTAAAAAACAACGAACTTATCTCTGCTAACTTCCGATGATTGGCCGTGTTTTCCACTGAACTGACTCACGCCTACTCATACTTTAGAATCAGTAGTAAGACAACTCATTGACAGCGAATTGAAATTTCCCGAAAAACTAATATCGAAATTATTGGTGTGATATCGTGTACCTTCTCGCCCCAAAATCCCAGGCCAAATTTGTTGTTTATCATCGCGTGTACATTTTTGTCTTATCTTATCTTCCAGTTTGATTGAGTGCGTATATTGGAGTCATATTTCATGAAAGTAAGCAACTATCGAAAATTCGGCAACCATGGCATCTGTTCAAGACGTCTCCCCCTTGGATCGTTTAAACCGAGAGTTCATTGAAGCTGTCAGAGAAATTATGTACCTGGCCATAAAAATTGATAGTCCTTATGGTGAGTTGTCGAATTTCATTATTATTATTAGAGGTTAAATTCAAAACAAGCCATGTGTAAGTATTCCGCGGGTTACATCAGCCTAAATGTGGCCATAAATAGATACTAATTTCACATCCTAGTTTCCAAGTTCCTATGTACTTCGTAGATAATATAGGAATGCTACCAGGTAATACACTGATAGACGAAGTAAAAATATTTCAATTGGGTTATTAATGGCGTCTTCCTTAAGTTAATGAATAACGAACTGAAAGGGTCCCGTCAGATCGAAGAAAAACCATGCCTGATTTGAAGATTAGGAAAATAATACAGAAAATTAAATTAAATTAAGATTTATATTATTATTGGAAAAATTGTTCACATTCAATACTTTCAGACAGAGTTAAAGTAATGCACTGGGTACGACGTCTTAGAGAACAGGATGATACCAAACTGCGAGCAGCACAAATAAGGAACGAGTACGCACAATATCTAAGAATTATGTTAAGTGGTGAAACTTTATACTTCTGCGCTCCGTTCAAGAAAGAACCCCCCGAAGTACTAGCACCGCTACCAGAGGCGTTGACGAATATGATGTCAGAGAAATGTCCAGATCTTCCGAAAACAGGTAAGGAATGCGAGTATACGATAACATTCGTAGTCCTAAAAGCGATCTAATTTGCAAAAGCTTGAAAAGTCATCAAGTAAATGCAGACGCAGGATTCCCTCAATCTTGAACTTGAACCGGATTTTGAGCCTGTATCATATCTTCAGTTATCTAACTTTTCAAGTCGTATGCTCACTGAGAATTCCTAGCCGTTACTGCCTGTGACTATCACTTTTGAGGCGAAGGGCTTAGTTGATGAACAATGCATAACTAACGAGGTATCCAAGTGGCTTAGTAGTGACTAGAGCACTAAGAAGGCGGAGCGGAATATCGTGCTCCAAATCTCGTGCCTTAAGGTGAAGGTCAGATATCACCGTCAAATTTGTGTAATAGTCCCGGGCGAGCTTAATGCTGACAAGTGCTTATCCCCAGAGATTCCTCATATGCTAGTGGGAGGTCCTAATCACTGTCTATCCATTGTCTGTTTCGATTCAACTGCACTTTCGTATAAAGCAGGTTATGAAGTTCCCCAAGGAACCACACATCGATCCACCGCCTTCTTAGAAACTGTATGGTATTATTCGGTTTATCCTTACCATTTCTTGCGAATTACTAATATTCATCGTATAACTTTAAATAACATTCCTTACTTATCTTTTAAATGAGACGCTGCGCACTCTCCTCAGTAACGCTTGAAACTCCGAAGTACCATGCTCCAACAATTGGTCAATATCACATGGAAGTCCCTTATTTTCTTCGCTGGGCTATTACCAATTAAAATCATCCAGTTCCGAGGGTTTGCTTTATATCGTTTGTTATCGTTTATCGCAATCCACTCTGACTCTGATCTCGGTTCTCCTTGATTAAATCGTAGGGTTCAATATGTAGACTCGACGCACCACTCAACCTCCTTCTTTTCTCTTTGAATCGTTTAAAAAAGTATTTAGATTCATGGTGCCAAGACGGTCGAGAGGTTTATAAAATTCTAAGTGGAATAAATAACTTTTATAACCACCATACATATATCCAGTAAGGAACAGTTAATACAGTTCTCAGTTTCTTCGCTAGAATCACTCTCAATATATGCGGTGGATATATTGCCTCCTAGTGTACCGTTACGGTCTTGAAAGAAGTGCTCTAACACACTTCAAGGCTTTGTTGGCCTGCCCCCTTCGCTCTGATGAAGCTTTCCTCCGGGAGATCCATTATTTCCTGCCAGGTTTGTCCTCCGCAAGTCCATAGTGCTACTTAGCACGTTTTATCCTTGACCCAAATGCCACCACTATGATTTTCATATGGCTTCGAGACTCCGAGATGACCTCATCTATATCCTTGCAGACTATAGAGATATCTGGTCTGCTTACCCTGATTTCGACTTTCTGTCCCAAGGACGTTCCGATTTGACTGAAGAATTTATCCGACGTTATTGCTTCATCCTTCGCGTACCCCGTTATACTCTCTCCCTCGGAAGTAGCATTTTCATTCGCGGGTGATCTAGAAGAAACGACCTTCTTCTGAACGGGTCCGTCAATGAGACCACTTCTACTAAATCTATCGCATTTGCAACATTTGATGCCACAGTAGCCGGGGTTCCCACTACTGAAGCACTGCGATCGTTGGATATCGACGGCTGGCAGCGCGCTTGTCCACTCCCAAAATCCGCCGGTACTGTGTTTCCGAAGCCCTGTACGGTAACTTTTCCTCTATTCTTCTCCTCCATGTTTGGTTTTATTTCTGGGTATCCTTCCTATCATCAATTTTTCCACGTGTGAGCGTTTTTATTCTCACCTCTCCTGCCTGCGAATAAGCATGTCCATACAGGCACATCAAAGGATAATATAGGTCCCAGGGCGAAACGTAGATTGGTACCCGATACTCGATACGATGGAGCGTAAAACCTGGGAAACGCCTGTTGAACCAACATCAACAGCTCTACTACCAACCACCTCCACCTGGTAACCGCTGGGAGCCCTTTCTTAATAAAAAGCTGCAGACAGAGAAGGGTGAAGGCAAATTTTCTGCGCCTAAAAACGGGACCAATTGTGCCAACTGGTCCTCCAGATTGGGGGTTGAATAGGGCTGACAACCCTACACCGAAAACCGAAAGTTACGAAGCCACAGAAGGTGCCTCGGACAAGATGGATTTTACAACGTGAAGTATGATATCAAAATCATACTTGGAGATTTCAACAGTTAAGTAGGGACGGAGCCCGAATTCAGGCAATACGTCACCTCCCATAGTTCACATAGGAATACCAATGATAAAAGACTGCGGAATATTCAGTTAACATCATCTCACGAAATGGTTGTTGGAAGTACCTGGTTTTCGTGGAAAGCGGTCCACAAACATACGTGGGCCTCTCCAGACGAGACCACTTTCAACCAAATTGACAACTTGGTGATCGAACGCTGCGACCTCTCCGCTTTGATGAATAACAAAACATATAAGGAGTCCAATATAGACCCGGATCACTATCTCATTGGGATATTGCTCCGAGTTCGAATGATAACGCCACCCAGAATCCTCTCTGATTATCTGGTGAGAGTGAATACTAAAATCATTTACAGCAAGCCCTCCTTAACACCTATAAAGGAGAAATGGATGCCACAATAACCGCAGTTAACAGATAAAAATCATAAGTCGCCAGGAGCGGACGGAATTATAGCCGAATTAGTTAAATATGGAGGCGACCAATTACACCAAGTGGTTCATCAACTTGTGATCAAGGTGCGAGACAGCAAATCAATGTGGATGAGGATGAGCCAGCCCAGAAAATCTATAAGGGCAATATCTATGATAGAAAAAGAAAACGAGCTGGACCCCGCCTGAGATGGAGCGATGGCGTAGGTCAGGGCGCCAGACAACTTTTGGGAATATAGATTTTGTGGAACTCGGCGCAAAAACGGGTTGTCTGGAGTTCCTTTTTAAGGCATCCCTAAACCGGATACCTGTTGTTGCGCCGTTGTTGATGATGATGATGATTACGAGGCAAGCAACCCGCCGCGTGCCCTTTCTCGTTGGCTGCAAATGCATTGTCCGACGGTTACCACATGGAGATGAAAGTAGGATTTGATAGCAGAGCAGTTAATTTCCCTAATTCATCACAATACTATATACACTGTCATTCGCGCCTATCAACCGCCTGCTGTTGGCAAGTTTATGCGCTTGACCATTATCCGTGAACTGACTTGTATGGATGGTTATGCAATAAGGGAATCTCGACATGTTGGAGAGTTCACATTCTTGTTGCTGATTCTTCTTCTTTTTCTTCAGCTTTTGTCCCGTTCACAAGCGGGGTCGGCTCATCGTGATCGGCTTCGCCATTTGGCTCTATCGAATGCCTGATCTGGGTGCAATCTCGAGGCTTTCAAATCCCCATCCAGCGTATCAAGCCACCGTTGCTTAGGTCTGCCTTTTGGTCGTTTACTGTCGACTTCGATGTTCAGACCAATCTTGGCAAGTGAATTCTCGTTTGTACGAATTGCGTGACCATACCATCGAAGACGCCTCTCTCGCAACTTTTCCACGATCGGTGCAACCCCATAACGATCGCGGATATCC
Organism: Hermetia illucens; assembly: GCF_905115235.1. Lineage (NCBI taxonomy): Eukaryota > Metazoa > Arthropoda > Insecta > Diptera > Stratiomyidae > Hermetia > Hermetia illucens. Next base: position 168,409,853 of record NC_051850.1, read on the forward strand.
TCATTTCGGATGTGATCTAAACATGTGACGCCACTAGTCCAACGTAGCATCTTCGTCTCCATTACCGCAAGACGCCGTTCATTGTCTTTTATGGTTGGCCAACACTCCGAACCATAGAGAGCGACTGGACGGACGACATTGCGGTCAATTTTAGATTTGAGACGTTCGTTGATACGTCGATCACAAAGGACACCAGTTGTGGAACACCACTTCATCCAGGTTGCGTTAATGCGAGAAGCAATTTCATAACGCAGCTCTCCATTGGCTGATAGCGTTGACCCGAGGTATTTAAATCGCTCAGTTCTGGGCAGATCACTGCCGCTGACAGTGATTGTGCCTGTTTCATGGGGATCGGTCGTCAAAAATTCAGTTTTGTTTAAATTCAATCTGAGACCGTGTTGCATGAGGCGATCATTCCATTTTTGAACAAGTTGCTCGAGATCATTTTTGCTATCAGATGCTAGGAAAACATCATCTGCATAAAGCAGTGTGTAGGGCGCTGGACGTTGGATATCCCGTGTGACGGTGTCCATAACAAGGATGTGGCGCGGCAGGATTCGCAGCATTCGAAATTTATTTCGAATGTTGCGAGTGCGAGCGAATAGATGGTGCGGATCTATCCACTTTGCGTAGCACGCCAATGGAGTGGAAGATCTCAGAAAAGTGTGCGATGAGTAATTTTGTTTTAGGAGACCTGTCACAAATTATAGATATCAAGTTGGGAATTGAACAGAAAAGTCTTTTTGAGTTCGTTGAATTAAAAAGAATGTTAAGTGTACATTAATGAAAACAACATATGAATTGTTAATTTAAAAATATCTTAAATATTTATAAGGATTGTTGAAATGAGAAGTGGTGTTAATTACTTAACGGATTATTAAAATAAAAAGTAATTGGATTACTTAATTGGTGACCCCGGAACTTCCTAACGCACAACCACCAGTTCAACTACCTCAACTTCAACAACGCCAATTCCAAGAACCCCAACGACGCCTCCTAGTCCCAGCACAACAACCACGGTCAAGCCTCCTCCGAATTGCCGCCACTTCGATGGACCCTCGTTCATCGGAGGAATCGTCCTTACCATTGGCCTGCTAGCCATCTCCTTCGTGGCCTACAAATTCTACAAGACTCCAAAGACTACTTCAAACGGAAACTGGATTACGTCCAAGAACAAATCGAGAAGATCGATATGCTCCAAATGCAGAAGTCTCAATTCCTCAAGGCTGTGCACGAGGTGTCATATAATTGAAAAACTCAAGCACATCATCATCCCCATCAACAAACCTTCTCTACACAGTGTACTGCGCGACACACGTCGGGACATCACCATCAGATTACTCGGCTATCGGAATAAGAAGACCCCACGACGAAATACATACCAAATGTAACCGCTGCAACTTAACGACCTGAGGAAATTCTCTTTAGTTTTACTTTAAAATGCTCGCGTGGCACGCATGTATTTTTCACTCTTCTTTAAGCGTAATGAGTTTGTCCCAACTTTTTGTATAAATAATAATAAAAAAAATTGAAATCGCTGCAAGAGACGGCGTGCAAGTGTTTAACATCGCGAGTCCTCCATTCTCATTGGTGGTGTTTTTGGTCTGCGCTGGATAGCGTCCGCTTCGTTTTTTCTCGTTTCGTGCGTGCATTTGTGGGTGCGGTCTGCCGTGTCGGTGTAAAGTTCACCGCGTTTCAGAATAAACTCACCGCGTTTGCATTTCAATCTCGTACTTTTCGTGAAACAAGATGTCTTTTGACAATAGGGACGCGGCGGGCCCATCGAACCCGCAAGTGACCGCCCTCGCCGTACGCGTTCCTCCGTTTTGGCGGCGGAACCCCGAACTGTGGTTCGTGCATCTGGAAGCACAGTTCCAAATGTCCGGCATCACATCGGACGCGACCCGCTTCAACTACGCGGTGGTCGGCCTGGACGAAGAGTCCATACTTCTGGTGTCCGACGTGGTGAAGTCGACATCGTATGTGCAGCTCAAGAGCGAGTTGATCAGGCGCCTGTCGGCAAGCGAGTCGGCAAAATTAGACCACTTGCTGGCAGGTTTAACCTTAGGTGATCGAACTCCCAGCCAATTGCTTCGTGAAATGAGGCAATTGGGTGGGAGTAAGATCGGCGAAGACCTGATCAAGTCGCTCTGGCTGCGTCGGCTCCCGGAGGGCACCCAGGCGATCCTCGCTTGCGTCTCCGGTTCCTTGGAGGAACTGGCAGCGACGGCCGACCAGGTTCAGGAGGTGTACGTACGCCCAACCTTGGCGGCCGTTCAACCACCGTCGGATGAGGTGGGTGAATTGAGGCGCGAGATTGCTGCATTAACAGCCAGTATGGCCGAGATGAGGGCGACGTTGGACGCTCAGCGTTCGGGCGCCAGATCGCGAGCACGCTCGCGGTCTGCCATCCGAAAAGGGCGATCAGGTAGCAGGTCGTCAAGACAGTCCACGGACCCAGGGATTTGCTGGTACCACCGCAGATTCGGGGATAAAGCGACAAGATGTACGCTACCGTGTAGATTCTCTTCTACCGCAAAAAACTAGGTCCGAGGGGGGTCTTGGCGGCGGCCACCCAGAACGCAGCGCCACGTCGCCTAACTATTTTCGACCCTCTCAGCAGGCGCGACTACCTCGTCGACACGGGTGCGGAGGTCTCGGTCCTTCCCGTACCCCAGCATCATCAACTTTTCCCTCAACCGCTCAAACTTGCGGCAGCAAATTCCTCCCGCATAAACACGTACGGGTATAGGCAAGTGGACGTGAGTCTTGGCTTGCGTAGGACGTTTTCGTGGCGTTTCATCCTGGCGGATGTCAGCTTCCCCATACTAGGCGCAGACTTCCTGTGTCACTATGGATTGCTGGTGGACTTGCAAAACAAGTCTCTTATAGATTCCACGACCAACCTTAATTCGTCGGGACATATGGTATCTCACCCAGGCAATAATCTTTCCGTTCTTTTAGAAGACATTACCGACTCTCGTGTTCGGGCACTTCTCCAAAAGTTCAGCCAGATTACTACCAACTGTAGTCTCTCCAAACCAGTGAAGCACAATGTGCAGCACCACATTATCACTACTGGTTCCCCGATCTTCTCGAAGGTGCGTCCTCTACCATCTCAGAAACTGGCAATTGCACGGAAAGAGTTTGAACAACTCGTTCAACAGGGTATCTGCAGGCCCTCAAACAGCTGTTGGTCTTCCCCACTGCATATGGTCCCTAAGCCAAACAGCGAATGGCGCCCATGTGGGGATTACAGAAGACTAAATGCACAGACTGTTCCTGACCGATATCCAATTCCACTCATCCATGACTTTGCGCATCACCTCGCGAATTGCCGCATCTTTTCGACCTTGGACTTAACCAAGGCTTATCACCAAATTCCAGTAGCTCCTGAAGACATTCCAAAGACGGCAATATGCACACCCTTTGGACTCTTCGAGTTCACCCGAATGACTTTCGGATTGTGCAATGCGGCGCAAACCTTTCAAAGGTTCATTCACTCAGTCCTGCGAAACCTCGAATTCTGTTTCGTATATTTGGATGATGTTTTGGTCGCTTCTACCACTGAGTCTGAGCACTTAGCCCATCTCGAGTGCATTTTTCAACGTCTCCTTGAGGCCGGTTTAGTCCTAAACGTTGAGAAATGCAAATTCCTTCAACAACAGGTGAGATTCCTCGGCCATTTCATTTCCCCTGAAGGAATACAGCCCGACCCAGACAAGGTGCAAGCAATCACAAGCTTCCCGCGTCCAAAGACAGTGAGGGAGTTGAGGAGGTTCTTGGGCATGCTAAACTTCTACCGTCGTTTCCTGCCCAAGGCCGCCCATCTCCAGTCCATTTTGAACGCGTACTTGTCTGGCCCCAAAACTAAGGACACACGAGAGATCGTGTGGTCTGAAGAGGCTATCTGCGCGTTTGACAAATCTCGTCAACAACTGGCTGACGCTACGCTCTTGGCATTCCCTCTGCAAGATGCACCCCTAGCCGTTTTTGTTGATGCCTCTGACAACGCAGTAGGTGCTGCCCTTCACCAAAAGGTGGACCAAGTTTGGCAGCCGTTGAGCTTCTTCTCGAAGCAGTTGAATCCCGCTCAACGGAACTACAGCACCTACGATCGCGAACTGCTCGCCGCATACCTGTCCATCAAATACTTCCGTTTCTCCCTAGAAGGCAGGCCGTTCACAGTGTTCACGGACCATAAGCCTCTCACGTTCGCTTTGAAACAGAAGCCCGACAAAGCGTCCCCTCGTCAGCTTCGACACCTGAGCTTCATAAGCCAGTTTACGTCGGACATCCAGCACGTGTCCGGGAAGGACAACATTGTTGCTGACGCTTTGTCTCGTGTCTCCGAAGTTAACATCCCCGCCTCACTCGATTTCTCGGCTATTGCCAAGGCGCAAGTGGATGACGCAGCACTTCAGAGCCTCAAGTCCAACCCCAAATACAAATTTCGGGAGTTGCCCATCTTCGGCTCAAGCCTCTCGCTCTGCTGCGAAGACTCGGAAAAGGGACCTCGGCCATACATTCCGGCCACATTTCGCAAGGAAGTGTTCCACGCAGTTCACGACTTGGCGCACCCCGGCATCAGGACAACAAACCGGTTAGTCACCGGAAAATACTTCTGGCCCTCCATGAACAAGGATATTAATTCCTGGGCCAGAGAGTGCATCGCATGCCAAAAATGTAAGGTCTCCAGGCATGTTAGGAAAGAAGTGGGCTCATTCCCCCGCACTACCAAGCGTTTCCACACCATACACCTCGACATAATAGGGCCTTTGCGAGACTCGCACGGTTATAAGTATTGCCTCACAATCATCGACAGGTTCACGCGGTGGCCTGAGGCAATACCTCTGAAAGACATCACGGCGCAATCATGTGCTGAAGCCCTCTGTCGAGAGTGGATACCTCGCTTTGGCGTCCCTGCAGTGGTCATCACTGACCAGGGAATGCAATTTGAGTCCACCCTTTTCTCCGAGTTAGGCAAACTCCTTGGTTTTAAACGCCAGCGGACTACGGCATACCACCCACAATCCAATGGGATGTTGGAACGTTGGCACCGGACGCTGAAAGCCGCCATTATGGCACGCGACGACCCGTCCTGGACGCAAGTCTTGCCTCTCGTCCTACTCGGCCTTCGAACAACCCGCCGAGAGGAGTTTGCTGCCAGCCCCGCGGAGCTGGTTTACGGGGAGAACCCGAGACTCCCAAGCGATCCGGTCTTCGACAAGAGATCGGGTCTCACGGAGTCGGGGTTGGTGCGTCTGCTGAGAGACAATCTCCGACGCATCAAAGCGCCACCACCCACTCGACACTCGTCCATACCTGCCTGTTCGCCCAAGGAGCTGGACACTTGCACGCACGTGCTGATCAGGACGGATGCCGTCCGGAAGCCGCTGCAGCCTCCATATGAGGGCCCGTACCGCGTTCTCGAGCGGGGAGAACATTTCTTCCAGCTCGAGATCGGTGGTCACAAGAGGGCGGTCTCTTTGTCCAGGCTGAAACCCGCGTGCGCCCCGAAGCAACGTCGTGTCCGCTTTGTGGATTAACGGCGAACGAAGTTCGGGGATCAGTCGCTGAAACCCCTAGGTTTCATCTGGGGGCGGAGTGATGTGGCGCGGCAGGATTCGCAGCATTCGAAATTTATTTCGAATGTTGCGAGTGCGAGCGAATAGATGGTGCGGATCTATCCACTTTGCGTAGCACGCCAATGGAGTGGAAGATCTCAGAAAAGTGTGCGATGAGTAATTTTGTTTTAGGAGACCTGTCACAAATTATAGATATCAAGTTGGGAATTGAACAGAAAAGTCTTTTTGAGTTCGTTGAATTAAAAAGAATGTTAAGTGTACATTAATGAAAACAACATATGAATTGTTAATTTAAAAATATCTTAAATATTTATAAGGATTGTTGAAATGAGAAGTGGTGTTAATTACTTAACGGATTATTAAAATAAAAAGTAATTGGATTACTTAAAGGACAAAGAGGAGTGGTGAGAGGGCACTTCCTTGATGAACTCCAACAGAGACACGAAGCGGTTTTGATACACCCGCCATACTTCGAACTTTACTTTTCGGATCGTGGTAGAGCAATTGAACCCAGCGCACGAGTTCTTCTGGCACGAAGTGTTGTCGTAAAGCATACCAGATGAGTTCGTGTGGTACACGGTCAAACGCTTTCTCTAGATCCAGAAAGGCAATGTAAAGAGGGCGATGCTTCTCACGGTGTTTCTCCATGAGTAACCGCGCAGCGTGTATTGCGTCAGTAGTTCCGCAGTTCTTGACAAATCCGGCTTGATCCACGGTTATTTCAACGATTTCGCGAATACGGTTGTCAAGAATGCGTTCAAAAATCTTCATGGTATGGGAAAGTAACCGGATCGGACGGTAATTTGAACATTCTGCTGGACTACCTTTCTTTTTCCATATTGGAACAGTGGTACTTTCTTGCCAGTCAGATGGTGTTCTTCCTTCCTGAATAACCCGGTTAAAGAATTCACTGAGCCACAGTGTTGGGTCCCAGCTCTTCGCTTTCCAGAGCTCGGATGCGATGTCGTCAGGTCCTGTTGCTTTCCCCGATTTCATTTGTTTAATTGCCTCCTCGACTTGAGTTGCGCTGACTGGTGGAACTGCTCCAAATGTCGGCAGTGATTGTGGAAGTGGGGGATGAGCAAATTCTTCAGTTGAAATCTGCTCGAAGTATTCTCGCCATCTATCCGTTGCGGCTCGACGGTTGGTAAGCAAAGTACCGTTCTTGTCATTAACACAACAGAAGTGTTCGATATCCTGTGTGCGTTCATCACGGCTTTTAGCAAGTCGATACAGATCTCTCTCGCCATCCCGAGTGTCCAGTTTATCGTAAAGATTTTTGAAATGGTTTGCTCGGGTGACAGCGACCGCTTTCTTTGCTTCCCGGTTGGCATTCTTATAAATTTGCCAATTAGCAGGCGTTTTATCGTCGAGAAATTTGTGGTAGAGGCGTTTCTTTTCACGGACCTTCATTTCAACATCATCATTCCAAAGCCAGGATATTTGTAGGTAGTACTATATCTGTGTACTTATTACAATCATATGCACAAGTATTCTACTGATTTGTGCGTAATGAGTGTTGTTTATGGGTAATGAATAAGTTTTAGTTTAAGGAAGTGAGAGAACTCTGAGTTCGCCATCCACTTGATGGCGAACCGGACCAATTGAAAAGAAACTCCTTCCTCTATATCTGGACGGACCCCTCTGTTCTGGACTGGAACCAAAATTTATATAAAAATAGACGACGGTTTCGTGCAAAGCAAAGGCATCTCATCAGACGCTGCCTCACGTCTGTCCTGGGGGCAGTATGACTGAAGTGCCTGCTGGACGATACGCGGTACATTATAAATTGTAGGTAAGGGGACAAAGAATACCTAGTAAGCAGTTCGATCATGCTGCTTCTAGGGTAGAGGTGAGGTAGCGTCTGACGAGTTGCATCTACCCTGGATGAAATCCGGGTCTATTTTTGGGGAATGAATGTTTTGTTTTTGCATTCTTATGTTGCTATGCAGATTGAGAAAGGGGCATCTCAATCTGTGTCGGAGGCTGACAGTCAGTAATCTGCCTGATACCGATTTCCAAGATATAAGGGGGCGCTTTATGGACACAGTTAGCATTAATTCGAAACCGAATTCACGCTTGCTTCTGGCAGATCCCCCAGTGTACCCAGGAGTATTCCCAGAGTTTGAGGTAACTTCGTAAAGTTCAGCCTGTGAATTTTGATTCTTGCCTTCGATTGGCGTTTCCTTCACTAGGAATGTGGTCCGCCTAGTCCCCATTCATCTGCGAGACCACCCTTTTGAATAAAGAAGTGTTGAGAAATGTCTGGTCGACACAACTTAACCATCTAAAGTTGACCACTCTGGCTCTACAGACATTTAGCTCCATATCTGTACCGATAAGGATTTGGCCCTAGGTATTGGTCAACCAGTTTACTTAGAGCCCCCGCGTTGAAATCAATTATTTTTTTAGTTGTGATCTCTAGAGTCAAATGGAAAGCTATTTAACATCTCCTTATATTCTGCTATTGTTGCACTAGAAGGTACTCATTTTTGCCTTTCCAAATTCCGTTACCGGAATCGAAAGTGTATTCTGTTGGCTTGTCTTCCACATACCTCTAGTTGAGCATTGGTAGACGTTCCCGCTATAAGTTGCAAATTACCATTCCATTTTGTCCGATGCGTCATTAATTGGATAGCAGACTCAGGACTCCGTCATCCTAAGACTAAAAACCAAATCAGTGGTTAAAATACTTTCCAGATCTGACGACCTACAACTATTAACTTTTTGAAAACCTCAAAAAAATTCTTGGACTAGAAAGATTTGGGTCAAATGAAGGACACCACCGAAACAGGCTTATTCTTTAGAAAATCCATTCTGCATGTTTGTTGGTCCTTGGAAATTAAGTAGATTTTTGTCTTCTTTTTCCAAGAAGGTCTTAGAAACGATTTTGATGAAGGCTGAGATCTCAATTGCTTTTCATTGCCTTTTTCTTTCTTGAATTTGGTTTGATATTCAAGTATAGCATTGAATAAATTTTTCATGTCTCATTTCGGAGCTCCCTATTACAATGAAGTGCGAAGAACTACGTCGTTTCGTACATATTCTGAGTCATAACACGTTATACATTATTTAAGGTTGTAATATTTCTCTGTACCTATTACGTCGAGTTGTTCAACAACCAAGGAATCCTGCTTCTCATCATATATGTACGTGTACTTTGTGAAAGGATGGAAAAGCAAACGCGTGTTCCAAATTTCGCTCCTTGCAATGCTAATCAAACTATTGCACAATTGGGAAATGTTCTTTGCCCCCAGGCACAAACCCTTACATTATGTCCTGATATTCGATATTCCGAAATTCAGGAATATGAGCTACAACCACTGTTTGTAGATGAATTTATGATGCTGTTGCAGCTGCACATAATATCTGGAATTTCAAATTTTCAGTGGAATAGATACATAATTCAATATTTGTGAACCGTGGAAAGCTTTCGTCGCGGAAGTCATAATAGTTTGATGTGGCTTTAATTTACATATTTTGGAAGTCTCCAGAGGTATGAGCCTTCTGATCATATTCATGAGACAGCGGGAAAGACAAGGAGTTCCCTACATGCAGCAGTAAAACTGTCATGAACTCAATACCCTTCAATAATCTAAATTCGCTTAGATACACCTGATAACTTGGTATTTGAGATAAACTTTACTGTCCTCACAACATCACTCATATGAAGTCCCAAAACAAGGTTCCCACGAATTCAAAATGGTTTGCAATCGAGTTTTCAATAAATGCAGTTTCACCCCTGCATTAAAGCCAGCATTTCCTTCAACAACACAGCATTGGGGTAACAAAGTCAGAAATGGCATCCATGAAATTATAAAGTCATGACACTAATTCCTAATGGGTGGATTCATTCAGCTTCCAAATCTCTAATTTCTTCCTGGCTTTTCTCCTGCAAAATACTGTCTTGCTTGAGGCAAGAAGGTCTCACATGTACACTCCTACAATGGAATGGATTTCTAATGGATGATGGAGGTAAAAGTCATCAAAGGGATAATGGTTTGGTGCTCCTACTCGTATATATGTATCTATGTAAATAGATAAACAGTTTCACGTCAACAACGTACTCTGAAAGTTGAATTATCAGATGAATGGCTTTTAATGGGAGCTGAGTCTAATTACGGCTTGGGGGTTACCAGGAAATCTAATATTGTTCAAGTTTATTTTAACTTTTATCTTCCTTTTTCAACGCGGCTGGGAAGCGGAAAGATTCAATTTACATTTATTGGGATGTCAGGCTTGCTTATACTGATAGGAACGTGCGATGTCATTGATGATTCTTATATGAAACAAACAAGTTCATTCATAGACTTGTCCTGGATAAGCCCACACTTCAGAAAAAGGGGTTACTTTCATGTCTACAGACCCTGAAGGCAAAGTGTTCTTTCGCTCTTATTTCTGACATTAAATTTAACAAATGAAGATACGCAAAATATATTTGGATTTCAGGGAAAGCCTGAGCACTTGTCGTCGAGCGTCAACGGCGCAGCAACCGGTATCCGGTCTAAGTCTGCCTTAGTAATGAACTCCAGACATCCCGGTTTTGCCCCGAGATTCACCAATTCGATCTCTTTTTTAAAGTTGTATGGTGTCCTGGCCGACGCCATCGCTCCATTTTCTCTCCTTTTTCCACCGTAGATATTGCCCACAAAAACGGGCCGGAACACCCTCACCCACACGGATTAAGTGACTCGTTCAACGCAACCTATTCAGTCGGATTTCATCTACAACCAGACGCCGTGGTATCGCCCATAAATTTCATCGTTATGTAGGCTATGAAATCGTCCATCCTCCCGTAAATGGCCAGAAATTGCTCACAAGATTCTTCTCTCAAACGGGGCCAAAGGTATGCATTTTTTCTTGGTAAAAACCCAGGTCTCCGAAGAATACATGAAGACTGGTAATGGACCCAATATACCAAAGTCCTGTAGTTCATTAAAAAAATCTGATAATCGACTTCTATCGGTTAAGTAGCTGTCTACTACCGCAGTTAAGTAACTGGGTACATCAATCGCCGCCAATGACCTCTTCATAAGGTTCCAGCTGGCAGAGTTGAACGCATTTTGCACGTCAAGGGTAATCACAGCACAATACTTGCTGGTGCCACCCCTTCCATGCATTGCATTTTCAGCCAAATCAGTAACCAGTTTGATGCGTCGACCGTTGAAGCCGAATTTTTGGTCTAATAAGCCTCCCACACTTTCTACAGATGGAAGGAATCTATTGTAGATTATTTGCTCCAACATTCTCACCATAGTGTCTAATAGACATATATCTAGGCCTGTCGAAAGATGGTTTACCAGGAAGCTTACCAAGTTTAAGCAACAACACTAAACTTTGTTTTTTCCATGTCTCAGGAAAGATCCCATCCGCCAAGCATGCTTCAAACAACTCTACGAATATGACTGACCTCGACTTAACGACAGCTTAAGGGCTTTATTTGATATGCAGTCGATGCCGGGCACTTTGTTGCTTCCCAACCTACGCAAATCTCCAGTACTTCTTTCTTCGTTTCTCGGGGTATTACAACCACGTCCAAAGATGTCTGTAGACTGTAACCCCTTGTGCTCTCCTAAGGGAATAAACGGTGATCGATTTTCAGTAAGTGATCGTGGCATATAACTACGGAGTTGGATCGGCTACCCATTACATTGTTTACATTGTTAGGGTTTCTATAGGGTTCACTTATTGTAGCCACTTGAACCTCTGATTCATGGGTGGTCTGCGAGAGCAAACCTTTGGCAACCCTACAGTGATTGAGGTTGATTTGGACCAACCTCATTTTCTCAGTGTACTTAGCGCCTTTTTGAACTCGCGAGACTTGCCGCTTCCGGCAATATGTCCGCTGTCCAGGCCCTCTTTTCCATCACACAACATGCATTTGGGATCCTTGTTACAATCCCAAGTAATGTAACGTTTACTACTACGTCTGCATCGGCTAGACCGATCAACTTGTGCAAACTCTCACTAGATGTCCGTACGAGAAAAGCATCTCTTCAATAAGATTTTCTCTCTAAGCCAATACCGACTCTGCGGACAACCAGCAGCTTGGGCGCTGCTTCTGCTGGCAGCCGGATGGACGCCGTTTGTGTACCTCCATATGCCTTTTTAAGGCTTATAATGAATGCCTCCTGCAAGGCGTGCAGCTTGCACTGCTCCGCTTAAGTAGTGCAAAAGTTACCCCTTCTAGGTCCTTGCACTATATAGCGCTCTCATGCTTCTGAGCACGCATGGTAGCACTTCTCCAAGCAAATTTTTGACTTGGCTACGGAAGCCTTCGGCTTTGCTCTCTTCGGACTTTTCAGTTCCAGGATGTGATCTCCCTTTTGGTTCCTCCGGGTCCCCTCCCCCACTCCAAGTCGTTTAGATCAGCGTCAGCTTTGACTCTCAGTGTATCTGCATAGGACATACTACCCTTGCTTCAAATAATGATTGCCTCGGGACGGATTCACTTTCTCTCCTTCTTCTTTTCTGGCTTCAACCTTAGTCTAACCGTCATGTACCTTTTGAGACCCCAACTGCCTTGATATTTTAGGCCCTATTTTTACGCCTACCGAGATTGTCGGTCCATTCCTCAAAGCGGGTAATGCGCCTTTTTGTGTTGATTTCCCGGGTGTTCATCTTCCTTTTTCCGAATCCTTTGCTCATCTGCGAGTATATGGTTGGGTATCACCTGCGTCACCGTCGAAGGAATAATTTTAGAGCCCTCCTTCAAATCTTTCTCATTCTCCCGCGATTTGTTATATAGAACCCTAATGGCTCTCACCATATACTTGATTGATTGGTGCACGTTGTGTTTATCTTTGATGAATTCCGACAACTCACCAATTTTCATTCCAAGCAAAATGAAGGACGACTCTTCCAGGTCAGACTTCTGTTTCAAAGCCTCCATTCTTCTTTCCGCATATTTTCTGACGTCAACGGGATTCTAGTGGCCCAGTTCCTTTTCCGTCTTGGATATTGGGGAGATCTCATATTTCGTTGGGCTTCTCCTAAACGGATCCGGCTCTAGATACTGAGGGGCCTCCCCAAACCTTTTACGTTCGGATGCGGTTGGTGTCACTGTTTAGGTTAGGTTTTAACGACTTCCTTGGGTACATCCCGCGCATTTGCTATGGGTGTTCTGGGAAGCGATATGCTCGGTTTAAACACCTTCTTGTCTACTCGTAAACTGCTTGTAACATTAGATGCCACGGTGTTCAAGCTGTCCACCACCTCCGGTCCGGAGGACTTTTTCTTCTTTTTGACGAAATGGAAATCTTCAAAAGGTATTGGCCTGGATATGCCAGCGTGTGAGATTTTTACTAACTAAAACCACCCCCGACACTCTCCATGCCACATGGAGCAACCATCACGGGGTAGAGTTAGCTCACTTTAGCTTGGTCACCTGTCGTCTCTACGCATCGTAACCACATTTTTGACGTCTCCTCTGCCTTTCGCAGTTTGCTCTGGATAGATGCGACCATAGAGTTGATCGAATCCCCGCCTCCCTGACATGCAAGTATTCATCGCACCAGATTTTGTGGTACTAGCATCTCTCCCAGTTATTCCTCTAGTTTCTTCCTTTCTTGCACAAATTTTGGATAGTGGAAGAGTACGTGCTCTGGGTTCTCTGGGACTGCATTGCAGTTTGGACAATCGGATGAGGTAGCCAGATTAAACCTTTGCAGGTACTGGGGATATCCTCTATGCCCCGTGAGAAACTGGGTAAGATTATAATTAATCTTACCATGCCATTCATTGATGGCAGGGATCAGCTCGTGAATCCACCGACCCTTTCCCTAGCGTCCCCAATGGTATTGCCAAGTATTTACAGATCTTTCCCTTTCGGCGTTCTTCGTCTGCGATAGAGGAGAGATAGACTTCACATTATATATATTCGTCATTTCATCTGTCAAGATGTCAATGGGCATCATTCCCGACATGACGAATGTTGCATCTTCTAAGATACTCCTGAATGCAGAGCACACTCTTATGGCTGTTCTCCTATAGACTGCACTCAGTTTGTTAGCGTCAAGCAGGGGCTTTCTCAAAACTGGAGCCATAGAGCAGGATAGAAATTACCACCCTAGCTATAAACAACCTGTAAGTATACGGTGGCCTACCCACGTTCGGCAAGGTTAAAGTTGGTCGAATTGAATGCATTTCTCACGTCCAGAGTTACCACCACGCAATATTTGCTGGTACTACCCTTTCCGTACATAGCATCTCCGACCAAGCCAGTAACCATTTTGATGTCATCAATAGTCGATCAGGTTTTACAGAACCGATACTGTCGATCTGAGAGGCCTCCCTGGCTTTCAACAACCGGGAGTAATCTATTGTAGATTACTCGCTCTGGCATTTTCCGCACAGTGTCCAAAGGACATATAGGTCTGTAGGAGGTTGGCTCACTTGGAATTTTACCAGCCTTAGGCAGTGGTACTAACTTCAGTAACTTCCGTGCCGCAGAAAACATCCTCTCGGGCATGCACGCTTTGAACAACACAGGGAACATATTTGGTCTGGATTTCACGCCAAGTTTAAGACCATATTCAGAACGGCGTTATGACCCAGAGCTTTGTTATCTCCTATTCTACCGCAGATCTCCAGCAGCTCCCCACTACGGACTGGCGGTATTGTCGTCACTTTCAGGGGTGGCTGGAAGCTGTCAGTGCCCTTCTCTTGCTGGGGAAATAACCCCGGAATGATTTTTAACAAGAGGGTAGGGCACGCGATCTACGGAGAGGAATCGCCCCATCATGATTTGATAGGAGCTCCCTCAAGGGTTTACGTCCGGTTCTCCGTCTGCCAGCCGCGAGCTTTGCTTTTATTTATAACGCTGTGGAGTCTCCTTTTTGCTAACCTATACAGTGCCTTTATGACGCATGCCTCCTCGTTGGCGGGCAAACGTTGTGCCAAACGGCGGAGATTATGACACTCCCTCCGTAGGTCGGCAATTTCTGCCGCCCACCAGTACATAGAAGGCTTGTCACGGCTGGAGCCCTTCCGGGGCATGAAGGCTTCACACGGCGTCGTTATCAGGTTCATTACGGAATTTATGACGGTGTCAGCTGTGACACTACCACCCCCCGGAACGCCCTCCATCACAGCCCTCCCTACTCCAAGAGCTTCGACGAACTTCCCGATCTTCACCCGCGCGACATTTCACAGGTAGGGAGGGTGTCGTGTTGGTGCTCGGCGGCAAGTAGTCTTAACTACTTCGAACGCGATGTACTGGTCTTCTAGGACTCGCCCGTCAACCGACGATGCCAAAGATTCCAACGCAAAAGTGATGTCAGGAATGCTTTCTTCACAACCTGGCCATCGAAACGTTTGCGTGGATCCGGTGTTTAAAACTACGAGCATTTACGACCAGGTTGGAAACAACTTACTTCCTCTTTTGTAGTCCACGGACTCCTATTTTTTAGGTTAAACACCCAAGATTTCAAAAAAGAACGAAAAATCTGACTAAAGGTTTCAACCAGGACAGAGGTAACTCATCAGACGCTGCCTCACCTTTGCCCTGGGAGCAGCGTGATCGAAAGCAACGACGGATGGTAATCGCTCCATTCCATTCCATAATCGCAAACACGTAATTGAATTTGATTCAAGTGAAATCCGCCATAAGACCAGACCCAAACCATACCGAAGTAAATTTTTTATTGAGGATGCTGGGAATCCTGGGAGCCTTCTCCCCCAATAGCTACTTGACTTCTTCACTGAGCGTACTCTTGCTAGTCGTCTTTGGGTCCAGTTCGACGAGAACTCCGCCACTTCTCGTTTTCCGTATGGAAGACACCTCTGCTCCTTTGTCTACGGGTTTCATCCTGTAGTGGATTTGACTAAGGGCTTCCGCAAATGTCTTGCTTTCCGTCGGCTTAATGAGCAGAGCCGACAATCTAGTCCTTCTGCGTTTCCTCGTCTTTTCTGCTCCTGGCTTTTGGTTGGCAGCTTCCTTGTCTTTGGGCGGACGTGTCTCTGGCGGGGTAGTCAGTTGTTTCCTTATTTCCTTCCTCGTCTTCTTTTTTTGGGGCCTGGAAACTACTGCGATAAAGGCACCTCGTCCTCTTTCCGCTTTTTCCCCAGTTCGCTTTGCAGTGGGTTATCGGCTGTCTTTGATCTCCAATCGCTTTCCGCTGCTCTCCACGTTCGCCTATAAAAGGAGACGCGGTCAAATAGTTCCTCCAGTTCCATCAGCCCGTTTTTGACGCCTTTTCTGACGTTCCTCTGGAGGAACGTTGCCCACCGCACACGCTTCACCACGGCTGCGCATTTCCTGAAGAGCCTTTCCTCTTCGGCTCTAGCTAGAAAAGTCGACTGCACTTGGACTCGGTTTATGTCCGAATCCATCGGTTCGGGACTAGCGATTCTGACTGAGCTTTCTTTCATAACAGGGGCACTACATTTCCGCATGGTCAGTCGCGCCACTTGATAAGGCTTCCTCTTTATTTGGGTGCCCCGGTGTCACGTCGGAAATGTCAGCCCTCGCTGCCTCTTTTGCTGATCGCTGCGGTGAACGACGCATTTTTGTGCTGTGCCCAAACGCGCTCAGCTTGTCCTCCTTCCTTTTTTTTTATAAATTTATGTATATTCTCCATGGAAAACTAACCAGCGTACAAAGGAGCGAGCCGCAATAGTCAGAAACGCTTACACCCTCGGGAGCATAGCCCCTACCCCAGTTCCCTGAGGCCTGACCTACGCTTAACTGATCCCGGAATTCACGGACGCATCACCGCTCGCTCGAAGCGCGGTCTACTAACACCGGTTTGATGCACACTACGTGACCAGGATCCCGAAGGGGCTGGCTCCTGATACACGTCACAACTACCACCTTGGTAGAGTTACGCTCACATCACCCCCTCGACGTCGACAGAGAGTTGTTGACGGCTCCGGAGAGTCCCAGTGTGTCCCGACCCGGTCATTCGCGGTTCGCTCTTCACCGAGAAGGTTTCTCGAGGCAACTTCCTAGGACCCAGGTATACTGACAGCTAGGGGGTCCGAACGATTTACCCGGGCACCTCGAGGACGTCACACCCCATATCGTAAGCGACGCACTAAAAGTCGCTGACGACCCTTAGGCAGCTGGATATTAACACCTACAGGACCGTATGAATCAATCTGATTCGAATTGAGTTTAAATGTTGAGATTTTGATAAAATATTGATGACTAATTTCAATAGACAATGTATGTATTAATGTGCCT
Organism: Hermetia illucens; assembly: GCF_905115235.1. NCBI lineage: Eukaryota > Metazoa > Arthropoda > Insecta > Diptera > Stratiomyidae > Hermetia > Hermetia illucens. The sequence continues at coordinate 168,426,626 of NC_051850.1, forward strand.
TCGCTCTGAATCACTTTAAATTTAAAAATTAAATTGACAACACCACTGGCATCCTAGACAATTCATATCTTATTCTTCCACAGGACCAATTCAGCCGGTGATGTGCCACAAAACGACGGATGGACGTGCCTATATGTGTGTAAAACGATGTCCAGAGGGTGGTGTTTTTTGCTACCTTGCCGTTGCACCCAACCAGCTACAAGGCGAGGCCGAACCACCAGCGGAACCTAAGCCGCATTAGGACAGTGATATCAAATGAGAATTCTACTTAATACAACCCCGTAAAAATGGAAGCAATTCGACCTCATGCGACCAAGTCACCTGGCCAACGTTTTCGACATAAATCACGGAATGTGAAATATTATCCACTTTTAATATGATTTTGCCCAAGGGGTCAAGTGTTATTGCAATCATAATGGGGTCGTGTATCGTGTTTTATATTCATCACTTATTCTCCCATGTATCTCGCAAAGTGTGCATTGAGGCGTGTAAAAGTTACGGAAGATATTGAATCCTTATGCACCCCAGAAGTCGCTTTTATAAACGTTTAATTTCAATATGTAAATTGGGGGAGAATGGGTTTTATATGGAAAACATGCACTTATTATGTACATATTTCAGGAAAACAATTATTCATGATGAATAAAAAGCTGTGATGATTGTGATACATCAGGAGTTTTTATCTGATAAAATAAGGCTCTTGGAAAGGGTTGATTCCAAAGATAGAAGATTTGCTTACATTATCTCAAAACACCGTCATTTCTTCCAATATTTTTTTATTTAACTCGAAATACAGCTGATCTTAAAATATTAAAAATAACCCTTTTAGCACCTCCCAAAGACACAGGATTTGGTATTCAGGTTGAAATAGGAATTCAAGGGACATGTGAAACGCCTTGCGGTTCCGTTCAAACTACAGAAGTAATAAGAGCGACAGTCGGAGGGATCTGCTTGTAGTCCTCGTTCCGTACATATAAACTCACCGGGTATACTAGTAGGTCTTGATGATGAGCCGCTCGACCCACCTGATCCTCCCGGCTTAACAGTAGGACTCACACTTCCAGTTCCTCCTTTTTGTACACACCGGGCTCCATTGAATACTTCTCCTGATGCGCATCGATACAATGTTGGATATAATATCTTCGCATCGTTCTCCATCGTTGCTTTACAGATGTAGAATATGTTGTTATTCCCAGGCCAGGCTCCACTATCTCCTGCGTTTTCACAAATATACTGTTGCTCCGTACATATTTTGTCATAAACGGTTACTGAGCAATCTCCTGTACTGGCTGAATAAGCGCGGTCTCCACCACAATTTATGTTAGCCGAAACTAAAGTTGATCCTGCTTTGTAGCACATATGATATTTTTGACAGTCATAGGGATCAGGGAAGACACCCTCTGTGGTGCAAGCGAAATTTCCTTCAAATCCAAATGGATAACATGGACCAGTGAGGTTAGAGCAACCTCTTTCATTGAGGTTACAATAGAAGCCAAGTTCTTCATTACATGTCTCCACGGGAACAGTCATCCATTTGTCATTTACTTGAACACAGGTGGCCAAGAGCTGACAACTTTGACAAATCAAGCCAGGACTGGCTCGATCTTCGCATGAGTTAGTTTCCCGTGTTGTAACTGAAGTTATTCCGCCGATTTGGCCTAAGGACGCATGAAAACTCTGAAAGAAAGAAGAGAAAGGTATTTAGAATTTAATGTTGGTGAGCAGTTTAAAAAACACCAAGCCCGTTAACCAAACTCTGTCACGGAGATACGTACTTATTTTACAGGCGAAACAAATTTTGAGCCTTGAATTTACTATATCATCTTATCGAAATTGTCATGTCAATACAGAGAGCCGTAGTCTCGAATCCCCTTGCTTACCGGGTTGACAATATCAGTCGAACCAGAAAGATGAAAAGGAAACAAAATCAAAGGTAATTGAATTCAAATTGAAAAGGATGAAGGTAACTGGTAACTGGTCCTTAAAGGTGGTGATGGTGTAAAGCTGACAATACAGAAGAAGACTGGAACCGGGTTGGAGAGAGAGAGAGAATAAAAAACAATTCTGCGGGTGCTCTCAGTAAAGCACAGGAGCTGTTCATCAACTGGCCGACACCCGGTCCCAATATAAGGCTGATATCACCACGTTGCTAGAAAGGTACATGACTGGCACCAGCTTCTCGAAGAAAACCAACTACATCATATATTTTAGCTGCCATCCAGTAAACCATATGCTCAGTGTGGGTTTCCTAGCTAGTCAAAAAAGTAAACCTTCGCAGCTTGCCCCTGGAAAATCTGGGAGGCTATGTAGGGAAAGGGCTCATATTCAGGTGATACAAGTTATGTCACACAGTTCATACCTGCGCGTTCATTTTTCTCTCTGAAATAAGATCGCGCATAAGTACCCCAAGCACAGATTTTCTCCTTACGACCCCATTTGAGAGAGACTGACGAAATCGGATATTCAGTCGATTAACTGATTATAGCTTTGTTGATTCTATTCTAAGCGTTACCAATTCGATTTTCTCATACTACTGGGCCTGCATAACCTTCAAACAAAGTTCTTGGTAGATCAAACTCAATAAGCTGAAAGGTACATCTAGACGAGCAGCTCTAGAAGCTGCCTGAATATTGTCATACTTTAGAATCTGCGCATGCCGCTATCGTCAGTATCCAAAAAAATACCACTCAAAGGAAAATCGGCCTCACCTTGCTCTTATACTGCAAAATAATTTCAATCATCCAAAGTGTGTTGCTGGTATGACTAGATCATAGTCTTACAATGACATAAGAACCAACTAGCGAGCCTAGAAATTTATGTTGGAAATCTAGTAACCAACATACGAAAAGTCAGTATGAAATCCTGGTCTCGTGTATATTTAAGTGGAATGACAAGCCGGTGAACTGCGTCTCCAGAGGAATATGCTCAAAAGGTACCACTATGATGGAATGAACTTTGATGCCCTGCAGAGTAAGAGTAAGAGTAAGTTGGGACCTACGAATACTCTCTTTCTTTTTTATCGTAAAGGGGGACAAAACCTGCAAATTTCCGCTGCTACCGAAACGTTAACAACCCCTCGGATAACGTCTGACCTCACAGCTAAGATATTTGGCTATCGAAAATAGACTGTGGTTGGTAACGGTATTGATGATCCCCAGAATGCTTGCTTTCTCCAACTCGAGCGAGAATCTCAACGTTATATAAGCTACTCATTCTGGGCCTATGCAAAGTGAGATGGTGGGAATCTCGAGAGTACTCCTGTCCCCCTTGGCTTACTAATGGTAATGTGCTTTTTGCCTCTGGAAAGCTAAGTGGTAGCAGAGACAAATCCTACGTCCGGTTGTTTCTGACGACTACCGCAAAGAGCCCTCTTTTGACATGGGAGCTGGTTTCTGAAAAGATTAAGACTAAAACCTCCAGATCAGGTAAAGAGCATCACAGTTGATGCTTTTTGCCAGCAATTACACGTATTTCAGGAGAACTTTCCTATAAACATTTGGATCGTGATGGGTAAGATGAAATATGATGTGACAACACCTTGCTTCGATTCACCACTTTGCAATCAACAATAGATTTAGGAGTTGACTCCTGGATGTGTGTAACAAGAAAGGCGCCCACATCAACCTCGAAAGTCATAACCATCTAATGATCATGCTAGATTCGTCATCTCTCACACAATTTGAGACCCGCGACCCTCCAAGTTCAACGTAGACCAATTGTTGTCGACAATAGGAGAGTGATTTTGCTGACTGGACGACAGGTTCACTAAGTAACTTGTCAAAGAATATGGCCTGAGAATATGCTCTTTTCACAGGCGCCACACAGGTCATCGTATATGTCCTGAAAAAGCGTTATAAAATCTGAGTGATTGTGAAACTGTGAAAGCGGATCGATGAACGGAAGGATTTGAAGGCTCTTTTAGCCATTGCGAGTGATAGCGGTTGTGCAGCGCTAGAACTCCGATGCCGTGCGAGACCCTGAGAAGTTGAACGTAAAGTGCCCCGTGGGAAAAGACAATGTGTTATAGCATTGGCCACGGAAACGGAAGATACCGCAAAACGCAATGATTTTGTATATACCACAAAGTGTATACCGCATCACGAAAGAACTGTGTGATCGCACGATGTATCTGCGATGACGAGCAGTTGAAGAAGAGGAAGGAACATTTCGTCGTATCACATCCGCTAAAGTTCCGCCTTTTGTGAATGAAATGATTAGCCACCTCAACATGCGGGTACGGACTGTTCATCCAAATAGAAGGGAAATCATCTCGGTCAACAGTCAATCAATCCTACGCTTCCTGATAAAAGAGGGTAAAAGGAGTCGAATTCTAAAGTTGGTACAAAAATTGAGTTTGATCAAATGATCGAGAACTTCGTAAAAGCCTACAAAAAAGTATGAAGGGTGGGCGGTAGATTACGGAATGCTGTTTCACCAGACGAGATCCTGCCATGAAATCCCACGTTACTGGCTAAATAATGCCGGAACCTCATAAGAACGCGCTACCTGGAAGCATTCAGATGATCGCTAATTATTTAATAATACAGTTTTCAAAATCACGCGACGTTCGCCATTCCTGCATTGTGGAGTTGGTAGCATTAGCTCATTCAAGACAAGAATGTTTAAGAGGCGTTCTACATTCGAGGGGTCTAGGGAAGGCTGACTAAAATCGTTTAAGCGACAGCTGAAGTAAAATGTTTCAACTGTCACGGTGGTAAAGCTGGAAAAGTTCCGGTGCCAAACGGGGGTTTGTCCAAATTTAAGGCCCTTGGTTCACTATCAGGCAATCATGGAAATATCGAAGCATTGACACTGGTATACTTTCTGGTCACCATTAATATTATTGCCAGAGATCGATAGATCGCAGTGGAACTGCAGGACCTTTATGAACGGGGGCTGCAATTTAAGGAATTTGATGAAACTTTTTGGAGCAAGTAGCCACAGAAATATTCACATCACCGGTAATTCAAGCAAAGTGGATAAAAGGAAAACCTAACCTAGTCCAGAAGAACGTCAGCAAAAGCGTCGGAAAAGGCTGATGGAACTGAAGGAACAGCTGGACCGCATTTCCCTATTCAAACGAACGTAGGCAGCAGCAGAAGATGCGCGGAAAGCAGAAACAGCCGCTCTTATCGCTTAGAACACTGCATAGATATGTCTGCCAATACAAGAGAAGACGAGGAAACAAAGAAGGACTAGACCGTCAGCTCGGCAAAGAGCAACACATTTGCGGAAGTTCACAGTGAAATCCGCTACAGGATGAAATCCGAAAACAATGGAGAAGGAGTGTATTCCATAAGTTCCATAGTGTAGAGCCTATGTGATCTCTAAAAATCCGAGGTCTCGACTGCCTCACAGAAATGTCGAAGTAGAGGAGGCCAAAAGCGTGAATGTCCAGAGGTAACCAATGCCCAGATAGGTATCACTTCTGTGAATACTCGAGGCCAAAATCTAGGTGTGGTGGAAGTCCGCGACCAATATGCCCGAAAACTCCTTAACTGCGGGAATACAATTAGATGGACAGTCTGCAGGGTTCGAATACGGAATACAGTTCGCTGCGGAGGTAAAAACTGACCTAGTGCTAATCATCAGGCAATAAAGGAACAGGGGCCAACTTATTAAATACCGCTGGCATCCTGTTCTTGCACAAGGCCGAGGGAATAGCTTTGTCTGGATCGGTGTTTGGGGATAACGTTTTTTAATTTTTACCTGATGCCGAATGAGAATTTCGGAGCCAGTTTGTCGCGCCTCTGCGGAACATTGTGACCCAAAGCAGCCACATATTGTCTTGATCTGTTTATATTCAATTCAAAATCCAACAAGGGCAAAAAAGTAAAATTGTGTGCCTAAGAATCTCGGCCGTTCATGCTGCTTCCAAGAAAAAGGCGAAACAGCGTCTAATGAGTTCCCTCTGCCCTGGACAAAATCGTGAGTCGGCTGTTTTGCGGATTCATTCGCAAGTAAAGACGTAGATAACCAAAAACTTTACTACCAGACCTCCAGACGAAGAGACTCCTAATGGGAAACCTAGCTACCGCTTACAATCTGTCATATATAGCAAATTATCCAAATTAGTAGTTTCTGCAGCGGGTCTTAGTTTGGCCATCGCCATTGCGAAAACGAGAAACGATATAATAAAACATACCGACATAAAGTAAGGCAAGACTCATTCTCAGGAACCGCCCAAACGGAAAATCGAAGAAAGTCAAGGCGACCTAAGCGAAACTTTTCGACTGAACATGAGCATCGAGCAGGGATGCCAATTCTCTCCAATATTGTTCAATGCTGCTTCGAAGGATGCTATTTCGGGCACGGATATCAATCCTGCTAGGCGGTGACTTTAATGCTAAGGCCCTTGAATGTAGTATACACAGGGAACAGATCCTGGAAATGGCGGCAAGAACCGGGCTCCTAGCTTTAAACACTGGATCGACGCCAAAGAGCCGGCGCCCAGACTGCAGAGGAAGCGTCCCTGACATAACTTTGAGGACCCGCGGGAACTTGGTTATAAGGTTGCCACCCAAAAAATGGGGGCTCTGCGGAAGGCCCGCATACTCACTACCGAACAGATGGACCACATTGTACGGGCATTATCCCTCAGACATCCCATACGGGATTAAGTCAACAGCGCGGAAAGCGTCGAGCATTGCCCGCTTCCCACAATAAGATTGGTCGAAGAAGCAGCTCTCACTATGAAAAGCAAGAAGACGCCAGGTCCTGATGGCATCCTGGCGGAAGTATACAAACTGGTAGACTTACTGCTCGGGACGTTCAACGCTTGTCTAAAGGAAGACATTTCTCCTTGTCGCTGAAAGGTGGCCAATCAGCAAAGTAAAAAGAGACTCTGAGCTACCGTCTGCACAGCGACCGCTACGTATTCTTGATACGGCCAGGAAAGTGCTCGAAAAGCTCATCAGGAGTAACAATCCGCGCTAGCAGGGACTTATCCCCAAGGCAGTTCAGGTCCGAGGAAGGAGATCCACGAAGAATGCTATTATGGAAGTCTTAGATGCGGCTCATCGAGCCGAGACATGGAGTCGTCGATTTCGCGTCTCATAATGCTAAATGTTAGAAATGCCTTCAATTCCGTAAAATGAACAGATATGTTAAGCACATTAGAAAGTTCATTCCACGTATCAAGCTATTTCTTCCGGATATTGAGGGATTATCTGGAAGACCCCTCCCCGCTCTATGAAACGCTAGAGGGTCAGAGGAGGATGAAGATCACGTCAGCAGTAGCAGAGGGATCCATCCTAGGATCGGACCTCTGGAACGTTTCCTACATCTGTCTGCTGACACCCGACATGCCAGAAGAGTTGTGCCTAGTTGGTTATGCAGACAACGTTGCAGCACTTGTTGCCAAACGCATTGTTGCGCAAAACTTATGAGAGTTGGTTGCCCGTGAAGAACGTCAATGCACACTTTCCGAGTGGCAATTCTCTTGGCAAAATGAGCCCAGAAGTAGATGGATTGTGCGGCTCATCGACAATTCAGATCCGTGGCTGAACAGAACACATGGTGAAATTGATTACTTCGTTACTCAGTCCCTTTTCAATCCTAACTGCATAAGATTGGAAAGTCATAATCTGCTGATTGTGTGTTCTGCAACAGAATTGCCGCCGACGCCAAACACACCTCTTATGAAAGATGGGACAATTTTCTTCAGGAGCTTTATGCAGGCACAGAGGGCCTTTTTGCAGAAACATTGTCAGAGAGATACTGGGAAGCGTTGCGCATTATGTCCGGGCTCCTCTTGTTGTGAAGAAGATTGAGCTGGACCGACAGAGGAACCGGATGGCAAGGGGTTCCCTGAACTAATAACTCCCTTCCTCCACTTCCTTCCCGTTGGTGAAAGGAATTCCCTGATTTGAAGGCTTCCCCAGCCGGGAGATTGGGAGAGCTAGCTCAAAGTAATGTTCCAAACGGTTCCTGGCTAGTTCTCTGATGACAGGGAAGTGTTTAGTTGGTAGTCCGATGGTTTATTGTTGCGGCGGTCCAACACTCTTCATGTAAACGTACCTTATTCCAAAACGAAAATACTAGAAAAGATTGTCCACCTAGATTTCTTTTCTGTCTCTCGTTAGTTGGGAGTGAATGGTGTCACGTGAATGTTAGTAATTGCTGAGTGCTGGCAATAAAAAGATAAGCATTTTTATCTCGGCGAGACTTCGCAATAAAAAACAATGCCTTCAAGGTTGATGATATTCTAAAAGTAGCAAAATAATGTCGATATTATTGGGACAACCTATGTACAATATACGTTCGAAAAATCTTAAAAAATTTCAAAGGTGGAAGTATCTCAGTTATCAATCTTTGAACTAGTAAAGGGTGAGTATCTAACAACATCATGAATAATGAATGGAATCAAGACGAAAACAGGGAGAAAGTCAAGGAACTGTGGAGTTGATCCTTAGCTAATGAGAGATGAGATGCACACTGGATACGGAAGTATATGCAAATATTCTGAAGACGTATTCCCTTTGCTTCTTCTGTTACGATATATTCCTACATTTCATCCATTTAGGCATTACCAAAACTATTTCAAGCCAGAATTGCTAAAGAAAAGCTTCTAGGGATCCAGCTTTATTATATTAATTCAATAAAATTTACATTGCGAAAGAATTATCATAAAAATTAGTTCCAATTAAGTACTCACCAGCGCCAAAATTAACACGAGAAAATACTGTTCCATTCTATGTTCCAAAGATAATAACCGTCAACCGCAAATCCTCTTCCGTTATTATTCAAATGAAGCGTAACAGCCAAGACTACATTAAACTCTGAATCGAAAGTCTTCCAAGCACGTCCTGGATGAAGTTCCCTAACCACACTTCACCTCACTGGGAAATGCTCGAATTTCCACTAATAACCAATTCACTTTATCCTTGTTAGCTCAAGAACAGTTCGTAGGAAATAAGTCTAATGTTAAATTTCAGTTAAGTACTGGAACCCACAGAACGAGCGTCTTCGAGAAAGTTGTCAGCATCAAGCCTGAGATGTCGCGTTACCTACTCGTACTATCAAATTCTAGAGTACAAATCCCTTAACCGCTGCAGATAGACTGAAGAAAGTCCAAAGTACCATTCACTGTGCCCCCACAGGTTCCTCGACTGTTAGCTTTATCTATTGTTTGCTCTCGGAATGGCTAGATAAATTGTCTTGTTCGACATAAATTTTCAATTAAATGCACGTTTTATCGTTCCTCCGGGAATTTTCGAATTTCCATATTTAACATCTTAACATGACAAAAACGTGAAGAGATAAATGTAAACATCTTTAGTTGTGTAGCAAAGTGGCGTTAGTGTTTGCTTTCTTCGGTGATATTGGGTGGATTGAATCTACCTTCTAAAGTATCTGAAGGAAAAGTAACTGGAGTAATCCCCCATTTTCTCTCTTATTACCAATTCAGTGTTGGATTACATCCAAAGACTAATGTATGAAAAGATACAAACATCTATTTATAATTTGGCTATCTTTTTTCGGAAAATTAGCTCCATTTTGCATAAATTGCACTTATCAATAAGAGATACCAAACTTCTAACTTAAGTTCAAGCTGAAAATAACTTAAATAGTTTGGCCAGAGATAGATACAATAAATATTTTCCGTTCAACATTGTCTCAGTAATGGTGAGGGTAGAAAGTTAACCTCTGAATAGAAATAAATGAAATGCGCTATCCTGGACTCGAAGCTTGATTTAGATCATAGATATCTGCATGGATTTTACCTTGTTTATCCTATCGATGGGAGTTTTCCATGGTGAAAAATTTACATAAGAAAAGATGTTTTCTATGATATAAGTTAGCACCTGAATGCGCACTCAATAATTATTGACGCAATGGCTGCATGACCTTTCGACCTGCCCATTAACCTCGCTCCTGTATGGAGGTGTTTGGTAGACTTTAATTTTGAGTTCATCGTCCATCAATGAAGTTATGGAAGCTGATCATTGTCAATGACGACAATTTCTAGTACACTAAAAAAAAATAGCTGCTGGGTTGATATGAATGGTACGACCGGGAGAAGTAGGAATTGGAGTAGAAAGTTCTGGGGATTTAACGTGAGTACCTGCCGTGTAGGCATAATCCCACGGTCCTCTTCGGACACGGATTGATTTTGGGACCACAATCAGAGCCCTGTCATGACTGGCACAGCGGTACTGGTTTATACTGAGTGCAGGCTTAGCATTCATACCAGTGGATGCGAGGCAACTAAGAGGTACGGCACCCAAGTTGTACAGCGCAACTCCACGCATGAGTTCCAACGAGCTCTGCCCTCGATGTAGGCATAACCACAACAACCATGAAACTCCCACTAGGGGGCCAACCGCAAATAACCGGGCCGAGAACACCTCCTCCAAGAATTCTCCTGGAGCATATGCTCTCAGAGGGCCATCCCGGTTCCCATGGTATCAGATAACCTCCGGTGAGGCTTCATGGCAGAGCCACTTCAAATGAGTCCCTTGCAGACTCGGGTCTGATCGCCCTCCTCGAGTACGTGGGGACGGAACTCCCCAACTGGTGGGATTGGAGTAGAATTCAAAAAGGGTTTGTTGGGGTACCGATCATATTTGTTTTCATTGCAAACAGAGCAGCGTTTTACTAAGTTTTTTATTTTTGCTGCTATTTTCGGAAAGTAAAAGTTTTCAAGGAGTTGCAGTCGATTTTCCTCGGCATTGCAGTGAGCCCTTTTGTGCGTTTACAAATTTTGTTCTTCCTGCTCCACCTCATTGGGGATATCTTCCACGATTTTTTGTGTAAATCGTATCCGGTAATTACTAAAATGATTGGTATAAATTTCCTGAACTAACTTCTTCACTAGTTAGAAGGCCATTTATTATGTTGGAATTAAGACATCTTTTAAAGATGTTTATGATATTATTTGTTGCGTATTGCGGCTTGATAATTGCGTACCTTGTGTAATTCAGAAAGGGATTTCCGAGTTGACAGCTGTGCTCCTCGGCGGTTTTCAAAAGAATTCGGCTTCTGAAAACGTTAATGGGCGATTCGACGGTGGGGATGAGGCTGCGAGATGAGCTTTGGTCACTATGTTCTGCGGATTTTAGGGAATTAATTAATGTTTGTTTGGGGGTCGCGAAAGGGAATCGGCTGCAACATTCGCTTTCATCTTCATCAACGACGCAACAACCGGTATCCGGTCTAGCCCTGCCTTAATAAGGAAGTTCAGACACCCCGGTTTCACAACAACGGTGCTCGAATTTCATCATCGTAGCTGTTATCGGTTGTGATTTTCCACCCTAGATAGGAGAAATTACCAACGGTCTCAAAGTTGTAGCCTCCTATCTATATTCTTCCTGTTTGACCAGTGCGGTTTGATGTTGTAGGTTGGTTGGTTTTCTGTGCTGACGTTGTCACCATATATTTTGTCTTGCCCTCATTGATGTGCAGCCCAATATCTCGCGCCAATCGCCCCCTGCTCGATATGGATGTAGGCACGTACGTCTCGGATCGTTCTTCCAATGATGTCGATATCGTCAGCATAGGCCAGTAGTTGGATGGCCTTAAAGAGGATCGTACCTCTTGCATTTACCTCAGCATCACGGACCAATTTCTCCAGGGCCAGGTTAAAGAGGACGCATGATAGGGCATCCCCTTGTCGTAAACCGTGGTTGATGTCGAATGGTCTTGAAAGTGATTATCCTGCTTTTACTGGCCTCGTACATTGGTCAGTGTTAGCCTAGTCACTCGTATCAATTTCGCCGGAATACCGAATTCTCTCATGGCCGTGTACAGTTTTATCCTGGCTATGCTATCATAGGCGGCTTTAAAGTTGATGAAAAGATGATGCAACTGTTGCCCATAGTCCAACAATTTTTCCATCGTTTGCCCCACAGAGAAAATCTGATCTATGGCTGATTTGCCTAGAGTGAAGCCTCTTTGGTATGGACCAATGATGTTCTGGACGTAGTTGCGGATCCGGCCTAGCAAGATAGAGGAGAATATCTTATAGATAGTACCCAGCATTGTGATACCTCTATAATTGCTGCACTGTGTGATGTCTTCCTTTTTATGTATGGGGCAGATAATGCCTCTTTACCAGGCATTGATTCGCTGTCCTACACCTTGAGCATCAGTTGATGAACCACTTGGTGTAATTGGTCACCTCCATATTTAACCAATTCGGCTGTAATTCCATCGGCCCCTGGCGAATTATTATTTTTAAGCCGAAGAATTGCACGGAGTGTTTCTTCCATACTTGGTGGTGGCAGTATTTGTCCGTCTTCTTCCGTTGGTGGGACCTCCAGCTCGCCGATGTTCTGGTTGTTCAGTAATTCATCAAAGTACCCATCACTCCAATATGTCCATTCTGTCGGAAATCAGATTTCCCTCTTTGTCTCGGCAGGATGAACATCGAGGTGGGTAAGGCTTCATCCTGCTGACTTGTTGGTAAAACTTTCGCGCCTGGTGCAGTTGCTGCCTGTACTTTTCGAGTTCATAGACCTATGGGTTCTCCCATTCGCTTTACCTGGCTTATATTGTAACTCATGGTAGTACTCTTCTCGTATGGACTTCCATCTCTTCAATTTGCTATTCGTTTTTTTGTTACTGAGGGCATAAGTAAGGCGTTGATGTTGAGTGTATATTTTGACTTTTCTAGATTCGTATAGGTAGCTGCGTAAAGAATTTAGAGCCCATATGATAGCGAGCATCTCTTTTTCATTGGTGGCACAGTTCTCCTCAGTTTTTGTTAAAGTTCTGGAGAGAAAGACTGCAGGTTTATTTTCTTGGGAAAGGACTGCCCCCATGGCATAGTCGAATGCGTCAGTTGTTAGCTGAAATTCTTTCTCGAAATTAGGATGTGTTAACACTACGCCTTTGGAAATTAGACAATTTTTTAAAATGGTGAAAGCATGTACGAGTTTCGAGCCTAAATAAACAATTTTATTTTTTGATTGGTTTTTGGACACTCGTCCGTGCTCCCCTCTTAGAAGAGAAGTCAGGGGTTTGGTTATTTTAGCGTAATCCTGCATGAAACGCCTGTAATACCCCGACATTCCTAAAAACGACCGTAGATCTTTGAGTGTTGAGCCATGTCTGTGATTGCCTGCACCGTTTTGGGATTCATTTTGACCCCATCGCCGCTTACTACAAAACCTAAAAACTCTATTTCTCGCTTAAGGAACTCACATTTGTCTAAGTGAATTTTCATGTTAGATGATTCTAATGAATTTAGCACTAACTCCAGGTTTCTGAAGTACTCTGCTTAGTCTCTACCGAAGATGATAATATCATCGATATAGACGTAACAGCGTACACCATGTGCTCCCGAAGTATGACGTCGAGAGTTCTCTGGAAAATCGAAGGACCATTTTTCAATCCAAGTGGAAGCGGGTGAATTCGAATTTTCCGTTGTTGATGGAAAAAACGATTTTAGGCATATCCCATTTTTTAAGTGGAATTTGATGAAACCCACTTTTAGCGGACATGATGGGTAATTTTGATGCTACCCCCTACAGAGTTAACGGAAAAAGCTTTATTGTTTAGTAAAGGATTTAGGATGTGCCTGGGTTATATGAAATTTTCATTGGGCCTGGTATCCACTAAGAATTTTAATAGCTCTCCAATTCTAGCAACGTGCTCGAAATAGGAAAGTGAAGAGCACCTCAATCTAAAAATGAGATGTCATCGAGTTGCTCTGTTTGGTCAATATTTGGTTCGTCAGTTGAGTCTGTGTAGTCGGTGAGGATTTGATTGTAGTTTTTGTTCTCCTCGTTCATATCCTTCTCGTACTGTTCTTGTATGACTTCGTTATCTTCGTCCGGTTCTGTATAATAAACCCTTTCTACTTTAGAGGCTTGATGGTGTCTCTGAGAAAGTTGTTGAGGACGTTTTTGTAGCCATCGTTGGTTCTGTGGTCTATTCAAGTCAATCGTGGAGAATACTGGCAAAATCATCTATCTATGCCGTAGCCACGGTAGGGTTGAGTTGTTAGTGGTAATTCCCTAGCTTCTGATTGCCCGGGATCCATGTATATAGAAGCAGTTAATGAGCGGCTGAGAACTTCCTCATCCTCATAATGGACTTAAAAGCAAATTCTGTTTTAGCCAATACATTTATATAACCCCATAACCCTTTGAGTTGAGTTTAAAAAAAAACTTTCAGTCTTCCCTTTTTGCCGTAAAAGTACCTAAAAAGAGTAGAAATTGGCGCGTTAGCAACCTTGCAATTTTAAAACTTTGTTACAACCAAAACGTCAGCAACGACTCGAACAGGGACTCACCTCACGCAAAAGACCTTTGACTATCGATAGGCTATTCTTCCTCTCCGTAGCGCAAACATTTAGGCAAATATATTTGGTGCTACCCTGGTTGCCAATGTCACGAAAGGGATTCCATCCAGCACGGTCAGTGTGTCTGTCACACGCACTTTTCTCAGAAATGGTTACTAGTATTGATACGAAATTTGGTGGGAAGGTGGGAACTATGAACCCTTACGAATGCAGCAAATAACATCATTCTAAATTGAGTTTAAGGGGGAGGCCCTTGCAAAAGGGGGGATATAATTTTTTTCACCGAATATAATCATGTGCGGCATTACTATGAAATCTGGATTAGTAATTTTCGAATCCGGTCACAACTTTTGCATTTGTTGGAGACGCCGTTCAGGGGCTGGAAATATTTACTTATTTGAACTTAACTTCGATTCCAGGTCCATATAGTATTCCTTCTACTGACTCTGAAACATCAACCTGATGTTGCCTACGAGCAACTCTACCTTCTCTTGTGGCTACAAACACAAGCAGCATTTTCGACGGTCAATGTTCCAAAGTCAGTGCAGAACTGCTCTGGAGCGGCAATGGGTTATAAATGCTTATAAGTTCGGAGCATGTCCGAACGAAAACTGCGGGATATGCCATGCAATGGAACCTACTATTCCAGTCTGTGCCTATACGGGCACCATATGCAACAGTATGGGACGCACCACTCCACTCAACATTCAACTGAATTACCGAAATTCGACAGAATTTTTGGGTCATTGAAAGCAATTCGCAAAACCAACATTCGTTGCCTGTTCAGAGACCAAAAGCACCAGAGCGAGTGTATATTACATTAGCTAGCGCCAAGTCATACAGTACTCCCAGTGATGCAGTACTTTTTGCGCACAGAAGCCATCCCTTACCAGAGAGTCCTATCCGAAAGGGAAGTCTCCAGCAGCATAAATTTCGACCAACGCATATCTGACGCCATGCCAATTCGTGGAATTCAATACATTTTTAAGGTTTTGTGTAAACACAAAACCTTATTAAAATCGGTTTACTGTCTGTCTGTCTGTCCGTCTGTCTGTCTGTCCGTCACACGCATTTTTCTCGGAGACGGTTATAGCGATTGAGACCAATTTGATAGAAAGGTGGGAACTGTGAACGCTCACGCATATAGTGAGTTACATCCCTTTACGACGAATTTAAGGGGGGGTCCCCATACATGCAAAAGGGGGGTGTAATTTTTTTTCATCAAGTATGGTCATGTGGGGTATCAAATTAAAGGTCTCGGTTAGTACTTTTTGAAGCCGGTCTTAGTTTTGAATTTCCTTGAAAAGGTGGAGCATGATCGTACTAAATTTGGTGAAAATCGCACTATTACTAACAAAGTTATACTAGGTCAAAGCTGTCGCTCCTCTGCAAATTCAAGACTATGAATGTCAATATCACTTGAAAGTGGCTATTTTCACATAATATATGCATATTTTACGTGCTACATGCTAATGGGACAAATGCACACTCTTTATAAAAGAAATACACAAAACCTTTCATACCTGAAGCATCTAGCTTCCGGTGTCCCGACTTGTTCTTTCTTCCGGCGACTTAACGATATACCACTTGCCAGAACTGAATGCGTTTTCACCTCCATAACTATACCTATTGTACCAATTGGGTGAGCGAGCTGAAATCGGTGCTATCATTTAGACTGGCCATTACTATTTTCAACGAGCCTATTGCTTTTTTCCAACCCGTTTCCTATTGTGATCTAGAAGCAAATGTGACGATATGGTGCTTAGCCTCCTGGTATTCTATTGGCATTGGGAAGCAGTATAAATTTCTATTTTTCCATTTTAGGTAACTCCTAAATCTTCTGCTGATCACAATGGGGTGAATCTGATTGTTCCTAGGGCGTCGATCAGTTGAAATCCAACTGGCCTTATGGTTGGCTCTGTGCTTAAACAATATGCCACCAATGATGAGGCGTTGGAAGTTGCAGAAATCCGCCATCATTTATGTTTCCGTCGCCAAGACCGTGTTTCCCATCACATGTCCAGGCAAAGTGTTCTCAGAACCCGTCTTGGCATTCAGATTGCCCATTACCATCACAATGGCACCTTTAGAAAGCCTGTCGCTATGATCCCTCAGAGCTGTTGAGAGTGATCTGAATGAAATTCGCTACCGTATTATGACGATTGATAAAATCTGGACTACCAAAAAAAACAGTATATACAAGTCGTCTTAAAAGTTATATGATTGTCTCTCTGTCCATCTGCCTGCCTGTCTGTCCGTCCGTCTATCTGTCTGTTACACTCGATTTACTCGGAAGCGCCAGAACTAGTTGTCACGAAATTTGGTGAGAAAGTGTGGTCTGTGAACCCCTTACCATATGGCGCCATTTTGTAATGAGGGGGGATGTAAATCTTTTTCACCGAATATGTGGGATATCAAATGCAAAGGCTCAATAAGTAATTTCCGAAACTGGTATTATTTCTGATATTATATGAAATATAGAGGAGTGAGGGGAATTACAGCCGAATTGGTTAAATATGAAGGCGACCAGTTACACCAAGTGGTTCATCAACTTGTGCTCAAGGTATGGGACAGTGAAGCAGTGCCTGACGATTGGCAACGAGGCATTATCTGTCTCATACATAAAAATTGAGATATCACACAGTGCAGCAATTCTAGAGGTATCACGTTGCTGAGTACCATCTATAAGATATTCTTCGCTATCTTGCTAGGCCGGATAACCCCATACGCCCAGAACATCATTGGCCCATACCAAAGAGGCTTCACTCCAGGCAAATCAGTAACTGATCAGATTTTCTCTGTGCGGCAAGCGATGGAAAAACTAAATATGGAGAACAGTTGCACCATCTGTTCATCGACTTTAAAGCCGCCTATGATAGCATAGCCAGGGTAAAACTGTACACGGCCATGAGAGAATTCGGTATCCCGACGAAATTAATAAGACTGACTAGGCTGACCCTAACCAATGTGCGAGGGTACAAACTGCCTTCATCCATATTGAGCAGGCGGCGATTGCCGCGAGGCGCGTAGGCAAGATAAAATATGTGATGACAACGTCAGCCACAAAAAACAATCAACCAACAACATCAAACCGCCCTGGTCAAACGGGAAGAATAAAGATAGGAGACTACAACTTTGAAACGGTTGATCATATCTCCTATCTAGGATAGAAAACCACAACCCATTACAGCTACGATGGTGAAATCCGCGCACGGTTGTTGGCCACCAACAGAGACCAATTCAGCTTACAAAAACTGTTTCGCTCGAATCGTCTCACCATAGGGTCAAAGCTCCTACTGTGCAAGATGAGGCAATGATCTTGCCAGTCCTCATATATTCCCCGGAGACATGGGTTCTTAGCAAGAAAAATTGCGAACTCTTGGCAGCGTTCGAGAGAAGACTCCTCCCAAAAATTTTTGACCCCCTACATGAGGATGGACCATTCCGTAACCTATATAACGACGAAATCTATGAGCGATAGGATGCGGTGGGCGATCACTTAATCCGTATGGATGGGGATGATCCAACCCGGGAAGTCTATAAAAATAATATCTATGGTAGAAAAAGAAAACGAGGAAGACCCTCCCTGAGATGGCACGATAGCGTCGACCAGGACGCCAGACAGCTTTTAGGTATATCGAATTGGTGGAACTCCGGGAAAAACCGCGATATCTGGAGTTCCTTATTAAGGCAGGCCTAGACCGGATACCGGTTGTTGCGTCGTTGATGATGATGATGAGGACGGTGCACCTTTAACAGCTACCGATGTCATTTCCCGGGGTTCAGTTACACAGTTTTACGCATTTGTTGGCTTCAGCAGTAAATCTGCAGTGATGCCTGCATATACCTTGGGGAAGAATTCTTTCGGATCTGGGCTGTGATGGATTGTGAGGGCGTCGACATTTACATCCGAAAGGAGCCTCGGATTGAGACTCCTGTTTGACCGTATGCAGCTCTGCAAGCTGACTTGATAATTGCTGGACTAGCTGCGTTAAACTGGCTTCGACTGCTGAAGGCGAGGATGTTGTTTCAACGATATTTGACGGACGTAGATCTCATCAGCTATGTCAGTTATAGTTTGTAGTGGCTGACCATCCATCTTCCCATAATCGGTTGAAGAACAGATGACAGGTGTCTAACCACCTGAAAAACTTAGTGCCCAGTTTACCACTGTAGCAGTCACACTCGTGTTCTCGGCATTCCAGTTGTCACTGCCTTGATCCCGACAATTTTTCTTTTTCAAACTCGGGGTTACCACTTTGGGAATCGGCAGATAAGGTTGATAGTAGAAGTTGAATGAAAGCTGTGTTTATATATTTGATTTGTTTATTTAAGTCCAATATCGATCCTGCATCTCATTGTGGTGTTCTCAAACTGAGAGCAGTGAGTAGACTCTCTCTTCTACCGAGTGACTGTCTTACTTAACCCTCTAGCTATTAGCTATCGTTTAGGGAGTGTATCACTTCGGTAAAAAAGAAAGATAAATGAGAGTTCTATCATAATTTCAGGCAAGCGTCTGGAAGTAATTAGCACCGCCACAGTGCAAATGTTGTTTTTAAGGGTCTCATTTCCAAGCGTTCGTATAATGAAATCATGCAAAAGTGTAAATCTAATTTATCCATCATTTGTTTACATTAATTCAACAAGTAGATATCCATTGCCATTCCTTCTTTTTCAACCCCCCCCCCCCCCCCAAATTGAGCCACTTCTGAGTCCACTTTTGTTAATTATGAGATTTCCCATTTAATTTATTCAAACAAGCAATCATTAACTGCCGAAGGGTAATTGCAGAGAAAGTTTTCCGATTAATTTCAAAATCTCAGTTAAGTCAACGCAGCTCCCAAGTCAGCGCAATTAAAGGAAGGTACGCGTGGCCAAGAACAAAGAACAATCTTTAACAATAGTTCAGATACTTAACAAAAGACTATTCTAAGTAGATAGATATTTTGGAAATTACTTAGGTGTTCGCTGCTGCTTTCTTCTTTGTTGTCCGAAGAAAAACCAACAATAGAATTTTCGGTGTTTGTTTTATATCGAAAGCTTTTTAAGTGGATCCCAGACCTTTCGGAACAGATAGTGGTTCGTTGTTGTTGAAGAATCAATATTAGTAGAGTTAATAAAGCCAGAAGACGAAAAGATTTTAAACGCCGATTGAGTTGGGTGTCCAAGTGTATAGAAAGCATCTGGAACCGGAGAAATGGTGGGGGAGATTAGTGATGACCCTAGCCAAGGAATACTACCCACGGTTTCAGTCGTTATTATCCAGTCTCCACAAAGTGTTCCGTACTGGGGAATGCTTTCAGTTGGAAGAATGGAAGAAGGCCGAAGTCGATATCTTTTGGGGAAATTATATGTATTGTTTGAAGCGTTATACTTTCAAACTGTCTTGAAAAAATGTTATTCAGCCACATATTTTGTATGAAATGGCTACATTTGCATATTGATGACCTCAATTGAAATTCGAATAAACACAACATCAATTTCCAGCCAGTGAAAGCTGTTTAATTGGAACAGGAAATTCGGTATCGATTTTGTGCACAAGAAAGCTGAAATCCATTCACCAGAACAACGGATACAAGATATGCAAATGCATGCACATATGTATGCAGTTGCATCTACCTGAGGTGTAAAATGGAACCACCAACCCCGCCTAGGAATTGAACAATAACCCGAATTGCAATTATGCAGCTACTTTACCTCTCATGCCCAATTAATTTCGCTCGGACAGGGACAGGGGGTGACCTGTACGACCTGACTTCCAAGCGTATCCGGCACAATCTGCCAATAGCTTTGTGACGATTAACCGCATAACCATTTATTAAGTACTGCTGAGATGGTTACCCTCAGCACACAATGGAGTGCACCGGGCGGTTATATTGTTTTATCTGGTTTCCCGGTAATTGCATTGTACTGGTCTCTATTGGAAGTTGTGCCTGGAGTGAAATTGGTTGTTGACAATTTGATAGTGCATCCTTTGCTAGCACCAGCAAGAATCTGATTAATACCTATGAGGTGAAATGCATGAGCGTCATTGTTAGGCAAATTCTCATATCTTGGACCACATTGCTATTATGATTCCGTGTATCCACAACAGGATTCAAAGGTAACATAATTCCCGACAACTATTTATCAGTGGTTGTTGGTAAAGGCAAAGTTATAGAAAAGCAAATTCAGCAATTATTCCAAAAACCTTGAGTATTATTATTCTGTTAAGGGAAAAACGCACCGCGTCCTTAAAGAACTATTGTGCCCCTTTTACTGGTTATAGTGTACCTATTGATCATAGCATCTCAAGCAGACCTATACCATGTATCTGGTATTAAGTGTCCTCCCTGATGCCTCAACCTACTTTGCACAAATGCCAGACGTGTATAGAGGTTTCGTTATACTCCTCACAAAACCTACAGGCAGTGTCCGTAGATATCCCAAGCTTCCCTAGTTGATAGTTCAGCCGAAAATGGCCAGTGAGAATTCCCACTATGATTCGGTTGGTTCTTTTTGGTGAGATTTAGGCAATCCTTTGTGCGTAAGGGTTCGTATCCCCCAATAAGCACCCTGGACTGCTCCATCCCTAGTAGGCCCGCCCAGTATAGTTCCCTCAACCGTTCCTCTTCATTTATTGGAGTCACAGCTATGAAACCGTTTCAGATTCCACAGAATGGTTCTGGCCCCGGTAAAGGCGTCCCTGCCCCCTTCTTGGCTAGTTCGTCCACTGTCTCGTTGCCTTCCAACCCAGCATGGCCTGGAACCCAAAGTATCCAGACCTTGTTGGACGAGCCGAGTGTATTCAGTCTCTCAAGGCATTCCCACACCAGTTTAGAGTTCACCTGGTTGGACCTAAGTCCCTTGATCGCTGTTTGGCTATCGGTCAGAATAGCTATGTTCTGCCGCCTGTAGTTCATTTAAAGATTAAAGGAAGCACATTTGTCTATGGCGTGTATTTCCGCCTGGAATATGCCAGTGTACCTGCCCATTGGCTCAAAGTACATTTTCCTTGCACCAATGACACCGGCACCCGCTCCCTCTGCTGTGAGGGATCCGTCAGTGTACCAGTTGCTGGTTTAAGCCGTATCTTGCAGCCACGCTCTCCCAGTTTGCCTTGTTACTCCAACGTGTTTCAAACTTCTTATCGAAGTGAAACTTCGTTATCATGTTATCCCTTGGTATCAGTAATTCGGGATCCCGCCTAGAAAAAATATCAATCTTCCTTCGATTTAGGCAGCTCCCCGCTTCACTGATACAACCGGCCATACTGAATATTGCCCTCCTTGCCTGCATCTGTTTGTGCAGATGGAGAGGGGTTAATCCCAGAAGGACCTCCAGAGATGCCGTTGGACACGTCCACATTGCCCCACTGATACACACGCAAGCCAGCCTTTGGAGCTTATGTAATTCCCTGGCTTGTGTACTGAGTTCGGTTCTTTCTGTCCAGATTACCGCTCCATAGATAATCACTGGCCTCACTATTGCAGTATATATCCAAAGTAGTATCTTCGGGCTGCAACTCCATTTTTTTCCTGCTATGGATCTACAAGTCATCAAAGCCCTTGTGGCTTTCCGGCAAGTGTTTCCGACATGTGTCTTTCAGTGTTGAGACCAGGCTATCGGATATGGTCATTCAACATCTTCTGGACACACGGGATTCATCCCCTGCTTTGGAACCCCCAGATGGTCCGTGGGTTCCACGGTATAGCCTGCGAGTACCAATTTTCTAGGGACTTTCTCGGTTCACGCGTCGTTAAAATCGGCGACGCCTGGGAAGGCGTAAAGCTGTCATCCCTTTCGACGAGATTCCTAGGAGATTGGTCGCTCGAATCTGGTTGCCGAAGATCCGCATGGATAAGGACAAGCTCGTCCAATCCATGCCCCTTCAAAACCCCAGGGTTCCCATGGACGAGTGGGTTGTTATCAAGGAGGAAGAAGCTCAGATAAATAGCCAACCTTTTCTACTCCGTATAAAAAAAGAGTGCCTGGAAAAGCTCAACTATAAAGGGCGCTTCGGAGTCAGGAAAGCAAAGGTAAAAGTGTTTCCCTCTACAAAACTGGACGACGACTTAGGACCACGCAAGCAGATCATGCTGAGGGCAACGCAGATAAATCTGCAGTACTCGAAGTGCTCGTCGGCTAATCTGCTGTCTTCCTCCAAGAGGAAAACATCGACATCACATTAATACAGGTGCCCTGGGTCGGAGGCTACCGAAGCACCAAAGGGCTCCAAAGCCAATATTTTAATTCTTTCCACAGCACAGGAGACGCTGATCAGGGCAGACCTAGAGCATGTATTCTCGCGAGGAAGAGTCTACACTCTTTTCTATGTCCGCACCTGAGTTTCACTGACCTAGTCGTGGTCAAACTGAAGGAGGGCGGGGGGAAGAAAATGGGTATATTTGCTTGGGTTAAATGACTCACAACCGATCAACTCCGCCAGAAGAACTGCAACATGTGGCGAACACCATAGCAACAAAGAAGGCCAACCTGTGGGTAATCTGCGACGCCAATGCAAGGCATACGCTTTGGGGCAGCTCGGAAATCAACGAGAAAGGTGAATCATTATTTGATTTTATTATTACTTCTAACCTATCGGTGTGTAACAGGGGTAGTACATTAGCCTTCCACTACCCCAGCTCGGAGAACTGTGATGATTGGGAGGAGGTCTTTGATATCTTCCTAATAACCGTCAATGAGATTCTTAGGGGGGAGCACTGGAGAGTGTCTGACCAGCAATCCTTCTCAGATCACACCTGGATACTTTTCAGTCTAGATCTCGCTGCAAAGGTCTCCAAACCCTTCAGAGACCCCAAGAGGATCGACTGGAAAAAGTTTGGTTAAGTAATTAAGAACAAACTCTTCGGTGCGCAAATTGGTAAGATTGGCACGGCAGACGAACTGGAGTCAAAACTCGGGACTCGATACCGCCTTTAAAGTCTCGTGACCTACTAAGTACAGCAAAATAACATTGCCACCATGGTGGAATGAAGATCTCCCCACCCTCAGGAAGATGACCTGAGAAATTTTCAACATCTGCTAGAAGCATAAATATTGGCAGCCACACAAGGACTGCCTAAAGAAGTACAAGTCGGCCATAAAGACCGCCAAGAGGCAGCAGACACGCGCTGAACTGTCTGGGCGGGACACTCAAGGTCACCCTCCTTGGGTTCCCGGACATAGGAACATAGAGGGGAATAAGCAGGCTGACGAATTGGTCAGGCGAGGCTCTGCTCATGGCACCAGGAGTCAGGCTGCGAACACTGGGTAAACCATTCTTTGAGGACCTCAAAGAGATTTCTAGCTGCTGGCTACCCTCTGCCTCCCTGCTCTCATAACAGCAGTCACGGTCTTAGGAGTTTGTGACATTAAAACGCCACAGCGCTAATTGAGCTCCTCGGTGTGACCACTGATACCTACCTACCCATACTCACACTCACAAGAAGTTTCGACTTCTTTCGCATTGCGCACCGTTATCGTCATCTAGGAACTATGTAAATTGTACCTGAAGCAGAGAGCATGGCACAGGTTTCTCCCCCTAAAGCGGTCAAGGCCTCCAAAATCCGTGCCTGGGCCGCGACTTGATTGCTGAAAGTGGGGGGTGGATTTGAAGTGTGTGACTTTTTAGTGCAGTAATGAACTATTACAATCTAACCCACCCGGAAAAGGAGGTGTCAGAGGGAAGGCACATCATAGTAGGGAGATCAGGATTTCTTTAGAAATATTGCTGTAATTAGTCCAAAGTTCTCGCTATATGCCAACTCGAAGAGGACGGCGACATTAGGAGTGAACTGGAACTAGAAACAGTGGTGGAAAACCACAACACAGTCGTCATTGACGTATATGAGGCCAGCTGTCTGACTAAGACAGTTAAGTCATCAAGAGATGTACCATGGTGGATTAGGAACCTGGCCAGAATGAGAACAGCGGTGCGAAAACTCTTCAACCGGGCAAAACAAACTGGGGACTGGCAGAGGTACAAAAATGCACTGACTGCTTACAGCAACACGATCAGACAAGCGAAACGGAACAGCTTCAGGGAATTCTTTGAAGGGATCGAAGAGATTATAGAAGCAACCAGGCTGTACAAGGCTGTCGCCAAAGGCGGCGGAATATCCTTTGTCTGTTTTAAGAAGGAGGATGGGACATTCACAGAGAATAAAGAGGACAGGGTACACCTACTTCTCAGAACTCATTTCCCGGGGTCCTACCCCACGGTGGCAGGGAACAACATTCTAACACCCCAACAACGAATAAAAGGGGAAGAAGAGAAAACTGGAATCTAGCAAAAGAGGTATGATCAAAAGCTAGGCTAATGTGGGCAGTGGGAACTTTTAAACCACTGAAATTTCCCGGAGTAGATGGGTTTTCCCGGCAATAATCCAGAGAGACCTAGGAATTAATTATCTCGGACTATCTTCTGAGGGCGGCAAGGAGGAGCATAGCACTGGGATACATTCCAAGGGCATGGAGACGGCCAAAAGTGGTCTTTATTCAAGGGAGTGGTAAACACCCTGGCATTCTGGATGGCCAAAATACTAGAAAGCAGGTGTATAGAAGTATCGACAGATACAAATTCTATTGTCATGAATACCACTCAAGGCTGCCCACAGGGTGGGGTACTATCGCCGCTGATTTGGAGTATGGTAGTGGATGAACTCCTGGACGTGTTAACAAATACTGGAATACAAATCCAAGGTTACGCGGACGACATTGATTTAATCTGTAGGGGCAAATTTTAAGATACCAGAAGATTGACAGAATCCAAACTGGACAAGGTTACTAGTGCCTGCTGCAGGAAGGTGGGACTACGGATCAACCCAACCAAAACCACTATAGTACCATTCACTAGGAGGCGTAAGCTTGATGACCTGAGAGTCATAAGATTACATGATATGGAAGTGAAACGAGAAATAGAGGTCAAATATTTGGGAGTTACGCTTACTGGGCATATGCATGGTCTTCTGGTACTGGCTCTTGATCAGGATACCAGTAGCCCTTCGCTTTTTAGTCGGTTTCCGGGGACTGACGTTCCTGTAGGTTTACACTTTTGAGGGATCCCCCGACGTCGAGGGTTAGAAGTACTATGTCTAGTACTCGCTACACTCAGTTTGACGGCAGTGAATTCCAGGCTTGAAACCACTACTCCATTTGCCGCCTCGCTCTGGGAGGTCCCTGCGGTTGGTTTCAGCACAGCGGCGCTACGGCTGACACCCAGTGTACTGCTCTCGACGGCTACTGTCTCCTGGCTGGAAGCTAGCAGCTCGTCCTCCGATGAAGCGCCTGGCATCACCCCCTCTTCTTCTATCGTCGGTTTTTTTATTTTTGAAATTGAGTCCATGTCTTGGTCCCACGAGTAGTCCGGGAAGAATGTCCACGCTGGCTAGCCCGGCCACAAGGGTAAGGGTTTTATCAGAAATTGAAGGTGCCCAAGGTATTCAGAGTTTGCATCCTAAACGCCAAGCTCCCCATTGGCCACGCAGCCCTCGGCATATGTTGCGGACGATCTAGTCTTAATAATTACCGGCAAGTTTGCGGACACAGTATGTCACCGCTTGAATACAACTCTCCACAAAATGCACAGTTGGTGCCTCCGCAATTGACTCATGGTGAATGCTAGGAAGACTGGACAAGTTATGTTTACCAGGAACGCCAGGTGAAGCAGCTACACGCCACCCACCTTAGCAAGGGCGGAAACCCAGCTGGCACCAGCAGTCAAGTATTTGGGAGTACATTTCGACTCCAAGTCAACGAGGAAACACCATAGCCAGGAATAATATCAGAAATCCTGCAGATTGCTCTGGTGCTCTGGTTCTCCAAAGCGGATACACTGGATGTATACATCTATAAAAAAACCCATTTTGATGTATCCTTGCATCATCTGGTGGTCGAGCAGGAAGCTGCTAACGCGGATTCAGAGGCTTGGTTGCCTAAGTATTACTGGAGCAATGAGTACTATGCCGACTGCGGCACTTAAAGCTATCCTAAATCTAACCCCTATTCATTTGAAGGTGAAATGGAAAGCACCCAATGAGGCATATAGATTTGATACCATTGGAGCGTGGAAAAATGGCCATGAGTCTATCTGGATATTCCTTAACAAACATCAGATAGCTGTGATCCCGGCGGATCATATGGTTTCCAGATTAGTCTTTGAAAAGCCATACACGGTCGTAAACAACAAAAGAGAAGAATGGTCGACAAATGGTCATGAGTCTTTTCAGATTACAGACTTAATAATCTTCATCGACGGGTCAGTCATGGTGGGCGGATCGGACGCAGGGGTGTTCTCGGGGAATCTGATTATAGAACTGACCCCACCCTCGGAACAATGACAACCATATTCCAGGCGGAGATAGATGCCATTTCGTTCGCAGCATAAGAATGTCTGCGACAAAAATGCACCATTCGAATCTGTTCCGACAGTTGGGCAACATTATCAGCACTAAACAGCAAGGCCATGTCAAGCCAATTGGTGTGGAGTTGTCATCAGGTGCTGCTGAAACTTGGCCGAAACATTACTCTTGTGGGTACCGAGGCACTCAAACATCCCTGGTAATGAGGAGGCTGACAGACTGGCTCACCACAATGGCGGGGCCAGAACCAGCTTTTAGAATCCGGTCATCCACTGTCAAGTCTACTCCGGCAGCCGAAAGTCCTTGTGAAAAAGCCTGGGGTCGCCAGAGCGGCATTTTTATTGTCTCTTAAAAAGTGGGACATGAAAACCCTAGTAGGGTTTTTAACAGGACAGTACTCCTTAAACTACTATATGGAAAAGATTGGGGTAGTGGTTTCGACTATGTGCAGCCAATGTAAGGAAGAGGAGGAGACGGCCCTGCACTTTTTATGCAGCTGCCCGGCCTCCTCAGTTCTCACACGAAAACGCCTTGATAAGGTTTTCTTCAATAAAGAATCTGAATACTCTCTGCCTCTGAATAATGTTCTCAGATTCGCTAAAGGCTGCGAACGCCATAGGCGGGAAGCTATTGAATAGGCGATTTACGGGAATATTACAATAGGCCTAACAATGGCCTGAGTGGTCGGAGGTGCGACCCCCCCCCCCCCCTCACCCCCCCCAAAGTGAACTACACAAAACTAAACTATGTGGATTTAACTGTGCTGCCCTCAGCATGATCTGCTTCTATAGGGGAATCATCAGTCTTTGTCGGACCGTTTCATCAACTTCTCCAAGAGCTCGTTGACGGTGTTAACTGGACCACCCGATCTCGAGCAAAACACTTTCAGCTTTGCGCTGCTTAATCTGAACTGCCATTTTCAGTGCTTCCAGATACTCTCCATTTGCGCGGAGTTAAAAATGTTAGCTACTCACCTGGGATTTTTTTCCTTAATCAACAGCCAGACCTCCATAAGGATCCCCAGGCTTTAAAGACGCATGGATAGGACTGGCTTGTTCTTATTCATGCGGATCTTTGGCAAGAAGATGCAAACAATCGATCTGTTGAGTTTGACTGTTTGCTCAGGTTGCTTAACGTCGGAGCCCTTGAACACTCTGCTCCTTTTGAGATCGAACAATCCATTAAGGTGGTAGGTTTCGCTTTGTCTTGGTTTACCAAACTTTTGTTATTATATTCCTTTACAATCGCCTGTTATTTAGTGAAATCCTTTTCATCACGTTCGTCGACAGTACCGGATTTTTTACTCTTCTCATCTCGCCTATAATATGCATGGTCTTCTAAAACTGGATCTTGAGCTGGCTCCAGCGACCGACATTCTTGTACGCCTTTGTTCCTAGGAAGAACTATACCATCGATGATTTCTGATTAAGAGTATTGTGTCCGATGTTCGGATTCTACTAGTCCATTTACCGCAGATTTCTCG
The DNA here is from genome assembly GCF_905115235.1 of Hermetia illucens. Taxonomy (NCBI): domain Eukaryota; kingdom Metazoa; phylum Arthropoda; class Insecta; order Diptera; family Stratiomyidae; genus Hermetia; species Hermetia illucens. Next base: position 168,454,698 of record NC_051850.1, read on the forward strand.
GACTTCCCTATTGTTAGTTCGAGCACATTGGTGCTACGACTAGCCCTGACGGTGCAAACCTCGACGGATATTGTCTTCGGGGTGGATTCCAACAGCACGTTCTCCGATGATGCGCCACACATTGACATAACTTCTTCTTCTACCGTTAGTTTATTTGTTTTTAGTTCGAATTCATGTGCTGGTTTCCCGAGTATTCTGAAAAACTATCCACCCTGGTTGGCTCAGCTACCAGGGTAAGGGTCTTATTTGAAACTAAAAGTGTCCAAAGTATTCAGATTTTCCATACTAGAGAGGATTACTGTTTTGTCCTTTGTAAGGAGAACGGTCGCCGGACTGATGCTTCAATTCGTCCCTCGCCAGATCAACTTGCCCCTAAAATGTATCCAGCAGGAAAAGATATCCTTATCAGTTGACTAAACCTACTATTAGTCCAGCCCCACTTAATCTTGGTCCGCCCAAAGACCATTTCCAATGACTTTCGTGGTGGAGGTAGTGTGAGAATTTGCGGAATAATGCGATCCTATCCGGGGGCATAATCAGAGCAGACGACCCCGTCCAGGCGGTAAAAAAAGACGAAACTTTCCGCCCTAGTTTCTGATTTATGTTCCCCGTCTAGAAATTGAGAATTCAAATAACAGGAGCATTTTTGGAAGTGTTCAATACTGGCTTATGAACTAGACATTATTGCATCCACAGCAAATAGCAAACTAACCCCAAACATATTATATTTCATTGTTGCGGGACTACTCTAGCTGTAATGAATTTTCCAACCACATGCCCGGAAGATGTCATTTCCACCTAAAATCCATAATATATTTGTACTAATGCAAACCCACTTCTCTTCCCATTCGCCCCGGGGTATCATTAATAGCTAACATCCTAGCGAGACCACCCCTTTGGCATTATGTTTCCATCATTTCTGATTCTGTCTCGACGATGATGAAGGAACTACAACTCCATAAATAAGACTTTCTTTCTTCTAAACGACAACAATCTATGCTACGGAAAAGTATCTACGATCTAGATAAATCAATCAAAACTAGTTGCGTTGATGGAAGCAGACCGAAATCATAATCACGTTAAGTAGATTTTTTAGAACGAAGGGAAGGGAAAACCCGGGGAAATCTTTCATATAGGAAGACATCCATCCCGGAAGCTACACTATCTCAGGAAGTTTAGGTGAATGTTGTGGATGTCTTCGCCGGATATCCTTGATGAGTTGAAATAAACTTTGCCAAACTTCCAAAGTGAAAATGTTTCCGACCGCTAGTTTTATTACAGAGCTGCATCCCTCATCAAACCTTTGAGGTTGATGGAGGAAGCTAACGACATTTATTCGGAAAACACAACTATGGAGATCCCCACGCTTCGAATTCTGTAAACAGGTAAGTTTCACATCATGAAACACTCATCCTCCTGCCTCTCCTACTTGAGAAGGACAATGGAAATTGGGTATAATGATGACCATGAGTGCCAGCAAAAGCTCCTTATCGATGTTGTTGATGTTGGAGGGTACATAGTTATTGACTGATAACAACTATCATCTATTATGAATGTACGGACAGACAGCTATCTATTTCGAAGATTGCTCGGTTATTCCATTGTATCCAAGCATCCAAGGACACTGTACATTTATATTTGAGAAAGTCCTGCAGGGGAAACTTCTAAGGAGCGTAATATTGAATGAGAAAGAATAGTTTCGAATTTAATTGTTAGAAAGGAGCTAAAATTTGGATACGCGGGACAAGTTTCTCCAATTTATGGCCAACCAATAATATAATAATCTCTCTGAGGTCCCCAAAGAATGGTTTACCTAGCGAGCCTGACTCTAGCGAGAAAAAGCTGAATAATCGCAAAGCGAATTGTAGGATATATCCGGCCTGACGGCATGGTCTCCTATGGGCCAATACCCTGTGCAGACCGCTGTAATTTTGTATACATCTGCACGCGTCTGGCGAAAGAGCTCTCACAATCGGGTTTTGTTCTAAGCGGGTCAAACCCTCCTCGGCATTTGATTTCCGTGGTTGCTAATTAGTGCGAGTGGATTTCACCCTTGACAGTCGCCAGCGGAACCCAGACTGTACACACTGAACACCCGCCTGGTCAATCCGTCAGCCCACTCATTCCCCTCTATGATCCTGTGACCGGAAACTCAAAGGAGGGTGATGTTGAGCGTGCCTTCCAGACTGTTCAACGCGTGTCTACACTGCTCCATCAGCTTGAAGTATGTCATCGCTGAATACAAGGCCTTAATGGCTGCTTGACTGTCAATCAGAATGGCTACGTTACATTTGGGACTCGGAATATGCTCCAACCATCAACAAGCTTCCAATATCGCTAGTACTTCCGTCTGACATACACTGGTGAAACCTGGGAGACCATACGATTCGAGAAATCCCCTGCACCGACTCCACACACCATTTTTGATCCGTCATAGCATTGCGACACGTCCCCGGTCTTCCAATCAACCTCGGTTGGAAAGTCCACAACAAAGTTAAGTTCATCTTACATGAGGATTTCCCGAGGTACTTCGTCAAGGATGTTACCATGGCATATGACTTCGCTGTCCAGCACCCGAACTCACTTAGTCTGACGGCACTGTACCCTACATCGTATTTAATGTAGAAGTCTAGGGGGGGATGCAGGCGATATAAAGTGAGAGCACCTTCAGGGCAAGACTGCAGATCCCCGGTAGCACCTTTACACGGGGTTCATTGAATCCTTCATAGCTTCATTCTATTATCTTCCTGAGGCTGGACAGATCTTCATACCACCATGGTGGCAGTGTCACCTTGCTGTATTTAACAGGGCACGAGACTTAAAAGGTGATATCGAATTATATGGATTATTTGTATTTATTTATATTATCGTCGGCTCTGCTCATTGTGCCGACGGAAGTCAAAATAATTGCGGAAATCCTTAGTAAAATCGGCTACAGAATGAAACCCGAAGATAACGGAGCAGAGGTGTCTTCTATGTGGAAAACGAAGGGCGGTGGAATCCTGGTCGAACTGTGCCCGAAAACGACCTCCAAAAGTACGTTCTGTGAAGCGGTCAAGGGGTTACTGAGGGAGAAGACTCTTGTTTCTACTCTAGAGCCTTTGGGCTCTGTCTAAATCGAGATCTTGACTGCCTCATAGAAAAGGTTGGAATAGAGGAAGCCATAAAGCGTGAATGTCCAGAGGTAACCAATGCCCGCATAAGTATCGCATCTATAAATGCTCGGGGCCAAAAAATTGCTGTTTTGGAAGTCCGCTAGCAATATATGAACTAATTAACAGCGGGAAAATCAAAATTTCCTGGTATTATGGAGGGTATGAACGCGGATAATCCCCATCAAGTGTTACAGGTGTCTGGACTATGGACACACGTCAGCAACATGCAAGGGACTCCGGGGGGCTGCATGCCGGAGATGTGGCCAGGTAGGCCATTAAGCAAAGACCTGCAATGAAGGCGTAAGTTGCGTTTTCTACAGGGATCATGGCATATCTGGTGGCAGCGTCGCACACACTGCGGGCTCGTGATGGTGTCCAGTTTTTAGGGTAGAACTGGAAAGGGTTAGGGTGTGAATGGCATGATATGCATTTTTCAAATGAACGTGCATCGGAGTTCCACTGCTCAGCGGTTGCTAGCATAGTTCGCTGCGGAGGTAAGGCTGATCTAGTGCTAATGGCTTCATGGCATGTCGGCTTATCGGGTGCCGCTGCCATCTGGGTTCGGGACGATGTTCGACTTCGTTTTCTTGCCCAGGGCCGAAGGAATGGCTTTATCTGGATTCGTTGTTTTAAGATAACGTTTCTTAGCGTTTAGCTGATGCCGAATAAGACGATGCCGGACTTTCAGTGCCACCTTGATACTCTGGAGGATGCCATTTCGAGCCCGAAAATCATGGTAGGCACTGATTTTAATGCTAGGGCCGTTGAATGGAGCGTGAAGAACATCAACGCACCTTTACCAAGTGGCGAAATGAGCCAGGAGGCAGATGGACTGCGCCTCTCATCGACAATTCAAACCTGCGGCTGAACCGAACGCACGGTGAGATTGATTACTTCCTTACCCAACTACTAAACGGGCATGGAGGTTTTCAATCTTACCTACACAGAATTGCAAAGACGCGATCCCCTAATTGTGTATTCTGCAATGTAGTGGCGGACTACGCTGAACACGCTTTTTCTCTTGTGAAAGGTCGGACAGCTTTCGTCAGCAGCTTTATGCAGAGAGGAGCTCTCTCCAGATGATATTTTCAGAGAGATGCTGAAGAGCCCTGGCAGCTGGTGTGATGTCGCGCATTATGTTCGGGCTCTTCTTATTGCGAAAAAGATTAAACTCGACCGGAGACGGGGCTGGATATCAAGGGGTTCCCTGAACTAACAACGCTCTCCTCTGTTCCCCTCCCGTTTATGAAAGGGGATCTCTGACTTGAAGGCTCCTAAAGCCAGAAGAGCGTGAGCGCTAGCCCGAAGTAATGTGTCAAACGGTTCCAGGGTAGTTCTCTGATGACAGGAAGGTGTTTATTTGGTAGTCCGATCGAGTCCTTTTTTCTAAATAGGTGGAAATTTTCAAAAGACTCTGGTCTGGGCACTCCAGAGTGTGTCACCATAGACTTTCATATAAGGTTCCAATTGGCCGTGTCGAATGCATTCCTAATATCCAGGGTAACCACCAGGCATGTTTGCTGGTACAACCCCTTCCGTGAATAGCATTTGCAGCCAAGCCAGTCACCATTTTGATGGCATCAATGATTGATCTGGCTTTACGGAGCCCATACTGGCTATTTGAAAGTCCCATTTGATCCTCAACGGCTGGAAGTAATCTATTATAAATAACCCGCTCAAACATTTTCCTTATAGTGTCTAGAATACATATGGGTCTATAGGAGGACGGTTCCCCTGGAGGTTTGCCAGCCTTAGGCAAGGGCACCAGCTTTTGCCACTTCCATGGTACAGGAAAGATACCCTCGGATATGCACGCTTCGAACAGCTACGCGAACATATCCGGTCTACATTTGACGGCAAGTTTGAGGGACTTATTCGGTATGCTGTCCAGACCCGGGGCTTTGTTGTCGCATATTCGACTGCAGATTTCCAGCAGCTCGTCTCTGGAGATTGGTGGAATGAGCGTCACTTTCAGGGGACGCCGGAAGGTATCAGTATCCCCCTCTTGCTGGGGAAATAACCCCTGGATTATTTTCAACAAGAGCATAGGGCACATGATCTGTGAAGATGATCGTTCTCTGAATCGTCCTGTCACATTTTTATAGGCACTACCCTACGGATCTATGTCCGCTTCCAAACAGAGCTCCTTAGAATATTCCCTCTTAGTCCGCTGGATGGCGAGCTTAAGGTTCTCGCGAGCTTCCCTATCGGCATGCTCCTTTTGGCCTCGATCAAGCCTACGTATTGCCCTCTGAGCCGTTCGTCAGGCTCTGTGGCAAATCGATCGAAGGCTGGCAAGTTCACTATTCCACGCGTCACATGCTTTAGAGATAGTCTGTGTGACATGGAGAGCTCTATCCGTGGAGGTGCCTGCTTTGCTAGGCAAGTTTAGCCACACTTCGCTTTTGCAGACCATCCTGGTGTTCTTTAGGATTTCAGCTTCCGGGATGCGGGTATCCTGCCTTATGGCTCCGTTCTTAGGTCAAAAGTGGTCGCCGTACGTCAAGTCCTAGCTGACATGTCACATTCTAACGCAGGGCTGTCAAATGTTAGATCTACAATTGAACCAGTTCCCCCTTTCCGATAAATGTTTACATCGTCTTCGTTGGCCAGAACTACATACAACTAGGCGAATGTTTCTAATAAGCACCGTACTCTTGCGTTAGTCTCTTTACTGCCACACTCAATAGCCCACGCATTAAAGTCACCGGCTATCACCTTTGGACCTCGTCCTCTTGCGTCCTGAACAAGATCGTCTAACAGGTCTTCGAACTTAGGCAGTATGAGGCTCGGCGAGGCGTAGAGCTGTATACGAATATTCCGCTTATTTTTGCCCACACAAAGCCACTAGCCGCTTGACGCATGCTATATTGTATGGCTTGACGACCGCACGCACATATCGCCGCTCCACCAGTCGTATCTGCGGTCCATACACCACCTTCAAGATTTCTGTACATTTCACTAATGATAGCAATCTCCATCGCGGATTCGTAAGTCCTCCGGGCAAGCAAATCTTTGCGACCCTGCAATGATTGAGGTTTATTCGGATTAACCTAATTTTTTCACTGTAATTAACGCCTCCCTAAATTCTGGGCATTTACCACTTCCGGCAATATGCCGGTTATCCCTTCCCTCCTTTCCTTCGCACAAAATGCATTTGTGATCTTTATTGCACTCTGTGGCAATATGTCCTTTCTCCCCACACCTTCGACATAGTTCGGACCGATCGATGCCACTAGTGCATGCCTTCGCGAAGTGTCCAAACATTAGGCATTTGAAGCATCTTTTTAAAGAGATATGTTCCGTTTGTCCGCAAACAACCCATCCAATCCGAACCTTTCCCATGGCCAACAACTTCTGCGCTGGCTCCACTGGCAGTCGCATTGTGGCCGTTTGAATACCGCCATAAGCTTTTCTTAGGCTCACGTTAGATTCTTCGCTGAATTCCTACAACTCGAACTGTTGCTTCGAGGCAGTGCAGATCTCTTCTCTGGATGTTACCTCATGGACATCCTTGCACTGTTTTTGGAAAGGAACCGCGACATTCTCCCCAAGTGAGTTTATAACTTGGTTACGAAAGTTGTCAGTTTTTTCCACGTTGGATTTTCTCAGCTTAAACATGAGATCTCTTTCTGGGTCCTCCGGGTTTTGCTGACACGTCCGACTAGGTCTTTTAGGTCAGGGTCAGATTTCACCTTCTTGAGTATCTCCGCATACGTTAGATGTCCTCTGCTGGAGATTACAATTGCCTCCTGCTGGAGTACCTCTTGATCCAATCCGATGGATGTCGAAACCACCTTTTTTAGCCCATCATTCTTTGCCTTTGCAATTGGTGTTTTTGGCAGAGTTGTGATTCGTATGATAGCCTCCTTCTCCAAATCGAAAACACTTGCAATATTAGATGCAACAGTGGCCAAGTTGTCCACTACTGAGACCCTGCAGTCGGGGGATATCGACGACCCGAGAGCCCGTTTGCTCACTCCCAAAAGCCGCCGGTACTGAGGTTTACTCCTTCTGAATTCATCCATGTTGGTTTTATTTTCTGGCTGTGCTCCCGATAGCCATTTTGGCCCACGCACCAGAGATGAGCAAGTACTAGCCCATACATAGTAAGAAAAGAAAAGTGCATTAACACATAATTACAGATCAGTAGGTATACCCCTATTCGCCACCTGGGGTGGCGCCTGATGGGAGATATAGCAACTCCTCACAGGGTCCGACAGCGTCCTGTGCGAAAGTCCAACACTCTCTGCGTAAACGCAATCACCTACCCTACTCAAAGAACCCTCCTCCTTCACCTGGGCTTGGGCCTGCACACTATGTTAATAGCACGGCAGAGTTTATTGAATAATGTTGTGAACTGAAAAAAAGGTGAGTTCGCCTTACCCGCCAATTGCACTGAGGGTGTGCAGTGTGTATAGGGTTGAGTCCGGGGAGATAGTGACTTAGGCACACTGAGGCACACTATCGCTACCCGAGGAGGAAGAGAGCGAATCCATCGGAAGCGACTGCGGACGAGACTCCCAAGGAGCTGTTTGGAAAGAATTTTATAGGAAAAGCAACTTCGGTGCGATGAGTCCGGAAAGCACCATACACTGATAATGTGTATTGAAAAGTGGGTCCAGCGAAGAGACCGATAATTCAGTTACGGGACAAGGACATTGCTTCGGATTGGGCAAGTCTCTGTGCCCCAAAAGCGCCGGTATACGTTAGGACCTTGAGGTGAAGGAAAGAAGAAAGTAGAGTGACACCCACAACGTAGACACCGAACCCCACAACCTTGTAGAGGAGATGTTGAGGCCAGCAGCGAATTGGATTGCAGTAAACATAGCTATGATCCAAAAGACACTCCAAGAACTACAAGGAGTCTGAAAAGCGCGTCGGATGCCTGATCTAAAAAGACTGGTTTAGACCGAAGTCCCCTCCCTTGTGAAGTAATATTTCACAGTGGTCCCCGGAGATACGAGGGCGATGGGTTCAATTCCCCACACTGACGCAATCTGACGCATCATTTTAAGATTTCCATCTTCGTTCATGCAAAAAAGAACCTTGAGATGAAACTGTCTATTTACTCACATTTCCATTATCATCGTTTTCGATAAGATTCGATCTGGATAGATATATTCGAATATTATGTTGCAATATCAGCATATCAACACTGGAAAGCATAATTCGTTTACAAAGGATACACCTGAAATCAAATGCTAGCCCAATCGACCTTGGGACTCCTCATCAGATCTATTCCACAAGGCACAATATCTTATCTCTTCGCACCGCTTAACAGCTTATATTGGGTTGGGGAAAAAGAAATGTCGTATTTATGATCGAAATTTGACACTTTATTTAACATACTTAGAATTATCCGATTTAAATCGAATATGTGCCGTTTTGTTCGCAAACTTGTTGCCATTTAGGAGGCAACTTCATTATCCCCCACTTATAAACCCCCGCTCGCCCCCCCCCCCCCTTACTTGTTTGCAAAAAACTCAGGCAGCCAGTTTTCGCAAGCCTCTTTTGAGTCCAACTTAGTAGCACCAAGCGCGTTTTGCATGGACCGGAAGAGATGGTAAACACTTGATGCCAGGTCTGGACGGTAGGTGCGATAGGACATCTCATCCGAGCTCCCGTAGCTCCTGGGGGGGTCATCAAAGATGTGTGAGGCGAGCGTTGTCCTGGTTGAACACAACACCATTCTTATTCACCAATCCTGGCCGCTTCTGGTCAATCGCCTGCTTCAAACGGTCCAGTTGCTCACAGTAGAGGCCCGAATTGAGGGCCTGGCCATAGTTGAGCATCTGATAGCTCCCTTCCAATCCCACCAAACACACAGCAAAACTTTCCTGGCCCTCAATCTGGGCTTGGCGATGGTTTGGACCAGCTCGCCGCGCTTCGACCACGATCTTTTTGGCTTGAGATTTTCTTACGTGATCCACTTTTCATCAGCAGTCACCATCCGCTTCAAAAATGGGTCGAATTCGTTCCGTTGCAGCAGTGCATCACACCCAAACATCCAGCTTTTTTTGGAATTCAATCTTCTGCAAATGTTTCCAAACGGTTTTATGGTCTATACCCAGTTCCAGGCCAATCGAGCGAGTGCTCACATGCCGGCCTACTTGGCTGATTTCGACGATTTTATCGGTTTCTACGACGATTGGCCTACCAGTACGGGGTGTATCTTCGATATCCACTGCACTAGAACGAAATCGATCGAACCAACGCTGTGCTGTACGAATCGTTACAGTATCGGCCTTATAAACTGCACAAAATTTTTTCGGGCGCTCTCGTTGCATTTTTCCCTCTCTGGTAGTAACAACTTAAAATATGACGAATTTCTTGCTTGGTGGACTCCATCTTTGACGCGCCATAACTTGAGACTGAAACGTCCGATCACAACACTGTCAAACAGACACTTGTAGCGCAGATTCTCGTCTTTAAATCTCCGTATAGTATGAACCGATGCGATAAATACAACACAAGATATGTTTAGGCGGTCAAAGGGTAGTATAAGTCCCAGGGCGAAACGTGGATTGGTACCCACGATGGAGCATAAAACCTGGGAAACGTCTGCTGAACCAACACCAACAGCTCTACTACCAAACCCTATATCCACCTCCACGTGGTGACCGCTGGGAGCTCTTTCGTAACGAAAAGCTGCAGACGGAGAAGGATGAAGGCGAATCTCCCGCGCTTAAAAACAGGACAAACTGTACCAACTGGTCCTCCAGGTTGGGGGTTGGGTAGGGCTGACAACTCTACACGGAAAACCGATGTTATGAAGCCACAAAAGTAGCCTCGCACAGGATGGATCTTACAACGACGAACTCGGCAAGGACAACGGATTAACGATTTGCGCATTTTCTAATGGAACGTGCGCTCCCTGTACAGAGATAAAGCTGATGAGCAGCTAACCGATACCCTGTCCCAATATAGGGCTGATGTAACAGCGTTACAGGAGATGCGTTGGACAGGGACCGGTTTCCTGGAGAAGAGCCGCTACACCATATATTATAGTGGCCATCCGGTAAACCATGTGCTCGGAGTAGGATTCTTAGTCAGCCAAAAAATGGAACCTGTTGTTATCGGCTTTGAAAACATAAGCGAACAGCTATGGACTCTGCGCTTGCGAGGCAAGTTTAGAAATATAAGCCTCATTAACGTTCACACCCCTACAGAGGAGACTGCAGAGTCGGAGAAGGATACCTTCTACGAGGCAGTTGAGCGGACTCTCAAAGCCTGTCCCAAATACGATATCAAAATCATACTTGGAGATTTCAACAGTCAAGTAGTGACCCAGCCCGTATTCAGGCGATACGTTGGCTCCCATAGCTTACATAGGGATACCAACGATAGCGGATTGCGCATTATCCAGTTAGCAGCATTACACGATATGGTTGTTGGAAGGACTTGGTTTGCGCGGAAAGCGGTTCACAAACATACATGAGCCTCTCCAGACGGGACCACTTTCAACTAAATTGACCACGTGCTGATAGAACGCCGCTACCTCTTAGCCTTGATGAATGTCAGAACATATAGGGGGGCCAATACAAACTCGGATCACTATCTCGTTGGCATGGCGCTCCGAGCTCGAATTACGACACCGCCTACAACCCCCTCTGACAATCAGATGAGGGTGAATACTGAAGCCATCCACAACACAGCCCACCGCGACACCTATAAGAGGAAAATGGATGCCGCAATAACCGCAGTCAACTGAGGTCTTGGAGATGAAGCATCAACAAATGATCTTCACAAACACCTGAAGAACGTTATCATTGATACAGCCACAAAAATACTTGGCCCCAGCCGCAAAAAGAGTCGGAACGGCTGGTTTGACGATGAATGTAAACTAGCAACGGAACGGAAGAATACTGCATACCGAGTAATGTTGCATTCTCAAAGAACGCGGCCACGCGCAGAGACTTATCACGAACTCCATCGAGCGGAGAAGCAACTTCACAGACGGAAAAAGGAAGCCTGGAAGAACCAACAAGTCTATGAACTAGAAAAGTACAGGGAGCAACCGCACCAGGCGCGGAAGTTTTACCAACAAGTCAGCAGGATGAAACCTTATACACCTCGATGCTCATCCTGCCGAGACAAAGAGGGAAATCTGATTTCCGACAGAATGGGCATATTGGAGCGATGGGATGAGTACTTTGATAAGCTACTGAACAACCAGAACATCGGCGAGTTGGAGGCCCCGCAACTGAAGACGACGGACAAATACTGCCACCACCAAGTTTAGGAGAAACAGTCCATGCAATTCATCGGCATAAGTCGCCAGGAGCCGATGGAACTACAGCCGAATTAGTTAAATATGGAGGCAACCAATTACACCAAGTGGTTCATCAACTTGTGCTTAAGGTATGGGACAGCGAATAAATGCCGGACGATTGGCAAAGAGGCATTATCTGTCTCATACATAAACAAGGAGATATCATACAGTGCAGCAATTATAGAGGTATCACGTTGCTGAGTACCATCTATAAGATATTCTCCGCTATCTTGCTAGGCCAGATAGCCCCATACGCCGAGAACATCATTGGCCCATACCAAAGAGGCTTCATTGCAGGCAAATCAGCAACAGATCAGATTTTCTCTGTGCGGAAAGCGATGGGAAAACTGTTGGAATATGGACAACAGTTCCACCATCTATTAATCGACTTTAAAGCCGCCTATGATAGCATAGCCAGGGTTAAACAGTACACGGCCATGAGAGAATTCGGTATCCCGACGAAATTAATAAGACTGACTTGGCTGACCCTGACCAATGTACGAGGCAATATATGGTGGCAATGTCAGCACCGAAGACGAACCAACCAGCAACATCAAACCGCACTGGTCAAACAGGAGGAATAAGTATAGAAGAATACAACTTTGAGACCGTTGACAATTTCTCCTATCTAGGGTCGAAAATCACAACCGATAACAGCTACGATGATGAAATCCGCGCAGGGTTGTTTTCAGTTAACAGAGCCTATTTCAGCTTACAAAAACTTGAAACGTCTCACCATAGGGTCAAAGCTCTTACTGTACAAGACAATGATCTTGCCAGTCCTCATGTATTCCCCGGAGACTTGGGTTCTTAGCACGAAAAATTGCGAACTCTTGGCCGCGTTCGAGAGAAGAATCCTCGGAAGAATTTTTGACCCCCTACATGAGGATGGACGATTCCGTAGTCTACATAACGACGAAATCTATGAGCGATACCATGACCGTCCCGTTGTGAATAAAATCCGACTCAATAGGTTACGGTGGGCGGGTCACTTAATCCGTATGGATTAGGATGATCCCACCCGAAAAGTCTATAAGGGCAATATCTATGGTAGGAAAAGAAGACGAAGCAGACCCTGCCTAAGATGGAGCGATGGCGTAGGCCAGGGCGCCAGACAGCTTTTAGGGATATCGAATTGGTGGACCTCGGCGCAAAACCGGGATGTCTGGAGTTCCTCATTAAGCCAGGCCTAGATCGGATACCGGTTGTTGCGCCATTGATGATGATGAAGACCTGTTTAAGTGTCGGCATCTATTGACAAAATACGACATTTATTTTTCCCCAACCCAATATATATACATACAACGTAGGTCATGCACTTAAATGAATTGTAAAAATACGTGTAAGGTGATGACACATTATTTCTTCAAACTTTTCTAGACCACTTGGCATTTTGCACTGACCCAGCACAAATATGCAACCTGATCTATTGACAATGACATTGTTGCATGGTTCACATCCAAGGCAGAATTATGTTGCATGTTCGATGGTAGTATCTGGGACATGGTGGAGTAATTTGTAGGGTTTTCATTCCAAATAAAGTATAAAAAAGTACAGATAAAATGTATTGTATTATTCTGGTGACATTGACAAAATCTTAGGCGGAATAACATTTAACTGAAAACAATGTAACCATAGATATCATAATTTGGTAGAATATCTTAATTTTCACACGTCCCCCGTAAGCAGCGTCGTAGAAATTTATCATAATATGTTTTTTCAGGACAAGAGTACTCTATCTTGTTGAACTCATGATCGCAGTAAACATATTTCGTGCAGTCCAGATGATGTTCCATTAGGCCCTTCCTCCGACATGGTGCCTCGGGTTTTACCAGATTTGAAGATAATTCTGAGTTCCCTGGTTTTTCAGAACTTTGAGTGTTTTCTGGCTCTATTGCTTGTGATGAGTTTACCATTCCTTGAGAGTTGTTATCTGCTCCAGCATTTGAATAACTTGGTGGAACATTGATACAGTTTCCGTCTCTGAATATCTGACCTCCCGGGCAGCGATATAGTTCGATTTTCAATGAACCTGAAGTGCCCTCAGCACAAAGATAAAATATATTTTCATCCCCTTGCCAGGCTCCGTTGTCAAATTTGTTATTACATTCAGGTCTGTACTGACACTGAGGGTCAGTTAGGTCAATCGAACACTTTTGGGTTGCCGCTGAGTAACCTTTCGACGATGGACAATTTTGCTCAGTTGCGTTCAAATTGTTATCACAAGTATAGTACTTTCCACAATCAAAAGGACTTGGAAAGATTCCTTCCGAAGAGCACTCGAAGTCAGATGGATTCCCAAGTGAACAAAAATCAGATTCTATACATTTTCCCTCAGTTTCACTACACTTTTTTGAGTCACATACTTCTACTAAATTCTTCCTCCAATTACCTCCATTTTGCGTGCAAAAATATAACTCCGAACAGTCGCTCTTGCAAACGTAGCCCCACTTTTTGCGTGTTGCACAATCAGTCGCGAGACACTACAAAAACAAATGGTTAAACTCATATTAATATCGGTTTTCAAAGATAATCAACAGAAAAATATTTAAAAATCCCATAAAGTAGGAAGACTACAACGATAGGCCTTACCCCTTGCAACAGACCCAAAAAGAGTAGTATTTGCTTCCCTACAGACATGGTCGACATTTTGAAATGATGGCCCAACTTGTCATCTTTATATGCTCGTCTTAGGGAATTTCTAAAATTTACGACAAGAGCTGATAACAACTGGAGAATCAAAGGAAGATTCAATAACTGATAATGCCTTCCGTTTGCTACACTCTTTCTCAGTTTCTTTAACTCACTAACTTATGAAGTTAAAAAATCTTCTGAACCATAACTATTTTTGGATAGCAGATTGTTTCAAGAAGCTCCATTAATTTGGATACATGGTTGCCGCAGATCCCTAGGTAAGACACAATGTATCAACCACACACCTATGTGTCACTGCTGTCGGTACCTGATGATGCGTTTCAACTAATACCACGATTTTCCGAGAACCTTGCAACCTTCTTAAACTATATTAAGCGTTTGATTTAAGTGGTGAAAATACAACAAATAGACAATTGGTTTGTGAAAAAGTACCAAAATATAAGCCAAGTCCTCTTCCCTAGCTTTCCGGGAAAATAAACCACCGTTCTAGTAGAGAATTCGCTACATCAGCAACAAAGTGGTAAAGATCGGAAAGGTAAGGCAACACAATAGATCATCTGCATGGAAAAAAATAACTTTCTTAACTTCTATTCTTTCAGAGTGAAATTATGCGGTGTTTCCAACGATTAATTAATTGAAATAATAAAAACTTGTTGTTTCTTATTCGTTGGTGTGGGTAATTTATTCTTGCAAATACCGATATTTCGGGCTAGCCCATGATGGGAGAGAGGAAGGAACTGACAGTTCAAAGAATCCCCTGCCATTCGACTCCTCCACCGATCGAGCTCTATATTCTTTGCAACGAAAAGAACCCGAACACCCCCACCTGTCAACGCTCTTCAGGATCTCCTCGACAATATTGCCTGCAACTTAAGGCGGTTTTGCAGCCAATTACTGAAACTTACAATAACATTCTATTATTAACTTTACTTGAGAAGATATCGGTATGGGGGTAATTCGGAGCCTAGCCATCATATAATAGCAACCTATTGATTTTTTACAGATATTTCGGTTCGATAGTTTCTGAGAATGGGTCCGTTAAAGAAATGATCACTTCCGACCCCCGCACTTCCCACCTTTCCAATGAGAATCAAAACTAAGACCGACTTCAGAAAGTACTAACAGAGACCTTTCTTTTGATACCCCACATGCCTATATTTGATGAAGAAAAATTTACACCCCCCTTTTGCATGTATGGGGACTCACTCCCTCTTAAATTGAAAGTGCGTTTAAATTTCCCACCTTTCCACCAAATTTGGTGTGAATTGCTACAACTGTCTCCGAGAAAAATGCGTGTGACAAAGAGACAGATAGACTGACAGACAGGCAGTCTGCTTCTCCAACAGCAGCAAGTAGATCCATTCAGAAGAAGCTAATCAATTTTACGATCTCCTCCAATACCAAAACCCGCAAAAGAGAAAGCTCATGGAAAGTCAGCAAATGAAAAAGGTGAGGGAGTCAGTAACAGGAATAATCTGGGTAAGACTCACTAAGCGCAGAGCCCGGACCCAGAAGAACTGCCTTTTATGCAGCTTGGGGTGAGCTGTCCGAATTCATTAACGACAAGCACAACTTGCACCAAGCGATTAAGAATATGGTGAGAGCCATCAAGGTGTTTACAATAGGTCGCAGGAAGAAATAAGAAAACCTTCGGAAAAGCCGGACATCCCAGCCTCAACAGTGTCATAGGCGACCCAAGTGACACCAAAGCAGAAAGTCATCGACCTTAGATCAAATAAGAGAGTGCGAGACAAAGAGAGGGGAAGCTTTGAAGAATCAACAGCCACCAAAAAGGCAAAAAACGGTCTTGAACAGTCCAATAAACGGAACTAAAAGTTCAGCTGGACCCAAAGTGCCCAAAGTAGGAATGCAGGCTAGTGAAGTGAAACTGTAGGGAAATAAGAACGATGGTTGAACTAAGGTCGTCAACACAAAAAGAAACAAGAAACCAAAGGTGCGAATTCGCCCGGAGGTAATTGTAATCTGCAGCAGAGGACATCTAACATATGCGGAGATACTGAAGATGGTGAAATCTGACCTCGACCTAAAAGAACTAGACGGAAATGTCAGTAAAACCCGGAGGACCCAGAAAGAGATCTCATGTTTAAGCTGAGAAAATCCAGCGTGGGGAAAACTGGCGGCTTTCGTAACCAAGTTATAAACTCACTTGGGGAGAATGTCACGGTTCGTTCCCAAAAACATGGAATCAATACACAGTGCAAAGATCTGGATGAGGTAACATCCAGAGAAGAGATCTGCACTGCCTTGAACCAACAATTCAAGTTGGAGGAATTCAGGGAAGAATCTATCGTGAGCCTAAGAAAAGCTTATGGCGGTACTCAAACGGCCACAATGGGACTACCAATGGAGTCAGCACAGAAGTTGTTGGCCGTGGGGAAGGTTGGGATTGGATGGGTTGTTTGCCGACTAAGGGAACAGATCTCTTTAAAAAGGTGCTGCCAATGCCTAATGTTTGGACACTTCGCGAAGCCATGCACTAGCGGCATCTATCGGTCCGATCGATGTCGAAGGTGTGGCGAAAAAGGACATATTGCCAAGGAGTGCAATAGAGATCCCAAATGCATTTTGTTCGAACGAAAAGAGGAACAGGATAACTGGCATATTGTCGGAAGTGGTAAATGCCCGGCATTTAGAAAGTTGTTAACTGCAGTGAAAAAATGAGGTTAAAACAGATAAATCTCAACACTGCTTGCCCATTTGCTTGCGCAGACCACTTACGAATCCGCGATGGGGATTGCTACCATTGGTGAACCGTACAGAAATCATGACGGTAGTGTATGGGTCACAAATACGACTGGTGGAGCGGCGATATGGGCGTGCGGTCGTCACGCCATACAATATAGCATGGGTCAGGCGGCTAGTGGCTTTGTATGGGCAAAAATAAGCGGTATATTCGTATATAGCTGCTGCGCCCTACCGAGCCTCACACTACCTAAGTTTGAAGACCTGTTAGGCAATCTTGTTCACGATTCGAGGGGACGAGTTCTGGATGTAGTTCTGGCCAACGAAGGCGATGTAAACACTTATTGGAAAAGGGGATCTGGTTCAATTGTAGATCTAACTTTTGTCAGCCCTGCGCTAGCACCTGACATGTCCTGGCAAGTTAGTGAGGACTTCATGTACAGCGACCACCAGGCAATCACTTTTGAACTAAGGACAGAGCCACAAGGCAGGAGACCCGCACCCCGGAAGTCGAAATCCCAAAGAACACTAGGATGGTCTGCAAAAGCGATGGATGAGCAAACATTCATAGAGGTGTGGTTGGACTTGCCTAGCAAAGCAGGCACCTCCAGTACAGAGCTCTCCATGTCACATAAAGCATCTCTAAAACATGTGACGCGTCGATGCCTAGGAGATGCTCATTCCCCCCTAGAAGATCCAGTTATTGGTAGAATAGTGGACTTGCCAGCCTTCGATCGATTTGCCACAGAGCCAGACGAACGGTTCAGAGGGCAATAGGTAAGGTCGATCAAGGGTAAAACGAAACGTACATGTCCGAGGGTATCTTTCCTGCACCATGGAAGCGGCAGAAGCTGGTGTTACCACGGAGGTGGGTTACGCCGATGATATAGCACTGGTTGTGGTCACAAAGCATCTCGAGGATAGTGAGTTGTACTCAAGCGAAGCAATCAAAGCTGTTAAGACTTGTTAAGAGGCGGAGACACTCGCGGAGGAAAAGACGGAAGCGGTCCTCATCACTAAGAGCCGCAAAAGAAATTACGCCTACATTAGAACCGGGAATCGTATCATAACTTCCAACTGCTGTATGCAGTCCCAGTTTGGGGAAAAGCGCTGTAGGTTTTAGGACAGGGAAATTAACTGAGTCCGGTTTACAGAAGAACAGCCTTAAGGGTGTGTTCTGCCTTCAGGACCGTCTCAGACGATGCAGCGTTCGTCATCTCGGGAATGATGCCGATTGACATTCTGACACCCGAAATGATAAACATTTATGACACCAGGTCCATCTCTCCCTTATCACAGCTGAAAAAAGCCGAAAGGGAGAGGTCCGTAATATGACAACAGCGATTGGACCAGTCAGAAAAGGGTCGTTGGATTTACAAGTTGATCCCTTCCATCGGGGAGTGGCTAGAGAGAAAGCATGGGGAGATCAATTATAATTTCATCCAGTTTCTCCCGGGCATGGAGGATACCGTCAATACCCGTACAGGTTTAAATTGGACACCTCACCTAATTGTCCAAACTGCAAGGAGATCCCAGAGGACCCAGCGCACGTATTCTTCCGATGTCCTAGGTTCGTGAAAGAAAGGAGGAATCTAGAGGAAACTCTAGGTGAAATATTGTCACCGGAAAATTTTGTCCTCAGAATGGTAGCTTGTCAGGAAGACTGGGATGCGATCAATTCCATGATCGCAGTAATCCAAGATAAACTGCGAAAAGCAGAGGGAGTGTGGAAGGTGCGGTTACGAACCCCGGGGGTAGACGAAAGGAGACCAAGCTAAAGTAAGCTAACTCCACCCCGTGATGTAATACCTTAACGTGGTTGCACGGGGTAGGGGAGGATTCGGGGGTGGTTTTGGTGGGTAAAAATCCCACGCTCTGGCGTGCCCAAGCAAGAGTCTTTTAAAGATTTCCGCCTCCTTAAAAAAAAACAAAAAAGACTGAAAGACAAACGGAGTTGCCAAATTTTCCATCAGGCGCATCTCTTCGTGCAGATAAAGGAATCCTTGGCGAATACGTAGGAATATGCACACAGATAGACAAACAGAAAGACAAACGGAGTTACCCAATTTTCTATCAGGCGCATCCCTTCGTGCAGATAAGGGAATCCTCGGCGAATGCGTAGGAATATGCACATGTATGCATTTGAAGGTGTGCGTGCAAGGGCATGTTTATGTGCAGGTTGGGTAGGTGGGAGAAAAGCACCCACCCGTGGACAAAAATGGCTATGGAAAGGACAGCCAGAACAAGAAACCATATGAAAGAAGAAAGGAGCAAGTAAGCTCTTGGCCGTCGATATCCCTCGACTGCAGTGCCTCGGTCGTGGATTACTTGGTCACCGTTGCATCGAATACTACAAGTAGCCCGAAGAAAGAGGCATTTAAAAGGAGTAGATCACACCCGAGAACGCCACGAAAATATGCCGTACAAACTGTTCATTCATTAGCCCATAGTGGGATGACTACACTTGGTCGGAACATGTCTCCGGGGAAAACGATTGAAAATTTCCTCGGAAAGGTGGAGAAGCCTTTAGGAGAAGAGGCACAGGTACGGGCCAGAAAGCAGAAGATTGACGGCTGATAAAGCACAAATAGGATGGGTCGTTTGCCAACTCAGGGAGCAGGTGTCCTTCAAACGCTACTTTAGATGCCTGGAATTTGGCCAAATGCACCGGTAATCAATCCGGTAGGTTTCAGCACAGCGGTCCTATAGTTGGCACAAAATGCACTGGGCTCGTCCTCCGATAATGCGCCACAATTTCTTCTTCCATAGTCGGTTTTTCGTTTTTATTATTTGAGCCTATGTCTTGGTCCCCGATTCGTCCGTGAAGAATGTCCACCGTGGCTAGCCCGGCCACCACGGTAAGGGTTTTATTTGAAAGAGAATGGAGAAATTTCGCATACTAAAGACCAAGCTCCTCATTGGCCACGCAGCCCTCGACGTATGCTGCGCTATACCTGTTGGCACCGTCTATAACAGATGCATGGTGAGCAGGAGAGGGGGGGGGGAGATATTCTGTATCTTGCTCTTCTAAATGAGCCCAAATCGAGCTTAGTGTATTAAAAACTTGTGACCCAAGATGACCTTTGTCGATGTCGATCCAATCCTCCCCTAGGTGCGGAATCCGTGCAGCTATCGAGCAAGGGAGAAACTACAGTTGCGATTTTCAATGAGGTTACAACTATTTATTGGAGTTACCCCCTACATGAGTAAAATCAAAAGTGGCGTCACAAATTTTCAGCCTCCGTCGAAGAATGCAACACCACAATTTTAGTCAAAAGCAGGCATGTTTGGGACCATAAACGCACAATTTTTATTAAAAATCTGGGACAGCGGACTCTATTAGTGCGATAAAGTACCTTAAAAAAATTGAATAGAGCGATTCAGAATAAAAGGAGAGACATGCTGACAAAGGGAGTCCGCGTGTTGCACGACAATTTCAGACCTGACAGAACTAATATCACGAAGCATCACCCACACTATCCCACCCATTTGATATCCCTGCAGTCTATATTCGGAGAAAAGAAAAGGTTGCACCTCCTCTCCTACAAAACCTGTATCTGTAGTACCTGTAGTGCTAGTCATGACGGGGCTCTGATTGTGATTCCGAACAGCTGAAGATTCATAAAAATATCTTGGGAAAAAGGTAGTTAAGGCTCTCAAGCTTCCTAATACGAAGTCAACAAAGTTGGAACAACGTGCCTAGCTGAAGAGTTTTTAATCGTCATTGGAAGTGATTGAAAAAGAAGCTTTCATAGACTCCTGATTCCAAACACTAGTCCCCAATCCATGTTCTTTCTGTTCATACCTCTCCACTCTCAATTTATCCCACAGTGTATCTTGTACTACTTCAATTACAAATTACGTAGCAAATTAGCTGATGGTAAACAATCATTCACTTTCGATTAATTGGTGATAATATTACAAAGAAATAAATTTCAGAAGCTACATCTGTCTCCGAAATCGAGGTTGACATGTTCCCTTCTTTATTTAATAATGAGTTTCTTATCGACATAATCAAAAGTGAACAAAACTTGGGGAATTCTGCTTAAAATGCAACTACCGTTTCGTTTGTCATGCAATACACATTGGTATATTATATCTTCATGAAAAACTGCGTAGCAAGTATAAATATCTTGAGGAAATAATACTAAGAGCAGCACTCTTTATTAGAACTTGTTTCAAAGTACGTCGAATGAAATGGATACATGGAATACGATACATCAAATGAAAGTTGATGTGAGATATCCAAATTCCTCCATACACACATCGAAATTGTGCAAGAGTAGATAAGAAGAACAATTTTTAAAGAAAAGATACATTTTGAATTGGATGTATGAATTATAGGTTTCTCTTTTGATGTGGATTAAAGAAAGAAATTCATTGTCCGCAAAAGTTTAAGTCTTCAACCTCATCCCCGGAAGAGATAAGTATTATAGTTTACGGACGAGGAGAGCGGGGTACCTCCTCTTCTTCCTTAAGAAACACTCGTGGCGGTCATTGGTCTTAAGAAGTTATGGCACCTCAAAGTGATCTTTTTTCAAATCATTATGTTAAAGTTTGAATTTTCAATCCTACCGCGTGAGGGTGCCTGGATGGTGCCCCCTTTTGAAATCCGTTAAAGAATTGCGGCGAACGCTCATCTTCAAAATTCCATGGTGTTCCAAATTGGGTCTATTTTTATGACAAAATGGCTAGACCTTGAACCTCCTCCCTACAGGTGAAAGCAGGGTACGAAGGAAGAAACAGGAGATTCTTTCTCTCAAACCCTGTTTCAAGATGTTTCAAGATAGATAATGTTCGGGAGTGGCGTATTTTGATATATTCATGGTAAAGCTTGATTGATCAGTCCCACCCCCAAAAAGACAGAGAACCCCTCCCCACAGGGGAAAGCAGGGTATGAAGGGAGAAACAACTCTCTCTGAAACCTCCCCCTTCCCTGAAAAATCACGGTGCACACCCCCAGTTATGGTGCTTCAAGATAGATATTGGAGGGGGGGGGGGGGGTGTAAAGCGGAGTACATAAGAAGAAGGAGAAAATTCCCCTTTTCCAACACCGTTGAAGAATTGTGGGAGCAATCCCCCGTAGAAAAATTACATGGCCCCGAAAGTTTCGTATCTTTAATAAGTTTATTGAAAGGCCAATCATCACCGCAATGCGCAAAAGAGGTTACAAGGGGAGGCAGCTTCTTGGCCCTCCATCTCCTCCCCACCTATGCGGGTACGAAAGAGGATGGAAGGGATTTTTTTGCGCCCTCATGAACCCCGCAAAGTATTATTCTCAGTGGTGCATCCTCATTGCACACAAGAATCATTTGAAGGTTCGGCGATCAATGATCCTTTGCTCTCTGACTTGGTTCGCCGTCCACGTCTCATCGCCGTAAAACAGGGCGGACCGAATCGAAGTTTCACATATTGTACACTTTATTTTCCTATTTACGAGGTAGAATTTCCAATTGGCAAGCATGATTTGCTTGTTGATTTCATTGATATTGACACGATTTTTCACTTCATTTTAGTTTAGTCCAACTTTAATTTTATAGAGATGAGGGGTACAACCCTCTCTCCGCAGAATTGAAATAGGAGGAGTTTTCGTATATAAAAGGCTTCTTTAGAACAAACTTGTCGAGGTAATGATGAAACATGCTCTCGCAGCTTACGGGATGTGTAGGCAGACGTTTGGCTTGACATGGGGACTTAGACCTCAGATAGTGAGTTTCATAATGTGCCTAGCATATCTGTCCATCTTACTGAATTGAAGGCACTGCTGACATCAAGCATTATGACGAGCACTATCCGTCAGGATTGGCGACTGTGTGCCTCGGCTCGATGAACCACATCTATCACTTCCATAATGGCATCCACTGCGAATCTTCCTATTCTGAGCCCGAACTGCCATGGGGATAACTCCCCGGCAGCGTGGATCGCTTCAGCGAGTCTACTCCTGATGAGCTTCTCCAGTACTTTCCCGGCCGTGTCAAGCATACACAGTGGTCAGTATGCAGACGGGAGCTCCGGGTCTCCTTTACCCTTGCTGATCAGCGCGAGTCTAGCCACTTTTCAGCGACAATGAATAATGCCCTCCTTCAAGCAAGTGTTCCGCCGGGATGCCATCAGAACCTGGCGCCTTCTGGTTTTTTATAGTGAGAACCGCTTTTTCGGGCTCTCTCATTATGAAAAGGGGCCAATCCTCGACGCTATCCGCCCTTTTGAAATCAACCGGTACAGGATGTCTGGTGACCAAAGTCCATACAATGCGGCCCGTTTGATCGGTATTTAGTATGCAGAGCCTCCACAGAGCCCCGATTTTTCGGGTGACAAGCTTATGGTCAAGTCCCCAAGGGCCCTCATTCCTCTCGTTGACAAGGTTCTGCCAGCCGCGAGCTTTGCTTTTATTTATAGCGCTGCGGATTCTTCTTTTTGCTGACCTATACTGCGCGTTTACGACGCATGCCTCCTCGTTGGCGTGCAAAAGTCGTGCCAAACGGCGGAGCTTATGACACTCCCTCCGTAGGTCGGAAATTTCTGCCGCAACCCAGTACATCGAAGGCTTGTCACGGCTGGGGTCCTCCGCGACATAGAAGTCTCACATGCCGTCATTATCAAGTTCATCATTGAATTTATGAGGGCGTCAGCTGCGACGCTACTACCCCCCAGAGCACTCTCCAGCGGGGCTCTGCTTACTCCAAGAGCTTGCACGAACTTCCCGATGTTCACCCTCGCCACATTCCACAGGCAGGAGGAGCGTCGCGGTGGTACACGCCGGCAAGTAGCATCAATCACTTCGAACGCGATATACTGGTGATCACTTGCTGAGAAACCTTCTAGGACTTGCCACCCGTCCAGCGATGATGCCAAAGATTCTGACGTAAAAGTGATGTCTGGAATGCTTCGTTTGCAGCCTGGGTGCGGTGTTTAAAACTACGAGTCCGGTTCTCGCTGTTATTTCCAGAATCCGTTTCCATCTAGAGTCTGACTAGGACATGCCCCATTCAAGGGCCTTGACATTTAAATCACCACCTACCAGGATTCGTCCCTCCGTGCTCGAAACGGCGTCTTCCAGAGAATCAAACCGGCCCCGAAGATCCGGTATCGTCACGTTCGGCGTCAAGTAAACGCTAAGAAACGTTATCCCTAAACACCGAATCCAAACAAACCCGTTCCCTCAGCCTTCGGCAAGAACACGAAGTCGAACGTCGTCCCGATAACTCAAGATGCCATGAGGCCGAGTCCTTGTTTCGATATTGCTCGCTAATTTGCGCTAGATCAGAGAGAGACTTCCGCAGTGAATTGTGCTAGCAACTGGTGAGCGGTTGCATTCCGGTGCATGTTAATTTATAAAATACGGACCATGCACCCTAGCCCTTTCCAATTCCACCCTAACGATTGGACACCATCCCGAGCCCGCAGTGTGTGCGACACTCTCACCAAACGCAGTACGATCCCTGCAGAGAACGCAACTTTCGCTTTCATTGCATTTCTTCGCTTGATGACATACTTGGCCGTATCTCCGGCATGCTGTCCTCCTGTTCGGTCCTTTGCAAGCTGCTTACGTGTGCCCATAGTCCAGATACCTATAGTACTTCGTAGGGACTATCCGCATTCGTACCATGCATACTACCCATCCAATTTTGATTCTCCTGCTGTTAAGGAGTTTCCTCGTATATTACTAGGGGACTTCCACAACGGCGAGTTTTTGGCGTCGAGCATTTACAGAGGTGATACCTATCCGGGCATTGGTTGCCTCTGGACATTCGCCTCCTCCACTTCGACCTTTTCTCTGAGGCAGTCAAGATCCCGGATTTATAGAAAGCATATGGGCTCTAGGCCTTCTGCTCCTGACTTTTGGTTTGCAGCCTGTTTTTAGACAGACGGGTCTCTGGTGGCGTAGTAAGTTGTAGTAAGTCCGTTTGAAACGAGCAGCGTTCTCGGCGGAGAGTGTCGCTGTTTCTGCTCTCCAATCGTCTTTCGCTGCTCTCCACGTTCGCCTATAGAAGGGGATCCGGTCCAATAATTCCTCCACTTCCATGAGTCCGTTTTTGACGCCATTGCTGACGTTCCTCTGGAGGAACGTTGCCGACCGCATACGCTTCACCACTGATGCGATTTTCCTCATGAGCGTTTCTTCTTCGGCTCTAGCTAGGACGGTCGAATGCATATGTACTCGGTTTTTGTCCGAATCCATCCAAGATTAGTGATTCTGACGGGACTTTCTTTCGGAACAGGGGCACTACAAGGTATTAGAGTTGCCATCTCCGCACGGTCAGTCGCGCCACTTGATAAAGCTTCTTCTTTATTTGGGCGCCTCGGTGTCACATCGGGTATGTCAGCCCTCGCTTCCCCTTTCGCTGATCGCTGCGGTGAACGACACATTTTTGTGCCGCGCCCAAACGCACTCAGCTCTTCCTCCTTCCCTGTTGCTCCATCGATCTTTTTTATTAATTTGTGTGAATTCTTCATGGAAAACTCAGCAGCGCATCTTGTGCAAGGGAGCGGGCCGCAATAGTCAGGAACGGGTATACCCTCGGAGACACAGCCCCTACCCCAGTTCCCTGAGGCCTGGTCTACACTTAGCTGATCCCGGAATTCACGGACGAATCAACGCCCGCTCGGGGCAACGCGGTTCAATGCACACTACCCGACCAGGATCCCGAAGGGACTGGCTCCTGATTCACGTCATAACTACTACCTTGGCAGAGCTACGCTCACATCACCCCATCGACAGAGAACTACCGACGGCTCCGGGGACTTCCAGTGTGTCCCGACGTGTACCGGTCATTCGCGGTTCACTGTTCACCGAGAAGGTTTCTCGAGGCTTCAACCTAAGACGCAGGCATACTGCCAGCTAGGGGGTCGTCACACCCCGTATCGTAAGCGAGCCGTTAACGGTCGCTGACGACCCCTGAGGAAGGGCGTCAGATAGTAATAAGGAGATACTGGTACGTTGCTATCATCAAGCCGATGTTCGCTTATGCACCTGTAGTGTGGTGAGTTAAGGTGAGACAAAAAAGCTGTCCCCGTAAACTAGCCGCACTGCAAAGAACTGTGATATTGTATGAGCAGTTTGTAGCCCTCGGATTGATGTATTCAGAGGAATGCAATGAGAGCATTTCAACTTCGGTTCCACGCGTCGGGGACAGAACATTGAAAAACTTATTAGGAAAACTGAATCCAGTTTTCGCAACACCTTTTGATACTCGGATCCCCATACATAAGTTATGTTGAAAAGTAGTATTTAATTGCAAGGTAGTTCCATTGAGCGGGATTCAGCTGTTTGTAGAAGAAGCTCAACGGCGACCAAATTTGGTTCACTTTTTGGTAAAGAGCAACACCTACGGCAATGTCTGAGGCATTGACGAATACGGCCATCTTGATGAGAGAATGCCAGAAGTGTAGAATCCACCAGCTGTGCTTGATGGTATCAAACGTCTGGACAGCCTCTGGAAACCACACAATTAGACAGGAGTCTTTCGTTTTGGCCACAGACAAGAAGTCTTTAAGGATCGATTGATAGTAGGCGACCTTGGGCAAGAAACTACGATAGAAGTTTAACATGCCATTTTGAAAGCGGGAAGTTCGAAATCACTTGCACATTGACCGTGTTCGGTTGGATGAATTTAGGGGTAATTAGGTGGTAGAAGAATCTCACCAGCGATTATTAGAATTTGCACTTTTCAACATTAAGGTCCAGACCGGCGTGGAAAAATGTACTTGAACTATTCTAAATGCTAGGATTCAGATGTGCATATTCATCGTAAGAACATCATCCAAATATACGAAACAAAAGTTGAAGTTTCGAAGCACAGAGTGGATGAATCTCTGAAAGGTTTGCGCTGCATTGCACAGTCCAAAAGCCATCCTAGTGAACTCGAAGAGCTCGAAAGGTGTGTATATTTCCGCGTTTTCGGAATATCTTCGGGAACTACGGGGATCTGATGGTATGCCTTGACTAAGTTCAAGGTCGAGAAAATACGGCAGTTTGCGATAGAGTGCGCAACATCGTGGATGATTGAGTTGGGGTAATGGTCTGAAATCGTCTGATCATTTAGACGTGTGTAGTCGCCACAAGGTTTCCATTCGTCATTGAGTTTAGGGACCATGTCAAATGGTGGGGACTAACAACTGTCTGAAGGTCAGCAAATACCCTGCTTAAGAAGTTCTGCGAACTCCTTCCGCAAATGGGAATTTCTATGGCGGTAATGGACGCAACTTAGAGAAAATTGTAGATCCAATAGTGTTAATGTGGTGTTGACCATAATGCCGAACAGGCTCAGGCATTTTTGAAGAAGTGCGCGAATACAACGTCTTGAAAAACGATGGAAACAGTGCCAGGTCAACAGGATGAGATTTTTCCTGATGACCTAAGTGACCTTCTGGGGTCAATGGGGGACCAGATGTGTATATCCACTAGCAATCAGTGACACAGGAAATCTGCGCCTAAGCTGGGAATGCTGATCACCGCGATAATGAAACGCCAAGAAAACGCTCGTCGAAGTCCTAAACTCAAATCAACCTGTCTGTAGCCATACGTGTGGATCGACGAAGAATTTGCTGCCGCGAATTTCAATGATTGCAGTATTAAATTATGACGCCAGGATACGGGAAGAACTGAAACTTCAGCGTCTATATCGACCAAGTAATTACGCTGGCTAAAGGGGTCGTAGATTGTGAGGCGGCGTGATGCTGCGTTTCGGGTAGCAGTGACCAGAACTCCCGGAAAGTCTGGTTTTTCGGTGCTAAATTGCAGGGACTGGTACATTCCCAGCAAAACTACAATGGCGCCAACATGCCCCGGTACTTGCCGAAGGTCCCGAAGATCTACTACCCGATCGCCTATTTCAAGAGGCGGATCTAGTCCTACTTCCCGAACGCAAAGCTCCGACGACGGCCTTTGTCAATTCAGAGATGGTAGCTATTAATGCTGCTACCATCCGCTGCAGGTGAACCACTTGGCTTGAGTTGTTGGGTCGCACGTGGACCTCATGAGTTTGGTCTACCTGGACGGCTAAATATCCAGAGACCCCGAATCCGCCTCTATTCCGCAGCACAGCGGAACCAAACAACCCAAAAAAGAAAAAAAAACCAGAGCAGAGAAACGAGCAGAAAGAGCAAGAAGAAGGTCTTGCCCCGTCTCTAGCAGCTTTTGGCTTTACGTGCCAGCCATTCGTTGAATTTCAGTCACTCGCTTGCATTCTTCTTTGGATTACTCTTCTTCCTGTAGCTTTGTCCAGGTGAAGTAGAAGTCCAAGATTGCCTGGGAACTGAAGTTCGTTGGAGATTTTGTAGAAGTACGACTGCTGAACTCTTGCTTATCCTTAAGTTCTTTGTATTACTCGAGCAATCTTGGGTATTTGAAATAATCCGCAACTTACATTTTTTTCATTACATGCTTGTCTTCTGCATTCCTTACCTAATTGCTCGACATTCAAGCTGAATATCCTGGTTTCCTCCAACGAAACTCCCCGGCAAATATTGTCCAGATTCATAAATTGTATAATAAGGAATAATTCGAGTACTGATTTCTGCTGAACCTTTTCAAGTAGACTTAAGGTAGTCTCAGCGAAACTGTAGACTTCTTAAATTGGAAGCTGCTTTGGCTTAGTGCCTGATATGCTCCTAAAGCTAAACACAGGCTTGGGTACCAACTCCGAAACTTCAGTCAAATCGCTGGAAGTTATCGAACTGGCGATTGAAACTGATGATGGAGCAGGGTCAACCAGCTTGGCCCCAAAGGTAAATGTCACTCTACTGACACACTCGCGTGTTTCCAACACGGAGCGGATGTAAGGGTGTTCTTAGGAAAACCGATCATGGAACTGGCTCGACCTCTCGAAAGAATGACCACCATATACTAGGCGGAGATATATGCCATTTCATTAACAGCGCAAGAGTGTTTGCGACAAAAATAGGGAAGTCGCACCATTCGAATCTGTTCCAACAGTCGGGCAGGATTATCAGCACTAAACGGCAACGACATGTCAAGCCAGTTGGTGTGGAATTGTCATCAAGTGCTGCTGAAACTTAGCCAACTGAACGAAACATTCCTGATATGCCGGAGCACTCAAACATCGCTGGCAATGAGGAGGCTGACAGACTGGCTCGCCTAGGTTTTGGGTTCACAACGGTGGAAACAGAACCAGCTTTTGGCATCCGGCCATACACTGTTAAATCTACCTGAAGGGGCAAATTGCAAGGTTTCACGCAATCGAATAGATAAATTTAAACTTTTGCCGGCAAGCGAGAATCTTTGTTAGGAACCCGGGGCCTTAAGAAGTGGGACATGAAATACTTAAGAGGGCTTTTAACAGGACACTGCTCCCTTAACTATCACATGGAAAAAATTGGAGTGATGGTCTCGTCCATATGCAGGAAGGAGGAAGAAACGGACCTGCACTTGGAATGAAGCTGCCCGCGCTGCCTCCTCAGACCTCAGACGAAGATACCTTGACAAGGTTTCCTTCAACGAAGAGTCAGTGCTCTCTGTCACTGAAGAAAGCCCATTTATAGATATGAAGCTTAAAATAAGAGCCCGAATGGAACAGGATCAAAAAATGTAGGCTGAAATTCATTGGCAGGAAGCTGTTGCGTGACTGAGTTCGTCTAATGCTGTCAGAGTTCATTTAAACCACATTGGCATCGGTTTGCCGAAGTTTTCTCAAAAGAATAATAATACAGTGAAGAGATATTCTTGAAATATGCTCCTATATATCGTGGCTATTTTGTAGTGTCAGCGGTTAACCTATTCCGGACAAAGTTTAAATGTCCGTACTGCTCTTAGTATATCTCCATAAAGCAAAGCCAATTAGAGTTCACAGGATTTAACTCTGACGCTCGAATATGTTTCAAATATTACAACTGGGAAACCGTCGTGTTTGGTGAAATATGGAAGTTCGGACAATTTATGCATGGTTCTGGTTTGGTTCCCTAATTTGAGATATGTTTTCATCAAAGCGCAACGCTGACCTCCAAGCTAGGGTTTCTCATTCTTTTCACTCTATGCAAGTTGCATCCCACATAGACAACAAGTACCGCATAATTCCACCAAAATCCAAGCTAAACTGGAACCCTCCATGTTTCAACTAGCTAAAGTCAGTCATGTATGGATGCATGTACAAAATACGGAGGTATTGTATCCGCACAAATTTCCCAAAAGTGCAATGTTCATGAAAAACTTTGTAATTACAACTCAGTGCTAAAAACTTTGCCAGTTGAAACGCTAAGAAAGGACTTGCAGGAAGTGTGAAACTTTCATTTTGACGGTGGAAAAACTTTTAAGAAAATGTGTTGTAATCTAATTAGCGACTTTTTCTTATTGTTTTGGCTGCACGAGGCCAACCTAACTCGGCATTCGAGTGTAAGGGTACAAGTTAATTTATTGTATTTCCGCACGAATGAAGTTGTAAAATTTTATGGGTGGGGGCAACTTCATCGAAATGTGAAAACGAAATTGAATGTTAAACACGAATGGAGTCGGGGAGATTGTGGAATTTTTGAATAATGGCGAAGTTTGACTTCTCATTTTGTTTGCCTAGAAAGTCTCTTTAATATTGGATCAACACATGCGATGAAGAATCTGAGGATATCCTACTTGTTAAAAAATTTACAAAGTGAACCTTTGCTAGATTCATAAACTATTTACAGCTATTACACTTGGAGCTGAAAATGGCTCAAATTTAAATCCGGATGCATTTTTGGTGACAAGAAATTTAGACAATTCTTTTGCTAATCACTGTCACCATAATATATTCTATCAATTCTCAACCATATGTACTACATTTCTTTGTTACTTAAGTTCAGATATGTTATCTATGTTAACGTTACGTTTTTTTACGTTTACTCGGGTCGGTGGACGTGACTCGACTTTTCTCTTGACGCACAAACTGTCATTACTGGCATTTTACTCGCCCCAGTCTTATGTCAGCTATTTCTGCGGCCATTGAATGCAGCGGTGGAGGCGAATTCGTGTTTTCGCCTAGGTTCGCTGTGCCGAAACCACGCAGGTTCAGCGAAGCAAACCATCCGCGTGATCCCGCCAATGGGGGTCATCGGGTGAATCTGACGCTTCTCAGGTGCTCTTTCGAAGCTCTTTCTGATGTCCAGAACAGGATCGGCGGGGAGGCGTAGAATCTCCCCTTAAACCATCTCCGCTGGGCTGGCTGCGAACTCTGGGCTGTACGGAGGCCAAGGAGGGCGAAAGATAAGGACCGCGTGCACGACGGATCGTCGCGCCCAATTAGAGCGGCCTTCAACGTCCAATGCCAACGTTACAGCATACAGGGATGCCATTTAACACGAAGGAGCTTTTCTAATTCCGCAGAAAGAGTAGATTCGAATTGCATTCCCGTGGTCCGTGATAATGATGGCTGGAACACCAAAGCGAGGAATCCAGTCTCGTCAAAGGGCCTTGACGTATGATTGTGCCGTTATGCCAGACTGAGGTATTGCTTCAGGCCACCTCATAAACCTATCAATGATTGTGAGGCAAAACTTCAATCTGTGGGAATCTCGCCAAAGGCCAATGATGTCGAAATGGATGGTATGAAAGAACTTGATTGACCAAGGGAACACGCATACTTCTTTTCGAACGTGCTTGTTGATCTTGCACTTCTGCCACGCGATGCACTGTCTGGCACAAGAATTTACGTCCTTGTTCATGGACGGCCAAAAATATTTTTCAATAACTAACCGGTTCGTCGTCCTGATGCCTAGGTGCGCAAGATCGTGAATCGTGTGGAATACTTTACTGCGAAAATCGGCCGAAATGAATGGCCTACTTCCCTTATTTGAAGCCTCACACAGGAAGTAAGAGTTTGAGTCGAAAATAGGAAACTCGTTGAATTTATATTTGGAATTTACCTTCAGGTTCTAAAGCTCTGCCTGTGTCTCGGCGATTGACGTATAATCGACCGAGGCGGGGACTGTGACCTCCGAAATTCGAGAGAAAGCATCTGAATTGTCTTTACCAGATACATGTTGGATATCAAAAGAAAATTGGCTGATATAATTCAAGTGCCTCAGTTGGCGAGAGGACGCTTTGCCGGGCTTTTTTTTTAAGCGCGAATGTAAGGGGCTTGTGGTCCGTGAACATAGTGAACGGCCTGCCCTCAAGGGGGAAACGGAAGTATTTTATAGCGAGGTACGCGGCGAGTAGTTCACGATCATAGGCGCTGTAGTTGCGTTGAGCTAGGTTGAGTTGTTTTGAAATGAAGCTCAACGGTTGCCAAATTTGATTCATCCATTGGTGCAGAGGGGCGCCTACCGCAGTATCTGAGGCATCGACGAACACAGCTAAGGGAGCATCTGGCTGAGGAAATGCCAGCCTCAACAAGCTGTTGTTTGACTGTCTCAAACGCATGGACATCCTCAGCAAACCACGCAACCTCGCGGGACCCTTTAGTTTTGGGTCCAGACAAGTAGGCGTTCAGGATGGCTTGATAATGAGCGGCCCTGGGAAAGAAACGACGATAAAAATTTAACATGCCCAAGAACCTTCGCAGACCGTTCGCCATGGCTGGTAGTGGAAAACTCTTAATCACCTCTACCTTGTCTGGGTCAGATTGGACACCGTCAGGGCTAACTAACTGGTCGAGAAGTTTCACCTGCTTCTGTAGCAATCTGCATTTTTCAACGTTTTAGACAAGTCCCGCCACAAGGAGATGTTGAAAAATGTACTTTAGATGCTCTAAGCCCTCAGATTCGGAAGTGGAAGCGACGAAAACACTATCCATGTATACGAAAGAAAAGTTCAAGTTTCATAAAATAGAATAGATGAACCTATGAAAAGTCTGCGTAGCGTTGCGTAAGCCGAAAGTCATCCTAGTGAACTCGAAAAGACCGAAAGGTGTGCAAATAGCCGCCTTTGGAATGTCTTTGGGAACTACAGGGATTTGATGGTACGCCTTGGCTAAATCCAAAGTCGCAAAAACACGGCAACTCTTTAATGCGAGCTCGAAATCATGGATAAGTGGTATGGGATATCGGAATTGTCTGAGCATTCAGACGCCTATAATCTCCGCATGGCCACCATTCGCCGTTTGGCTTAGGGACCATATGAAGTGGAGAGGACCAACAATTGTTTGATGTTCCATCAAATTTTCAAACTCCCTCTTCGCAACACTAAGCTTTTTGGCTGAATGAGGACGCACCTTTGAAAAGATTGGAGAGCCGGTGGAATTGATGCACACCGTGCTTCACCGGCTTGCTAAAGCTAATTTCTGTAGTGATGTTGCCAAACTTTCCGAAGAATACGCGAATGCGATGGTCGGCAACGTTGTCGAAATTTATCGAGGGAGTGTTTTCTCGGCAGCTAGAAATCTTCCCTGACGTCTATAACGAGGTTGCGGTGTCTATTAATGTCCTGTTCTGCAAGTCCACCAGCGGGCAATATTAATACAGGAATTCTGTGCCTAAAATGGGGATGCTGATATTCGCTAAAATGAAGTGCCACGAAAACGTTCGGCGGATTTCGAGACTAACGTGGTCCACCTGACCTGTAGCCGTAGGTGCTGATGGGAGATAAGTTCGCGCCCACTAAACGCAGGTTTTGCGGAATAAGGGTGTTCGGACGGGGTACAGGGAGAACCGACAGCTCAGCACCCGTGTCGACTAGGAAGCAACGTCTGCTTAGGGGGTCGAAGATTGTAAGGCGGCGTGGCACTGCACTGCAGGTAGCCGAGTATAGTTTTTTAGGTGATTGCGAGGTAGATCTCCTCCTGAACACAAAGTATCCAGCGTTGCAGCGAGCTTGGTGACCGCATCGGCTAATGTCGTCACCATCGACTTCAGCTCGTCGATTTCCCGAGTTGTGTCTCGGGAAACTTCCGCGACCACGGGATGCGTGTACACGTCGAGCACTTTGTCAGCTGAGGCGGACAACACCTGCAGCGATCCCGAGTCCGCACAAGCTAAGATGGCGCGGGTGCTCTCTGGGAGTCGCTACTTTGGCAGCTCCGGGCCGACCTTATCCTCACCCAGCTGCTTTATTTCTCATAACAACTGGGGTACGGTCGCTTAGCGTCAGCTCATTCAGCAAGTGGTTCAGCTTTGTTTTCTCACTCACCGGTAAGTGCGTGGTTGAACCTTGTGGCATCCGCCATAAGGGAGGCACCCTAACCGCGACTGCCGGCAGCGGCGGTATAGTGCCTTCCGAGGATTTCTCCTCACGCGACATATTCCTCCGTGATTCCGGGAGAGAGGAGAAAAGAAACAACCCACCGGATCTGAAAACGGATGTGGCTCAACTGAATTCGCGTCCACCGACGCAACAATTTCCGCAGCTACGGGGAAAATGGTCTGGCAGAGATCGGAGGACGTACCATTTATGGTATTCACTAACTTTGATGTGTTTGCCGATAAGCACCGCATTTAATGTGTTCTTAAGACACTTCACTGCGACCTGATCTATTCCACTTGAACATCTTTGCAACTCATTCAACAATTCAAACGGAATTCACGTATTACGAAACTCTCACTTTGATTTTCGCCGAACCATGGCACGCAAAAGTTTGAAGATCAGAAAAGTAGAAAACTTCACTTTGGTTGCTACGCTCCTCCAGCGCAAAACGTTACGTTAACTATATATCCTTTGTACGCTGGAACTGTCATCGATCAGGCACCATCAATAAAACGGGGTTGAAAGCAGAACACACCCTTAAGGCTGTTCTTCTGTAGACCGCACTCAGTTTATGTGCATCGCCTAAAGCATGCAGCGCTTTTCTCTAACTGGGACTACATGCAGCAAGATAGAACTCAGAACCCTGGGTATGAGCAGCCTGCAAGTATACCGCGACCCTCCTACGTTCCCAAACATTCTTGTCCGAGCCTTGTTGCTTAAAATTGAGTTTTTCGTCTACCATCACTCCCAAATATAACCGGCTTGGAAATGATGATAGGATTCCTAGTTCTAATGCATGCGTAATTTCTCTTGCAGCGCTTAGGGATGAGGACCGCTTCCGTCTTTTCCTCCGCGAGTAACAGTCCACCACCCTCTAAACAAGCCTTAACAGCACTGATTGCTTTACTTGAGAACAACTCAGCATCTTCGAATTGCTTTGCGACCACAACCAGTGGCACATGATGTTCCACAATAGAGGGTCCAGTACATAGCACTGTGGGAGACCCACGGGGGCAATTGCATTTTCGGCCAAACCAGTAACCGTTTTAATGGCATCAATGGTTGATCGGGCCTTACGGAACCCATACTGCCAATCTGAAAAGCCTCCTTGGCTCTCTATGAGCGGGAGTAATTAATTATAAATTACCCGTTCCAACATTTTTGTCGTAGTGTCTAGAAGATATATGGGTCTATAAAAAGACGGTTCCGCTGGAGGTATTCCAGCCTTAGGTGGCAACACCAGCTTGTTCTGCTTGCATGGTGCAGGAAAAATACCCTCAGACATGCACGCTGCGAACAGCTCCGCAAACATATCTGGTCTACATTTGACGGCAAGTGTACTGTCGGTTGGTCTGTCCGTCTGTCTTTTTTTTGTGACATACCAGACTTTTGCCGGCTAAAACCTCCCATATTTTCTCGATACTCTCCCCATAGGACAATCGTTCTGGTGTTACTTCGCGGGGCTGTTTAGTTATTAGCTGTTGGCTCTAAACGAACTGCTGCCGCTTTGCGTGGCGTTAATTGCAGTACCTCCCCTCCTTTATCTCCGCTGCGCTTCTGCTGGTTTTAGCTGGTGGTGGATCTGTTGTATTGATTGAACCATGTACCTTATCAAATTTTCCTCCATTAAACGGTTATTTAGCTCAGTGTCAGGATTTATCCTTCAGCTTTTAAAACTTGGGTAGGCGCCTACATTTGGAAGCATCCTTGCCAGTGTTAAGCTGAAGGTCGCCGCTATCTTCCCAGTAAGCTTTAACTGGGGTTTGAAGCTTAGCTTGGAGTCGAATGTTACCTCTGGTATTTCAGTGATGGCTGGTAGCTAACAATATGCTCCGATGCAAATTTCAACAGTGTTCTGTTTCCGCTGCTTTGTAAAGAGCACCAACTCCTTCTTGTGTTCAGCAAGCTGCAACCCGTGATCTTTAAACCAACACTTGACATAGGAGCACCCAGAGCAGACCCTTGCAGAACTCCTTCCGTTAGTACATCTTTGACCATTTGTCCGAATCATAAAGTAGCTTCCGCTGCCAGAAGTAGACAAAAATTGTATTTAATAGATATTTTGGTGTTTCTTGTCTGTTGTATTCAGAAGACAGATAGGTCTATAGGATGTTGGTTTCCTTAAAAGCTTACCTATTTTCGAGATCAATACAAACCTTTGCATATTTCAATCTGCGAGGAAGGACCCTTCTTTTAGCCAGGCTGTAAATACCTGTGCGCCTTGTTGGGGATTCGATCAATGCTACGATATCCCGGACCCTTTTCACTGCGTCCAAGGCTTTATCTGTGGTTACTGGAGGGATGTCCACAGCGATCATTGGTATGATTTGGAAAATTGTTTCTGAATGTTACGAAAGCAATGGCGAAATTATCGCCACATAATAGGAGAGAACCTCCTGTCAAAAACGAGGTGCCAGGTCAAGAGAACGCATCGGCTACCATTAGGCTTTCCAAAATTTGAAAGAATAATGCCTCAAGAGTGGGGGAGATGTCCAGAGTCTCAGTATTTCACTTCATTTAAGCACAAAATGTTATAACCGTGGAGTGCTTACTTGACTTGGAAAAAGTGGGCTCTCATACCATCCTCGGGGTCACATTCGAGGAGCCTATCATAAATAATTTTTAATCGGCGAAGGTCGTAGCCATGATGTCGACTCCTACCCGAGGAAGAATTACTAGATTAAGTTCTATATCATTAAGTTTCGGTTAGGTTAGATATATTACTGGAAAGATATGGACCAAAACTTCTCATAACTTCTATTTCATTCGATGCAAAAGTAAAATCAGTCGGCAATCTGATACGCTATCTGTATCCACAATCATCACAGAAGGAGTATGAGATGATTTCCCAAAGTCCCAACTACAGTTGAAGTGAATGTTGGTGGTTTAGAAGTGAGAGTGGGTAGTATGATATTTGTACTCTTGCCTTCCCGTAAAGGATCCATTTCTTGCGGTCTCGGCTACATCGGTCCACAGTGCTGAATCTATTTTCACCAAAACAATCCAAGTTTTTGTTTATGATTCCTCCAGGCTCCGGTGGGTTCTGCTTTTAGTTTCTTAATTTCCGAATAACTTTTTTGGTGGGCAAAAGTTTCCTTTATTCTAATATTAACGCCTGGATGGGAAGAAATAAAAGTCTACATTGCGATTCCTTTTTGCTGTATTCATGTTTATTTCCTGCGTATATATTCCTAACCAACTCTGTGTTTTCCTTCAGTTCCCTTTTTTGCGTCTTCGACTGGAAAGTTCCCGAAATTAAAATCTGCTTTTCTTTACGGTTTACACATTCGACCCTGAGTCCCTCCATTTCTTCATCAAGATAACAAATAGAAGCAATTTCCCAGGATCCTAACTGGTTCCTTTTGTTTGGTACCCGAGCTGTATTTGATGTAGAAATATTTCTGTAACATGCACAAGCCCACATACGATTACATGAAGTCTTTCAAATTGAATTCTTTCCTGCACATCCTGAATTCTCACTATTTTCCGTTATTTTTGAGGATCCACTGTGATTTATCCTTTTGCGAGTAGAAATGTTCATGTAGCATGCATTTATGAAATCCAGAACATGCTTTGTACCTCGAGTGAGAATGTCCTTAGAGTTCGGCCCCCCATTGCTCGGTAAAAGTGGAAAAGGAAAAAAATTCATATTCCCTCGCAATATCCTTCACGTACATGAAATATTATTTCGAAACATAGAAACTGTCCTGGCAGAAACTTTTCGTCCTGTAATCATTAAAAACAAACGAAACACAAACGAAAACAGTTGCAGAAAATATTTCAACACAATTGGGAGAAGCAGATAAACAATGGAACGTATTCGCTCTGACAGAGAAAGGATAGCTCCATGAAGATGGCTGTGAACATTTCACCAAAAATTCATATGGAGACAACGAGAAAGATGGAATCCATATCTCACAAAAGCGCACGTGGGTGAATTGTTTTGATGAAACCAAAAAATCCACAATCCATGTCTGAACCTTGAAGACTTAATAATACCCTTTGTTGGTTATAGCATAACATGTGTAATTCAAAAACATGCTTTGAACAAAAACGATTCCCCATGGTATCTTGAAGGATAACAAATTATTTATATCCTTAACCAGGACGATAACACATAAATCAGTACTTGAGCCTGGTAAAAAAACTGTCAAATATAAAGGCAAAAATCTTCATGATCCATGGTCGAACCCATAGGGACAACTATTCATCAATGTATCAGTGGCCAATTAGCGTTGTGATGCGACGTTTTGATGCCACAAACTCCTAAGACCGTGACTGCTGTTGTGAGAGCAGGGAGACAGAGTCCAACCGGGCCCGATTTTCAGAACCAGCCCGTAGCATTCACGAAGGAAAGCAGTTCTCCCACCCTGCAGCTAGAGTCCTCTCTGAGGTCTCGAAAAAATGGTTTACCCAGTGTCCGTAGCCTGCCTCTAGCAAAAGCTGGGTAATCACATAGGAACTGATTGAGAGCTCCTCCGTCTTCTCCGCAGCTTCAGCAGTGCGAATTGTAGGATATGCCAACCCTGGTGACATGGTCCCCTATGGACCGTGCAGACCGCTGAAATCTTGTACGCACTTGCGCGCGCCTGACGCAGAAGCTCGCGTGATCGGGTTTTGTTATAAGCGGGCTAAATCCTCCTTGACTTGGCATAGATGGCAACCCTTCGCCATCTAAGGCCCGCGGCTGCTAAGGAGTGCGAGTAGTTTCCGCCCTTCACAGTCGCCAGTGAGACTGTACCTGCCGAAAGTCTGCCAAGAACAGAGCCTCGCCTAGCTAATCCGTCATCCCGCTCATTCCCCTCTATGATCCTATGACCGGGAACTCAGAGGAGCATGACCTTGAACGTCCCGCCCAGACTATCCAGCGCGTTTCCGCACTATCCAACCAGCCTAGAAAATGTCGTCGCTGAGTACAAGGCCTTAATTTATTTATTTAACGTACAACAAACAGAGTAAACTCCAATTACTTACTGTCATCCGGAAGACGAGAAAGCAATAATCTTATCCTTTGCTTTAAACTACTTATAGAAGAGAAGTTAAAAGGACCAAACTGTTGTGCGTTGTAATTTCGGCGAACCCTAGGAATCGGGGACTGGAAGTAGACTTCGAACTTTGCGAAGGTCATGTTAAAAATATCTGCGTTACGTGCGCTATAAGACGCAGGACGGTTGGTGATGTCGTTAGCGGCAAAGCAGTCCATCAGACCCAAGGAAAGTTTAAAAAATGTGCATAAATCCAGATAGGATCTACGCTGTTGTAGGATGGAGAGGTTCAGAAAGCGGGAGAGGTAGTCCACGCGAGCGAAGCTTTTCTTAAAGAAAAGGGAACGGGTGAATTTACGTTGCACATTTTCAAGACCAAGGCAATTACAGTTACAGGAAGGTGACCAGATGACGGAGCAGTACTCAAGGTTATTCCTCACGAGAGAATTGAAGAGAGCAAAGGAGGGTTGGTTGTAGTCAGAATCAAAGGAGGAGCGAATTATTAAGCCTGACAATTTTCCAACTCGTTTGGTGACTTCAAGGCAATGGGTGTCAAAGCAGAGCTTATTGTCGAAAATGACTCCGAGGTCTTGAGTGGAATTTAGGTAGGCGGGAAAGTGCATTTGAACCAGCAGTTCCAAGGTTTCACCAGAAGATTACGTCCAGGACCCTTCCGACTTTTTAAGAAAGGAAGTGCCCCTAAATCCTTTGGAAAGAATCTTACTGACCCTCGCACATTCGCTGGTGCTTTTGATGTTCTGACAATGGGTCAACCAATTTGCGCAACGGAGAGTTTGTTCTTAATTACTTAACCAAACCTTCTCCAGGAGATCATCTTGGGGTCTGTAAAGGGTTTGGAGATCAATGCGGCGAGGTTTAGACGGAAAAGTATCCAACTATGATTTGAGAGGGATCTCTGATCAGACACACTCAAGTTTTCCTTCCTAAGAATCCAATTGTCGGTTAGTAGGGTCATACCAAGGACCTCCTCCCAACCGTCACAGTTCTCCGAGCAGGGGAAATGGAAGGTTGGTGTCGGGCCTTCATTTCACACCAACATATTTACAGTAATAATAAAATCAAAGAATGATTCACTCCTCTCGTTGATTTCCGAGCTGCCCCAAAGCATATGCTTTGCATTGGCATCGCAGCCTATCAACAGGTTGGCCTTCTTTGTTGGTGTGGTGTCATATGTTGTAGTTCTTTCAGCGGAGCTGATCGGTCGTGAGCCATGCAAAAGACGGAAATATATACGTTCTGTACCCCCGCCTGCTCCAGTTTGACCACGACTAGGTTTCTCTAGGAGGAAGGCAAGCAGGTTAGCCGAGGCGCACTTCAAGGAGATTTATCTGCGTTAGCCTCAGCATAATCGTGAGGTGTTCTTCGGTGCCTTTTGCACAATCGATCCTCATCTCCTCCAACAGGTCGTTGGCGGCTTCGATTGGATCTGCCTCCAGGCGCTCGCCGTTTATATGGAGCAGAAAATGTTGGCTGTTTGTCTGGATTTCCCTCTCCTTGATAACTACCCTATCGTCTATTGGAATCCTGGGGTTTTAGAGGCACAGAAATTGGACGAAATTGTCCTTATCCATGCGAATCTTCGGCAACCAGATGCGAGTGACCGATCTGTTGGGAATCTCGACTTACGAGATGTCGTTGAAATTCACGCCTTCCCAGGCGTCGCTGATCTTAGCGCGCACGAACCGACACAGTCCCCGGAAAATCGATCCTCGCAAGCTTTAATATGGAATCCACGGACCACCTGAGAAGAATCAAAGCAGGGGATGGATCCCGGGTGTTCGCCTTTGGCGTCCAGGAGATGCTGAATGACTATCTCCGACAGCCTGGCCTTAACACTGATTCACACCTCCGACGCCAGTTTGCCGCTAACGGAATTGCCACCACCAGCGCTACACGTAAGTAACTCCTAGCCACGTCCCTGAAGGGATTCGCAGGTCGTGCCCGTCAGGCGGCTGTTGTTGCTTCTCCAGAAGTTGCTTAGCGTCCAAGCTCTTGCCCACTCTGCTCCGCTTGGATTTTGTTCGATCTCGTCTTGTGATCGATTGCGTTTGCTATTATATTCCTCAAAAATCGCCTGGTATTTAGCGAGGTCCCTTTCATCCCGCTCCTCGATAGTACTGGCCTGCCTATTCTCAGTAATCTTGCTGAAAATATGCATGGTTTTCTGTACTGGCTCATGAGCAGGACACCAGATAGTCTTCGCTTCTTAGCCGGTTTCCGGTGACCGACGTTCATGCCGGTCGGAGCCAATTAAACGTCTTAATAGCCTAAGCCAAAGGAGGATATTTCGGTGGACTCATAGGGTGGAAAGTCTATCGAGATCCTCAAAGCAATCGCAAATGGGTTAGAGGCTGAAAGGGCAAGACCGAGCAAAGAAGTGGACCTGCTGCTCACAGAAGAGGAGAAACTGAACGACCTCGACTTTCTTAGGCTCAAGTCAGACAGCGAAACGCAAGAAAGTGCCATGCCGGAGGAGGAGGCTAATACTTCGACATTGAACAAGCGCACCAAACACCAATAGAGCCGACGATCAGCAGTGGAATATCCCAGGTGAACTTCATGCAAAAGCTGCACCTGCAGTAATTGCAAAAGCAAGCCCCAAAGATAATATTGGAATAGCGCTGTTTAAAAAACCCTGGGTGTACTCGTATGGCAAGGAGGAAGCATGCAAGTAATTTAGGATTCCATGAAAACCAAGAAGAAACTTAAAATACATATGTCTTTCAAAGTTGCTAACAGGAGACCCCTGGCTGTTCAAGTTTCACTTGAAGCCGGAGAAAGAACTTGAGAGGCGTTTGTAGCATCAGAATACTTCCCAGGAGACAACACCTTAGATCCCACTGGATGGTCGTTAGACTGTCGAAAATTTACGAGAAAAGGGCGCTACCACTTCTTCTCGGCTGCGATATCAACGTACACCGTAAGGTCTGAGGAATTAACGACATTAATCCAGGAGGTGACTAGAGTATTTATCCTCAGTAATAAATTAGAAATAAATAATGGAGGGAATACGCCAACATTTGTGACCAGCACCAGGCAAAAAGTATTAGGCATAACTTTAGGGAGCATTCTGAGGAATGGCTTGGCCAAGAATCGGATGGTGTCGGATAAGTCTTCTATGTCGGATCACAGAATAATCAGATTCGGCAATGAGGACAACTCGGAAATAGAAAGGATAGTAAGGAATCCCTGGAGAACAGACTGAGACTCCTATAAATGACACATGAATGACAACATGGCTTACCTACGGGTGAGCGAAACAGTGGTGGATGACCTCAACAGTGTCGTCATTGGCGTATATGGTGCCAATTGTCTACCTAAGTAATGGATTAGGGACCAGACTAGAATGAGAAAGGAGGTACGAAAACTCTTTAACCAGAGGTACAAACGTGCACCAACATATATATAACAACGCCACCAAGAAAGTAAACCGAAACGTAAAAGAGATGATAGAACAAACCACAGAAGCATCAAAGCTGTACAACGCTATGGCTAAAGACAAAATTTGCCGTCCATCTGAAGAAGATGGTGCTACATTTACCACAGAAAGAGGAAAAAGGTGAGTTAGAAGGTAGAGAAAGAGCTCTGCTCGGAAACGAAAGTAAGATGTCCAGTGGGACACTTTAAAGCACCGAAATCACCCGGAGTAGATGGCATCCAGGAGTACTCCAGAGAGGCCTAAGAATCATTTTATGATAGAACCTCATCTAAGAGGGGTATGAGGCAGCATGCCCTTGAAATATATACCAACGACATAGAAACTGGAAAAATTGCGCGAGGAAAAGGATCCCTACCACGATAAGTCTTTGAGGCAAATCTGCCTAACATCGTTTGTACTCAAAAAAACGTCCCAGGATACACCACTGGATATACATGGGAATAGTAAGGCCAGTGATTACCTATAGGGTGATAATCTGGGCAGATAGAATGGAACTCAGCATAGTAGTGGAGCAATGAAAACTTGCCCAACCGCAACCCTAGAGGTCCTTCTGGGATTGATCCATCTCCATCTGCACATACAAATACAGGCCAAAGAAGCTCTCTTCAGAAAGGGGGCAAACTGAAAGAGCATGGCATTTACAAACGACCTAAGCCAGCAACTGGTATCCTGACCTAACTTGGCGGACCTGACCTCCGCTGTAAGGTGGCAGAGGAAGTAGGCACCGTCTAAGAAAAACGCACTTCAAACATGGGGTGGGGTGGGTAGCATATCAATATATTTCAGGTGGAAATATACGTCATTGACAGATGTGCCTCCCTGAACCTAGAAATGAGCTATAGGGTGCAGATCATTGCAATCCCAACCGAAAACCAAGCGGCTATTAAGTCACTTATGT
The DNA here is from genome assembly GCF_905115235.1 of Hermetia illucens. Lineage (NCBI taxonomy): Eukaryota > Metazoa > Arthropoda > Insecta > Diptera > Stratiomyidae > Hermetia > Hermetia illucens. Next base: position 168,497,939 of record NC_051850.1, read on the forward strand.
CGTACCAGGTAAATTCCAAACTGGTATAAGAATCCCTTAATAGATTGAAAACGCTCGGCTCGGTTAATAAGGTCAGTATACTCAGGGTTCCAAGCCACATTGGGTTATAAAATAGCTATAACCAATAAAGGAACACAATAATTCTTTTAGGACGCAGCTAACAAAGGTCCTGGAGATGAAGCGTCGACAAATGATTTCCAATATATTTGACTCCAGTCGCAAAGAGAGTCGGAAAAACTGATTCGACGCTGAATGTGAACTAACAACGAAACGAAAGAATACTTCGTAAAGGATAATACAACAATCACCAGGAACCCTCACCCGTTTAGAAACTTTCCACGAATTCCGGCGACTAGAGAAACGACTTCACACACAGAAAAGGGAAGCCTGGGAGAAGCAATAGCTCCGCGAATTCGAGAGGCTTAGAAAAGAACTTCACTAGGTGCGGAAGCCTTAGCAGCAAATCGGCAGGATGGATCCATATATATTTCGATTCTCATCCTGTCGAAACAAAGAAGGAAAACAGATTTTCAACAGCAAGGACATTTTTGGGCGGTGAGTTTTGATGAACTGTTCAACAACAATGAAGACGACGGATAAATGCCACCACCAAGCATGGAAGAAACAGTCTGAGCATTCATCGGCTTAAGAACTATAAGTCGGCGGAAGTAGATAATACCATAGCCGAATTGGTTAAATATAGAGCCGTCCGCGTTCAAGAAAAGAACTGTGCGAAAATTTTTTAGCACCCTACAGGAGGATGAACGTTTCCGTAGCTTTGTGTTGTCTGGTTGTGGATGAAATTCGATTTAATAGGTTGCTGTGGGCGGGTCGCCTTATCCGTACGAATGAGGATGGAAGTCTTTAAGTTCTGGTAAATCCCGCCTCAAATGGAGGTATGATAGAGACCAGGACGCAAAAAGGGGATATCAAATTGATAGACTTCGGCGCAAAACCCAGATGCCAAGAGTTCCTTACTAGTGGAGGCCTAGACCGGATGCCGGTTGTTGCTCCGTTGATGATGATAAACTGATGATAAACTTTTCACATTCGCTGTTGCTAATTGAGTTCCTGTTTCTACGGTCTCGTGAATTGAAACCTTTGTTGCTATTGAAGTACTTCTCGATGCAAGTCACTCATTTGTAGACACTGACACTGTGCTTCGAACCTATGACAACAAAGTCAAGAGGCTGACCCTCAACTAACTCGACCTTCGCACGGTCGCCAGGGTATCTGGCATTAGTATCTCGTTCAGCCAGTGTCTAAGCCGAAAAGGCTAGCTATTTACAGGAAGTAAGATTTCCCGTTCCGTAATTTGATTTCATCGAATTAAGGGCATGTAACCATAGACAGTTTTAGAACTCCGCCATGCTATTAACATAGTATGGTGGTCCCAAGCCCGGGTAAAGGAGGAGGGTTTGAGGCAACGTACTTTGAACTATCCTTAGTAAAACAAAAATAAAATGCTGAGATCAGGGAAAAAGATAAATAAAGTATAGTTGGAGTCATTTTACTATGGTATATCTTACCTGATTTCTCTTGGTGGCAGCTTCTGCGACAGGCCGACCAAAAAAGTGCATCCAATGTCGTTAGAAACAACATGATCGGATCGAGTAACAAGCCTCCGAAAAATGCTAAGGCGTCCACTTCACTCGACGCGACTGGACGGTGGGCAAGGGTTCTTAATGCATGGACGGCGTCAAGACGTAAGTAAGTTAGTCCGACCGAAATAAATACATGTCTGAACGCTAAATGTTGACTCCCTAACTGGAAAGACCGAGAAACTCGCAAAAACTCTGCGCTCTGCAAGAAACCCGATGGTCTGGAACCAAAAGCTGCGACATAGAACGCGAACGCGGTAAAAATGGCTATAAACTGCTCTATTTTGGTAGACCACACACTCAATATGGTGTCGGTATTGTCATCTCAGAGGGTTTCCGTGATGCCATTAAAGAAGTCGAACGATTTGATGACCGACTGATGAAGCTCAC